>NC_139224.1:9516246-10726246 GCF_055691185.1 Crinia signifera | reverse complement strand
TCATTCTTGTCTCCTGCACAGAAAGCATGGTCATACATACTTGGCTTCATGGGGTATGGTTTTAGATATCCTCTAATGATACAAGCACACAAGGGCATCACTAGAATACTGTAGGTTCAGTGAGGGCAGCTGCTATGCCAATTTGCATCCATACAATACTGTATATAACTTTCCTTTGGGAAAATAGCACTGTTGCCATTCTCGGTGAAGCAGTACCAGAGTCTACTCACAATGGCGACATAAGGGGTAGGGGGGCTGCGCCATGAGAGAGTAGGGGGGCTACCCAAAGCTTGCCCACTTCATCTCTGTTACCCCTGATCTGTCCCTGTTTCAATGAGATTTCTTCTGGCATTGGGCAGTACATGGGACCCTTACAAATGTTGGGAATGGGCCCCTAAATTAAGCACTCAGGGGTTTAAATATTTAGACAGTGCACAGGGAGTAGGGTCAGGTTGGCAAGAATGATGCTGCAAGCACCTCTAGGTAAATAAGCCCCCTCTATGCTGGCATGAAGTACAGAAAGCCCAAATATTCCCCCATTTACTAGTAGAATAAGGTATTGGCTGCTATGCTGGAATAGGTAGCTCTGCATCATCTGGTTTATGGTCTGTAAGTGGCTTTTAGGTAGAGAGGAGAGAGTGGGAGAGGCTTTTAAAATGATATCTGGCCATGCGTCATTATAACCCTATTTGCTTTGCAGCACAAAGCCGTTATCTTGATCAATACGTTGCATTTCGAAGGCAAAGGCTGTTCTATGCCAATCTGTCTGAGCCCGAGGTGTAAGTAATGGCTGTGCGAGTAATGGATGACAATTCGCACCATTCAGCTGCTGCTGAGGATGAGGTTCTGCAGGGCCCCTGGGAAAATCATCAGTTAGTGTAAGATAGTTCACCAGTGTTTCCAGATTGTGATGGAGAAATGATTACACAACATGTTCAGGAGCCCGGCTAAGTCATAATGAACTGCAAATTGCTGCCTACTACCTGTCACCCCATGTGTGATGGAGACAGGGCCAGTAACCATCAATTATAAATTGCTGTGCTGTGGGAAGGATCCCGCAACACACACAGGTGCAGCCACAGGTGGTCATAGGTGCACTCACAGGTGCATTCATAGGTGCAGCCACAGGTGAATTCATAGGAGCAGCCACAGGTGCATCCACAGGTGCAGTCACAGGTGCATTCATAGGTGCAGCCACAGGTGTATTCATAGGTGCAGTCACAGGTGCATTCATAGGTGCAGCCACAGGTGCAGTCACAGGTGCAGTCACAGGTGCATTCATAGGTGCAGCCACAGGTGCATTCACAGGTGCATTCATAGGTGCAGCTACAGGTGCATTCACAGGTGCGTGCATTCATAGGTGCAGCCACAGGTGCATTCATAGGTGCAGCCACAGATGCATTCATAGGTGCACTCACAGGTGCATTCATACTGTAGCTGCAGCTACAGGTGCATTCATAGGTGCAGCTACAGGTGCATTCACAGGTGCATTCATAGGTGCAGCTACAGGTGCATTCACAGGTGCATTCATAGGTGCAGCTACAGGTGCATTCACAGGTGCATTCATAGGTGCAGCTACAGGTGCATTCACAGGTGCGTGCATTCATAGGTGCAGCCACAGGTGCATTCATAGGTGCAGTCACAGGTGCATTCATACTGTAGGAGCATTCACATGTGCATTCACAGGTGCAGCTACAGGTGCATTCACAGGTGCGTGCATTCATAGGTGCAGCCACAGGTGCATTTATAGGTGCAGCCACAGGTAAATTCATAGGTGCAGTCACAGGTGCTGTCATAGGTGCATTCATAGGTGGAGCCAAGAGTGCAGTCACAGGTGCATTCATAGGTGCAGCCACAGGTGCATTCATAGGCTCAGCCACAGGTGCATTCACAGGTGCATTCATAGGTGCATTCACAGGTGCATTAACAGGTGCAGCTACAGGTGCATTCACAGGTGCATTCATAGGTGCAGTCACAGGTGCATGCATAGGTGCAGTAATACAGTAGGTGCAGTCACAGTTGTGAGTGTTCTGACTCCTTAATGCTACATAATAATAATAATAATAATAATAATAATAATAATAATAATAATAATAATACATTTGTTGTTTGATGTTAGTCTGCCAGATGAGATCATTTGATTTTTCTTTACCATTGATTCCCTGACACTGGTGTCACTGTTCACACACGAACCCTTGTGCTAATGTGTAACAGGTTCAATATAACACATATAACAGTATTTTACTGCGGCCAATCTTTACTTAAACCTCATATTATGATCACAGACAAGATTGGGATCAGTGTGTAAATATAGCTATATCTATATAGTATATGGGTCACCAGAGGTGCTTTAAAATAGGAGGGGGCCGATGTGCAGGCTCCGATTGGGCGGTGCAGTAGACTGTGCCATTGTGCCACCTCTATTGGGCATGCGTGAGTCACCCAAAAAATGTCTGCTTTCCCAGTGATTTTTCTCAGGTGTGCAGCTGGATCTATGGAGAGGTGGGTTTAATTAAATGGGTGAAGGGTGTGCAGTGTGCGGGCCCCCCTGGTACTAGGGGCCCATGTGCACCGTATACCTTGCACACATTATATAACCAATGCATTCTCTGTAGGACATACAGTACAACTAAGTGCTTCTAGAATTGACATCACTTTGTAGGTCAGATGATGATCTGTACAATCCACCCATAGAGGCCCATTTAGGGCAAGGCCCTGGAGAATTAGCACCCGGGTAAAAAATGCTGCATTGCCAGGTGTCCAAATGCAGGCCATGGGGGAAATGTAATAGGATGAGAGATTCAGAAAGTGAGAGATTTAGTAAGAAATCTCGAGGTTTTTTTTTAAAGCGGCAATCATCTACACTGCAAGATCAGTTTGATTTTGAAGTGCAAATGATTGCCACTTTTAAAAAAAATGGAGATTTCTCACCAAGTCTCTCACTTTCTGAATCTCTCATCCTATTAACTCTCACCCCTTATATTGCATACCTCTTGTATACCTATGTATGGTGCACACAAATACTGCCCTTGGAAATTTTAAAGCTGAGCAGGATGATGACCCTCAGGCCGCTCTTTATTGGTCAACAGAGATTCCAAACTTTAAATCCACCACATACAGAAGGACCTGACGCTGAGATGGGCAGGTGTTTATTTATACAGTTGGTAAAATCCGCCTACATAAATACCTATATGTATATGTGCAGTTTTGCTGACATCTGTTGCTGCTTGTGAATGCAGTGGTGGGGTGGGGGACAAAAGGGGGGGATCTGTTTTATGGCAGAGTCAGTAAGGGTTTGCTCCTATAGATGCAGAGGAACGTGTCCTGTAAGTGGCAGCACCCCCTATAGGTCCCCCAGAGCTGGTGCAAATGCTGTCCTCACTGATAATGAGGGCGATCTCCAGCAGTAACTGCCTCTTCTGATTGGCTGATTGCAGATTCGCCTCTAAAGCTGATAGGTGCTTTGTCGATTGTGCCCAAATTGTTTTATTCGTGGGCATATTTTATAGTTTGTCTTTGTAACGATCATTCTACTGTATGCAATAAGAGGGTTTTCTATTGATAAACCATAGTGGACAGAGAACATGAGTTTTGCTATGGAAAAATATGTGATCAACTTTAACTGCGCTTATAATCTGATTGGGTGTAAGTACGGTAGGCCTGGCGCTAGCCTGGCGCAGCCCTGATACCTTCAGGTGCTGCATGTGTATCAGTGTGAGGACAATCTTTACATGCTGCTGTTTAGAGCATATACTGTATTTTGGATGCATATACTGTACATCCAACCCAGCACCAGGCCATAGTGTCCGTTCCTGCTATTGCCCGGTTATCCAGTAGTCAGCCTAGGTTCATGCCTAGGGCCTGGGATGGAAAGTCACAGACATAGGGCTCTATAGGTATTTAGGGCCTTATTCTAGTTCACTCTTTCTGACAAAATTCTTCTTAGATGGACAAAACCATGTGCACTGCAGGTGGGGCAGATGTAACATGTGCAGAGAGAATTAGATTTGGGTGAGTTATCTTGTTTCTGTTCAGGGTAAATACTGGCTGCTTTATTTTTACACTGCAATATAGATCTCACTTTAAAGTAAAACCCCACCCAAATCTAATTCTCTCTGCACATGTTAAATCTGCCCCACCTGCAGTGCACATGGTTTTGTCAATCTAAGAAGGAATTTGTCAGAAAGAGTGAACCGGAATAACCCCCTTAGTTAGGATCTGCAACTAACATCTCATTTGCATACACTGGATGTACAGAAGTCGATATAAGAACACCCAGAGCCAGTATGAGTTCTAGAATGTGGTTGTGTGGGAGGGTGAAGAGTTGCACTCGCCTCCTGCAACCTTCATTAATACAATGCTCTATATGCAGCCACTGCCTGTTCTCTGTGCTACATAAAGTTATGCAACTCTCACATAACCAGGGCAGTAGCTGGCTGGGCACAGGTACTGTTTAGTGGGTGTGGCCTAAATATGGGAGGCGTGGCCATGCACCCTTAGACTAAAATACAGAAAATAATAACAGTTGAAGCACCTCCCTTGCCACACCACAGGCCAGTACACAACAGCATGCACTGAGTGGAGAAGAGCAGCTGCCAGGTAATGGGGGCCCCAATGGGCTCCTACATCGGGTATACATTTTAGGAAGTACCTCAGACTTCTTTGAGACCTCTTAATAGGATAATTTAGCTCCACTACCACCAAGAGCTCTGACGGGCCTGGTTATAGGGGTGGTTGGCCAAATCCAGGAAGGATTTTAAAGTTTGTCCACCTGCCACCCTGGAAAAAAACTGGAATAGCCTGGACGGTGGAATACCAGACTGGACTGGCTCCCTGCAGCAACCCATGCCACTCTGGTAGTGTACACCACCATCCACAGCACAGCCCAACAGCACTGGGGGTGATCATAGACCCTGGGCCCAGATACATACATTTCAGGTGCACAATGTCTTGTGCTGTGAATGAGGCCCCAGTGTTTGTTCCCTGGGAACAATTAGATAGGGGAACATGGATCTGAGGCACGATCGAGGGCAGTATCTGCTAATCCGATCTGCCTGTGCAGAAGGTTCCGTTTGATCATCTCTTCAGCAGCAGGCAAGTCACTAACATCTAATTAATACTGTAGCCTGGATTAAAGAGCTACAATTGCAGATATGAGTTCCAGCTCTGAATGTTAAAAGGCGATAACAAAAACATTTATGGCAATTTTACGGAATTCCTCCTTCTGTCCGGTATTCTCTTTATTCAGTGTGACTTACTGTAAAATGTCATTTACAACTCTGGATTTATATGGAAATTATCCTGGGTGACATAATTTAATGCAAATCACTGTGAGAATGCCGGTGTAGGCTGTGGGGAGAATGCTGGTGTAGGCTGTAGGGAAAATGCCGGTGTAGGCTGTGGGGAGAATGCCGGTGTAGGCTGTAGGGAGAATGCCGGTGTAGGCTGTTGGGAGAATGCCAGTGAAGGCTGTAGGGAGAATGCCGGTGTAGGCTGTGGGGAGAATGCCGGTGTAGGTGGTAGGGAGAATGCCGGTGTAGGCTGTAGGGAGAATGCAGGTGTAGGCTGTAGGGAGAATGCCGGTATAGGCTGTAGGGAGAATGCCGGTGTAGGCTGTAGGGAGAATGCCGGTGTAGGCTGTAGGGAGAATGCTGGTATAGGCTGTAGGGAGAATGCCGGTGTAGGCTGTAGGGAGAATGCCGGTGTAGGCTGTAGGGAGAATGCCGGTGTAGGCTGTAGGGAGAATGCTGGTGTAGGCTGTAGGGAGAATGCCGGTGTAGGCTCTGAGGAGAATGCCGGTGTAGGCTGTAGGGAGAATGCCGGTGTAGGCTGTAGGGAGAATACCGGTGTAGACTGTAGGGAGAATGCCGGTGTAGGTGGTAGGGAGAATGCCGGTGTAGGCTGTAGGGAGAATGCCGGTGTAGGCTATAGGGAAAATGCCGGTGTAGGCTGTAGGGAGAATGCCGGTGTAGGCTGTAGGGAGAATGCTGGTGTAGGCTGTAGGGAGAATGCCGGTGTAGGCTATAGGGAGAATGCCGGTGTAGGCTGTGAGGAGAATGCCGGTGTAGGCTGTAGGGAGAATGCCGGTGTAGGCTGTAGGGAGAATGCTGGTGTAGGCTATAGGGAGAATGCTGGTGTAGGCTGTAGGGAGAATGCCGGTGTAGGCTGTTGGGAGAATGCCGGTGTAGGCTGTAGGGAGAATGCCAGTGTAGGCTGTGGGGAGAATGCCGGTGTAGGCTGTGGGGAGAATGCCGAGGTAGGCTGTAGGGAGAATGCCGGTGTAGGCTGTAGGGAGAATGCCGGTGTAGGCTGTAGGAAGAATGCCGGTGTAGGCGGTAGGGAGAATGCCGGTGTAGGCTGTAGGGAGAATGCCGGTGTAGGCTGTAGGGAGAATGCTGGTATAGGTTGTAGGGAGAATGCTGGTGTAGGCTGTAGGGAGAATGCCGGTGTAGGCTATAGGGAGAATGCCGGTGTAGGCTGTAGGGAGAATGCCGGTGTAGTTTGTAGGGAGAATGCTGGTGTAGGCTGTAGGGAGAATGCCGGTGTAGGCTATAGGGAGAATGCCGGTGTAGGCTGTAGGGAGAATGCCGGTGTAGGCTATAGGGAGAATGCCGGTGTAGGCTGTAGGGAGAATACCGGTGTAGACTGTAGGGAGAATGCCGGTGTAGGTGGTAGGGAGAATGCCGGTGTAGGCTGTAGGGAGAATGCCGGTGTAGGCTATAGGGAAAATGCCGGTGTAGGCTGTAGGGAGAATGCCGGTGTAGGCTGTAGGGAGAATGCCGGTGTAGGCTGTAGGGAGAATGCCGGTGTAGGCTGTGGGGAGAATGCCGAAGTAGGCTGTAGGGAGAATGCCGGTGTAGGCTGTAGGGAGAATGCCGGTGTAGGCTGCATGGAGAATGCCGGTGTAGGCGGTAGGGAGAATGCCGGTGTAGGCTGCATGGAGAATGCCGGTGTAGGCTATAGGGAGAATGCCGGTGTAGGCTGTAGGGAGAATGCCGGTGTAGGCTGTAGGGAGAATGCCGGTATAGGCTGTAGGGAGAATGCTGGTGTAGGCTGTAGGGAGAATGCAGGTGTAGGCTGTAGGGAGAATGCCGGTGTAGGCGGTAGGGAGAATGCCGGTGTAGGCGGTAGGGAGAATGCCTGTGTAGGCTGTAGGGAGAATGCCGGTGTAGGCTGTAGGGAGAATGCCGGTGTAGGCTGTGGGGAGAATGTCGGTGTAGGGGGAATGCCGGTATAGGCTGTAGGGAGAATGCCGGTGTAGGCTGTGGGGAGAATGCCGGTGTAGGCTGTAGGCAGAATGCAGGTGTAGGCTATAGGGAGAATGCCATTGTAGGCTGTAGGGAGAATGCCGGTGTAGGCTGTAGGGAGAATGCCGGTGTAGGCTATAGGGAGAATGCCGGTGTAGGCTGTAGGGAGAATGCCGGTGTAGGCTGTAGGGAGAATGCCGGTGTAGGCTGTAGGGAGAATGCCGGTGTAGGCTATAGGGAGAATGCTGGTGTAGGCTGTAGGGAGAATGCCGGTGTAGGCTGTAGGGAGAATGCCGGTGTAGGCTATAGGGAGAATGCCGGTGTAGGCTGTAGGGAGAATGCCGGTGTAGGCTGTAGGGAGAATGCTGGTGTAGGCTGTATGGAGAATGCCGGTGTAGGCTGTAGGGAGAATGCCGGTGTAGGCTATAGGGAGAATGCCGGTGTAGGCTGTAGGGAGAATGCCGGTGTAGGCTGTAGGGAGAATGCCGGTGTAGGCTATAGGGAGAATGCCGGTGTAGGCTGTGGGGAGAATGCCGGTGTAGGCTGTAGGGAGAATGCCTGTGTAGGCTGTAGGGAGAATGCCTGTGTAGGCTGTAGGGAGAATGCCGGTGTAGGCTATAGGGAGAATGCTGGTGTAGGCTATAGGGAGAATGCCGGTTAGCTGGTAAGCGCAGCGGTACACGTACTTGTCCATTTTGACCTATGTTGCCATAGACACCCAAAAAAGTGTGAAACCATTGTCAACCTTTTTCATGTTGACCGTTTGCTTCTGTCAACCTTTTGCCCATGCCGACATAATGCATGTCAACCTTTTTGATTGTCCCCCTTATGACTATCGCCCTAACAACTCCTACTGGACTGTTACTGTAACTTGGGGAACGTCATAGGTAACAGCTGCCATAATGATTAGAAACATTGCAGTGGGATTTGTGTAGTATTATTGGGGGTGATTCACTAGTGTTCAGATAGCACTGAATCCGGCCCTGTTCTGATGGTGGGGGAGCCTACGTGTGTATATGCGCATATTTGCACATATACAGACACCCCTGTGCAAACACCTTCAGCAAGGATCACACTCGCTCAGGGTGGGCGACTGAAGCAAAGGATACCAAGGGGATTCAATAGCAAGGGAAGTGGGCATTCGGATGGGCAGCGGGCAGCGTTTATGGGCCCACTAATATACGCTGCTTAGTGAGCCTTGCCGAATCAGGCCCATTATGCGTCTCACCCATTCCCAATCACTTGGATCTCAGCGTCTTCTCTTTTTCATACTAAAATTTCTCATTTACTATCCTGCGAAAACAATAAAACGTCAGGAAACAAAATTAGATTTTTAAACATAAACTGCTCCAATCGTCTGTTGTTTTATGAAAACATCAAACACTTACAAAAAAAAATGTAAGATTGTGGGCGCCGAGCAAAGCTTCCTGATTGGTCGCCTGGCAAATTCGCTCTGCGTGCAAGAGATTGCATTTAGTATATACAGTGTACAGACCAAAGAAATTGGATTTGTATATAAATCTCTCTTCTAGGAAAAGGGATTAAAAAGACATATACATGACAATGCAAGCAATCATGTGTTACTTGACTGATTTAGACCTCTTCATTGATTCCAAATTTTCCCTGGTTATGAGATTCCTTTATCTCCCCCCGGTATTTACACAGCCGATCTCTCACCCACTCGGCATTAGAAATATCTGGAATTGCCTTTGCTCTCATTCAATTATCAATCTGTGAGCGAGGAACGAGCACATTAGGATTTTATACAATGGGCAACTTCTAATCGAAATGTTGTTTTTAAAGGACTCTCTCGGGTGTTGTTCATTGTACCAAATTTAGAGTCAGTTTGGGTATTTGCAAAAATATCCCCCTCCCCCAGGGCACAGGCCAGTTTTGCACCCTGATGCGAGGTCATTTCTGCAGATACCACTGCTGCCAGGGTCACAATGCAAATAAAGCTACTTTTAATGGAAGGGTAGGGAAGGATCTTGGTTTTTTTTGATGATAGCATGTTATGGTGCCCATACACTTATGCGATGGGATTCGATGTGACATTGAAGTACGATGTCCATAGAATACGATCACATTTTTGGGTGCAAAAGTCAGCACCCGATGCCATATGCCATCTTCCGATGGCACATTGGGTGATGGAAGAGGGCGGGCAGGGGGCGGCGGAGTAGTGTAGCGCTAGCAGTAGCGCTTGCGGGCGGCGGGAGTCAGCGGTGGTGGAAGATTTTTTTTTAAAACCCTGGGCTGCCCTGTGATTGGCTGAGCTCTCTCATCCAATCACAGGGCAGCCCAGTGATTTAAACAATTCTCCCGCCACCACTGACTCCCACCGCCGCAAGCGCTACTGCTAGCGCTACACTACTCTGCCGCCCCCTGATACGAGACGAGAATGTTACAAACACAAATATAAACACTAAGGGCCCGATTCAGACAGACCGCTGGGCTGCTAGTTTTTGGAGCCCAGCGATCAGCTAAATGCCACCCCGACAAACGCACTCCCCCGCCCATGTGCACAGCAGCCGTGCCCTGAGGGAAACCATCCGCAATCACTCACCATTGAATATTTTCCCCTCTGTTCACAGCACTTACACCAGGACTTACTCAGCTCTGTGATGGCTATGGGAATGCCTGGCCATTGGGAACTCCCAGAAAATTTAGTTACCACCCCCAACACCCCCAGGGTGTCAATCATCCTGCGAGCAATCACATACCTCCTAACTGTCACGATTACAGCAGGACAGTCCCGATCTTCGGGTCCTGTCCCGCTGTCCTACCCGCGGCAGGCATTGTCCCGCTGCGGGGGGTGGCAGTTGAGAGACCCCCCAATCTAATAGAATAGACGCTGTACGCATGCGCACAGCGTCTATTCTCGTATGAAAAGGAGGTTGCGGCTAATTAGCATAAGCCCTGCCCTCATTTGCATACGCCCGCCCCCTTTTTGTGTCCCTATTTCATTTCATCAGAAGTTGGGAGGTATGCAATCAGCAGTAGCTAGCCATCAATGGCTCCATTCACATGGACAGCTCCTGCAGTCACAAAGTGCTTCATAATCGCCCGAGCTGTGAAATTGCGGCCATGCAATCAAGTTCTAAGCGCCCATATGACCACTAATTCACCATGCAGTCACTGTGAGGAGCTCTGATTCAGAAGGTAATGAGTTATGTCACATGACCACTACTTCCCCTTGCAGTCACTGTGAGGAGCTCTGCTACAGAAGGTGATGAGTCATGTCACATGACCACTACTTCCCCTTGCAGTCACTATGAGGAGTTCTGCTGCAGAAGGTAATGAGTCATGCCACATGACCACTACTACCCCATATAGTCACTATGAGGAGTTCTGCTGCAGAAGGTAATGAGAGTCATGCCACATGACCACTACTACCCCATATAGTCACTATGAGGAGTTATGCTGCAGAAGGTAATGAGAGTCATGTCACATGACCACTACTTCCCCCATATAGTCACTGTGAGGAGCTCTGCTACAGAAGGAAATGAGTTATGTCACATGACCACTACTTCCCCATATAGTCACTGTGAGGAGCTCTGCTACAGAAGGTAATGAGAGTCATGTCACATGGCGACTAATTCCCTGAAGCTACGTGTTCTTGGATTGTGGACTTTCTGAATGATAGAAAGCAAGTTGTGAAAGTGGGGGAATTCACCTCCCAAGTGCAGTCCATCAGCACAGGAGCCCCCAGGGCTGTGTACTCTCACCCCTGTTCTTCTCCCTGTACACCAACGACTGCACCTCAGAGGTGCAATCAGTAAAGATAATCAAATTCGCCGATGACACTACCGTCATTGGTCTTATCAAGGACGGGGAGAAATCGGCCTACAGACGAGAATTGGACCGATTGGCCCGGTGGTGCAGCAGCAACCATCTAGAGCTCAACCCATTCAAAACTGTTGAGATGGTAGTGGACTTTAGGAATAAGGCTGTTGGTGTTCCTCCGCTAACAATTGCTGACAGTGTGGTGTCTCTAGTGGACTCCTTCAAGTTCCTAGGAACCACAATCTCCCGGGACCTTAAATGGGGGCCCAACACTGATATTATTGTGGGGAAAGCGCAGCAGAGGATATTCTTCCTTAGACAACTGAGGAAGTTCAACATCCCACAGAAGCTTCTGCTCCTCTTCTACTCCGCGATTGTGGAGTCTGTAATGTGCTCCTCAATACCGGTATGGTACGGCTCCGCCAGTGAGAGAGACAAATGCAGACTCCAAAAGGTAGTCAGAACCGCGGAGAAGATAATCGGGACAGACCTTCCCTCTGTCCAGGACCTGTACCTGTCCAGAGCAAAAAAGTGGGCAACGAAGATAGTCAAGGACCAACTACATCCTGGCCATGGCTTGTTTATCCTGCTGCCATCAGGCAGACGCTACAGGGCTGTTCCCACCAGGTCCACCAGAAGCCTAAAAAGTTTCTTCCCTCAAGCGGTTCACCTGTTGGCATGTGAACTCATGAACAACTCACTGTCTGGTAGCGCCATAACCCTTTGCACATAATCTAACACGTTGTCCCCTCTGAATAACTTTCTGTATGACTGTACATGTTCCCCCACCTGTTTATATTGTTTATACTGAATGCTGTTTACTTGTTACGCACCAGGCTGCTGCACAGCAAACGGTAAACAAATTCCTAGTATACGCGAGTATACCTGGCCAATAAAGCTGATTCTGATTCCCCTACGGTCACTTTCAGTAGCCCTATACCAGAAGGCAATGATGAAGGGGAATCACAGGACCTATACAAATACAATGTATTATTCTGTGAGCATGGTGCTGCTGTAGAAGTAAATGTTTTATCTGGAATACCCCAACCCCTCAGTCTAATAGATGCCACATCTTTATTTAGGATGTATGTTCTTTGTACCAATATATGGTAACGAGCATCGTATCACCATAGTAGCTCATTGTATTGCAGCACAGTTTCCCGCTGGGGTCATCACGTGACATCATTCCCAGTGCTTCCCGGTCTCCCAGTCCTCTGCGGGCTAGTCCTTTCACAGGTCACTAGGCTGCCAGGGAAAGTACTTTGGTGGTGACAGATGAAAAGAGATCTGCCCTAATCAGTGTTAGTTCTGGGAGACTGCGCTGACGCTGCCTGGCCCTTATTTTATGCGCTGCACAATTCCACGAGACAGAAAGCGATAAAATGTGTCGCTGAGATTTACTGAGTATACCACCAGAATCAGGAGAAAGCCCCATCTCCCCCCGCCCAGAGGAGGCAGAGACCCTCCAGGAGATCTGGGAAGACTGCTCTGTAACAAAAAGGCATCTGACATATTTGGGTCTGGTCTGTGGGGAAGGGTAATGTGCTGGTATTTAGAGGAATCTAACTATTTCAAAGGTTATAGAAAAGCAAAGTCAGACGGAGGAGGTCGGCGGCGCAGGATAAAAGGATAATTTGTGAACATGAAGGGCCTGATGCAAACTGCAGAGATAGCGAGCGTATCCCGCATTGCGTGCCCAGCAAACATACATATCATCCTCTGTATGTCTTCTGTATGTATGCCTTGCCTTCATACTAATTGTCCTCATCGTCATCATCTGGCACACAGGCATGTACTCTACATGGGGCTTGGTGTTAAAGTAGGAGGGGCACTGGCCAGTGGAGTACAGTGTCCGCATTGTACATGGGCTCCTGAATCCCAGAGGGGCCCATACAACACACGCTGCAATCATTTTATAAATACCTAGTGGCAGATTTATTAAGCTTGGAGAAGAGATAAACTGGAGATAAAGCGGAGAAAAGGTAAAAGGAGATAAAGCACCAGCCAATCAGCTGTGTTTGACAGTTAGACAGTTGCGAGCTGATTGGCTGGTGCTTTATCTCCTTTTACCTTTTCTCCGCTTTATCTCCAGTTTATCTCTTCTCCAAGCTTATTAAATCTGCAGTCTAGGCTCCAGAGCCCAGTGGTGGCTGATGAAAGCACCAGAAAAATTATTGCTGCGCCATTTTTACGAAGATCTGCACATGCACAGTTGGGTCTTAGCCCTCACAGCTCAGATACTGCTGCACGGTGCTACTCCGGGCAGAGAGGAGGGGAAGCAGCCAGAGGAAGCTGCCCATGGGCCTCCTGGCCTCTTAAAAAGACCCTGGGACTGGCGTAATTATAATGAGTACAAGGTGTACCCTGCACCCAATTATTCATAATCACTTCTCCATTGGTCAGGCACCAGCAGTGCAGCAGCAAATATCACTAGGAAAATGGCCACCACTAATAATGCGCAATAGAAGTGTCCATGGGAACGCCATGCAGGCGCCATGTTCCCGGAGACCTGCACATGCACACTGCCAGAGAGAAATGGATCCAATCATAGACTGCACATGGCCCCCTCCTGGCACACTGTGCATACCTCCCAACATTAAACTATAGAAATTTTGGGGGCGTGACCTCACAGCAAGGGGTGTAACATATTGTTGTGAAGCCACGCCCCCATTTTCACCGCTGTGCAGGCATGGCTAGAGTCTCTGGGAGCTGCTGGCTATATCCCCAGCCCGTTAGGCTGCAGGAATAGACGTCTAATCGTGGGGGACGGGGGGACTCCTAACTGCTGCGGGACACTGCCGGCCCCGGGCAGGACATGGTAACGTCCCATAAACCTGGGATGTTCCTGCGGAAAGCGGGAAAGTTTGGAGGTTTGTACTGTGGGGCTAATACGGATGTGTGTGGCATATCTATCGCTGCTACTTCCTAGGATATGAAGACACACCCACCTTAAACGGGTCCAAAACAGATAGTACTGGAAAAGTGGACCGAGCCTACAGGGGCAAGATAGGTGAGTATGTATGTATGTAAGGTGTGTGCATGTATGTTAATATATTGGAGTATTCACGGTGTGGTTGTTTTTATTGCGGTATTGGTTCTGTTGCGAGACTACAAGTCCGAGCACAGCAGCGCGGTACATATGGAGCACCTATGGAGATGTCGGGATTCCCCGTATCGGTGTGCTGGCGGTCAGACTTTGGTGCCGGGATATTATATGTATCCCAAGTATACAGTATATTTATTTAGTTATAGTGATAATACCACTGTCATTACTGCGCGGCATTACAATGTACATTATGTAGGAGATGGTTTATTAATCGCAAGTGCAAAGGGTTAAGTGAACATTTTTGTGAGGCTGATAATAAAAGTCCCAAGCTGGCACCCGCCCCCTTCTCATCTGCCCTCTTGCAGGAATGTGCCAGCTTTCTGCCAAGTCTCCTGTTTTGTTCTCTGCAGCCGCCCAGGACGCTATTAACTGCTCGTGATATATGGTCTAAAAAAGTGCAGTTACAAAGCAATTATAACATAGTGGGGCTGTCAGAGGCCGTGATTGGTTGTCTGGCACCGGGGCCGAGAGCTCGGGAAACGACTGAGTCCAATTACAGTACAAAAGCAACACGCAGCACACTCTGCACTGCTAACATAGATACATGGATAGATAGATAGATAGATAGATAGATAGATAGATAGATAGATCGATAGATAGATACATGTATAAGATAGATAGATAGATAGATAGATAGATAGATAGATAGATAGATAGATATGTGATAGATAGATAGACATGTATGAGATAGATAGATAGATATAGATAGACCAGATGATCTATCTATCTATCTATCTATCTATCTATCTATCTATCTATCTATCTATCTATCTATCTATCTATCTATCTATATCTCCTATCTATCTATCTATCTATCTATCTATCTATCTATCTATGTCATATCTATCTATCTATCTATCTATCTATCTATCTATCTATCTATCCATCTATGTCATGTCTATCTATCTATCTATCTATGTCATATCTATCTATCTATCTATCTATCTATATCATATCTATCTATCTATGTCATATCTATCTATCTATCTATATATCTATCTATCTATCTATCTATCTATCTATCTATCCATCTATCTATCCATCTATGGCATATCTATCTATATATTTATCTATGTCATATCTATCTATCTATCTATCTATCTATCTTATACATGTCTATCTATCTATCTATCTATCTATCTATCTATCTATCTATCTAATACATGTCATATATATCTATCTATTTATCTATCTATCTATCTATCTATCTATCTATCTATCTATCCGTCATATCTATCTATTTATCTATGTCATGTCTATCTATCTATCTATCTATCTATCTATCTATCGCATACCTATATATGTATATATATATATATATATATTTATCTATCTATATATGTATCTGCCTACCTGACCCTCTCCACGAGGGAGAAAATGCTCAGGGCTCGTGGTAATGCTCATTACACATTATGCCACACACTGTGATGCCTGTTACATATAATACCACACATATTATGCCACATAAGTTCCACTTACCTACATGCTTGTTGCTATGGGTTTCATGCTTGATGCCAGAGGTTAACCTGTTCTGCCAGGGGTTACATGCTCTGCCAAGGGTTAACAAGCTCGTTTACATGGGGTTACATGCTCTGCTAGGAATTGCATGTTCTGCCAGGGGTTAACATGCTCATTGCCATGGAGTTACAGTACAAGCTCTGCCAGGGGTTACAGGCTGACTTCCAGAGATATCAGCCACAGCAGCATGCAGGGAGGCAGCAGACACAGAGCAACCAGCCACTGACCTTCCACCTTGGAACACAGTGACCTGGACATGGGTGGGGAACCAGGTCTGGGACTGCTGGGCTGGGCTTGAGACATGGCACCTGCACCTGCCTGGGACGAGAGTGTGGGGAGCTGGGCGGGCCAGCTGCTGCGGAGTAAGCGGTACTCCAGCGGGAGGCTGTTTCTTTCTGTCCCAGCTCCTCCTGGCACCCAGGGACTACCTACCCATAGCACGCTCCTTCGGCTGAGCCGCGGTAAACTCCCGACTCACGTGGCAAGCTCTCAGCAGGCCCTGGCACCGGAGAGCGGGACTCTGCTCAGAAGGACCTCTGTGATGCTGTCGCCCCAGCCGCTGCGCTCCGGCAGCTGACTTCAGTGCTCTCAGACCCAGCGCACCCGCCACCAAATGAAAAAAAAAAACTGTGCGTGTCCGAACCGGGGCCCCCCTGACAGGCCTGAGCCTGGGTAAACTGTACCCGCTCCCCCCCCCCCTCTCGGTAGCCCTGATCACCAGTGGTGAAACACCTTTCTTATCAATTACCCCACAGGTGCTGGCAATCATACATTACCAGGGAAGTCCATGAACAGAGCGTGTTCTCCCTCATGGAGACTTGGAGAGGGTCATGTTGGGAGGTACAGTATGATAATGACAGGCACATCCATTACATACAGTACCTCTCACTGTTCCTGCAATGTGACCACTACAAGATTACAGGGGTGAGAGGAAGGAACACTTTGTGCCTCATGTCTCATTATATAATTATTCTGCCGTCACTTCTCCTAGTTACTCCTAGTTACAGCATGGCCGGCACATCTCCTAGTTACTCCTAGTTACAGCATGGCCGGCACACTCCTAGTTACTGCTAGTTACAGCATGGCCGGCACATCTCCTAGTTACTCCTAGTTACAGCATGGCCGGCACATCTCCTAGTTACTCCTAGTTACACATCTCCTAGTTACTCCTAGTTACAGCATGGCCGGCACATTTCCTAGTTACTCCTAGTTACAGCATGGCCGGCACATCTCCTAGTTACTCCTAGTTACAGCATGGCCGGCACATCTCCTAGTTACTCCTAGTTACAGCATGGCCGGCACATCTCCTAGTTACTGCTAGTTACAGCATGGCCGGCACATCTCCTAGTTACTCCTAGTTACAGCGTGGCCGGCACATCTCCTAGTTACTCCTAGTTACGGCATGGCCGGCACATCTCCTAGTTACTCCTAGTTACAGCGTGGCCGGCACATCTCCTAGTTACTCCTAGTTACGGCATGGCCGGCACATCTCCTAGTTACTCCTAGTTACGGCATGGCCGGCACATCTCCTAGTTACTCCTAGTTACAGCATGGCCGGCACATCTCCTAGTTACTCCTAGTTACAGCATGGCCGGCACATCTCCTAGTTACTCCTAGTTACAGCATGGCCGGCACATCTCCTAGTTACTCCTAGTTACAGCATGGCCGGCACATCTCCTAGTTACTCCTAGTTACAGCATGGCCGGCACACTCCTAGTTACTGCTAGTTACAGCATGGCCGGCACATCTCCTAGTTACTCCTAGTTACAGCATGGCCGGCACATCTCCTAGTTACTGCTAGTTACAGCATGGCCGGCACATCTCCTAGTTACTCCTAGTTACAGCGTGGCCGGCACATCTCCTAGTTACTCCTAGTTACGGCATGGCCGGCACATCTCCTAGTTACTCCTAGTTACGGCATGGCCGGCACATCTCCTAGTTACTCCTAGTTACAGCATGGCCAGCACAGGCTGCGTGGATCTATCTATCAATCTATAGCCCTGTACACACGCTTAGATTTTTCCCTGTTTTCGATTTGATTTTGCTTATAGAAGCAAAATCGAATCCACATCGAATGGTTTTAAGACACTTTCGATCTGCATTCGATTCGATGCGCGCTCCCGTTTTCTCAAAATCGAATAGAAAAATCTACTGTGCAGCCAAGGAAATCTCGAATTCGATCCAGTAAATCAAATGAGTACATTGTGCTATGAATTTAAATCGAATTTGACATCTAATGCAAAAGTACAGATCTAATGCCAAATCGAATGGGATGATCTAATGTCAGATCTAATAGAAAATCAAATCTAACATCAGATCTAAAGCAAATCTAAGCGTGTGTACAAGGCTTATCTCATATCTATCTATTTGTCTATCTATCTATCTATCTATCTATCTATCTATCTACCTACCTACCTACCTATCCTATCTATCTATCTATCTATCTATCTATCTATCTATCTTTCTATCTATCATCTATGTCTCATATCTATCACCTATTTTTTCGCTCTCTCGTTATTATTATCATCCTGTATGTACAGTATCTAGGGCCACAAAGTACATAAATAAATCACCAAAACCAGCATCCAGCAATAGTACAAAACCATTCAGGTGAGGCAGGTGGTATACAGACAGGGGGACAGGACACTGAAATCAGCATATGGGTGGCAGCAACCGTGGCTTAGGTGCCCTGCTCGTCAGAGCTTATGTTCTAAAAGGGAGGGGCAGGCAGACAGGGGGGACACAGATGGGGTAGTGAGCGAGCGTGGATCAGAGGGTTAGGATGAGATTTGGCTGGGTTAGGGGAAGAAGTGGGTCTTGAGAGCCCATTTGAGGTTCTGTAGAGTGCGGGAGAGTCTGATAGGGAGAGGTAGAGAATTCCAGAGATAGGGAACAGCGAGTGAGAAATCTCGGAGGCTGGAATGGGAGGAAGGAACCAGTTTTTAGGAGAGGTAGAATTGTGGATTGTGGAGCAAAGAGGGTGGTTGGGATTGTAAAGGGAGACATGGTCAGATATTTAAGTGGGAGAGGAGGGGGTAAGGGATTGTTAAGTGAGTGTGAGGAGCTTGAATTGGATTTGTAAGGAAAGCCAGTGTAGGGTTTGTAGGAGAGGGGAGGGGGGATATAGTCATTTTGGAGAGGGCAGCAACGTTATACTGTTATTAAAAGCCAGAAGTTCTTGTTTAGTCTGTTTCCTGTGCTTTATGTACATTGTATGTCCATTTCTTTGCTTGTAAAACCATTTATACAAAGCGCAGTGCCCATTTCCTCTACCTGGGCAGAGTACCCCTTGGTTCATCAGTCACTGGAACAAGTACACATTTCTGAATATTACCTCATAAATTCTCTCTCCCGCTTCTGTCAGCCAAGATTAATCCTTTAGAATGACACTGATGAGATGTAATATTCAATATAATGTCCTGAAAAGATTTAAAACTGGACACAGTTGGTGAATACAAATGTTGGACCCGGAGTCAGAACGTTGTCACATTAGAATAGTTGTTTCCTTGCAGTGACGGGTAATATTAATGATCTACAGTAAACGGTTATGGAGGAAATGATAGACAGCGTCTAGGTAGAAATTCCAAAATAGTTCAACACCAAATGATCAACACACACAAAGTCAGTGTAGACAAAAGGCCAATGCATGCACAAGTTCGACATAAAATTGTCAACACATAAAAACGTCGACATAGGTTTTTCATTATTTTTGTGTGTCGGTTTGTATATTTCAATAGAGTCAGTATTACAAGGCTTATCTGGCCAACATAATCCTGTATTAGACTTGTTTGTACTGTATAAGTATAGCAAGTATAGCAACAGCTGTAGGCCTAGTTGTGTTTTGTAAGATATCCTGGAGGCACAGTAGGTGGCGCTGTATATAATCCACCAACGTACAGTCTTTAACTTTGTTGTGCAAGTACGCTCTCTTGTAGAAGAGATATCCAGGCTTTTAGAATTGTTTGTTAATCCACCATATTATATTGTGTTATGAAGTTTAATTGTACTGTCACTAAATTTGATGGCATAAGGTTAACATCCCGGAGGACGGGATGCCAGTATTCAGAATACCAATGCCGGCATCCTGACTTGCAGCCAGAAGTCTGGTGCCAGAATCCTAAAATTGATGAGGATGACAATGCTGGCATCCTGACTGCCTGCATCCAGAAGGTAAGTATGTGGGTGTGGGGTGGGATATCTATTACAATAACCAGATGCTGGCTCTCTTTGCCAGCGGCGCCGTGTGGTCTCTGGCTGATGACGCCACTGGTTCCTAGCATGCACAACCACTACAATAACCAGGACGATGGTTGCCTAGCAACTCACTTTGCACAGACTACTATTGAACACCTACCATATCACTGATTACCTGGCTGCTTGTTGGTGATTGGAAGGCCTGTGGTCAGCCCATTTCCTCCTGCCAGTAACAGTTTGTCTGCAGTCTCACTGCATGCTAGTTGGCGTCCTGTCTATTACGTTGGACCTTCTGGGAAAGTATTGGGTCATCTTGTCCCGTCACAGGTATTCCATCTTTTGGCTAGTCCCACCAGTCCCCTTTGGATATCCAAATAAGCCCTTTTAGGGCCAGCCTGCATTCTCCCAGCACCTGCAGCATATTTCCATACAGCAAAACCTGCATTTCTTCACGTTTCTGCATATACCTTCACAATAACTACCCCAGGGCAGGGGACCTACACACCAGGGGCAGAGAAGTCTATATCTCCTTGTCGGGTTCCCTAGTAAACACCCCCCGGAGTGTTAGACTCTGCAACTCTGCTCTGGGTTATGTCAATCACCTGACATCTGATTTAGAGCCCTTGTATTCCCCAGTTATAACAATGGCATTATTTGGGTGGAGGGTGTTAGGGTTAGGCTGTGGAGGTAGAAGGTTAGGGCTAGGCTGCGGCCAGGGAGGGTTAGACATTTAGAAAGAAGGATTAGGGTTACAATTCAGTGTGAGAGAGTTATGTTAAGGCTATTGGGTATGAAGGTTAGGGATAGGCTGTGGGGAGGGAAGGTTGGGGGTGGGGCGATTCAGGGGTAAGCATACTTACTGAACCTCTGTTGGGATTCCCTCTTTCTGTATGCCAGCATTGGTATTCTGACTGCCAGTGTACCTCCTTCTGTAGTGGCATAGCTACCGTGCGGCAGACCCTGCGGCGGCTTGGGGGAGTGGCGCCAGTGGGGTCTGTGGTGGGTGCCCGGTGGCGCCGCTCCAGGTGGCCGCGGTACTGGGCATCGCAGTGTCACACATGGGATGGGGTACAATGCACCAACCGAGACGGTTCTACCTGTGAGCTTGCTCCGCACTCCCTGCGGACCAGGAAGGACATGAAGAAGCATGTGGTGGGAAGGGACCAGGGGAGAAACAGAAAGGCATGTGGTGGGAAGGGACATGGGGAGAGACAGAGAGGTAATGTGTATGGGGCATTATGGGTGGGGGGTACCTAAAATATTTTGGCTTGGGGGGAGCAAAATGTATAGTTACACCACTGGCCTTCTGGTCACCCATATGTATTCCTATTTGATACTACTACAGTAAATACACAATAGTGGCCTGTCGGGGCAGTTGAGAGGAGAGAGATCTACGCAAACAGAAAATAAGTGTTTTTATAAAAAAATGTAATTTACCAAAGGCACATCCCAACTTGTTGGATCTGTATTTGCTTCCATCCAACAAAAGTTCCTGCTGGAACACATCCCCAATAATCATACAGTACCTGCTCTGCTGAATTATAATCTCACATCATGCAAGTTACCCAAACACCGCAGAGGCCAATGTGTACCCTCTCAGAGGAGAGAACAAAAAAGTCAGTCATTATGGCTAAGATGACAAGACATGAAGCCTCAGTAAATTGTTACCCCTGATTGCCCCAAAACTCAGGGTATTCATTGACAATTACTTTAAGTCCCATTTGCAGAACAGCAATATTCTCATATTCTGTCTTAGGGGTATTGTTTTGTTGGTGACTTTGTCTAGACTTGTGTATTGGCAAGGCTCTGTATTCACTTAGATCAATGACTGTACATGCTTAGAAGGTATAGTGACAGGGAACGTATAGCGACAGGGAACGTATAGTGACAGGGAACGTATAGTTGTATGTCAGGCTGGTGAAGGAACATTGTGGGGTGAAACGCGTTTCACAGTTCATCCATCTATCCTGTGCTTTTTGTCTGTGATCTGCCAATTGGCATATCGCCCTCACACACTTGCAAATTCGTTCTGTGTGCAGAGAACACTCCCAGGAGATCTCTGTGCAGTACCACTTGTATGCCATTAAGGCCTTATGTGTATATTGGCTAACCACACGCGTTTATGCCAGAATCTCCCCCAGTGGCATGGCATGACTAAAAAGACTGTTTAACGTGGACGGAGGCTAGATGTACGTGGACACATCTGTAGGACCTCATTGCACCCATTTTGCGCAAAATACACATTTACTGTACTATTAAGGTATATATATTCAATTGATGCTCGATTCATTCTGCCGGAATGGATCCAGCATCCATTATTCAGTGATTAGTGCTCACTCGGCCCTTGCTGGGACCGGGTGAGAGCGGCGTCAAGATTGCAGAGGGAGGCAGTGGGAGCCGGGACGGGGCTGGGTAAGCTGCTCTCACCCGGCGGTGGGACAGGTGAGTACATCGGGTGGGTACAGGAGATAGTGGGAGGGTGCGGGCAGCGACGGACAGGAGGACGGAGCTGTGTAAGCTGCTGCTGCTCACCCAGTGCCGTCCTCCCTGCCTCTGGGCCAGATTCTCTGAGCTTCAAAAGTGATACAATGGAGACTGATAAACAGCCAGCCAATCAGCTCCTGTCTGACATTTTTCAAACACAGTCTGTGACATGGTAGGTAGGAGCTGATTGGCTGGCTGTTTATCACTCTCCATTTTATCACTTTTGAAGCTTAGAGAGTCTAGCCCTCAATCCGGTATCTCTTTATGTCGGATTGAAGAAAATACAGGCAAAACCTTTTGGTTTTGTCTGTGTTTCCGTCAAAAGCAGGTGGATTAGCGGCTGTTCCGTCAATCCACCTGTTTTTTTTAGCAGGTCGGAACATTTTGACCTGCAGAAAAAAAACCCAGCTAGCACTGAATAGATCGGAACCCCATCTTTTCGTCAAGATGGCAGTTTCGACTTGGATTGAATATACCCTTAAGCCTCTAATATGGCAGATACAAATCCCCGTCTTTAATAATATAAACTCACTTGCCAAATCTTTCCTGTGTCTGAGCAATGCTGAAAGCACCAATCAGTGTCAGGGAAGCTTTTGCAAACAGCCAATCACAAGCAATTCACTAGTGCAGTCGCCATTGGCGGTATTTGCGTATTGTGATGATCACCTGCGCAAGAAACGTCTTTCCCAGATGTAGCAATGTGATTTCAAGCACTGATCGTCCTCTCCCCTCCCCCAGAACTGCCCCTAACTGAGCAGGGCGTGGCATCGATTTTTCATATTTTTAACAGGGGTGTGTGGCAATGCTTGCACAATTTGACCACGCCCCCTTTGCCCGGGTCCTGGCTATGGTAACTGGTGTAGCTCTCACTCTGCATTATCCCCTATACAGTAATGGCGGTTCTCCATCTGGGACTGCAACTCCACTATCCTCACATTTGTCAGATGTGAATATTAATGTCACTCGCACACCCGGGGGTGACGTTCTATCAGTAACATAGCTGTCACTCCTGCCGCAGCTGGCACCTTAACAGTCTAAATATAATGTGCATTTGCATTGTAAATAGGATATGTACGCTGGCAGACTAGAACAGCGGGCGCTAGTGGCAGAGAATATCCAGGCGCCGTCATCTGATACTTTGGAAAGTATTCATAGCCCCTGGGGTGGGGGTGGGGGGGTCTTGGGGGGACAGTTATTTTACTAGTGCTACATCACATGTGTCACGGAGCAGACTGCTCGCGTCAGTGCCACGCGGTGCCCTTCTATCAACGTGGGCTTATTCTGCACATGCCACGTACCCTGCCATAACATAATTGTGGTCCGTCTTATCTCCCCCTCCCCACAGTACTACAGCAGCAGCCTCTCCCTCCTCCCCAGCAGGACGCCCGCTCTCCTTTAATAACACAATCTCAAGATCCAGATGTTACATGATTGAATGGCGGCACAACATCTGTCACCCTGGCAGAGGGCATAGCTGAGCCCCTATAAATATAGACGCGCCCGGTCTCTCGGCTGCTCTCGCCTCCTCAGGGCTCCTTTGTTCTTTGGCTCCGAGACTGATGCTTTAGAAGATGTAGTGAGCGGATAATGCTGGGAATTCTCAGGAACGTTATCATACAGATGGAGCAGGCTGGGGTGGAGCAGGCTGGGGTGGAGCAGGCTGGGGTGGAGCAGGCTGTGGTGTATCCGGCATCTCTGTAGTGGTGAGGACATAATGAAACAGATCATAGACCAGTCTAGTTCATGTGTAGGCTTCGATTGGAGAACTGCAATACCCAAAGCATGCTGTGTCTTGTAGTTCTACAACAAATGCTGACTGTGGCTTGCGCACATGCACCTTTTTTCATCGCGGCGTGACGGGCAGCGCAACAGCTGGTGCGTGCTGTGGGCAGAGCAGCAGGAGTTACTAGCTGCTCCACTGAAGCATTGGCGTATCTACAATGGACCAAGGTGTGTGGTGGACACAGGCCTTTAGATCCAGGCGGGCCAAACCCTGCACCTATTTAAGGACACTCACTGAGAAAATGGCTGCCAAAGCCATGTCCGGCACAGGCACCATGTTCCTGGAGACCTGCACATGTGCAGTAGATTCTGGCAAAATGGCAGAGTCCCTGCACCGCCGAAGAGGAGGGCACCGAATTAGAGCACGCAAATGTGGCCCCTAATCACACAAGCACCTCTGCACCAAATATCCCAGGTAGGAGCCGCTGTGTTTGAAAAATGTAAGGTAGAAGCTGATTGGTTGGTTGAAGCTTAGTGCATCTGGCCCAGAATCTGATTGGTTGCTACGGGCAATATCCCATCTTTAAAAGCACTCGCATCTTAGTAAATTTACAGTGTCAACTTCTGTGATCTGTTGCTTCATCGGATGACACAGCATCGGACCAACTGCGTGACCATAGGATAGCTGGGAAAGTTTACTAAGATGGAAGTTCTATTCAAGATGCGATGTTTCCCATAGTAACCAATCAGATTCTATTGATTATCTTTTAGACGTTGGACCTACTGCCCCACCCCAACCCCACACTGCTACCAATACCCACTTTCCAGACCCTGAAGTGAAAGTGATTAGTTGGTGGCCTATAGAAGTTCTACAGCTGACACCTGTATTAATTACAACAAGGACGTCTTCCTCATAGGCAGCCTTCATTGTGTGATATACAGAAGCAGACTCATTGTGCCCACAGATCCTAGCGCCCTAGGCAGCTGCCTATTGGTAGAGCCAGCCAGAAACACTGAGCATTCCCCTAAGAACGCAGGCGGTACAATGCCAGCTCGGGGAGGATGGGTGACATCACATGACCTCTGTCACATGACATCGGTGCTCGTCCCCTTTCCGGCCATTTCCGTTGGAAATAAAAGTCTGTGTAGACTGACATGTATTTGCAAATGGGGGAAAAAATATTCGACGGTCGACGAACAACAAATGATTTTTCCTTTACGCAGCTGCATGCGAGGGGATAGCGCGATGCGTCTGTTCCCGCAGATGTGACTCAGAGCCAGGCCCTGCCTTCGCCGCTGGGAATGATACATGACACACAGTTTCCTCTGCATTGGCTTCCTTTGCACCAGAGACAAAAGTTTGCAACAGTAACTCGTTCTGGCCTATCACAAAGACTGATGTACAATCAATGCGCGCTCCTATATCACATCTGATGTCAGCGCCGGCACAAATCGGAAATGCAAGCTGAATTATATTCCAGGATGCAGGCTAATTCATTCTGCACAAACTGAAAACAATTACTGTACTTCTGTGGCAGCGATGAATAACTCGCGGCAGAGCTCCTGGCGTCAGTGTGACAGGGAGAGAAGCGTTCATTACTGATATCCCAGTACTTCCACACTTCTGTGCCAGGCGGAGGCGGTTGGGGAGCGTTGGGAAATCCAAGGGGAGAGGCAGAGCCGGTGGGAGCTGAGGAATGAGAGCACACAAGGGCATTCACTGGAAGTCACACACCTGCTTTCTGCAGAATTGGGTGGGGGGGAGGTTTGCTCTTTTAGGCTGCTGGGACCATAACTGCAACTCTACATAACCAAACAAAATGTAAGTCAACAAGAAATATCAATCAGCGTAACTTCTATTTATTCATCGGTTATTGTATCGCGCAGCAAATCCCAATCAGCTTTACAATTGGAAACAACAGTGGTTAAACAAAACTGGGTTATAACAGTCATAGAGGTCGGAGGGCCCTGCTCACATGCTTCCAATCCATAGGGAAATGGGGATTGATTTACAAAAATTACGTTATTATGTTATCTATTGTATAATGGCCACCAGATTGCAGAAGTTCTTGGTGCGCTGTATGATACGGAGACCAAGCAATGTTGGCGCTGGGTTAGGGGATTGGAAAGTGAGAGAGAAAATGAGAATATATTTGTGGATATCGACAAAAGGTCAGTCCAAGTGAAATTTTAAAAAAGCCCCCGCGTGGTTGGTGGTTACAAATAGCTGCCGCAGCTTCCAGACAACTCAGTAGGTCACATGTTTTTTGTTAAAGTCCCTGGCGGCTGCTCGCGGAGCATTCGCAGTCATATTTTCCAGATTACAATGGTGATGCACTGTAAATGGCAGGTATCATTTTTACCACATAATCCAAACAAAGCAAATGATTGCTAGGCTGATATTTTTCTGCAAATCTATGGGCTAAGACCTTTAATTTGGTATATGATGTGCCTGGCTCATAATTCCTGTAGAAGGAAAGTCCCATGAGATCCTAAAATTCAAGGGACATCGGACGAACTCTATCTACAGTAAGTGGTAGCGAAGAAGAGACAGTAACACTGGATCCTCATAGAGGACCCTGGCAGTCTGAGAATCACCTTTTTGTACTTAGTGGCCTCCACCTAAGACTATATTTCACGGTTGATGGTCATATTACTGTATAACAAGTCTTGGAAGCTCCATTCCATCTCCGCCACATTGTTTGTTTGCCCTATATATGAACACACCAGTAATTTCCCAATTACAGACATTGCATGGGCCACACAATGTAACTCGCACCTCAGAGGAAAGCGTTACCTCCACCGCCGGTGGAATTGTGGTTTAGCTCTTAAAGATTCACATCAGACAATGGTGACAGACAGGATAAACTGCACATTATTTTACGGTAATTAGAGGGAACATGACAGCTAAAAACAATTATAACTAATTTGGAAAATCTTTCAGAATTATAGGGAATGATTTTAGCAAAACAAGATTGTGGGAAAAAAATTAGAAAGGAAGTCAATGACAAGACGCCATCAGTATCGCCATGGTGGTCTGATCTGTTGCCGATCTCTTCTTCAGCAGGCAGACTATTTGTAAAGTATTGTGGAGCCGTTTGTACCATGACATCATCACATTTAAATAATTGGGATCTTATTTTGTTTTATATATTAGAACTAAAATAAAACTCTGGTTTTTGAGTCAACCTTGGAGCATGCACAGCTAGCCAAGGCGTAAAGGGGCTATTGGTGCAATGGAAAACAGTGCTGATGACACAAAACTGAACAGGGTAAATAGAACAGATACAGATGAATCTAGGAGTTCAAAGAGATAACAAACTAGGGTGTAGTGCTCTGTATAAGAAGAGGTATGGTGTCTGGGGACGCCAAGGTAATTATGCCAGTTTATAAAGCATTAGTCAGATCGCACCTAGAATATGGAGAAAAATTCTGGTCACCTCAACTACAAAAAAGACATCGGAGAACTGGAAAAAGTCCAAAGAAGAGCAACAAAGCTAATAAAAGGGTTGGAGATATTGAATTATGAAGACAGATTGGACAATTTGGGATTGTTTATGCTAGAAAAAAGACATTTAAGAGGAGACATGCTTAACATGTGTAAATATATCACGGCCCAATATAATGAAAGATCAGATACCCTCTTTGATTTGAGGAAGGACTCCAGGACATGTGGGCATGCGTACAGACTAGAGGAAACAAGATTTCATACCCTTAAAAGAGAAAACGTTTTTTTACGATCAGGGCAGTAAAATTGTACAACTCTTCCTGGAGAGGTGGTGTCGGCAGATGGAGAAGTGGTGTCGACAGAGACAATAAATTCATTTAAAATACGGTTGGACAAACATCTATTGGGCAAAAACATCCAGGGGTACAAATAACAATTACAATCTGTATATAATCAAATCAGTTTGCAGTTATATAAGGGCTGAAGCATGCACTTTAATAACGAAGGTTGAACTTGATGGACACAAGTCTTTATTTGGCCTTACCTACAACGTAACTATGTAACTATGGCTTCCACATGCCACTAAAATCCATAACACTACTCCAGTTGTAGCCCTGTTGAGCCACTGGCTGATAATAGATAACTATACACTACACCTGTATTTTGTGTAATAAATTATTGGAACAGAATTGCTTTATACAAATGTTATATTTCAAGATTAATCATGTCTTTTAGCGTTTCTCCTCTGGCATCGCCATTGAGGACGATGATACCAGGAACGTGAGTTCCACGTTGATAGAGAGGATCCTTCAGCATGGTTACCAAGATCAGTAATACTGTATTCTGTATAAGGCAATGTGACTATCAGCCTTTTGTGCAACAAAACAAACCTCCAAAGTTCACAAAATCCCACTGCATTCAGAAGCTTGAACCCTCTGCTAAGGACGGACCACTGCTGATGCACGAGTGCTTTGGTCATCGGTAAAGAAATACAGTAACGAAGAATTTCAACGCTATTAAGCTGATTGCAGATATAAAAAAAAATTCTGTGAAATGTAACGAAATATACATTATCATGGCTGAATGGTAACATCAACACCAATACTTAACGGTAACTTAATCACCACACAGCCTAACTAAAGGAATGTGGTAACAGTGATACAATATACATAATGACAATAATTAGTTTTAGTAACACCATAAAGATATAAATACATAAAATTGTATTATTATCATCATCATCATCTCCTTTGGCGATGCCATGTTGGTGTTATAGCAGGACCCTAGCACTCTTTAATGTTGAGTAGTTGGCCAAAGAATTATATTGCCCAGGACCAATTGTGTCTTATTTCAGGCCATTTGGATGTGTAGTGTTCTATATCTGTATAGGGTGTAATAGATGTATTATGGCCAGTGGACAGGACATGTTGGGGTGTAGTGTCCTGTGTCTGTATAGGGTGTAATAGATGTATTATGGTCAGTGGTCAGGTCATGTTGGGGTGTAGTGTTCTATATCTGTATAGGGTGTAATAGATGTATTATGGCCAGTGGACAGGACATGTTGGGGTGTAGTGTCCTGTGTCTGTATAGGGTGTAATAGATGTATTATGGTCAGTGGTCAGGTCATGTTGGGGTGTAGTGTCCTATGTCTGTATAGGGTGTAATAGATGTATTATGGCCAGCGGTCAGGACATGTTGGGGTGTAGTGTCCTATGTCTGTATAGGGTGTAATAGATGTATTATGGTCAGTGGTCAGGACATGTTGGGGTGTAGTGTCCTATGTCTGTATAGGGTGTAATAGATGTATTATGGCCAGTGGACAGGACATGTTGGGGTGTAGTGTCCTGTGTCTGTATAGGGTGTAATAGATGTATTATGGTCAGTGGTCAGGTCATGTTGGGGTGTAGTGTCCTATGTCTGTATAGGGTGTAATAGATGTATTATGGCCAGTGATCAGGACATGTTGGGGTGTAGTGTTCTATATCTGTATAGGGTGTAATAGATGTATTATGGCCAGTGGACAGGACATGTTGGGGTGTAGTGTCCTGTGTCTGTATAGGGTGTAATAGATGTATTATGGTCAGTGGTCAGGTCATGTTGGGGTGTAGTGTCCTATGTCTGTATAGGGTGTAATAGATGTATTATGGCCAGCGGTCAGGACATGTTGGGGTGTAGTGTCCTATGTCTGTATAGGGTGTAATAGATGTATTATGGTCAGCGGTCAGGACATGTTGGGGTGTAGTGTCCTATGTCTGTATAGGGTGTAATAGATGTATTATGGCCAGTGGACAGGACATGTTGGGGTGTAGTGTCCTGTGTCTGTATAGGGTGTAATAGATGTATTATGGTCAGTGGTCAGGTCATGTTGGGGTGTAGTGTCCTATGTCTGTATAGGGTGTAATAGATGTATTATGGCCAGCGGTCAGGACATGTTGGGGTGTAGTGTGCTATGTCTGTATAGGATGTAATAGATGTATTATGGGCAGTGGTCAGGACATGTTGGGGTGTAGTGTCCTATGTCTGTATAGGGTGTAATAGATGTATTATGGCCAGTGGTCAGGACATGTTGTGGTGTAGTGTCCTATGTCTGTATAAGGTGTAATAGATGTATTATGGCCAGCGGTCGGGACATGTTGGGGTGTAGTGTCCTATGTCTGTATAGGGTGTAATAGATGTATTATGGCCGGCGGTCAGGACATGTTGGGGTTTAGTGTCCTATGTCTATATAGGGTGTAATAGATGTATTATGGCCAGCGGTCAGGACATGTTGGGGTGTAGTGACCTATGTCTGTATAGGATGTAATAGATGTATTATGGCCAGAGGTCAGGACATGTTGGGATGTAGTGTCATATATCTGTATAGGGTGTAATAGATGTATTATGGCCAGCGGTCAGGACATGTTGGGATGTAGTGTCCTATGTCTGTATAGGGTGTAATAGATGGACTACGGCAAGCGGTCAGGACATGTTGGGGTGTAGTGTCCTATGTCTGTATAGGGTGTAATAGATGTATTATGGTCACCGGTCAGGACATGTTGGGGTGTAGTGTCCTATGTCTATATAGGGTGTAATAGATGTATTATGGTCAGCGGTCAGGACATGTTGGGGTGTAGTGTCCTATGTCTGTATAGGGTGTAATAGATGTATTATGGCCGGCGGTCAGGACATGTTGGGGTTTAGTGTCCTATGTCTGTATAGGGTGTAATAGATGTATTATGGCCAGCGGTCAGGACATGTTGGGGTGTAGTGTCCTATGTCTGTATAGGATGTAATAGATGTATTATGGTCAGTGATCAGGACATGTTGGGGGTGTAGTGTCCTATGTCTGTATAGGGTGTAATAGATGTATTATGGTCAGTGATCAGGACATGTTGGGGGTGTAGTGTCCTATGTCTGTATAGGGTGTAATAGATGTATTATGGTCAGTGATCAGGACATGTTGGGGGTGTAGTGTCCTATGTCTGTATAGGGTGTAATAGATGTATTATGGTCAGTGATCAGGACATGTTGGGGGTGTAGTGTCCTATGTCTGTATAGAGTGTAATAGATGTATTATGGTCAGTGGTCAGGACATGTTGGGGTGTAGTGTCCTATGTCTGTATAGAGTGTAATAGATGTATTATGGTCAGCGGTCAGGTCATGTTGGGGTGTAGTGTCCTATGTCTGTATAGGATGTAATAGATGTATTATGGTCAGTGATCAGGACATGTTGGGGTGTAGTGTCCTATGTCTGTATAGGATGTAATAGATGTATTATGGTCAGCGGTCAGGACATGTTGGGGTGTAGTGTCCTATGTCTGTATAAGGTGTAATAGATGTATTATGGCCGGCGGTCAGGACATGTTGGGGTGTAGTGTCCTATGTCTGTATAGGGTGTAATAGATGTATTATGGTCAGCGGTCAGGACATGTTGGGGTGTAGTGTCCTATGTCTGTATAGGGTGTAATAGATGTATTATGGTCAGTGGTCAGGACATGTTGGGGTGTAGTGTCCTATGTCTGTATAGGGTGTTATAGATGTATTATGGCCAGCTGTCAGGACATGTTGGGGTGTAGTGTCCTATGTCTGTATAGGGTGTAATAGATGTATTATGGCCGGCGGTCAGGACATGTTGGGGTTTAGTGTCCTATGTCTGTATAGGGTGTAATAGATGTATTATGGTCAGCGGTCAGGACATGTTGGGGGTGTAGTGTCCTATGTCTGTATAGGGTGTAATAGATGTATTATGGCCAGCGGTCAGGACATGTTGGGGTGTAGTGTCCTATGTCTGTATAGGGTGTAATAGATGTATTATGGCCAGCAGTCAGGACATGTTGGGGTGTAGTGTCCTATGTCTGTATAGAGTGTAGGGGTGTAGTGTCCTATGTCTGTATAGGGTGTAATAGATGTATTATGGCCAGCGGTCAGGACATGTTGGGGTGTAGTGTCCTATGTCTGTATAGGGTGTAATAGATGTATTATGGCCAGCAGTCAGGACATGTTGGGGTGTAGTGTCCTATGTCTGTATAGAGTGTAATAGATGTATTATGGTCAGCGGTCAGGACATGTTGGGCTGTAGTGTCCTATGTCTGTATAGGGTGTAATAGATGTATTATGGCCAGCGGTCAGGACATATTGGGGTGTAGTGTCCTATGTCTGTATAGGGTGTAATAGATGTATTATGGTCGGCGGTCAGGACATGTTGGGGTGTAGTGTCCTATGTCTGTATAGGGTGTAATAGATGTATTATGGCCAGTGGTCAGGACATGTTGGGGGTGTAGTGTAATATGTCTGTATAGGGTGTAATAGATGTATTATGGCCAGCGGTCAGGACATGTTGGGGTGTAGTGTCCTATGTCTGTATAGGGTGTAATAGATGTATTATGGCCAGTGGTCAGGACATGTTGGGATGTAGTGTCCTATGTCTGTATAGGGTGTAATAGATGTATTATGGCCGGCGGTCAGGACATGTTGGGGGTGTAGTGTCCTATGTCTGTATAGGGTGTAATAGATGTATTATGGTCACCGGTCAGGACATGTTGGGGGTGTAGTGTCCTATGTCTGTATAGGGTGTAATAGATGTATTATGGTCAGCGGTCAGGACATGTTGGGGTGTAGTGTCCTATGTCTGTATAGGGTGTAATACTGTAGATGTATAATGGCCAGCGGTCAGGACATGTTGGGGTGTAGTGTCCTATGTCTGTATAGGGTGTAATAGATGTATTATGGCCAGCGGTCAGGACATGTTGGGGTGTAGTGTCCTACGTCTGTATAGGGTGTAATTGATGTATTATGGGCAGCGCTCAGGACATGTTGGGGTGTAGTGTCCTACGTCTGTATAGGGTGTAATAGATGTATTATGGCCAGCGGTCAGGACATGTTGGGGGTGTAGTGTCCTGTGTCTGTATAGGGTGTAATAGATGTATTATGGTCAGCGGTAAGGACATGTTGGGGTGTAGTGTCCTGTGTCTGTATAGGGTGTAATAGATGTATTATGGCCAGCGGTCAGGACATGTTGGGGGTGTAGTGTCCTGTGTCTGTATAGGGTGTAATAGATGTATTATGGTCAGCGGTCAGGACATGTTGGGGTGTAGTGTCCTATGTCTGTATAGGGTGTAATAGATGTATTATGGCCAGCGGTCAGGACATGTTGGGGTGTAGTGTCCTACGTCTGTATAGGGTGTAATAGATGTATTATGGCCAGCGGTCAGGACATGTTGGGGTGTAGTGTCCTATCTGTATAGGGTGTAATAGGTGTATTATGGCCAGTGGTCAGGACATGTTGGGGTGTAGCGTCCTGTGTCTGTATAGGGTGTAATAGATGTATTATGGCCAGCGGTCAGGACATGTTGGGGGTGTAGTGTCCTATGTCTGTATAGGGTGTAATAGATGTATTATGGCCAGCGGTCAGGACATGTTGGGGTGTAGTGTCCTATGTCTGTATAGGGTGTAATAGATGTATTATGACCAGCGATCAGGACATGTTGGGGTGTAGTGTCCTATGTCTGTATGTGGTGTAATAGATGTATTATGGCCAGCGGTCAGGACATGTTGGGGTGTAGTGTCCTATGACTGTATAGGGTGTAATAGATGTGTTATGGTCAGTGGTCAGGTCATGTTGGGGTGTAGTGTCCTATGACTGTATAGGGTGTAATAGATGTGTTATGGTCAGTGGTCAGGACATGTTGGGGTGTAGTGTCCTATGACTGTATAGGGTGTAATAGATGTGTTATGGTCAGTGGTCATGTCATGTTTGGGGTGTAGTGTCCTATGTCTATATAGGGTGTAATAGATGTACAGTATTATGGTCATGGCCAGTGGTCAGGTCATCTTGGGGGTGTAATTAGTAGATGTGATAATAAGCAGATTATAATAAGGTCCTATCATCATTGGAACAGGAAAGTGTCAGGCCCCTGTTCGGTACCGCACACGCTGGATGAGACAGACATAACCGCCGCCCACCTACGTGATTGGACAACATCTTGAGCATAGCTCAGCTGGATTCTTTGACCGTCTGTAGCTCTTCCAGGAGAGAGATGATTGTGGATACAGGGCGAGTACGTCTGCGCTATGGCAATTTAACAAGGAAACCAGCCATGAGAAGAGAAACCAAGACCTCAGCATTTCCCAACTTTCATCTCATTCTAGCCACATCTAGAATATCTTATTTTAAACGCTGATTCTCTCTGGCTTCCTGGGCTCATTATCAAGACGTCCACATAGGAAACTGTCAATTCCCCATTTTCACAATTTTTTTTTTTTTTTAGAAGAATCATCCGACCTAAAACAATAATATTCGCTGCCGGTCTGCATCTACGCCGCTTCTTTTTCAGTATTCTGAAAGTGCAGAGGGATATGTAATAAGGGAGCCAATCAGCAGCTAGACGTAATACCCCATTATAATATTACACAATGCAAAATACCCAGAGACTCATTACTACCAAGACAGTGTTCAAAGGCAGGGAGCAATATGCTGATGTACACAGGTCTAACAAGCATACAATGTTATACAGCATGCGGGGAATCTGACTCATTTCTCACCATGGAAAGAGACGCAGGTATCGGAAATATTATTATAAAGCCGACTGTATATAAGGAACAGGGGAACAGAAGCAGTAAAGCAAAAACGTGATTTTGTTTCTGGAACAATCCATGGGCCTGATTCAGAACCTTTTCTCACTAGACTGACTTTTATTATGCCCGCAGATTGCTGAATTGGGACGGGTGCTGCTTTCATGTAATGAACGCTGGGTGTTCCGCTGCTGCAGCCTCTTGTCCGCCCCCTCCCCTCCCGAGCCGTTCGCTCCCAAGGTATTTGCGCATGCACAAACACTGAAACTCGAGGACGGGGATGAATTCAGACCCTAAGGCTCCTAGGGAATTATGTTGTTGTTGTTTATCTATACCTTAACTTAACTCTTAAGCCTAGAAATAACTGGACAAACCTTAACTGAAATAAGACACGGACACCAACTGCGTAAGGTTAAAGGTCATGAATATTTATTTAAATGGTATGACCCCTATTTGTATAAGGGATGGCAAAGAAAGCACTTGAGACCAGCACCAGTTCCGGGTGTTGCCATGGTAACGACCGTAGCGTCCCAATCTAGCAACACCCCTTCACGTGGGGTACAGCCCGCGCTGTGACGGACATACCGCCCCCTTCTATTGCATGACGCGGACCTTCCAGGAAGTGTCCGACGCCCCCAGCCGGAGCGTGGGGACTCGCCCGCCTTCTTGGCAAAGGGGGGGCAATACCGCACAGCGACCACCTGACACCCCACCTGACTGCCAGTCGAGAGCGCCTTCTCGCCGATTGTTTAAACTAAAACTATGGCATGCTAGCCGAATTTGGTGAAATGGCGTCAGGCCAGATAGCACGTGGAAAAAGAAGAGGGTAGGGAGGGTGGGAATCCAGACTCAAAGAGGCCTCACTTCCTGGCTGCAATCCCAGATATACCCCTCTCTGAGCTGACGCCCCCCTGTGCCCTGATTGGTGGTTCCACCTACTGCTCTCTGCTATTACCCACGGCTATGCACTGCTGTTGTTGTTACACTGCTTATGGCCACAAATTCCCAGTATCTTAAATTCCCTCTGACCTATGCGGCCCTCGCTCTATCTAAGGCTCCTAGGGAATTATGTTGTTGTTGTTTATCTATACCTTAACTTAACTCTTAAGCCTAGAAATAACTGGACAAACCTTAACTGAAATAAGACACGGACACCAACTGCGTAAGGTTAAAGGTCATGAATATTTATTTAAATGGTATGACCCCTATTTGTATAAGGGATGGCAAAGAAAGCACTTGAGACCAGCACCAGTTCCGGGTGTTGCCATGGTAACGACCGTAGCATCCCAATCTAGCAACACCCCTTCACGTGGGGTACAGCCCGCGCTGTGACGGACATACCGCCCCCTTCTATTGCATGACGCGGACCTTCCAGGAAGTGTCCGACGCCCCCAGCCGGAGCGTGGGGACTCGCCCGCCTTCTTGGCAAAGGGGGGGCAATACCGCACAGCGACCACCTGACACCCCACCTGACTGCCGGTCGAGAGCGCCTTCTCGCCACAGCCCGGGCTCCCACGGCCCGAAGGGTCGCCTCTTGGAACCCGGACCCGCCATCCAACAAATAGCTACCCTACGCTAACTACCCTAAACTAGCAAAAATATTCTGTAGGAAAACTGCCATACCGGTGTCCGACAGGTGGACCCCGTCAGGCCTGTACAAACCGGGGGACCCGGTTACTATGGATGGGTGCCTGACCGCGGTGCCACCTAATGCAACAATGTGCCTGGTGACCGCGTGGTTCAACTTCCGCCTGGCCCTTTCGATTGCCGCTACATTCCGGCACCCACGCCAGTTAACACGTGGAATGACGTCAGACCAAACCAGTCTCACACCCGGCCAGAGTTCTAACAGCCCTGACAAATCTTTCTTGATCTTAACCGTCAGGTCGATGCCTGTACTTCTAACCAAGTCATTGCCACCTAAGTGGATAACCAGTACGTCGGGACGGCCCCACCTACGGGCTTTGGCAGACACAACGTCCCAAAAACCGTCCCACTGCATGCCCCGAACCCCGAACCACTGTGTTTCTGAAGCTTTTGCTATGACGGGGGCCCTGGAGGCTAAAGGGTGCCTAGCTGCCCAAAATATAAATGAGTGTCCTATGAACCAAACCCTCCCCAGAGTCAATTCGGAGGGGAGAGGGGCTGAAAAAGAAGAAACCTAGAGGTTAACATCAGGATATACTGTACACACAACAAAATACATTTTCTACGACCCAAGTGAAGGGGAAAAACTTAAAAAAACCTCCTGTGAACTTGGGGGGGATGCCAATTGAATTAGTCCAACGAAGGAGGAAAAATTAAAAAATTCCCTTCACACCGTCGATTCCGGAACGCTAGCCTTCCAGAACCGATTGTAAACAATCGTTTTTGGGCCGGCGCAACAGGCGCTTACTTCTACTACTTATCTAACTTATCTAGCCTTACGTATTTCCTATAAGCGGAAGACTTCCACCTGCCAACCGCTTGAATAGCGGAAGGTGGAAGCCATGCCGCCGCTGCGCAAGTGGCTGCCCCAATTCTGAAGGAATGTGTTCCGAAATCTTGCTCCCGTAGACCTAACGCAGCCAAACATCGCCGAAACACAGCCGAAAACTGGAATCGGGTCAGCGGTAGACCATCCGCGTGTGCTAGGAACTGCAAGGCAGCCCCCGGTCTGCGGGAGCTATATTCACGATATAAGGAAACCGGACACGTAGCAGCGTTAGCCTGCGCTTTCAGGGTAACCCATTGTCCCCTGCCCAATTGGTCTGTTTTGGACCTCCTGAGTTTGCATAATACTTGTCCTCCTCGAGAGATTACGTCCTCCCCGAGGAGTCCAGTGAGGGCTTGCTTGCTAGCCGCCACCAGCTCACTGATGCGAAATGCGCCATAAAAAGCAAATGCGAATGCAACCTTAAATAAAGACGCCTCAAACTCATTTTCTGCTACTGAGGCTACACATCCTATCAACTCCCCCAGTAAGTTCTCGTCTATGGGTTTGCGTGAATCCGGGGGCACCGGACGCACCTTCGCCCAACCCTTCATGGCTTTCGATAGGACAAAGGACCTCGTGGGGTCTGGTTCTCCGCGTAAGCGCGAATGAAAGGCGATGCCTGCCAAAGCCGCCGCCATAGCCGACTTTGACCTGCCTCGCCTATGGTGACCCCAAACGAAAGCGAGTAACCGGTCGTTGACCGACTTACCGCTGGCTTCGGGGGAGCCCTGAAATGTCGACCAATCCTGCCAAGCAGCCCCATATGCTCTGCGTGTGGAAGGGGCCAATGACAATAAAGCCAGGTCCGTCATGCCGGCTCTATGATCTGCCACACAGAAGGGGGACACTTAAGCCCCATTGGTGAAGCTTTCGGGGCCAATTCCCTAAACCTACCAAACTGAAACCTGGATAGAGCGTCCGCTATATTGTTATCCACCCCCGGGACATGCCTGGCTCTAAAGTGAATGTTGTGCCGCAAGCCGAGTAACACCAAATGCCTTAGGAGGCGTAATGCCTCCGGTGATGACGCTCGCTGATTATTGATGGCGTGCACCACCCCTAGGTTGTCACACCAGAACACTATATGTTGGTTCGCTAATCGCGAGGCCCAGAGCTCTGCTGAGACTATGATCGGGAAAAGTTCCAGCAGCAGCAGGTTCACCGTGAAACCACGGTCAACCCACGACTGGGGCCACCTTGCGGCGCACCACTCGCCATTGAAATACGCCCCGAAGCCTGATGATCCCGCCGCGTCCGTGAACAACTGTAGCTCGACGTTGGAGGCGGGGTCAGAAGGCCAGATGAGTTCCCTGTTGAAGTGCTCCAGGAATGTGGACCACACCAACAGGTCGTCCCTCATTTCTCTGCACAGCCTAACGGTGTGGTGGGGGTCCCTTACCCCTGCTGTGGCCCGTTCCAGCATGCGGCAGAACACCCTACCCATGGGGATAATGCGGCATGCGAAGTTAAATGAACCAAGCAGAGACTGCAACCTGCGCAGTTGGACCCTCTTCTTCTGTCTGCATTCCTCTATGAGGGCGTGTAACTTAACAACTTTATCCTCTGGGAGTCTACAACAACCCGCTCCCGTATCTATCTCTATGCCCAGATATGACAGAACCGTGGTAGGGCCCTCTGTCTTATCTGCTGCAATGGGGACCCCTAGGGCCGACATGATCTCCATGGCTGCCGATAGTATGTTCCCGCAAGTGTCCCGATCTCCTGGCCCCATGAAGAGAAAGTCGTCCAGATAGTGCGCGACTCCTCGACATCTTGTGTCAGCTTGGATGCACCAATGAAGGAAGGAACTGAATCTCTCGAAATAGGAGCAGGAGACCGAGCACCCCATGGGGAGGCACTTGTCTATGTATATCCCCCCGTCGAGCCGGAAGCCCATGAACCTAAATGACTGGGGGTGCAATGGGAGCAGGCGGAACGCTGACTCTATGTCTAGCTTAGCCATAAGGGCACCCCTGCCCAACTCCCGGACCATGACAAGTACCTCATCGAATAATTGGTATCGAACACTGCAATAACTTTCGGGGATGGCGTCGTTGATGGATGCCCCGTGGGGGTAAGATAAATGCTGAATAAGCCTATATTTGCCGGGTGTTTTCTTGGGGACCACCCCCAAAGGGGAGAAACACATTCCCGGTAATGGTTCGGTGTGAAAAGGCCACGCCATGCGGCCCAACTCAATTTCAGCTCTGACTTTAAGTCTTACCACCTCGGGGAAATCCCTCGCCGACTTGAGGTTTTTGTGGGACACTACCAACACTGACTCAGGGACAGGGAGGTGGAAACCGTGGGTAAAACCAAGGCCCAGGAACGATGCGTCGGCCCTGTTAGGATAACTGGCCAGGCGTCGCAACAGTTCCGGTACCACTATCGGGGAGGGGGCCTTATTTACTGCTAGGCCCGGCATCAGCTTGGTGCCCGGGTGCTCTACAAGACTTGCCCGGGTGCCCTGCCCCGCAATGACGGCATTCATGGCGGAAGCGACATTTTGCGCCCCGTTCACATTTGCCGTCATTGAAAGCAAAGCACTTCCCTTTGCCGCCGGGTTTAGCCCCGGGTTTCCCCCCTGGAAAGGACTTCTTTGATGAGGACTCGGTGGAGGGCTGCCCCTTACCTATCACCTCCAACCATATCTCAACATGTTTGCACCCCATGGGCATGACTCTGGACCCGTCGTGATTAAGCCGAAACTTCTCGTCATACTCACGCCAGGCGTTAACCTTGTAGGACATGAATGTCTCGTTAATTAAGAATAAGTAACGGATGACATTCATGCGTTCCTCGGGCCTGGTGCTGAGGTAACACGAGGCGAACACCAGGAACCCCTTTAGCCAATTGTGAAAACTCTTAAAGGCGAGCTCACCATTGCCTGGGGCCTTCTTGGCTTTGTCCAGGTCCTTCTTCATGTCCGAGGTGAGTGCGAACAGGTCAACGAACTTGCCCCTTTTTATTCTATCCTTTACCCCCCTGCGTAACCCACGGGATACGGCTGTGTTAGCGCAGTGCACCATGTCCCCGGGGGGGGGAGCCTCCGCTGCTGCGGTCTCCCTCCTGGGGCGCTTGGTGCCCTTGACCCTCTTTGCAACCGCGCGTGCCACTAATTTAGCCAGCTTACGCGGGCGCTTGGGGGAACCAGACCCATCACTACTGGCAGATGAGTGATAAGATGAAGAATCACACATAGAAGAACCAGTATGCTCACCACCCATGGATGTTTCGCCCTGCTCCACAGCGGCTGATGTTGACGGCTCTGTGTCGGCGGCCGCCGTTGACAGGCCCAATGCCTGGTGATCTCCTGAAGCAGAGCCAGCTGACTCGCCGCCTGTGGAGGCCGTTGGTGTGGGTGGTCGAGGTGGTGGGGCTGTTCTTCGGACAGACACGTTGACTGCATTGCGGGATGGCCCTCTGGGCACCGTGTCGGGACCAGCACTTGCGTCATGTTCTGGAGACAAAGGTACAATATTACTGGCTGAACCGTAACGGGCAGCCTGCGCCTGGCTGTATCCCCCAAATTGCCCGCCCGAAAAGCTACTAGCGGATGAGACAGGGGGCTGGGTGGGCGCCACGTACTGTTGCTGCATTTGGGGGTAACCTGCGCCCTGATAAACTTGCTGGTGGCCGGTCGGCCATTGTGTAGCTGTTTGTGGGGGGTACCCCTGCCAGGAGGGGCCTGAAACCCCGCCCCCCAAACCACCTGTGCCCGGGAAATATGGGAAACCCGGGGAGGGGCCCCAGGTTGGCTGCTGAGCAAAATGAGGCGGAGCGGGCTGGTAGCCTTGGCCCCCGCCCACCGTTGGGGTAGCTCCGGGCCACGCCTGGGCAAATTGCCCCGGGGTGGCGTGGGGCTGGACATGACTTAGCCCGTGGGGCCCTGAAGCGGGTGCCCCTTGCTGCATCTGATGGGGGCCCTGGAAAACACCACCATAACCTGCCCCGGGACCCATGCCGGGGTACCAAGGCTGTTGCTGTGTGTATGTTGGTGCCGTAGGAGGGGCATGGGCTGCGGCCTGTGCCCTCCCCGCGCCCCCCGGCTGCACCTGGATTACCATGGCCGCCAAAGGAAAGACCCCCGGGGCTGTCCCCCTGCTGCCCGTGGCAGGGATCCCCCCACCCCTGGGAAATGAAATAACCTGGCCAGACATGAGGGGGATGGGGCTGCTGGCTGGTCCGCCAGTGATGCGCTGGATAGGGCTGCCCACCGGAGTGGATGCCCTCAGATTGTCTGGGAGGGAACCTGAGGGGGAACCTGGCGTCTGGGTGGCGATTAGGCCCAGACCAGGTAACCGATGTATGTATGGGCTGCCTGACCTTGATGAGGCTTCAGAGCCTCCAGCGGTGGGGGGGGTCCCCCACGCGGCCGCTGGGGTGGCGTCTGACGCCCTGCGTGTGCCGCTGCTGCCCGCTCCGTCAGCCGCGTGACCTGCGGCCTGGAGCCGGGACTCGTCGCCCGCTGTGCTGCTGCGACCGCCGGGTGAACTAGGCGCATGGTGCGCGTCAGCACCCGGCGGCAGCCTGCACGCGCGCACAGGAGAACCCGCGCTGGTGGCTGAGGACGCAGGCCCCACTGAGTAGCGGGGACCTGCCGGCGTCCGCCCCCCTCCCCGCGACGCTGCGGAGGATAGAGGGCGGGCGGCATCTGCGAGCCAGCGCGGTGGGGGAGCTGAGCGGCGTGGGCGGCCAGACATGTTTGCAAGGTAATGAAAAAATACTTAGCTTCGCTTCTAGACTGTCTCCAGATGAATCCAGACTCAAAGAGGCCTCACTTCCTGGCTGCAATCCCAGATATACCCCTCTCTGAGCTGACGCCCCCCTGTGCCCTGATTGGTGGTTCCACCTACTACTCTCTGCTATTACCCACGGCTATGCACTGCTGTTGTTGTTACACTGCTTATGGCCACAAATTCCCAGTATCTTAAATTCCCTCTGACCTATGCGGCCCTCGCTCTATCTAACGAACGTTTCTGAATCAGCCACTATAGTGCAATAAAGAGCAAATACAGTTATGTTGTGTCGGTGCAGGGTAAATACCGGCTGCTTTTGGATGTAGCCCACACATGTCAAAAAGCTTTATTTTTACTCTGCAGTTTAGATTTCCGTTTTAACACACCCCACCCAAATCTAACTCTTTGCACATGTTGCATATGCCCCACTGCAGCGCTGCATGGTTTCTAGTAAATAAACTTTTTTTAATTGGAGGATTACTGTATATGAATTATTTTTGTTAATTGATAATAGACAGTAATGGTTCATTAGCATAAATGGTTTAGTGATACCGTAGCCAAGAGACTGATATCATTTGCACCTACAGATGGAGCAGCTCCAGTCGGATCTGCTCCCGGTGATCGAATTGCCAACCGCCAGCCGCCATCAACCCAAAGGGGGCGCGGGCGCACGAGATGCTCCTCCGCCACACACTGCAGCTCCCCAGCTCCCCCCGATCCCTGCAGGTCTGCCTGAAGCAGAGATGGGCAGGGAAAGCGCTCCCCGCCACCGCGTTGACGGGGACGTGCGTATGAGTGAGATACTCGTGCATCCCAGTCAGCACCTCTCCGCCTCTGTGGCTGAGACGTGCTCCAGCTGTATGTACAACGGATTCACAATGGCCAAGCCTGCTTCATATGACCTATTCAGTCATGTCCCAACTTTACTGACAGGACAGGACTAATTAATATTAATTAGAGAAATACATACAAAATTTATGGATGCGTACCGAACCAGAACCTGATCCCAATCCTCCCGTGGTTCAGAATTCCAATGTTAAATCCCAATTCCTGGTCTTTGAGTGTTTTATCCATTTTTACCCAAACCAAAAACCGAATCCAAACCAAAATACAATGATAAATTAAAACCAAAATCATAAACAATGAACTTCTTTGTAAAATGAATAAGGTACGATAAAAGATTCCATTGCTTATCACAGCCATTTACGGTGCTTAGAAGGATAATAGACATACAGAGGACATCTTTGGGCTCCATGATCAGTTTAGGAAATTGCTGTGTAACAGGCCAAGATTTCCAGAAGCAGCTAAGAAAAAATTAACGAAAAATCCCGTGGTTGGACACTGTCTGTATCCTTTATACCAGGGGTGGCCAAACCGGTCCTCGAGATCTACCAACGGTCCACGTTTTCCAGGTTACCTAGCTGGTGCACAGCTGTAGTCATTACTAACTGTCACATTTCAAACCTGCTGCATTCATTCCTACTATAGATCCACAGGTTGCCTGGAAAACATGCACCGTTGGTAGATCTTGAGGACAGGTTTGGCCACCCCTGCTTTATACTGTATCTGTGTTCAGCATCACGCCAGACAACGAATGTTTCAGTGTCTTCTATGCAAGTTGTTCTCAAACTTGGTCCTCAGGAGCTCAAACCGTTCATGTTTTCCAGCTTACCTGTGTATCTGCAAAATGTGCAGTTGGTAAAACACCTGTGCACCTGTTGGTTGTCTGAAAAGTATAAATTTGGGTACACACTAGATAATCTGTCATACCGGAAACATCGTCCAGTGTGTACCCACTACAGAATGTCATTGACGATTTGCACTCTGGTGCCTCATTAGCAACAACACCTCCATGCAGGGCCTATGGAAGATATCACTAGCAAGGGCCATGATGCCAGATGCTGCAGGCCGCCTCTGGTGCCTCGTGGCTGCCAACGTATACACTTGAGCATGGGTTCTCAAACTGCGGCCCTCCAGATGTTGTGAAACTACAAATCCCAGCATGCCTTGCCACAGTTTTAACACTCCCTTATAGCAAAACTGTGGCAAGGCGTGCTGGGATTTGCAGTTTCACCACATCTGGAGGGCCGCAGTTTGAGGACCCATGCACTTGAGGATAACGGCTTCCGTCACCATGACCCGACAACTGCCATGTTGCCGTGTACACACATGTCTAGTCTGTAACCAACTATAGGACCAGGGTTGAGACCCTGTTATTGGCCTTGCTGTAAGTATTGATTAGATTTTGATGGTAGAGAAGAACTCTGTCATTGGTAAATACGAAGACGTGCGTCTTTGAAACACTAGTGCAGGCTCCACCTCTGGGCGAGATAACAGGGGAAAGAAGTATTTGGAAGAGAGCGGTGTTATATACAGGACATAAATGTTACTTATGGCTCCATTGTTCTCCAGAAATGGCTCTTGTTGGCCGCTCGGGGGCTCTACATTAGATCATAGAGCCCTTGGATCTTCCTCATAGAAATGGATGAGGTTATAATACCCTATATACACTGTACTCCTGTATGTTTATATGTCAGCCTTGTATTTAATGCATAAGATCTGGATTTATAAAATCAGTGACTGTTCTGCTTGCTGATCCTACATGATGCCAGTGTAGATCACGCTGCTTCCAGTCTTGTCCCAGCTTACATGTTTATGTATTTGGGTATATAGATGGTCGGTGGAAGACGTGTGTATTTTATATAAAGAGATAGATATATTCCTGGTCTGAAAGGTGCTTTATATTTCAGTCTTCCCGTGCCATCAATCTGTAGGAGCGGCGGATGGACTGTAATGCGGGTATTGTGGTCTTAAGTGGCACATGTTTCATATCTCTCCACATCTGCTGTTACTATGCGGTGAAATTTACACCCGCTCTCCATTCTGCCAGCATGCCGCCTGCGCCCGTTGTGCAGCTGGATGTTTTACTGCTCAAACACATTAAACCGGTAATACAAGCTGAGTCTTGCCAACCGGCCTGAATTTCCTGGGATGTTGGTGCTCGTCCTGCCAGGGATCGGAGACGTGTCGGCTTTAAAACATGGAGGGGCTGATGTATTAAAGCTGTTTGGCAGTAAATACTCCAAAACCCGATGTTCACGGAGGGTTGTCGCGGTGAGTGGTATCTGGTTGGCTGGCAGACATGGTCTAGGTCAATAGTCAATAAGCAGATATGGTCAAAGGGTCAACACAAGCAGAAGGCCGACGTTGCTATGGGCGAGTAATAATAAGGTCGTCTACCATATCAGTTTTTGTTCTTCATTTTTTTCCTGTATTTACTGCGCCCCTTGCAAGTAGCTTTTTAAAAAATTTTTTACCTTTACAACACTTTATACAGGACCATGCACAGATCTCACTGATCTGTGGCCGGATCTCACTGATCTGTGGCCGGATCTCACTGATCTGTGGCCGGATCTCACTGATCTGTGGCCGGATCTCACTGATCTGTGCCCGGATCTCACTGATCTGTGCCCGGATCTCACTGATCTGTGGCCGGATCTCACTGATCTGTGCCCGGATCTCACTGATCTGTGCCCGGATCTCACTGATCTGTGGCCGGATCTCACTGATCTGTGGCCGGATCTCACTGATCTGTGCCCGGATCTCACTGATCTGTGCCCGGATCTCACTGATCTGTGCCCGGATCTCACTGATCTGTGGCCGGATCTCACTGATCTGTGGCCGGATCTCACTGATCTGTGCCCGGATCTCACTGATCTGTGCCCGGATCTCACTGATCTGTGGCCGGATCTCACTGATCTGTGCCCGGATCTCACTGATCTGTGCCCGGATCTCACTGATCTGTGGCCGGATCTCACTGATCTGTTAAAGGATCTCACTGATCTGTGCCCGGATCTCACTGATCTGTGCCCGGATCTCACTGATCTGTGCCCGGATCTCACTGATCTGTGACCGGATCTCACTGATCTGTTAAAGGATCTCACTGATCTGTGCCCGGATCTCACTGATCCGTGTCCGGATCTCACTGATCTGTTCCCGGATCTCACTGATCTGTGCCTGGTTTTGCTAAACTCGTCAGGCTGGACTGGGTCTATTTGTGTTGCAATTATTGGTCATTTTAATATCTGGTTGCCATTTTGAATGTGCGTTTAAAAAAAAAAAAAAAAGGTCAGAACGTGCACATTTTACCACAATTCAAACACATTACTACATGCGCAATGTTCGGTAAACGTGCAAAATCTCACCCTATTACATTTCGCCCCTAATCCCTTATTCTCGGAGGTCTGGTTTATGAAACTAGCACAGTTCCATGTTCTCTGCTGATTCTGAGGCTCTGAAAACACAAGTTGCCTCTAAGTTGTTGGCTGAGATCTTCGTTTCTGGGGTCCTGCTTATGTGTCGTAGGAAGAGGTGGTAGGACGTCGGAAGCAGCTGCCAAACCTCAACTTCACGGCTTGTTGGAAAGGAGCCAGCGATGGGTGCAAGAACCTAGCGAAAACATTGGATTGGATAAAAAGAACATCTGCTTTGGAAGAAGAAAAACAACATTAGCTTAACAAGAGCAACGTCTGCTGCGGAATGCAGTGCGGAGGCGGCATGAGCTGGATCCCTCTCCATATGGCTGAGCCCCTTAATACATCCCTCACACCTTCTGTGTAGGCCTCAATCCATCCTGTCCTCAGAGTAACCAGCAAGGCGTGGACATCTCCATGGTCCAGTGCTTCCACAGGTGTCCAGCATCAATATGCTGTGTGCGAATAATCTACTAGAGATTGGTGTCCCCTTCGGTGACCCTCCTGGCACTGCCAATGGTGCTTATACCATTGCAACTACAGAAAATATAAAAAGTGTCCCATTATATAACACGACTCCAATTGTTACAAAGTCCATGGTAAAAAGCTGTAACCTACAGCAACCAATCAGAACTTTAGTTTCATTCTATAGAATATACCAGAGACATACTGTATTAGCACCCAATTGGTTGATAATTTTTTTTTTTTGGGGGGGGGGGGGGGGGAGAGGTACAGTATGTTTTGTACATGCTATAGGGCAGGTGTACATACTGTATACTGTATATGCTTACGGTGAAAACCAGGTGCCTGTGCTGCCGATATGAAGTGCACCAGGGTATGGGGATCATTTGGTTGACCCAATTTAGGTCGACATACATTGGTTTGGCCACTGAACGTTGACAGGGTCAGAAGGTTGACACAAGAATTAGGTAGAAAATGGGAAGGTCAACAGTCAATATGAGTTTTTCACATTTTTTTTATGCGTATGTCGACATCGTCAACATGGACACCGTGTAATGTTTTAGCACATACCAGCCGAGCCGACTCTACCATTTGGCAACTGTCTAGGGGCCCCTGGGTTCTAGGGGGGCTCCACAGTGGCTCTTCTTCTACAGCGTATGTGTGCAGATACAAATGTAATCATATTTCCCTGTGTTCGTCCCGTTTGTATTGGACTGAAATTGGCCAGATCTGTACTCAGGAGAATATGGGCATTTCGGGGTGCAGAGATAGTGGGGGGCACAAGACCTTCCTGACTTGTAGCTAACGCCCCGTGTGGTTCTGCACCATGCATACAGGGGTGCAGGGATCCTGCTTCTGATGGGAATCGTGCACCTAGAATGGGGCTGATTCAGGTACCGGTATTAATGAAGACATATGAGACACCGCATTGGCCCTGGAATTCTTGCAGTGGCATTAAGTAATAATTCATAGTTTTTAACATTCAGGGCTTGTGAGATGACAATTCCGGTGCCCAAAAAGGGGCGTGAACTCAGCAAAAGGGGGCGTGGCTTCATGGTAAAGATGCTCTCACCAGCCCTTCCTCCTATTTTTATCAACCCCCCCCCCTACCCCCCCCCCCCCCCCAATTGTCCCACCACCAATGCGGGGCACTGTTGACTAAATATGGGGCAGCGGGAAAGAAAGAAAAAAAAAACTATTCTTTCATGTGTTCACACTTTTGAAAAATGACAGTTAGAAGCTGATTGGCTGTGGCACCATTTATTATATGCAGCCATTTTTAATCACTTGTTGATAAATGGATCCCCTAAGATCCCTGCTCCCTGCGGACAAGGGGACTATTCAGCAGAGCGGCTCTGTGAAAGCAGCAGTTGGGAGAGCTGCCGACGTGGTTGTTGATGCGTCAGACATGCAGCAGTAGCGTCATCGCAGACTACAGTGAGAATGGAAATGGGAAGGCGCTAGGCCGGTGATCAGTGGCGGGGCCTGAATTAAATCACTTGCTTGACACTTATTACAGTCTCATACACAGGTGTAAACACCGCGGGCTCTGAAGATTGAGCCTGGCTGATTAAAGTTCTATTTTTAATGAGGAAAAGCCGAACCAATAATGATTATAGAAACTTTGCTCGGCAGATATATTTTCATTACTAGGTGACAGTAGGTTTATAGATCATTTTCTGCTGCTGTGCTCAGCACGGAGCCGGTGTTATATAAAGATGGATTTAATGCAGGCGGCTGGGATTGCAGCAAGAGGCCTCTCTGGCTAATGTGAGCGATGGAGGCTGTTAGCGTGCGGGGGGGGGGGGGGGGGGGGTATTATGCAGAATATATATGAATCACTGCATACTCACTGAGTGGAGGATGACCCCAGATCATTGGAATTATTTGAGAAACTCATTAATTTCTAGATTGAAACGAAACATAATAATACAGGATTAAGGATACATGGACGACCAGGTCAACTTTGATTTGAGCGACTTTTTGCCTTAACGGGGGGAAAACGCTGACGCACTCAGAGAACTAGGAGTAAATTTACTAAAGCCTCTAAAAATTAAAAGAGTGATATATAAATATAATATATAAATACAACGGTTCAATGCTCAGATGGCCTAATTCATGTTTGTACTCAAAACCAATTCTGATTTTCTAAGCCGTTGTGCCGCTAATGTTAGCAAGTGACGCTATCACCCCGGGATGGAACAAGGGGGCAGATGTATTAAGCTTTAACAAGAGATAAATGCAAGGGTGATCAGGAGAGATAAACATCCAGCCAATCACCTGCTAACTGCCATGTTACAGGCTGTGTTTGAAAAAAGTCAGTTAGGAGCTGATTGGCTGGATATTTATTTTAAGGCGCCAGTTGGAGCTATCACAAAGTAATTTGCAACTGCATGCACATTTGCAGTGACGATACTGGTGCCATGTTACTTGGTCACTGCCTGTCAATCACTTTTCTATGAAATTCTCGCTGCGAGCGATATCGTGGTGGTGCTTGCGCAGTGCGATCGCAGCACATGAAGAGTGCGCTGATAATTGCTCCATTGCATTGGGCACTACTTACAGACATGAACTAGGACAATATCATTTATTTTGAGTGCTGATTAATATACATTGATAGTTGCTAAATACAACGACACATTTGGGGAATAAGGGTCTGACTCATAAATAGATGCAGAGCTGATTTCTTTGCAATTGAGTGATTATTGTCCAACTAGGCCTGTGCCGAGACGGTCTTGCGGTGAGGGTCACAGAGAATGTTTATTTGCAAAGTGATTGACAGTTAGGGACCGTTTGGTGGCAGTAATGGGGAATGGTGGAATAATGCAGGTGCGGCATGAGCAATTCCGTGTCTCAGCCAGCAATGGCGCTAGCATCTTACTTCCTGCGCTCATGCTCTGCACCCATGGGGAGACTCACAAATTCAACAATCTGCAACTGATGCTACATCTTTGTCCACTAGGACTTGCAGAGCCGCTGCTGGGTGCTTCAATAAAATGCAGGTGGCTGCAGCATTGGCGGACATCTCCAAATAAAACCCGCAGTCATGTTGGAAGCCTAGTTAAGGGTGAATACAGGCAGATAACACAAATACAGATGATACAGAACATAGGCCCTCATTCTGATCGGAACTGGGTGAATTTGGCTCGGTTCCAATGTTTGTGGCTGTGCGCATGGTTTATTATATGCCTGTAAAGGTCCCTTTGAGAATGAATTTGCCAACGTACATAGTCACCGAGCCATTCTCATAAATCGAGGTGGGCCAGGGCGGACGGCGGCGGGGACGGAGGTCACCCATGGGAACGCCCAGCGTTTTATGGAGGGGTCCCGATGGCTGACATCAGCATCTTTGGGCAGGTATGCGCAAATAAATTTCAGTTCAGACTAAAAGCTTCACAGCTTACCGAGCTAACCAGAATCACCTCCATAGTCCTTCCAACCTATGTGCCTCACCCAGTATGATTGGCACATTGACAGGGAATCTGGGTAAGGAAAGATTATTTGGGAGGCATGTATAAATAATGTACTATAAAGGCAAGAGTACGGGAAGCAGGTCAGTGGGCCATGGGGCCCCGTAATATGCATTAGTAGAAATCTACGATGTGACTCAAGCGTCAGACTATTCATCAGCCCCTAAGTGAAGCAACTGCAGTGAGAATGGTTACAGAACCACTCTGCAGAATGTGATTCCAGCCCTGCTTGTTATGTAGCGCACACCTGGATCATGGTAATTTCCAGGGCTACGGGCCCGGGAGGACACACGTGTGAGATGGTGTGTAGAGGTTGGATACACAGAGATGTACGATGCATTATTCATTTCTGCCAATTACCTTGGCAGCTCATGGCCAGATGGATCTTTAACATTCTGACGAGGGGCTCGAGGAGTTATCTAGATCCTTAGACGGAATGCAAAGCAGGAACCACCGACCCGCATCAGGAATCCTATTGTAAATCACCCCTTTGACTACTCGACACAAGTTCATCGGCGGATTAATTCAGTGGGCTGATCCTGGTGTCAAGCACTGCATTCATCGAATCAAGGGCAAAGCAGAGAGACGAGATCCGACGTCACAAACAGCGTGACAAAAGCGGATGCTGCTCAAAGGCCTCGGAAATAAGATCAGTATAAACTACATTATACAGTATATTAAGAACTCCTGTTCTGAGCCAAATTTTGCACACATGTACGGTGCGTGCAACACGGATTGATGTTCAGTAAACTTTCCAGGACCCATAAACGAATTCTTACAGATGTAGACGTAGAACATTAATGGTGAGAGGGATGAAGGTTATGTACACAAATACAGATATCGTCTATATGGCGCACAGGGGGTTAATGGTACTATGCAAACAGTGACAGCAGAGGAGAGAGAGAACTGGAAAATATTATTTCAGATGCCCTACAGGCCACAAAGAAAAGGAGCAAATCAGGTATAAAGGTTGACAGAATAGGAGGGATGCAGGTATAAATAGTGTTACTGAATATATATATTGGGTATAATGTATATATAAGTTGGGTTTAATGCTGGGGAACTGCCTTGTGTTTGACACAGGTCAAAACAACCTACTGCAATAGCTAGGACCTAGGAAGAGCCAGTCATTGGAGATGTATCAAACCTTCTAAAGAGGACAGATAGGAGAAATTGCCCATTGCCAACAATCATAGCTATCATTGTATAAAATGTACTAGATTAGTGAAAGCTACATACAAGCTGGTTACCATGGGCAATGTCTTCAATTACAATCTTTAGGAGATTTAGAACATACCCTGTAACAGTTTGCTGGCTAGCGCAAACCAGGAAATCAGAACCCTGCGACCCCTGTGCTAATTTGCTAATTGGTCCCACGCGATTCTCCATGTTTTTGCCCATGTTCCTTACTGCTGCACTTGTACATGAGACAGGCAGCCTCTCTTACCTTCATTACTGCCCGTTTCAAATAATCCAGGGGCCTAATTCAGACCTGTTCGCAGGACAAATTTGTTCTCAAAATGGACAAAATGCTGCACTGTAGGTGGGGTAGATGTCACATGGTTTTGCCCATGTGGGATTTGCTTTTGTAGAGTTACTGTAGGGCATGATCAGCACCGGGTTCTGCTTTCTATCCCATAAACGCTGACTGATGGATACCATGGTTACTTGCTTCATTATGCTATTTTCTAAATCTTCAATATCATTTTTACTCACTCTGATTTGCATTTCTATCTGGCATGCTCACAGTGGCTTCACAATATTAAAATAAATGTATGTTTTATTCGTCATTTCAAAGCATCAATCACACAAAGGATTTTTTTTTCCTTTCAATGACAAGCACCTTTAAAACAAAAGCATTCACCTGGAAGTCATTTATTTCAGCAATCTACCTACAAACCACTATCTCCTTTTCAAAACCTCTGTGGAGAGCAAATAAATATGGCTGCATGAAATAGATAGATGCAGACTGCTTGCAGACACACACACACACACACACAGCTCCCAGCCAACCATGTGGCAAGAGAATTGGGGTAGAAGGAAGGGGGGATTTTAGAGTGCACAGTATAGCCAGCTCAGCGGCTCAATCAACAGCCTCTCTGCTCACTACATTATGCATCATGTGACAGTGCTTGCCTTGGTAGACACATAACACAGTGCAGCATTATAAATTATTAATAGTCTGAAGAAACAAAACAAGGAAAGTGGTAATTAGCAAAATGCTTCAAATAGCCAGCCGCGGACTAGGTTTGAAATAATTATATAAAAAGCACGCCTTTTATATTTCATGCAGCGTTAAATGTATGTCCAAACTGTGCTGTGGATTAAGGAGCATTATTATAATAATAGTTGTTCACATTCCCCTCTACATCCGCACCTGGGGGTCCCTGATGACCCCATTATTAAAGGTCTATGTCTGGCACACTGTAGCTTGTACTAGTTCCTGGCTCCATATAAATAAATAATGATGATAATAATGTAACTGTGCGGAGACTGTGAGAATTTCTTCTGAAAAAAAAAGAAAAAGTGCTGAACGTTAATAGGAATATTTTCCAAGGTCTACCATAGAAGAAAAGCTGTTATCTTGTCCTGGCTCCAGCTAATAATGACACTTTATAGCGTCTATGCCAGCCTGGGATATTATTACCACCTCCTGATTTCTTTGTCTGAGAGATTTGTTCTGGACAGCGGTATGGTTCATGAGAAGCTCAGATAAGGAGAGAGGACATAGAACCTGGCTGTTCACTATTTCAGACGTTGGCTCGCTGTGCCCGGCTCCCGATCTCTCCAGATGAACGCTGACATTGGTTTATTGACATTGACCTCCTATGAAATAGAAATCAAGGCCTAGTAAACAATAATTTCATGCCTTTGGTCTCAGTCAGTGATACAAGTTCTGGCTGTAAACCATCTGCGCCTTTCAGCCACAATGCAGACAGTCAACAATGTGAGACTATTTCACAGCACAGAATATACCAGGAGTTCTGACAGGGACTATAAAGAATTGTATATTCCATTATAACAGGAGTAGGGGATTGAGTTAGAAGCTAGTCTATTATTTATTTATTTATAGTTTCTTATATAGCGCACACATATTCCGCAGTGCTTTACAGAGAATACTTGAACACTCACATCAGTCCCTGCCCCAGTGGAGCTTACAATCTAAATTCCCTACCACATGTACACGCACACACTGAGACATTATAGGGTTAATTTAGTTGGAAGCCAATTAGCCTACCAGTATATTTTTTATTGTGGGAGGAAACCGGAGTACCCGTAGGAAACCCACGCAAGCACGGGGAGAATATACAAACTCCGCACAGTTAGGGCCATGGTGGGAATCAAACCCATGACCTCAGTGCTGTGAGGCAGTAATGTTAACCATTACACCGTCCATACTGCCATAATGATAGTACTATTATTATTATTATTCAAGTCAGGTTTTGAAGTAATTTCAGCACCAAGTAGAGCTCATTAATTGTATTGATTCACACATGTAACAGGTTACATTTACAAAAGCATCTAAAAATGAAAAGTGAAGATGTTGACCATAGCAACCAGATTTCAGAGCTGCGGACAGTTCCTTGTGTACAGTAACTCACACATGTAACACAGAACAGGGATCACTTCAGCACTGCGGACAGCTCCTTGTGTACAGTAACTCACACATGTAACACAGCACAGGGATCACTTCAGCACTGCGGACAGCTCCCTCTGTACAGTAACTCAGACATGTAACACAGAACAGGGATCACTTCAGCACTGCGGACAGCTCCTTGTGTACATTAACTCACACATGTAAAACAGAACAGGGATCACTTCAGCACTGCGGACAGCTCCCTCTGTACAGTAACTCACACATGTAACACAGAACAGGGATCACTTAAGCACTGCGGACAGCTCCCTCTGTACAGTAACTCACACATGTAACACAGAACAGGGATCACTTCAGCACTGCGGACAGCTCCTTGTGTACAGTAACTCACATGTAACACAGAACAGGGATCACTTCAGCACTGCGGACAGCTCCTTGTGTACAGTAACGCAAACATGTAACACAGAACAGGGATCACTTCAGCACTGCGGACAGCTCCTTATGTACAGTAACGCAAACATGTAACACAGAACAGGGATCACTTCAGCACTGCGGACAGCTCCCTCTGTACAGTAACTCACACATGTAACACAGAACAAGGATCACTTCAGCACTGCGGACAGTTCCTTGTGTACAGTAACTCACACATGTAACACAGAACAGGGATCACTTCAGCACTGCGGACAGCTCCTTGTGTACAGTAATTCACACATGTAACACAGAACAGGGATCACTTCAGCACTGCGGACAGTTCCTTGTGTACAGTAACTCACACATGTAACACAGAACAGGGATCACTTCAGCACTGCGGACAGCTCCCTCTGTACAGTAACTCACACATGTAACACAGAACAAGGATCACTTCAGCACTGCGGACAGTTCCTTGTGTACAGTAACTCACACATGTAACACAGAACAGGGATCACTTCAGCACTGTGGACAGCTCCTTGTGTACAGTAATTCACACATGTAACACAGAACAGGGATCACTTCAGCACTGCGGACAGCTCCTTGTGTACAGTAACTCACATGTAACACAGAACAGGGATCACTTCAGCACTGCGGACAGCTCCCTCTGTACAGTAACTCACACATGTAACACAGAACAGGGATTACTTCAGTACTGCGGACAGTTCCTTGTGTACAGTAACTCACACATGTAACACAGAACAGGGATCACTTCAGCACTGCGGACAGCTCCTTGTATACAGTAACTCACACATGTAACACAGAACAGGGATCACTTCAGCACTGCGGACAGATCCTTGTGTACAGTAACTCACAGGTAACACAGAACAGGGATCATTTCAGCACTGCGGACAGCTCCTTGTGTACAGTAACTCACACATGTAACACAGAACAGGGATCATTTCAGCACTGCGGACAGCTCCTTGTTTACAGTAACTCACGCATAACACAGAACAGGGATCACTTCAGCACTGCGGACAGCTCCTTGTGTACAGTAACTCACACATGTAACACAGAACAGGGATCACTTCAGCACTGCGGACAGCTCCCTCTGTACAGTAACTCACACATGTAACACAGAACAGGGATTACTTGTACTGCAGACAGTTCCTTGTGTACATTAACTCACACAAGTAACACAGAACAGGGATCACTTCAGCACTGCGGACAGCTCCTTGTGTACAGTAACTCACACGTAACACAGAACAGGGATCACTTCAGCACTGCGGACAGCTCCTTGTGTACAGTAACTCACACATGTAACACAGAACAGGGATCACTTCAGCACTGCGGACAGCTCCTTGTATACAGTAACTCACACATGTAACACAGAACAGGGATTACTTCAGCACTGCGGACAGATCCTTGTGTACAGTAACTCACAGGTAACACAGAACAGGGATCATTTCAGCACTGCCAACAGCTCCTTGTGTACAGTAACTCACACATGTAACACAGAACAGGGATCACTTCAGCACTGCGGACAGCTCCTAGTCTACTGTATGTCAACATTCAGTACAAAAAAAGTGAAAAACCCTTGTGGACTTTTTGACTCTCGACTTTCCCAATGTCGACGTGATTGTGTCAACATTTTCTTTTCTAACCTTCTGTGATTGACCCAATGTATGTCGACCTTAATGGTGTCTACTTAACAAACTTATCCTACATTTCCCACCATTACTTAATAGTTACTATTGGCTGCCTTGTTTAAGCTGTCAATGATTGCCAGCTTTGCCAACAGTTTTATAGTGGCAATCAATATATATCCTAAGCCAGGCTGGCTTACCATTTATACTGTATCTGGTCCCATTTTATATCCATTGGTTAAAGCAGCTGAGAGATAATAATCCACTTTTTGAAGTGTATTTGTAATAATTAACAAAATATTTCAAGTACCGCCTCCTGATGGTGACAGTTATCATTGCTGTTACTATATTTACATGGCCATGATATTCCAAACACTGGGCAGCACAGAAGCAGCTGTACAATACCATACAGTTTATGGTCACATCCTATAGGAGGCCTCTGCATGAAGCTGTCACCTACTGTCCGCACCTATGATCTGACCATCCATTGTGACCGTTGTGGTGGTGACCCATGGACAGTATGTGTGAATGCAAAGGCCATGCTTGCTCCGACTAACCATTGGGGCCACACAGATGTGTCTAGGAAGACCCTGGTCCCTCACTCCTGAAGTGCCCCCATTTTGTTAAATGGTTCCAGTTGCTTTCCATGAAATGCTGCAACATATCAGTTATGCTTATGCTATGGGGAGGGGGCCGAGAACAAGCATGCATAGACCTAGCAATATTGGATTATTACATAAACCCACTGGCGCTGAGAGGGGAGTACTAATTATTGAAACCTAGGCTCATTGGAAGTGCTCAATGGGGACCCGTGTCCACTGCCACCCCCCCCCCTTCACCACCACCTCCCTACCCCTGGAATAATATAAGTACCTAGTGATGGCAAGCTTCCCCTCCTTCTGTGATGCCATTTTCCCAGTGACATCTTCTGGAAGATGGCACTACATAGTGAACGCAAACACTCTGTGCCAGAGGCTTCACTCTCTAAATCACATGCACACCAAAGTGAATATCACCAGGAAGATGGTGCCCCCAAGGAGGAGGCTCTGCTAGTCATCACAGAGTAAGTGTTTGGATCAGAGCCCCCCCCCCCCTCCAGGATCTGAGGGGTACTGGTACCTACCCTCAACATGCAGCACATGACACCACTTCTATTTTGCAGTTATTATTTTAGAAATATTTTTTTTTTGTAGGAAACATGTCCACGCTGCTGATCAGGCCACACCCCCTACAGTAATGTTGACTACTCCCATTTTCCTTTAGAAAGGGACACTCTGTGCAATTAGTAGCAGTAATATATTTTTCTTGACACTGTTATTTGTTTTAAGACACTTGCAGAGAAAACGGTTCTAATCTTTCTCGAAGGGTCAAATTGCAAACAGCTATTAATGCGCTATTAAATCTCTGTTTTCTGCTTCTGACAAGAGACTGAAAAATAAAATCCTGTAATTAGTTTTGTTCTCGGAATATTGAATATTTGAGGGCCAAAACCGCTGTCCCTCCAAATACGCAAATTTACTAATCAGTACTCACCCCAGAGGGTTGTAGTCAGCAGGGGCGGACTGGGACTAGAAATCGAGCCTGGCATTTTGAACACACAGGCCAACCTGCAGTAGACGGGACCTTGCGCGGCAAAGCCGCGCAGCAAAAAAGGGGTGTGGCCTCATGGAAAGGGGTGTGGCATCACAAAAAGGAGGCATTACACATTATGGAACATACCATAATGCCCATTACACATTGTGGCACACACATTGATAGCCATAAGGGATCCTCAGTCACCAATGTATGTACTCACATCATTAATTGAGCGCTGCATGTTGTTTTTTCTCTATTCCATTATTCAAGGGGTTTGATTAACCCCCTCAGCAGCAGCTCACTTTGAGGAATCAGCCCTGATAAGCGCTCTATACAGATCCGTATACCCTGACAGGAGCCTATAGCCAGGCAAAGAAACTCAGCCCCACAGCATCAGTACAGACTGTGTGCTGCCAAGATGGTGCAGCAACTAGTCGACTCTACTGAAGAAGCAGGCGGACTTGGAGGCAGGGCCCGGGGGAAGTACAGTATGTGATACACAAGGGCCTGATGCACTGCACTTGTCAGGTCCTCGTACACTACAGTACTGTACCAAACACAGCCTGCACTGCGTCAGGTCCTTGTACACTACAGTACTGTAGCACACACAGCCGGGTATGCATATAGAATCTATATATAGATTCTACAGTATATGCAATGAAATAAAATTCCTGGGGGTAATGAACTGGGGGTAATGAACTGAGACACAGCCGGACAGACATCAAGATTGATTTGCATGGACCGCTGTGTCTCTGCAGCGCAACCTTCCATTAAACCCAGGAATTTAATTTTGACCCCATTTGGGGTAATTTACCCCTGTTCCCTGACCACTGCTCTAACGTATTGCACCTACAGTGTATTGACAGGACATACAGTGTGGAGGCCTGCGGATGTTGGGAGGCCTGGCAGACATTGCCATCTCCACTTGTTGCAAATTGCGTGAGGAGAGAAATATGGCTTCTGCCCTTGGCTGCCTCCTCCGTCCCTGCGCTGTCTTGCTGAGGATTGATGCGCTGCCGCTAAGCCGCGTGGCGGATGTTGGATTGTATGTATTAGGAGAGAAAATGAAGTCAGCCCGTGTATTTGTATTTATGAGTGTGTTCAGCATAGCGGTGTCTCTCACCATAACATCATTACGCAGAGAGCTGGAGACAAGCTATCATCTGAATTATAGATACGGTACTGTACGCAGTAACACTCAGTGTGTACAGCAGCCATAAAGCAACTGTAAACATGGGCTGCACTCAAGCCTCAAACTGAGACAAAGAGGGGAGAGCTGGGCAGAGGAATGAGATAACACATCCGGATGAGATCTCAGAGGCGGAGGCCGCGGGGAAGACGGTGATAACTGCCGGTCTCTGCTGTCTGTCTGGTGTCAGCATTCTGGAACATGGCCTGGGCCTCTGGAAATGTACAGTAGAAGTTGGTGGCTTTATTTATTATTTCTATAGAGTCCCTCTAAGTTTGGAATCAGGCAGAAGCATTCTGTAGAATGTCATTATTGGGTGGCGTTATTTTCATAGTTATGTGGGGATGAGAATAATTGTTCTTGAGGTTGTACCATGAAAACCAAAGGACTGGTAAATGTCAGATTTATAAATCCAGACAATTATAGATAAATATCATTATAGATAAATATATTCATCATCTCTAACAGGCCTCACACACATGTGCAAATACTAGTTTCTGCAAGTTTTAAGTAACTGATCCATTTACCATTAGTGGCCTCACGTGGTCGCACCATATATACCCACTATATAACTCTCAGTATGTGGCTTCCTGCTGCCTCCATTCCCCTCCTCACATCATGTCACTGCCCCTGTCACATGCAGCCCTGTCCTCACTGACACATCACTCATCTCCTGATATACTCTGTGCTGCTGGGGACCCTGCTCCTCCCACTATATAACTCTCAGTCTGTGGTGTCCTGCTGCCTCCATTCCCCTCCTCACATCATGTCACTGCCCCTGTCACATGCAGCCCTGTCCTCACTGACACATCCCTCATCTCCTGATATACTCTGTGCTGCTGGGGACCCTGCACCTCTTACTATATAACCCTCAGTCTGTGGCTTCCTGCTGCCTCCATTCCCCTCCTCACATCATGTCACTGCCCCTGTCACATGCAGCCCTGTCCTCACTGACACATCAATCATCTCCTGATATACTCTGTGCTGCTGGGGACCCTGCTCCTCCCACTATATAACTCTCAGTCTGTGGCTTCCTGCTGCCCCCATTCCCCTCCTCACATCATGTCACTGACCCTGTCACATGCAGCCCTGTCCTCACTGACACATCAATCATCTCCTGATATACTCTGTGCTGCTGGGGACCCTGCTCCTCCCACTATATAACTCTCAGTCTGTGGCTTCCTGCTGCCTCCATTCCCCTCCTCACATCATGTCACTGCCCCTGTCACATGCAGCCCTGTCCTCACTGACACATCCCTCATCTCCTGATATACTCTGTGCTGCTGGGGACCCTGCTCCTCCCAATATATTACTCTCAGTCTGTAGCTTCCTGCTTCCTCCATTCCCCTCCTCACATCATGTCACTGCCCCTGTCACATGCAGCCCTGTCCTCACTGACACATCAATCATCTCCTGATATACTCTGTGCTGCTGGGGACCCTGCTCCTCCCACTATATAACTCTCAGTCTGTGGCTTCCTGCTGCCCCCATTCCCCTCCTCACATCATGTCACTGCCCCTGTCACATGCAGCCCTGTCTTCACTGACACATCCCTCATCTCCTTATATACTCTGTGCTGCTGGGGACCCTGCTCCTGCCACTATATAACTCTCAGTCTGTGGCTTCCTGCTGCCTCCATTCCCCTCCTCACATCAGGTCACTGCCCCTGTCACATGCAGCCCTGTCCTCACTGACACATCCCTCATCTCCTGATATACTCTGTGACCCTGCTCCTCCCACTATATAACTCTCAGTCTGTGGCTTCCTGCTGCCCCCATTCCCCTCCTCACATCATGTCACTGCCCCTGTCACATGCAGCCCTGTCCTCACTGACACATCCCTCATCTCCTGATATACTCTGTGACCCTGCTCCTCCCACTATATAACTCTCAGTCTGTGGCTTCCTGCTGCCCCCATTCTCCTCCTCACATCATGTCACTGCCCCTGTCAAATGCAGCCCTGTCCTCACTGACATATCACTCATCTCCTGATATACTCTGTGTCACTGGGGACAATAACAATGGCATTGGGGGTGATGGAGGGCTGTGTGTTTTCATTGCCCCTAGTGCAGATGTTTGGGATATTGAATGCTGTATATCTGGGTGGGATAAGGTTAGAAGGTTGAAGCTGTATGTTAAAAGTGCAGCATACAAAAGAACAAATGACAGAGATTGTATCCAGCGCACAGAAACATCAGAATAGTAATAGTCTGTCCTTTACAGCAACAACGGAGTTTGGAACACAATGTCTTAGGACAGGTTTAAAAAAAAAAAAAGGATTGTCCTCAGAGCATGTAGAAATGATGGATTTACACAGCAAGGAAAGTGAGTCCAGAAACTCGGCTGTGATTGACAGGTGAATCCCAAGAGGTTTCCAGCAGTTCAGAGGATACAGTATTATCGATGCTCAGTGGGCACAAGGAAGACCAAGGATCGCTAGCATCATATGCTGGAATCCCCCAAGTAGACTAAAATCAATGAATGACCCGTTTATCATGGTCAAAGGTCACATGTACCTTCAGGCAAATAAAATAACCGAACAGAATGTGCCCCCGCCCCTAACTGATTTTTTTTATTGTGCTCTGACCCCCCCCCCCCCCCCCCCAGCACCCTCCCATGACTTATACTGTATCTTGCAGGTCACTCCATTATCATACTGCACTCACCACTGGTGGTTTAGAAAAGGTAGGGGCCCTTGTGCAGCCTCTGTTCTGTGAGGGTCCGCTCCTCTTTGGCAGCACAAGTCCACTGACCAGGAGCATGTCGCCCAATATTTCCAGTGGCTTCTGTACTGCATATCCGCAGGTCTCTGGGAAAATGTCTGCCACTGCCTTTTCCAAGTGATTTTGGCTGCAACCATCGTTGCCTACCCACCCGGAATGGCCAGAAGACTCAGGAGAATCAGATGCCCTCCGGTTTCCCCAGAAATGTGGGCAAGGCAAGTCCCTGCACTCCCTCACAACTGCCCCGCCCCCCCTGCTGTACAATGCCTGTAATAGCTTCATTGCACAGCTGGGGCATGGTCACAATGACACTACCACAAGTGCCACGCCCCTGAGCTGCCTCTTCTAATGAGTCCCGCCCCCTCACTCCCCACCCATTCACACCCCGTCATCCACAGTGTGTGACCCCACCACTTCCGGACTTCTGTAGACGCAGCAGCGGTGAAAGTACCCGTGTGGCCCCTTCTGTGTTCTGGCCTGGGTCTGACATTTCTTATGGACAGCCCTACAGTATATATTATATATTATATGTAAAGCATTGGTACAATAGTCATACACAGCAAGCAGCCAGCATAATGATAGCTTGTACAGTCAGTGCGAGGCGCACAGATAAAACTGTAATGATAAGGCGCAACAGATGCAAAGCACTTATCCGATAACCCTGAGTCATTGGGGATGATGCAATGAATATGAAAGGAGACATGTGAATGAGCCCCTCATTGTGGTGCCCTGTGCACAGAACATTATCCATTACTCTGGGCTCTCAGCTGAGCCGCAGCCTGTTACCCATATAATAAGCTGTTGGGAGGAGGCAGCAGAACAAGAAGCCTTTGCTCTGGTTCTCTGCTCATACATCCACATGCTGGGCAGACACACAGCGTAAGAGGCCCTGGTGGCCAGCCTCTAAGTACTGTTATTGGCTCCTATTGTAGCCGCTGTACACAAATAATAGGCATTTTCTCCAGCCTGCGTTTACCCTATTATTGATGTGCGAGAGGAATAATATGGGAGGACGGACCATGCCGGGTCATTAGGTGCTCCAAACCGAATATTCAGCTGTTTAACGCGGCAGGAATACAGAAGAAGCGGGATTATTCTTGTTATTTGTGTGGTAACGGTCTCCAGTGTATGCGCTCTGCCCAGTTTGGTACCATGCCCCATGTACGTCACGTTTCAGGATAACTTCTAGATTGGAGAAAAGGGAAAAACTTCAATGACATTGTCTGTTTGCAAAGGTCAAACCCAAACTAGGGTTCTATGTAATAGCGTCTGTGTTTGAGGGCTGGGGATGCCGGTCGATCTCACCAATCAGTTACAAGGCAAAACCAACCTGGAAATGGGTCATTTACCACATGATAAACATGGGCTAGAATTGGATTTATTTAGTTAACCCTGTTTTTTCCGTGTGGTACGATAACGCCCGCAATTGGATACGGTCCTCAACTGAGGTCTGTGGGGCATCTGAGATGCTAAATCCCCCTGAGACCCACGAATCTGCCAATCTGTACAGAAAAAGGATTCTCCAAAAATTGGGCCAAAAAAAGCAAGTCATTTTGTCTCTGGAACAAAATGTTGCTATGCAATGTGACCAAATACATACAGTATATAGCAGGGTTGCCTACCCTCCCGGATTGGCCGGGAGGATCCCGAAAATCGGGTCCCCCTCCCGGCCCCTCGGAAAGGTGGGCAATCCTCCCGGATTCTGCCTCACCCTCCGCAATCTGCCTTGCCGCCTCCTTGAATTACCGCTTGATTTGCGGATCTTCGTGGGGATGGGAGGGGCGGGGCTAAATTTGCCAATTGTGCCATGTAGTCCCGTCCCCTCCTCGAGGTCCCGCAAATCGTGGGGATTTTCAGTGCTGGAGGTGGGGCTTCATGACGTCTACATCAGGCCCCGCCCCCAGAAGTGATGCTGTTAGTCTCCTCTCTGGGTTTCTCCCGGAGAGGAGAGTTCAAAAGTAGGCAAGTATGATATATAGTTTCTATGCAGGGTGAATACTGACTGATTTTGCATGTACATTAGCCCACAGATGTTTTTTTCAGGACCATTATTACACTGCAATTTAGATTTCAGTTTGAACACCTACCCACTCACCCAAATCTAACTCTCTCTGCACACTGTTACATCTGCCCCACCTGCAGTGCAGCATGTTTTTGCCCATTTGCATGCTTTTTGCGTTGCTAACAAAGCTGAATATTTACGATTATGCTCATTTTACAAATACAATGTTGTGATGTAAGAAAGTTAATGGTAGGCTTCTCCAGTTGGGTCCCCTGGCCCTAAGTGTCCCTCTGGTTAGTGGTATGGGTGCAGGGTGGTATAGTGTACATCAGTCGGATGGAATAAAGTTTCCAGGATCATTACAAAGAAATCTCATTGATGGAGATCGACAGAAACACAAGGTCACCATACGGAGAGGGGTAATTATAAGATATAGGGGCCAATTTAGAATTCACAATATTTTATCCAGGATATACATACAGTATGTCTATGTAAATAGGTCTATGTACATCTTGGAGAGTGATAAAGTGGGCTGCAATAAAGGTCCTAATTCAGGTTGGGTTGCAAAAGCAAACTCCTTCTTTAATGGACGAAACCAGGCTGCACTGCAGATGGGGCAGATGTAACATGTGCAGAGAGAGAGTTAAGGCCCATACACACAAGAAGGTTAGCTTTCCAATCTGGCTGGTTGGAATGAAAATCTGGAAATTGACAATTGACCATTTGCTCCTAAACATGGAAAACAGACAAAAATGGTCATTCAGACAAATTAGTTAAATCAATTAATGCAGGTGTCGGCCTTTGTCCATTTTCCAGCGTTTGGGTTGATTTTAATTTGTTCTCAGAAATTTCCAGATTTTCATTCCAACCAGCCAGATTGGAAAGATAATCTTCTAGTGTGTATGGGCCTTTACATTTGGGTGAGGTGGATTCAAACTGAAATCTAAATTGCAGTGTAAGAATAAAGCAGTCATTATCTACTCTGCACAGAAAAAAAAATAACTTGCCCAAATGTAACTCTCTCTCTGCACATGTTACATCTGCCCCACCTACAGTGCAGCATGGCTTTGTCCATTAAAGGAGTTTGCTTTTTCAAACCAAGTTGAATCACGCCAAAATACCAGCCAATCAGCACCTAACTGCCAAGTTTATCTCACTCCAAGAGTTAGTACATAACCCTCTTAGGTGCAGATGTGCCAATTATTGTAGGGGAGAGAGAGAGAGAGAGAGAGAGAGAGAGAGAGTCACCTGTGCATATTCAGCCTCTGTAATTGTTTACCCTGGGGAGAATGCCCTCCCTGTCCCCCCAGCAGCACCCACCCAGCACCAATCACTGGAGTCATTACCGCCTTGGTCTCACACAGATGGCCCTGTGCAGCCAGTGGGGAATTACCGAGTAGCTGAGCACAGTTATACCTGAGCTTCGGAACAAATGGAGGAAACTGAGCCCCTGATGGTGCCGTAATGGAGTGTGAGGCACCAAATGGATATTTCCAATCTGCAGCCTGACTGTCCCGTTCTGCACAATTAGCTCCTGGGCCTATCTGTAGAGAGCATACTAATATCAGGCGATGTGACGCTGCCTCATCCGGCGCAGCGGGGGTCATTCCGATCACCTTAGCCATAGGAATTCATATTCTATTCCCAGCAGGATTCCTACCACACTCATCCTCGCCTGCCCTGAGTTACATAATAATCTGCCGCAATGTAGCAGTGATAATCCCGGGTATGTATCACAGAGATACTATTAATTACATGTTACGCAGCTTTCACTGTTATTATACAGACAACCAACTGCTGAAGCATTCTGCTAGTGTAACACGTTGGGGTAAATGTAATGAAGGTTCTAAAAATTAAAAGAATCGATGTTGTTCATAGCAACCAATCAGATGCAGTCTTTTATTTTCTAGGATGCATTAGAGTATCTGATTGGTTGCAATAGGCAAAATTACTTCTTTTTATTTTTAGAAGCTTTAGTAAATTTATCCCATTGATTTGGTTTGGATTCGGATGTCGGTGTGGCTAAAAAAAAGGGATTTAAATTTTTTTTTTGCAAATCATTGATAAAATCGTTAAAACTCAGCTAAAATCGTGTAATTTTAGGGGACTATGTAAAAACCGGACCCGGACTACACTCCGGACCGCCGGACAGGACATAAAGATCTGCAGTCTGGAGCTTGTAGGGTCCAGTCCGGGGGTTGTCCTGTCCGGGGGGTGTCTTGTCCGGGGGGGGGGGGGGGTTGGGGGTCCAGTGATAGCTATCACCAGGGACATGATGGGGGAGGGGAGATTACAGCCTCCCTGGGTGGTCTGGACCGTCCGGTTTTTGCTACATGCCCGGACCATACAGGGAGGCTTTATTCTACCCCTCCTTCTCTACCTGGTGACAGGCAGCCCCCCCCCCCCACCGAACAGGACACCCCCCGGACCGTAGGCTACAAGCTACAAAATGCAGAGTTTGATGTCCGGTCCGGCGGTTTTGTCCTGGTCCGGTCCGGCGGTTTTGTCCTGGTCCGGTTTTCACCCATACCCTAATTTAAGCAATCCAGTCATTGAAATTCAGTTTGAAAATCCAAATTCAGATTCGCTGAAAGATCTGAACTGGGACCCGGTTCAGGTTTTAGTTTGGATGCACAAAATTAGGGTGGATTTGGATCTCTGGAGAACCGAACCGCACATCTGTAATTACCAGGTAAAATGTTTGTGGCCTTTTTAGGCTCTGCCCTCAACCCATTCATGGCTTGCCCTTATCAAGATATCTCACTCTCACTAGGGACCCCAATAAGATTCCTCTCCTTAACTGCAACACAAGCTGTGATATATAGATTCCAACATCAAAGTCATGTATCAAAGCTTTAACGGAGTATGACAACCAATCAGCTTGCAGTTAACATTCTATTAGGTATATTCTATAAAATTATAGGTGAAAGCTGATTGGCTGCTTGCTACGGGCATCTCCTTCACGTCCCCACTCTTTAGAACACAAGTTCTCCCACTCACTCCTCTGTCTCCACAAAGTTGGTGTTTTCCAGGTCACCTGTGTATGTGTAGAAATGTGAAAGCTGGTGATACACAGCACACCTGCCAGGTGACCTGGAAAACATGGCCTGTGTGGGGTCCAGAGGACCAAGAGACTCAGCAAGTGATGAAACGTATTGCAAATGCTGCTCCGGCCAATCAACTCCCAACTATCATTTTTCAAACACATGACAGTTGTGGGCTCATCACATTGACAGTTGGGAGCTGATTTCATTCACAGCAAGTTTTAACACTCATTGATAGATGATCCCCCATGTTTGAGAACCACTGCATTGGAACCTTTGATGCATCTACCCCAGAACATGTATATCTATATCACTACCCAATCAGTCCGGCTAACTCGGTTAATTCTCATTTTCTCACAATTTTCGGTAATGACACTTCTTATGAAAACCAATCTCTTTCTAAGCTAATTTCTCATTCACGTTACTTTCTGTGCTCTCAGTGTAATCTTATCTTTCGCCGCGGTCCGGATACCGGCTGTCATTAAATACGTCAATTCCACTGGTGTCCACTAATCAATTCCATATCTCAATTAAACATTAATCCCTAATAAATGAGACTTATCCTGAAGCACTAGAAGACAGGTGATAATATCTTCTTCTACATCCACGAACGGTACAAAATCCTTAATGCCGGTCTCTGGATGGACGGATTCCTAATCCCCCGCAGACATCTGCACTTACAGTACTGTAATACCTAAGCAAATGGTGCTGTAATATGTCCTGATGGTTATGGGTGGTACTTGTGCAATAACTGGGTGCCTGATTTTGAGATCGGGTCGGAAAAATCGCATTGCATGCGATGCGATGAACGCGATTTTCCATAGGATTCAATGTTAAAATGGTCCTGTTCATTTCCCCACTATCCAAGTGGGCATAGAGTTGATTTTATATAGCGTGGCGAGCGCAGCGAGCCACCGAGCCTGAAGCGTGGCGAGCGCAGCGCGCCCCGCGAGGGGACGCGGAATACATTTTAAGTAATCCGCGTCCCCTCGCTGCGCTCGCCACGCTATATAAAATCATCTCTATGCCCACTTGGATAGTGGGGAAATAAACAGGACCATTTTAACATTGAATCCTATGGAAAATCGCGTTGATCGCATCGCATGCGATTTGGTCGAGATGCGATGGACGCGATTTTACGACAAAATCGCGTCGCATCGCATCTGATTGTATGCCTTAAGTTAAGGCAAGCTCCGGACTGCAGATTTTGATGTCCGGTGGTCCGGGGTGTTGTCTGGGTCCGATTTTTACATAGTCCCTGTCCTGACTGTATGAAACAGATGGAGAAAACCCTCCAAGATCTTTTTGGTTTAGTGGATGACCCCCTTGGTGGCACAGTGGCTAGCACTGCTCACAAGTACAGTGGGAGGCGTACTAAGCCATGTAGATTGAAAGAGTCGAGACAGATAAAGTACCAAACAATTAGCTCCTAACTGCCATATTAAACTATTTTTGAAAATTGTCAGTTAGGGGATGATTTGCTGAGTACATCTGCCCCACAAAGTGAAACTACTGTATAACTTACTCTTCTTGTCACTATCAGAACCCAAGGCCTACATACAATCCCCTTGGCTGCGCACCAGGACATACAGTAATAAGATAATAAAAAAAATCTACCAGAAAAAACACAATTACTTGTAAGAAAGATTGTATCCATTATTAAACAAGCTGAAAGCAGCACCCTCTGTAATGGCCCAATTAAAATGATCGCTGTTTTTAATGTCTTCCCTTGAGGGAGGTGACCTCAGCAGGAGGGTTTGAAACCCGCCTCTGATCATCCATGTTAGCGATCAACAGCTACTGTAGATTTGGGATCCGTCCAGTCCAGGCTTCCCCTCATACTGCATATATAGTATGGAAAGATTTTATTACTGGGGTCTGTGTCAGGCTTAGAGATCGGGACAGCTTTAATAAAACCTGTCTAGGACACAGACGGATCAGGTGCATTAAAGTATCATCACTGTACTCCGCTGAAAGAATAATTTGGCAGAAGTTTGCCTTTTGCCAGATAAATGGTTACATGGACTCACACATTATTTACAAGCATAATCTAACAGTCCAATCTCATCTGAGTTAACATTAAATATGTAAATGTTCTGTCGTTCTCTCCGCAATGCATTTTGCCTGAAATCTCCTGTTTAAAACTAGGACCTACACACTTTCCAGCAATGTTATTTCTTCGTCTTTGACCTAACATAGAAATATTGGACAGTATGAGTAGCACTGGCAGTGGCTGTGGTTGCAGATATTGATAAGAATTTTCAGTTGTCATGTGTCAGATGGTAGGAACAGTGCATGTCTGAGTTTTGAACAGCTAATTTCAGGTAGAAGTTCTGTTTCAGTTACTGTAGCTGTAGTGATGAGGTGACACTAGGTATGGCCATTATTGCCTTTAGTGCAACAGGCCATCGATAGCGTCATACTATGCAATGGATGACCATCAATGTTTTTACCTATCGATGGTCATCCATTTTCTTTGACTGATTGGCCTGTGCGCCAATCAAAACAGGGAGGCAAGGCCTCACTGGTGTTGGGGGTGGATCTATGCCCCTTGGGGAAAAACGAAAAACGAAACTATTCGTTTATGCTTGACATCGATGGAGGGAAACCATCTGGTTCTCCCCATCGATGGCAAAACTATTCAACATCCGCCATAAACCATCCATGATTAGCCATTAGCTATCCCTAATTCACACCCCCATCCTGCAGTAATTTTAAAGTGGCATATATTGGAGAGAGATAACATGCACAGAGATAAAGTACCATTGTACCAGTTAGTACCTGTCAGTTTTCAAACACAGCCTGAAACATGGCAGTTAGGAGCTGGGTGGCCGGTATTTTATCTCTCTCCAAGACTTATTACATAGACCCCATAATCTGTATCCACTTCATCTACAGTATCTCCAGGACTTAGTATATAAGCCCCATAATATCTGTCAACGTCATATCTCTCCAGAGCTTAGTAAATAGAATCTGGTTCTGTCTCACAAGTGACAGAGGACATTTCTGATCCCCAGGATCTTTATGGCATCAATTCTGACAAGGACGACAGTTTATCAGTCCCAACTCGTACTCATAAATATTCACACACAGCAAACATCATATTATATTAATGAAATCCTCCATTAAAGACTAGGTGATTGCAACAAAATACTGTACGGCAGAGGTGGCAAGCCTGTGGTTCTCCAGCTGCGGAGGAGCCGCAGGTCCCCAAAATACCTGGGCAAGGCATGCTGGCAGCTGTAGTTCTACAGTCTGCGGATCACAGGTTAGGCCTGTTCTATCCCTTCTCATGTAAAGGGTTAAAGTCCTGCAGATGTATGCAGGTGATACATGGGACCGTCTTCCTGCAATAAGCATATTTCACCTGTAATCCCGGGGAATCGCAGACATTATAGGAGATATGTACACTTCTATTAGACCCCGACCACCAGCTTTATCTCACCTGCTAAGGATCAGTTCCTAATCTCCGCTGATGCAGGGTCGGCCTGGGCCGCTCGCTCCGGGCTGAGAGCAGCTGTTCATGAGAAACTCAATGAAGGCTTTTGGCACAGGAGCAATTTGTTTGGGGCATAGGACAATCCACGGGAGGATTATAGTATATATATATAGATATATATATATATGTGTGTGTGTGAATGTCGTCTCCCCCCCCCCCCCCCCATCGCCCAACGAATATCACCTCCGCACTGTGAATGGATGTTTTTACAAAAACATCCATTTGCAGGGTAAATTGCGAGACCGAAATCAGTCTGGGCTGACTTTGCGGTGTTCTGGTCCGAGAACTGGGCGACCATGCAGTGGACCGAACACATCAGAATGAGGCCTTTAGATGTGTAGAATTAACTTGTCGTTGTAATTAGTTACTTGATCATGTATGTGGCAAAACATCTGCCAGCCAATCACATTGAATCCCCATTGATCTCTTTGAAAATGTTGACAGTTGGTCAACTCTGCTTGTGCTACTGCCAGGTGACCTGGATCATGTGACCTGAATCATGTGGCCTGCTGGCTGGAAACTGTGACACTTAACGCAGTCACCAACTAATATACCTCCCAACAGGACCCTCTCCAGGATGGACACAATGCTCTGTTTCTGGTCTTCCCTTATTTGTCATCGCCTGTGTGGAAACGCCTTTCTTATCAGTTACCTGTGTGAAACAGGTGATGGCAATCATACATTAAGAGGAAAGCCTGGAGCAGAGCTTTGTGTCCCTCCTGGAAGGGGTCATGTTGGGAGGCAGGGAAGCCGAGAGGAATACTGGGCCCGGGTAAAATTTTAGGGGTGGGGCCTAATCACGGGAGGCGTGGCCACCTCCCACTGTTATGCCACACCCCTAAATGTTTAGCGGGGTGAAAAAAACACTAAAGTCGAGGGGGGGGGTTTTATTGCCCCCCTCTCCTCAGCAGCAGCACACACCTACAGCATGTGCTGTGCTGACATTAGGCTCAGCATGAGCTCTCACGCTGTCAGTGAGCCTGCTGTCAGCACAGCACATGCTGTAGAGGTGTGTGCTGCTGCTGCCCAGGAGGGACGGAGGGGGAAGAGGGGGGGGGGGAGGGGGAAGAGGGGGGGGGAAGAGGGGGGGGGAAGGGGGGGGGGTGTCGGACCAGGGCCCCTGCTAGGCCCCTCCAGCAAGCCTGGGCCCGGGTAATTAGTACCCCCCCCCCCCTCTCTGCAGCCCTGTTGGGAGGTATGCACTAAGTAGTGATACTACAGGCAGGTTATCAACTCCTAAGGGGTTATATAGAGGTAAAATGTTCCCCCAGCACACCTTTGCCCAGGTGTAACTGGGCACACCAGCTGGTACTGTATATGCAGTTTGTAGGCTTCTTGGTGACTTTGGATAGTTATTTATACAGTACCAGTGACATAATGCACTCTTCTCCATACTGGCCTCATGGGTAGGCACCACACCAGGTTTTAGGGTAATAAAGCTGAAGCAATTAACTTGCCTTGCTGTTAATTAAAATTAAGTTAATTGGTTACCATGTGTTAGAGAAATTTGTATAATGAGAAAAAACTATGTGTGTTCCGGGAGCCAAGAATGTGTGTGACTCTTCTGTCCAGAATAACAATGGGAGGGACAAGTTCATCGCATTGCTACGGCGCCACATTTATTGTCAACGGTCAAATGCAGAGGGCGTGGGGCCATTGAACAACAGCATAGTACTAATAGGTAGGAGGAAGGGGTTTGGGGGAGGCACGAGGCACAGTAATACAGGGTTGCCTACCTGACCCTCTCATTCAGGGAGACAATGCTCTGTTCCTGGACTTCCCTGGTAATGTATGATTGCCAGCACCTGTGGGGAGCTAGGTAACTGATAAGAAAGGTGTCACCACAGGTGCTGGCAATCATACATTACCAGGGAAGCCCAGGAACAGAGCATTGTGTCCTCCTGGAGAGGGGCATGCTGGGAGGTATGGATAATGTATGATTGCCATCACCTGTGGGGAGCTAGGTAACTGATAAGAAAGGTGTCACCACAGGTGCTGGCAATCCTACATTACCAGGGAAGCCAGGAACAGAGCATTGTGTCCTCCTGGAGAGGGGCATGCTGGAGGTATGGATAATGTATTATTGCCAGCACCTGTGGGGAGCTAGGTAACTGATAAGAAAGGTGTCACCACAGGTGCTGGCAATCCTACATTACCAGGGAAGCCCAGGAACAGAGCATTGTGTCCTCCTGGAGAGGGGCATGCTGGGAGGTATGGATAATGTATTATTGCCAGCACCTGTGGGGAGCTAGGTAACTGATAAGAAAGGTGTCACCACAGGTGATGGCAATCATACATTACCAGGGAAGCCCAGGAACAGAGCACTGTGTCCTCCTGGAGAGGGGCATGCTGGGAGGTATGGATAATGTATGATTGCCAGCACCTGTGGGGAGCTAGGTAACTGATAAGAAAGGTGTCACCACAGGTGCTGGCAGTCATACATTACCAGGGAAGCCCAGGAGCAGAGCATTGTGTCCTCCTGGAGAGGAGCATGCTGGGAGGTATGGATAATGTATTATTGCCAGCACCTGTGGGGAGCTAGGTAACTGATAAGAAAGGTGTCACCACAGGTGATGGCAATCATACATTACCAGGGAAGCCCAGGAACAGAGCACTGTGTCCTCCTGGAGAGGGGAATGCTGGGAGGTATGGATAATGTATGATTGCCAGCACCTGTGGTGAGCTAGGTAACTGATAAGAAAGGTGTCACCACAGGTGCTGGCAATCCTACGTTACCAGGGAAGCCCAGGAACAGAGCACTGTGTCCTCCTGGAGAGGGGCATGCTGGGAGGTATGGATAATGTATGATTGCCAGCACCTGTGGGGAGCTAGGTAACTGATAAGAAAGGTGTCACCACAGGTGCTGGCAGTCATACATTACCAGGGAAGCCCAGGAACAGAGCATTGTGTCCTCCTGGAGAGGGGCATGCTGGGAGATATGGATAATGTATGATTGCCAGCACCTGTGAGGAGCTAAGTAACTGATAAGAAAGGTGTCACCACAGGTGCTGGCAATCATACATTACCAGGGAACTGCAGGAACAGAGCATTGTGTCCTCCTGGAGAGGGGCATGCTGGGAGGTATGGATAATGTATGATTGCCAGCACCTGTGGGGAGCTAGGTAATGGATAAGAAAGGTGTCACCACAGGTGCTGGCAATCCTACATTACCAGGGAAGCCCAAGAACAGAGCATTGTGTCCTCCTGGAGAGGGGCATGCTGGGAGGTATGGATAATGTAGGATTGCCATCACCTGTGGGGAGCTAGGTAACTGATAAGAAAGGTGTCACCACAGGTGCTGGCAATCATACATTACCAGGGAAGCCCAGGAACAGAGCATTGTGTCCTCCTGGAGAGGGGCATGCTGGGAGGTATGGATAATGTATGATTGCCAGCACCTGTGGGGAGCTAGGTAATGGATAAGAAAGGTGTCACCACAGGTGATGGCAATCACACATTACCAGGGAAGTCCAGGAGCAGAACATTTTCTCCCTGAAGGAGAGGGTAAGGTGGGCAACCCTGCAGTAATAGTACTAGTTGGTGGGAGGAAGGGGTTTGGGGGTAGTATTGTAACTCTGAGGCACGAGGCACAGTGATATTACTAGTTGGTGAAGGAAGGGGTTTGGGAGAGGCACGAGGCACAGTAATTGTACTAGTTGGTGGAGGAAGGGGTTTGGGGGAGACACGAGGGACAGTTATAGTACTAGTTGGTGGAGGAAGGGGTTTGGGGGAGGCACGAGGCACAGTAATAGTACTAGTTGGTGGAGGAAGGGGTTTGGGGGAGGCACGAGGCACAGTAATAGTACTAGTTGGTGCAGGAAGGGGTTTGGGGGAGGCACGAGGCACAGTAATAGTACTAGTTGGTGGAGGAAGGTGTTTGTGGGAGGCACGAGGCACAGTAATACAGTATTACTAGTTGGTGGAGGAAGGGGTTTGGGGGAGGCACGAGGCACAGTAATAGTACTAGTTGGTGGAGAAAGGGGTTTGTGGGAGGCACGAGGCAGTGTAATAGTACTAGTTGATGGGAGGCACAGGCTGCAGGGAAAGGTGTGTTAGGACTGGATCACTCCTTGAATTGGTTCTCGGGTCACATTTACACGGAGATGATTCATCTCAGATGAAGGACCAGAGAGATGAGCCGGCTCCCAGCGCTGACACACAGCAACCGACATTAATATTCCATTATCATGCAGGAGCCACAGTAGAACGAACATGTGTTCCCACTCGTGTAGCCTGGAAGTTACAGAGAATTCCTCGCTCGGATAGATACAAATCCCTTTATTGTCTCGCTGACAGTTATATATGCAGCTATCAGGTCCATTCCTTACCTGCTGGAGATGATCCCAAGTCAGGTACTTACTGACATCTCTTCCTGACAAAGGGCAGATGTATTAAGCCTTAACAAGAGATAAATGCAAGGGTGATAAAGAGATAAACATCCAGCCAATCACCTGCTAACTGCCATGTTACAGGCTGTGTTTGAAAAAACCATGTGCACTGCAGGTGAGGCAGGTGTTACTTGTGCAGAGATAATTAGATTTGGGTGGGGTTTTACACCTGCCTCACCTGCAGTGCACATGGTTTTGTCCATCTAATGCTGTGTACACACGGGGAAATATGATTGCTAGCGATATATTGCTAGCAATATATCCCCAGCAATCATATTGCTCAGTGTCTCCTTTTCATCAGCGATGAAAAGGAGACACTGCTACGGGGCAGAGGGGAGGAGGGAGGGAGCAGCCGCACGGGGCTGGGGAGATCAATGCTGTTCTCCCCGGCGCTGACCCCCCGGCACAGCGATCGCGGGGAAAGCCGCTGGTCGCAGGAGCATACTCCAGCGACCATTAGGCAGTGCACACGGGAGCGCGCAGCTGGCGATTTATCGCCACTTGCGCTCCAAATCACTGGCAATATGGTCGCTCAGCGACCATATTTCCAGCGATTTCACACAATATTGCTCCCGTGTGTACACACCTTTAGAAATATTTTGTCAGAAAGAGTGAACTAGAATAAGGGCCTCAGTTCCTGCTGGAGCCTGCTGAAAAATAGCCCTGGCCAACAGTATGCGGACAGTGCCGGCCCCGGGCGGGACGCTGGACTGTCCCAAAAAATAGGACATCCAGTGAAAATCGAGATAGTTGGTTGTGTGGTGTCTTAGCTCACATTATTCCACACAGTGCCCCCAGTTCATATTATATTACATTGTAGTGCCCCATGTCAACAATATGCCACACTGCACTGCAGGCAGTCCACATGCCACACAGTGCCATCAGTTCATATTATATTACATTGTAGTGCCCATGTCAGCAATATGCCACACTGCACTGCAGGCAGTCCACATGCCACACAGTGCCCTAGTTCATATTATATTACATTGTAGTGCCCATGTCAGCAATATTCCACATTGCACTGCAGGCAGTCCACATGCCACACAGTGCCCTAGTACATATTATATCACATTGTAGTGCCCCATGTCAGCAATATTCCACATTGCACTGCAGGCAGTCCACATGCCACACAGTGCCCTAGTTCATATTATATTACATTGTAGTGCCCATGTCAGCAATATGCCCCACTGCACTGCAGGCAGTCCACATGCCACACAGTGCCCTAGTACATATTATATCACATTGTAGTGCCCCATGTCAGCAATATGCCACACTGCACTGCAGGCAGTCCACATGCCACACAGTGCCCTAGTTCATATTATATTACATTGTAGTGCCCATGTCAACAATATGCCACACTGCACTGCAGGCAGTCCACATGCCACACAGTGCCCCTAGTTCATAATATATCACATTGTAGTGCCCCATGTCAGCAATATGCCACACTGCACTGCAGGCAGTCCACATGCCACACAGTGCCATCAGTTCATATTATATTACATTGTAGTGCCCATGTCAACAATATGCCACACTGCACTGCAGGCAGTCCACATGCCACACAGTGCCATCAGTTCATATTATATTACATTGTAGTGCCCCATGTCAGCAATATGCCACACTGCACTGCAGGCAGTCCACATGCCGCACAGTGCCCTAGTACATATTATATCACATTGTAGTGCCCATGTCAGCAATATGCCACACTGCACTGCAGGCAGTCCACATGCCACACAGTGCCATCAGTTCATATTATATTACATTGTAGTGCCCATGTCAGCAATATGCCACACTGCACTGCAGGCAGTCCACATGCCACACAGTGCCCTAGTTCATATTATATTACATTGTAGTGCCCCATGTCAGCAATATGCCACACTGCACTGCAGGCAGTCCACATGCCACACAGTGCCATCAGTTCATATTATATTACATTGTAGTGCCCCATGTCAGCAATATTCCACATTGCACTACAGGCAGTCCACATGCCACACAGTGCCCTAGTACATATTATATCACATTGTAGTGCCCTAAGTCAGCAATATGCCACACTGCACTGCAGGCAGTCCACATGCCACACAGTGCCCTAGTACATATTATATTACATGTAGTGCCCATGTCAACAATATGCCACACTGCACTGGCAGCAGTCCACATGCCACACAGTGCCCTAGTTAATATTATATTACATTGTAGTGCCCCATGTCAACAATATGCCACACTGCACTGCAGGCAGTCCACATGCCACACAGTGCCCTAGTTAATATTATATTACATTGTAGTGCCCATGTCAGCAATATTCCACATTGCACTACAGGCAGTCCACATGCCACACAGTGCCCTAGTTAATATTATATTACATTGTAGTGCCCCATGTCAGCAATATGCCACATTGCACTACAGGCAGTCCACATGCCACACAGTGCCCTAGTTAATATTATATTACATTGTAGTGCCCAATGGCAACAATATGTCACACTGCACTGCAGGCAGTCCACATGCCACACAGTGCCCTAGTTAATATTATATTACATTGTAGTGCCCTAAATCAGCAATATGCCACACTGCACTGCAGGCAGTCCACATGCCACACAGTGCCCTAGTTAATATTATATTACATTGTAGTGCCCCATGTCAACAATATGCCACATTGCACTACAGGCAGTCCACATGCCACACAGTGTCCTAGTTCATATTATATCACATTGTAGTGCCCCAAGTCAACAATATGCCACATTGTACTTCTGGCAGTCCACATGCCACACAGTGCCCTAGTTAATATTATATTACATTGTAGTGCCCCATGTCACCAATATGCCACACTGCACTGCAGGCAGTCCACATGCCACACAGTGCCCTAGTTTATATTATATCACATTGTAGTGCCCCAAGTCAGCAATATGCCACACTGCACTGCAGGCAGTCCACATGCCACACAGTGCCCTAGTTCATATTATATTACATTGTAGTACCCCATGTCAGCAATATGCCACATTGTACTGCTGGCCGTCCACATGCCACACAGTGCCCAATGTTCACATTTATCCACACAGCACATTGCTGACAATTTTAGTAACCCAATAGGCAACTTTATGACCTGGTGCTGTTGAATCAGACCCCAGAGTGGGCCTAATAAGCTTCTGGGCCCATAGTAAGGGTGCTCCCTGTACCCACAATCCTTCCCATCACCGCGATCCCTGAGGGATATACTGAGGTGCAAAGTGGGTTCCATGGTTCTCCCCCCTATCAGGGTGCAGGTGAAGCAGACGGGGCTTTGATAAAACTCACCCCAGGATCCTGCAGAATAATATGTACGCAGACAGAAATGACGCTACCCGAGAACACACCCTGGGGCTGATTGTTTCTCCCTTGACACTGATGTGAGATATTGTTTTCCCAGATCAAACATTTTATTGGTGACAGTGATGGTACCAGCAATTTACAGCTGCCTGTTCTCTCATAACCGGCTCTGTATAATGTGTTAATTACACGCTAATCTTTCTGGTTGCTTAAACATTTGCAAATGAGAAATTCCCTATTTCCAGCTCCTCGTGTTACTAATGTATCATTTCACTGCTGAGTATTCACAGTCACATATGGGCCCTGATAGTGCTATTTAACCTATGGAGGTACCAGGACAGTGTGTCTGATTCAGCTATCCATACGCAGTGGATCATGTGGGAAAATATATCAATGCTTTCACCAAGTGGACATTTTTGTCATAATGTTAACCACACGACTCTGCAGCACTATCGACACTGGATATAATTTCAACCTAATCCAATTTTTTTCTGTACAATATAGACAATTAGATTTCATTAATTCATTGTATAAAGCGCAGGCCCCATTAGCAGATTGTTGGGGACCACAGCGCTCCTGGAGGCCACCCAGGGTAGTGTGGCTGCCAATGAATGGGGTAGTTTTCTTCAGAATCTTCTGAGCAGCGTTAAAGGCGGCGTCCAATCATGTGGCCTGTGTGTTATTGTCTATGAGATTATGGATGATTTGACCTTTGCTGGTTAAGTGGTTACAAATCACAAAGGATGTAATGTATCAAACCTCGGCTTATTTCATTTGTCAAACACATCCTGTAACATGGCAGTTCGAAGGTGATTGGCTGGTAGTTTGTGTTGCTTCGCTGTATCTTTCTCTAGGACCTCCCCCTGAGAGTTAAGAATAAAGAAACCTATATTGATCTCAGAAAGGAACTGGAGTGTATCTGAGGCTGGGGTAGGAGGATTTGCATGCCCCGGGGTATCCGTGCCACACTTACATGAAGGATTAACAGATTACTCATATGTAGATCGATCCAAGCAATCCGAGAAAGTGTATCTGTATGTGATGAGGACATGTTAAAGGGGCCCTTAATTCAGGGGCGACAAACCTCCATAAGGGGCTACCACTGTGTTGGCAAGGTCGGAGCTACTGTTTAATAGGAAAGCTTGGGAATGAACCTAGGGTGCAAGGCTTTTGTGGCCCCCAAAACACAGAATGAATTCTATTTCTGGGGAGGAATATTTCTAACTCAATCCTCATTGCTTGGCTGCTATTTATAGACTAAGGACTGTGAAGCGGTGGTATACAAATGTGTCGACATGGCAATGGTCACCATGTGAAAAAATTGATGTGAGTTTGCGATCCACTACTAATTAGGGGTCCGTGTTGACATGTGTTGACATAGACAACAAAAACCTGTGACAAACTCATGTCGACTTTACATTTGTCAAACTTTATCTGGTCAACCGCTTGCTTGCGTTGACCTTTTGTCAACATCGGCCTTGCACCTGTTGACCTAGACAATGTTGACACTTTCATCCACAACCAAGTAATGGGAGTACTGGGCAGATATATTTATGATATGCATTAACCCTTTGAGTTCCAACGTTGCTGTGAGAGGTCCTCAAAATATGCTCTAAAAATGCCGGCGCCGCTCACAGCGACCGTTCTTTTTCGCGGTTTACTGTAACTAAACTTCAATGAACTGACTCAGCCGCATTTGTATTTATTTATATTAAAAGAACGGTCGCTGTGAGCGGCGCTGGCTTATTTAGCGGATATTTTGAGGATCGCTCACAGCAATGTTGGCAGTCAAAGGGTTAAGGGTCATATTTAACAACAAGGGATATTCTTGTTGTGGTGTTCCAGCCAATCAGCTCATAGCTGTTATTTTTCAAACATTTGAGTTAGGAGCTGATTAGCTGGAAAGCTATTTATCATTTCTAGCTGGAAGATCATCCGGTGTTATACTGTATATGCCCCTAAATTGTTATTATAACTATTAGTAAATTGTTTTGTCAAAATAGGTGTGAAAAGGGCTAAGCAAATATTTGAATTAAGCATACCTCCTTGTGTAGCTGCACTGATTGGCTCAAACACTTATGGGGGGGGGGGGGGGGAATGACCTGCTCCCAAAAACAACAATCTTACCGAGGACTTACATCAGTGAAAGGAAAGATCCCACATATAAAGGTATCTTTAATCTTTACAGGTATCTGTGATCTCCAACATTAAAGATACCTTTATATGTGGGATTTTTTCTTTCACTGATGTGAGTCCTCGGTACGACGTCGTTCACATACTTCAATGGTGGAAGGATACCTATAAGAACACCTTTTCCTAGGAGTGATTCACCTTGGGGATTTTTTTCACTGTAGCCACATTACATGAAATCTGATACAATATATGTTGTTCCAGTTTTTATTTACATGACCTTCTACATGATTACATATATGGAGAATAATTGAAACATCCAGAATTGTCTGAATCATTACAACCAGTATCAATAGAGAAGTTAAGTCTATATATATTCATTCATAAGCGCCTTGTAGACTCCACTTATACCTGTATTTTAAAATTTGATTAATCATAATGACCCTTAACGTTACCTTATATAGGAAATATAATCTTTTTTTAACGCAACACTTTTAATTTGAATTTATATAACAAACGAGAGCGACGGTGGCATTTTTAGAGGATATTTGACGCATCTCTCAAAGAGATGCTGGTACTCAAAGGGTTACACCACACTATGGATGCAGTCAAATACAAAATCATTTTATATTTATTTTGCTCTAGAACCAGCGCTTGCGTCCGTAGTATTTCAGCGCACTGGTAAAAGATTAATGTTCTGTGACTTTTTTTTGAATCCTGGTTGCAACCAACAGGTCAGAGGCGCTGGAACGTTTTTAGGTTGGGGGGGGGGGCAAGATATAATCTCATTTTGGCGCCCCCTAAATTGCTATATGTTACCCCCGGGCACTATACACACTGGCAGCGGCATATATGCATGGGCATTATACACAGGGCAGCGGCATATATGCGTGGGCATTATACACAAGGCAGCGGCATTTACGCATGGGCATTATACACAGGGCAGCGGTATATACACGTGGGCATTATACACCGGGCAGCGGCATATACATGTGGCCAGAGACACCAGGACTGACATTAATCCAGGGGTTGTCATTTACTCGTAAAAAGTGGAAAAAGTGGCAGTGTCACCCCCAAACAGATTTATGTGATTATGTCTGATTATGATAATCAGACATAATTACATAAACCTGTTTGGGTGTGAATCCAGGGGTAAATGACAACCCCTGGATGTGTCAGTCACTGGGGAAGGGAGGGTGAGAGAAGCAGCATTGGCGGGCGCACATCTTCCCTGCCACCCGCCCGGCTATATTACTGATTAATCAGCTGCCCACCCGCCCGCCAGGCTCTATAACTGATTTATTATCAGCCGCCCGCCCGCCCCTATATTACTTATGTATTATCATCCGCCCGCCCGCCCTCCTATATTACATACCAGGCGCCGGGGATGGCTGCTGCTGCTGCCGCCGGGGAGATGTGTAGAAGACGCGCCCGCCAATCACAGTGTATGTGGAGGGGATGCGCCGGCAGTGATTGGCTGGCGCGTCTTATGCACATCTCCCCGGCGGCAGCAGCAGCAGCCATCCCCGGCGGCTGGTATGAAATATAGGCGGCCGGGCGGATGATACTTCTTTAATATAGGCGGGCAGCTGTAATATAGGCGGGCGGGCCGGACATACTGGCGCCTCAGTAATTTTAGGGGGGCAAGCTGCCCCCTCACCCCCCCCCCCCCCCCATTCCGGCGCCACTGCAACAGGTCTTAGTGGATCCAGTCTGTTTTCTGGCGGTGGCAGCATTGTCTTGACAGAGCTGAATATAAGACTGAATCTAGTATCTTCGCCTCTCTCTGTTCAGCTGAAATCACCCAACGACGGCTTTTTACGGACACATAAACATTATTTCCGCCAGAAGTCAGCAGAAAACTAGGAACAAGCGTTTGCAAATCATTTTAATCTAACACGGCCGATACGGTTATAAAGATGTTCAGTGTAATTACGCCGATACTTAGAGAGTATTTTTACTTTGCAATTTCGAACATCATTTCTGATTGCGTTACTTCCGGCCACTGAACATTAATGGAGCGCGCTCTCTTCGCGACGCGTCGTACAACACGTCGGCAATGCTGTAATGAATTGCGAAATTATTTAAAGAAGCCTCTAATGTATTTTATTCATTCGGCAGAATAAAAGCCTGTGCGGTAAATATACGGCGAAGGGGTGCGTTCAATGAACCGTGCCACGGCAATGGGCGATGTGTAAGTGATTTGTAAGCTTGATTATATATTCTATAGCTGTATCATAGTCATTCCAATATACCTAATTTCCAGACACCATAAAATACATTTTGTAATGAACATTTCTCTTCCCCCCCCCAGGGAACAAGCTGTTTCCTCTATCAGCGCATCCCTTCTGCCCATCGCCCACCTGTGCGAGGCTGCGACTTGACGCTGCTAATGTTCCCATATGGCTTTATTGAATATATAAGCTGGCAACAGTCCGTCAGGCCGTGACTGTATAATGACTCTGTATACAAATTAGATGGCTTCTTACACAACTTATCTAAATGAGCCTGCCGCTTTACAATGCTAATTTTCCTCTCCAGCGCCTTCCAAACGAGGGCAGGACTTTCATTCATGTATTTATGTTTTCTAGGAAAGAACGTACCCTTTCCTCTAACACACAGTGGGGGGATTCTGTCATTCAGCCCCATTCTGATGGTGGCGGTGAGGGGGGGGGGGGGGGGTCTGCGCAAACGAGTATTTGTCTATGTGCAGAACCTGAGGGGGCGGGCATGGTCGACATGCAGTAGTTCAATGTTGACAAAAGGTCGACACACGCAACATGTCGACATGGGAAACTTTTTGAAAAAGTAAAAAAAAAATCACAAAAAACTTGATCTTTTAATGCGTTGACCATTGCCATGTCTCATTTTGCTTGTATTGACATTTTGGGAATGTTGACCTAGTACCTTCGGTATCGACCAACTGACTGTCGACCCATCATGTCGATACCATGGATGTGTGCTGTCATGTCAGCCCTCAAGGCTAGTATAATTGGCACATCGGTATTACAACCCGGGCCAGCTCATAGGCTCAAGATTGGGGCCTCTGCAAATGGTCAGGCTGGGCCAATCAGAGTGCAGCATTTATTTACCTGCATCCAGACAGTCAATGGCTGTTGGCATGCTGATGGTGGTGGCAGCTCTCTACCAATAAGAGTGCTGAGATCCATTCACTGTACGGCAGCTTAAGTTATGATTTTGTTTTGGGCGGGGGTAGCAGGTAGCACCCCTGTATAGCCCAGTATCAATCAGATTATTTAACACACAAGAATCTGTGCACCTGCAGTATCGCTCATAGTACCCAGGCATGTCTGGGTGCAGCGAGGCACCGAGGCGCCGTGAGGTGAACCCTGCGGCCTCTCATTTCTTCCTGCGGAGATAAATGCATATTTAGGTTGATGAATTTATGTAAACACTTAAAACCAGAGCTCTTTAACGTAATCAGCTCTCTCTTATTCACTTCCCAAGTTCTCCCTAAACATTTTAATGATTTGATTACCAACTGCAATCTCTCCATTCTTTTAATTAAGTTTTTTTTTCTTCCTCTATTTTATTCATTCATGCTTGAAAAGAAAATTTAGATGAATGAAGGAATCTGGATAAAGGAAGACATGAGAAGATGATGCAACGATTATTGATGTAGTCTGTCAGGTCACGATGAAGTCATAGGATGCACCGCACAGGTGTAACAGCTGTCCGTGGCGTAATCTGGGCTGTGTACAGATAGACAGACTTGTATGGTGCACAGGATTATGGGCCTTATTCTAGTTCACTCTTAGAGGCAAATTCCTTCTTAGCTGGACAAAACCATGTGCACTGCAGGGGGGCAGATGTAACAGGTGCAGTTAGAATTAGATTTGAGTGAGTTACTTTGTTTCTGTGCAGGGAAAATACTGACTGCTTTATTTTTACACTGCAATATAGATCTCACTTTGAAGAAAAACCCCACCCAAATGTAACTCTCTCTGCACATGTTACATCTGCCCCACCTGCAGTGCACATGGTTTTGCCCATTTTAAGAACAAATTTGTACAGCGATCAGATCTGAATAAAGGCCTTGGTTTTGTCCAGCTAAGAAGGAATTTGCCTCTAAGAGTGAACTAGAATAAGGCCCTAAGGGAGGGAGTAGGTTGTGGAACAGGGGGCAAGTAAGTGCTCCCCCCCCCCCCCCCCCACCACCACCAAAACCCAATAATTTAATCACAGCGGATGGATATCAGAAGCCCAGCATCGAATGCTGGACAAGTTGTCGATCAAGCAATTGTGATCGGACGATGAACCATCGGTGGGTATCCAGGATCCTGATCGTATCCCATATAAACACCTTGCCTGCCTGGCAATAACTAAACAGAAAATAACTACAAAACATTTGAAAGGCTCAGCAAGTAGACGCAGCTCCCGTGTAGCAAGTAGCAATTTCCCTGCAAGTCCCTTTCCCCAGGCAATGAGAGAGTAATTGTCCAGCCTGGCAGCCTTTATCACTTACACAGGTCAAAATGTTAATTAGTTCAATCTTAGGCCAGATGCCCTGAAGACCAAGAATGAGCCTAATGGATTTAACCCACACTCACTTCCATCCATAATCCCAGGAACCATTAGCCGGCTTTTACTGAAGCCCAAAAGCTGTTAGCAACACACTCAGACACTTCCCGGAGTTATTAAAACATGTTGGCCAGAAATCGGACTATTGCCAGTGCGGAAATCCCAACCTCCTCTGAACGCTACAAAGTGTCACTTGCTAAAGATTACATCCGAACTCTTGATTAATATCAAGACATTGATTTTATAGTCCCTGGAAGGCTAATGGGAGGCATTTCGTGTTACCCTATAATGATTATAATTATGATGTTTGCAATTAGCTCCTGTAGAAGTTGGATTGCAGCCGACAGCGCAGTGCTTGTAATAATGTCACAATTAACACATTGACTTATTGTGGCGTTTCTAGCGTCAGCCTCAGAACCCCCTGACTCTCAGCCTCCTCTCTGATCGATACGTTACTGCTTCTGTCTATAACACCTTAGGCCTTATAAGAGTTGGACGTACAGTAAATACTGTTCTTTTTGCAGCAATGTTGAATTTAAAGTACATCGTACAGTACAGCACCCCAAGTGGGTTTCTCACTAGACACCTGAGTCATGTGCCTAAGGGCGGCACTTGCTGGTGGGCGGCACATCACGCTGATGACACAGCATAATTATTTTTTGTTTGTGATTGCGACTTTTATATATTTTTTATTTTGCAACTGAGCAATAGGCAGGACAGTAGGGTTAGGTTTGGGTTAATTTGGCGGTCTACAGGCATTTGGACTGCCATAATTGTTGGATCTTTTACAGGGCCGGCCTTAGGCATAGGCACACTAGGCAATTGCCTAGGGCATTTGGAATTCCTAGGGGCATCAGCAGCTTCTGCTGATTAAAATGATATGCAGCATGCCTATATTCTGTGTGAGTGAGGCTGTATCTGCATATGAAATGGTGTATTCATGGAAATCACTGTAACATAGCATTCCGTATGCAGGTACAGCCACAGTCGCACACAAAATATAGGCATGCCGCATATCATTTTAATCATCGGAAGCTCCTTGTGTGTGCTGGTCATAACAATGCAAATAAGACGAATTTTCAGCAAAAAAGGCACCCAACGTTAGCAGAAGGGCCAGGAGCTGCATGGCCTATTGAGGCAAGATGTATGAGGAAACATCTGAATCCAAGCAGAGGCAGAGGTCACAGTATTAGCGGCTGTGCGAGTGCGGTCTGCGGGTGGGTTGGTTGTGCAATAGTGTTCGGCATATGTGTAAGGGGCATTATGTGTGTCATGTATAAATGCATTAATAATGTGCGACATATGTGTAACAAGCATTATGTGTGTCATGTGTATAAGGGCATTAATAATGTGAAACATATGTGTAAGGGGCATAATGTGTGTCATGTGTATGAAGGGCATTAATAAAGGTTGGCATAATGTGTAAGGGGCATTACGGTTATAAGGACATAAATAATGTGTGTCATGTGTAAGGGGCATTACTGTGTGGTATTATCAGGGGTGCCGAGAGAAAGGGGTAGGGGGTACAAATTACCCAGGCCAAAGCCTGATGGGAGGGCCCAGTGGGGGCCCTGGGCCCCCTCCCCTTAAGTGACAGCAGCAGCTGCAGCTCTTCTCCTCTGCCCAGCACACACTGCTTTGTGCTGGGTTGCAGTGTGGCCATGGAGGTGGTTAAAATACAATATTTTCTCAGGATTTTTTTCTAAGGGTATAATTTGATGAGTAATGTATATAAGGTAAAGTGGTACTACTGTGTGATGTAACATGAATAAGGGACACTCTCACATGATATAATGTGAATAAAGTTGCACTACTGTGTGGCATAATTTGAATTTGGGGTAAAATTGTGTGGCCATGCCCCTTCCCAGCAAGAACAAACCCCTATTTGGGCTGCGCACCAAATGTGTGCACTGTTTCTATTTAAAATATTGCAGGTAGGAGCACCAAAATGATGACTGCTATGATGAGGGTTGATGGTGCTGGGAAAGGGGAGCAGTGTCAGAGGCGGAACTAGTGGCGGTGCTAGGGGGCACCAGCCAAAATCTTGCCTAGGGCATCATTTAGGCTAGGGCCCGCTCTGATCTTTTACACCAAAGTACCGGATCAGACTTGGATTTATTCCAGTGGCGGATCCAGAGGGGGGGCTGCGGCATCGTTCAAAATTCATACCCACTGGCAGCAACTGCCATTCCAAACTGATCCTCTGGCAGTGGGTGTGACTCCACTATTTGAATTTTAAACTGTGCTACAGCCCCACCTCTGGATCCGCCAATGGTTATTCCACAGATGAACTGCATTATTTACATTGCCCATAAACCCCGGTCCTTCCCAAAACCAACACTGCAAGCTGCCCAGTTTAGATTCCTGGGTCACTTTTACACTGAGCTGCAGTTAACATGGCAATAATTCAGGTGGAACCACTAAATTAGTGGAATATTAGGCGCTAGTTGGTAACGGTTGTACAAATAATAGATACTTGACCTATAGTAGTTTGAAGTCTAGTTGTTCTGTATTTTAGCTTGCAGTTCTCCCATGTGTACCAGTGTGGATACACCCAATCTGTTTATCACCCGACTTTTTAGAGTACAGGTTCTAGACAGATATATAAAGATAATTAGAAGAACGAGAAATGGAGTATCTGCGCTGTTTTTTATTATTATTTATTTAATAATTTGCACCATGGTGCACCAGGTCAAAGGCTCGGTGTAGCCAGGACAAATGCAGCAACCAGAGAGCTGGATCAGTAGGATGTCTGTGACGATCTCCTCTCTTCCCGCACAGTACATATAACTATTTACAATTCTATACATCTGTATTATGGAAATATAATGTTTACATTATATTAGACAGCACATAACCAGCATTCACAATCTGTAATCCAAATCCTTTAGGCTATAAGGCTGGTGTCACTCCTGCACCGCGATTGGCTGTTGCATCTTTATCGCCCCGGTAGCATTAATATTCCCGTTGGTAGAGAATTCCGTTACTGTGTTTAAGTAGGATTAATGCGGCACAGTGTAGTCAATATTCCAATGCAAACAGCGACTGCACATGTGCTACAGTGTATGTATGTGTGTGTAAATAGCTGACGAAAATGCCTGTGTGAGCATTACTGTATACTTGACTTCAGGGTCAAAATCCCTACAGTATAATTATTAGTGCTTGTTCTATGCATCGTAACGGGGTAAACGCCAGAGGTGACAGTCACAAGAACTTGTTGGAACGGTCTATTTAACAAGCATCAACAACTGCGTCTGCAAGAAGACCTGCGGAGCCTCTTTCACACGCAGTGGCGTAAGTTTGTCCCAGTTGCCGGGAAGCAAGATGAATATTGGTGCGCCCCCCCCCCCCCCAGCCCACACACACACAAAACGTTATTCAAAATATATATAGTCTGCTATGTAATATATATTATATACTGTATGTATATACAGAAAGAGAGGGAGAACACATGTATTTCAGAACTCAGCCACAGACTTAATGGATTTAAACTGGGAGTGGTGGAGAGGTGCCCCCTTGATGGCAGGAGCCCGGCGACAGATGACTCCATTGCCTCCCAGAGTTCTGCCTCTGTTCGCACGCATACCACACCCTAAGCACTATTATTGCGCTGCACTGGGTGTTGGAAGGCACGCACCTCAGGCTTCTGGTAACAGACGGGTAACATGCAGTTATCCTCTCATTCTGGGCAACTGAGTCACAACGTTAACCCTTACATACCCTCCAACATATGAAGAGCAAAAACTGGTACAAATTTCGGAAAGAGGGGGTGCCACGGCTAAAAGGGCATGGTCACACTCCTTTCCTATACTTACAACGGGTAATTGGAGACCCAAAAAAAGGTAAAGGCCTTAAAAAAACGGTACTTTACCTGCCAAAAAGGTACAGTTGTAGGGTATGCCCTTACCCCTCCTGTGCAGTATCGCTGAGGCTATGGAGTTTCGCTGATCTGCCTTGTATATAAAGGATCTATACGATGGCCTCTATACAGGGCTGGATTAAGGGGGACTCAGGGGGGGGGGTCAGTACCCCTGGGCCCCCCTCTATCTAGGGACCCCCTGTGGCTGGCAAGTATTTAAAAAAATATTAGCTAAAGGTTGTGCTCGTGGGAATGGGGTAGTGCTGCAGCTTCACCTATCTGCCGATGTGACAATAATTAATGGGGCTGAGCATCGGGAGCTGAGGCACACTGACTGCACTACTGGGAGTGAACTGTCCCATGAGACTTTGCACAAGAGGTCAGAATCATACCCCATTCACATTGCAGCTGTAACACGGTATATTGCCGTTTTTTTAGTGCTTTAAAACGGTTCCAGCTGCAATGTGAAAGCTACATTGTCAATTTACCGGTTACAGAAAACCGGTATTTTGACACGTGTTAAAAGAAGGATCCTACACGTTTCTGAGCCGTTTTACCTGCAGTCTGAACAGCTCAGAAACGGTATTTGCTACAAATGATACCCACACTTGATCCCCGCCCACAAGCAGGAAAAAAAAATTTAAAATGACATTGTATGGCTTTCTATGGGTGAAACGGGTTGAATCTGAAAGGTACAAAACGGTATTTAAACTGCAATATACCTTTACATCATGCAATATGAAAGGGGTTTAACTGGCTTTTGACCAGTTTTAAGACACGTTTAGAAAATCGGGTTGAAAGCAGGTTTTTGCAATGTGAAAGCAGTATCAGAGATTCTTGTGGTGGAGTTCATCACATGCTTGTCAGGTCCATGGAGGACAGCAGCAGCCTCGTTATGGGAGGGGTTTTTAATCAGAGGCCCTGCTGAGCCTGTGAAGTCTCCTACAGTGCAAGGGACAGAGGGACAAAAACAAGCTTTTTCATGTGGTGTATATATGTGGTGTATATACCCCCCCCCCCCCCCCCCCGGAGTTACCCATTGACCATTGATCCTTTAACCTGAGCCCCTTATGGGCACATCCCCATTAGAGCTGTCAGATTATCAGCCTGTTGTACATTGTATATCCCACAAGACATCTTATACCAGCAGGTTTGTACGTACTCTCCTGCGTCATTTTTCCCTATTCTTTCTGACCACCTCCAGTTGTAGACCACATACTGTATTATATGGGCACAACTCTCTGAAAATCCAGATGCCCTGACTAGCAGGCTTACCCATGGGGTTTACATGTACTCTCCCAACCACTTTGGAGTTTACATGTACTCTCTTAGCGCAATGTTCCTGCCTTTGCTATATAACATGTCATTACATTTGGACTTTCCCTCTAGTTTATATGAACTAGTCAGTGACACTATACATATGTATGATCTACATGTCCGGCTTTGTGCTAATATTGCCACTTGCCTTTATCTGTTATATTAGCGACGCTATGGGCTTACGGATGTTACTCTTTGTCCTGACAGTGTAATATTCTCCCATGCATTGTGTGGCCAGGAATGACAAGAGGGAGAGGGCCCCCTGTCTACAGTGACCCGGGCCCCCCGAAGGCTTAGGGCGAGATTCTCTGTCACTCGCGGCGAATCTTTATATTTACCGCTACTTGTTCGTCACTTTATCGCGCCTTTACTTCTTCCTTCTTCTCCATATTCTCTATAAATGCAGTTACCGCAAACTGATTGCGGTAACTGATATGTGTGCGATCACCGAAAAAAAAAAAAAACACAGCAAAGTTCACTTTTTGGTAACAAATTTTACCTCAGAACAATTGCCGTGTTGTGAATGTGCATCTTAATATGGTTAAAAAAATTAGACATAAACCCCACAAGTGTAACTCACACCATTTTTAACTTATTAAAACATGGGTCCTCAAACTGCGGCCCTCCAGATGTTGTGAAACTACAAATCCCAGCATGCCTTGCCCCAGTTTTGCTATAAGGGAGTGTTAAAACTGTGGCAAGGCATGCTGGGATTTGTAGTTTCACAACATCTGGAGGGCCGCAGTTTGAGGACCCATGTATTAAAACATACAGCTTCACCAATCATTCAAGTAATTTACAAAACCAACAATAAAAAATACAATAGTGCTTTATTAAAACAATAAAATTACTGTGTCATACATTTAAAAACAACTAACAAATGCCACAACAATAAATTACATACATTTAAAACCTCATCGCCATACCTTTGTGGCAAATAAAACACCCGCTGTATTTATCGCAGCGGGGCATAGAGAATATGCACAGCGCGGCTCCCCAATGTTAACTTATGGGGAGGCGCGCGCATAGAGAAAAAAAAAATGCGGAAGTGAGGGACGCGCCGAGACGCCGAAGCCTGATAGAGAATACCCGGTGCACGCAGCGAGGAGAAATCTGGACTCTGGCCGCGGCGGTAAGTGATAGAGAATCCCACCCTTAATCCGGCCCTTCCTCTATAGCAGTGTTTTTCAACCAGTGTGCCGTGGCACACTAGTGTGCCTTGAGCTGTTCTCAAGTGTGCCTCCAGATCTGGAGATACCCAAACCAGTTTACAGCCACCACCACCAGTCCAACTGTTTTTACTAGTCTGTTCTTTTCATGTAAAGGGCCAATGTATTTTATTTTTGTTACCTGTGGGGACCAGTGTTTTTTTATATGGGGGCCAATAGGTTTGTTTTCTTTTCCTGTGGGGCCATTGTGTTTTGCCCTGTGTGGATCTCATGGTGTGCCTCGGCAATTTTAAAATCGTATTTAGTGTGCCGCAAGGTAAAAAGGTTGAAAACCACTGCTCTATAGTGATAGCAAATGTGATGGCCAACCCCGCCTATAACTGCCTGGCTGCACCGGTCTCATTCCGTACTGCCAGTGCCAGCATCTAATGTGTTAATGCCATTACACTTTTGTATGTAGCCTACACGTTAGACAGCTTTATTTGTAAACTGCCATTTAGATTTCCATTTGAACATCCCCCACCCAAATCTAACTCTCTCATCACATGTTACATCTGCCCCACTTGCAGAGCAGGGTAGTTTTTGCCATTAACACGCTTTTAAGTAAAAAAAAAAAAAAATATTTAAACTTAAAAAAATCAAAAATGCTCAGTTTCTTCTGACTCGGACGCAGCGTGTGGCACAGAATCAGGCCCAGGCTAAGCTTTGTCCTGTGCATATTTTGTTGCTGTTTAAGAAAATAAATGATTCTGTGTTACACATATAATTGTGTAACGTGACAGTTTTTCACAGTGCACAACATTTTGCTGCTCCAAACTCAGTTCTGTGGCGCAGAAGAAATAACTTGTGCGTGCGGCAAATCATTTTCTCGATGGAACACAATTTCTAATTGATAGTTTGAGCCACAAGATAAGCAAAATCCAATTGATGGGTCACAAATTGATTACATGTCACTGAATCATGTGCTGCTAAAGCATTTTGTGTGTGAGGAAGATACAGGTTGCATATTACCGTACATAGTGCGTCCGGGCAGAGCCATAGCTAGACTTAATGGTGCCCTGTGCGTGCAAGAAAGAGAAGAGAAGCCTCCCCCCCCCCCCCATTTCTCCACCAGCAAAACTGATCTCATGATCACCTTCCCATATTATATATGTGTACATGTATACATATGGACACAAATCCTCTTTATACCACATTTATGCACTTCAGAGCTCTGATTACAATACCCTTTTTAAATAGCACATTTCAATATACAGGATTTGAACCCATAACCTGTTGCATTCCAGTGAAACACCCTACTCATTGAGACATGTGATCAAGCATAAAAGTAATGATATTTGTAACGATATGAAGCTACTTGTACCATGTAAAAAATAATCAGCATTGCAATTGCACAGATCTATGTAGTGTCCAGCCATCCATCCAATTCCCTGTACCCACACACTACATAGCTCTGCTCATTTGCAATGCTGATCATTTTTTTTTTAAGAACAAGGGGAGTTTTAAACAGTTAGAATTCTTTAGCTTTCTGTGCAGTGTCAGATAACTTAAATAGAGTGTCTGACTGCAGTGAGTGTCTGTCACAGGCGATGGGTTCCAATCCCGGATACGTCAGTATCTTGAAATGTAATAAAGGACAGTGTGACTGAATAACAAAGAGCCATCAAGCTCAGTTTCTGAATGCTGTGTAGGTATTAGCAATGGAAGGGTAGGGGAAAGAGACAGGGCGGCCAAGAGACGCCAGGCCTTAAATAGAAGGGAAGCTGCAAGTGACAAAAAAATTGACAATTGCTGTAACAAAAATAAAGTTGTGTTACAGCATGTTCATTGCAAAATACCTTTTGTATTAAGGATGGACGACTGTGTTAATCTTCGATGGTCACCAACGATGGGACATTGATGAATAACCTCAGTGGTATAAAACCATCCACAATATAGTTTTAAATCCTCACGGTTGCCTTAGCATTCAAAGAGCTGCAGGCCAACCAGAGCCCAAGATAGGGGTAGAGCTAGTCTCCGTGTCCCAACACATGGGGGGGGGGGGGAGCCCTGGATCACCCATGGCCAGAAACCACTTGGTTCTCCTCCATGGACGGTACAAGCAGTCGCCAAATGGCGGAGCCACACCAACTGTCACCCCACACACTGTCACTGGCAGTTGGTGGCTCCTCTATTTGAATTTTGGAACGCGCTGCATCCCCACCTTAGATGCCTCCATTGGTCATTACCAGGGCCTATGGCTGGGTTCCCCCGATTAATAGGTGACATTTTAAAGCAGCTGTGATTCTGCGCTCCCCACAATGTATGCATACAATCACTGTACTGAACATACAGGCACTGTACTGAACATACAGGCACTGCACTGAACATACAGGCACTGTACTGAACATACAGGCACTGTACTGAACATACAGGCACTGTGCTGAATATACAGGCACTGTGCTGAACATACAGGCACTGTGCTGAACATACAGGCACTGTGCTGAACATACAGGCACTGTGCTGAACATACAGGCACTGTGCTGAACATACAGGCACTGTGCTGAACATACAGGCACTGTGCTGAACATACAGGCACTGTGCTGAACATACAGGCACTGTACTGAACATACAATCACTGTACTGAAAATACAGGCACTGTACTGAACATTCAGGCACTGTACTGAACATACAGGCACTGTACTGAACATACAAGCACTTTGCTGAACATACAGGCACCGTAGCCCTATATACACGCATGACAGCGCCTGACATTCTCCCTACCAGTAACTGGGACACATACTCCATGTAATGCTTTTTGCAGTCATATACTAGAGGATGAATTATTAAATCCCTAACATATGTATACAGCTGTACATTTAGCTACAGGTAGAACTATAGCAATATAACCAGGCATGAAAAATAGATTTGGTCCTAGGCAAAGGAAATTGCGGCTGCCCTATCTGTGTAATGGCAGCTTAATGCACAGTGCTAAACCAGAGTGTCACCCTTGCTGACACTCTGGTTTAGCACTGTGCATTAAGCTGCCATTACACAGATAGGGCAGCCAAGCAATTTCCTTTGCCTAGGACCAAATCTATTTTTCATGCCTGGTTATATTGCTATAGTTCTACCTGTAGCTAAATGTACAGCTGTATACATATGTTAGGGATTTAATAATTCATCCTCTAGTATATGACTGCAGAAAGCATGACATGGAGTATGTGTCCCAGTTACTGGTAGGGAGAATGTCAGGCGCTGTCATGCGTGTATATAGGGCTACGGTGCCTGTATGTTCAGTACAATGCCTGTATAGTCAGTACGGTGATTATATGTTTGGCACAGTGTCTGTATATTCGGTACATTGCCTGTATGTTCAGGACAGTGCCTGTATGTTCAGTACAGTTCCTGTATGTTCAGGACAGTGCCTGTATGTTTGGCACAGTGTCTGTATATTCAGTACAGTGCCTGTATGTTCAACACATTGCCTGTATGTTCAGTACAGTGCCTGTATGTTCAGTACAGTTCCTGTATGTTCAGGACAGTGCCTGTATGTTCAGTACAGTTCCTGTATGTTCAGGACAGTGCCTGTATGTTTGGCACAGTGTCTGTATATTCAGTACAGTGCTTGTATGTTTGGCACAGTGTCTGTATATTCGGTACAGTGCCTGTATGTTCAACACATTGCCTGTATGTTCAGTACAGTGCCTGTATGTTCAGTACAGTTCCTGTATGTTCAGGACAGTGCCTGTATGTTCAGTACAGTTCCTGTATGTTCAGGACAGTGCCTGTATGTTCAGTACAGTTCCTGTATGTTCAGGACAGTGCCTGTATGTTTGGCACAGTGTCTGTATATTCAGTACAGTGCTTGTATGTTTGGCACAGTGTCTGTATATTCGGTACAGTGCCTGTATGTTCAACACATTGCCTGTATGTTCAGTACAGTGCCTGTATGTTCAGTACAGTGCCTGTATATTCAGTACAGTGCCTGTATGTTCAGTACAGTGCCTGAATGTTCAGTACAGTGCCTGAATGTTCAGTACAGTGCCTGAATGTTCAGTACAGTGCCTGTATGTTCAGCACAGTGCCTGTATATTCAGCACAGTGCCTGTATATTCAGCACAGTGCCTGTATGTTCAGCACAGTGCCTGTATATTCAGTACAGTGCCTGTATGTTAAGTACAGTGCCTGTATGTTCAGTACAGTGCCTGAATGTTCAGCACAGTGCCTGTGTGTTTGGCACAGTGCCTGTATTTTCAGTACAGTGATTGTATGCATACATTGTGGGGAGCGCAGAATCACAGCTGCTTTAAAATGTCACCTATTAATCGGGGGAACCCAGCCATAGGCCCTGGTAATGACCAGTGGAGGCATCTAAGGTGGGGATGCAGTGCGTTCCAAAATTCAAATAGAGGAGCCACCAACTGCCAGTGACTGTGTGGGGTGACAGTTGGTGCGGCTCCGCCATTTGGCGACTGCTTGTACCGTCCATGGAGGAGAACCAAGCGGTTTCTGGCCATGGGTGATCCAGGGCTACCCCCCCCCCCCCCCCCCCCCCCATGTGTTGGGACACCGAGACTAGCTCTACCCCTATCTTGGGCTCTGGTTTTCCTGCAGCTCTTTGAATGTTAAGTTAACCGTGAGGATTTAAAACTATATTGTGGATGGTTTTATACCACTGAGGTTATCCATCAATGTCCCATTGTTAGTGACCATCGAAGATTAACACAGTCGTCCATTCTTAATACAAAAGGTATTTTGCAATGAACATGCTGTAACACAACTTTATTTTTGTTACAGCAATTGTCAATTTTTTTGTCACTTGCAGCTTCCCTTCTATTTAAGGCCTGGCGTCTCTTGGCCGCACTGTCTCTTTCCCCTACCCTTCCATTGCTAATACCTACACAGCATTCAGAAACTGAGCTTGATGGCTCTTTGTTATTCAGTCACACTGTCCTTTATTACATTTCAAGATACTGACGTACCCGGGATTGGAACCCATCGCCTGTGACAGACACTCACTGCAGTCAGACACTCTATTTAAGTTATCTGACACTGCACAGAAAGCTAAAGAAATCTAACTGCTTGAAGCTGCTTGTTCTTAAAAAAAATTGATCAGCATTGCAACTGAGCAGAGCTATGTAGTGTGTGGGTACAGGGAATTGGATGTATGGATGGACACTACATAGATCTGTGCAATTGCAATGCTGATTATGTTTTACATGGTAAAAGTAGCTTCATATCGTTACATATATCATTACTCTTATGCTTGATCACATGTCTCAATGAGTAGGGTGTTTCACTGGAATGCAACAGGTTATGGGTTCAAATCCTGTATATTGAAATGTGCTATTTAATAAAGGGTATTGTAATCAGAGCTCTGAAGTGCATAAATGTGGTATAAAGAGGATTTGTGTCCATATGTATACATGTACACATATATAATATGGGAAGGTGATCATGAGATCAGTTTTGCTGGTGGAGAAATGGGGGGGGGGGGGGGGGGGGGAAGGCTCCTCTTCTCTTTCTTGCACGCACAGGGCACCATTAAGTCTAGCTATGGCTCTGCCCGGACGCACTATGTACGGTAATATGCAACCTGTATCTTCCTCACACACAAAGGCCCTTATTCTGGTTGGTGCGGTCAGAGCCGCACACGGGGCTCCGACCGCACAAACCAAGGGCCGCCCACCCGACGGATCGCCACGGCCGTCCGTACACGGACGGCTGGCGATCCGCACAAAAATGGTGGAGGCTACGCCTCCACCATGGTGGGAGCTGCCCCCTGCCTTCGATGGTCGACGACCATCGAAGGCAGGCCCGCACGCCGCGGCAGCTCCCGCAAGCTCAGACCACACGGACAATCGTCCGTGTGGGAGCTTGAAAGGGGGCTGAAAGCTGACATCCGGCGACGTCAGCTTTCCGCCCCCATGTCATGGTAATGAGGGCGTCATGCCCTCATTACCATGCACACGCCCCGCGTTTGCATGGGAACGCCCATGAAACGCGGGGCGTACACATAGGGTAATGAGGGGCTGAAGCCCCTCACGCCCCTATACGCCCCCTTTGCGGCGGACGAAATCCGTCTGCGGCGAAGGGGGCTGCACATGCGCAGAATGACCTCTGCGCATGTGCAGAACAAAAACATCGGCGGTACGGCCGCACGCGGGCCGTACCGAGCCGATTAGAATAAGGGCCAAAATGCTTTAGCAGCACATGATTCAGTGACATGTAATCAATTTGTGACCCATCAATTGGATTTTGCTTATCTTGTGGCTCAAACTATCAATTAGAAATTGTGTTCCATCGAGAAAATGATTTGCGGCACGCACAAGTTATTTCTTCTGCGCCACAGAACTGAGTTTGGAGCAGCAAAATGTTGTGCACCGCGAAAAACTGTCACGTTACACAATTATATGTGTAACACAGAATCATTTATTTTCTTAAAGAGCAACAAAATATGCACAGGACAAAGCTTAGCCTGGGCCTGATTCTGTGCCGCACGCTGCGTTTGAGTCAGAAGAAACTGAGCATTTTTGATTTTGTAAAGTTTAATTTTTTTTTTTTTTTATCTTAAAAGCGTGTAAATGGCCAAAACCACTCAGCTCTGCAAGTGGGGCAGATGAAACATGTGATGAGAGAGTTAGATTTGGGTGGGGGATGTTCAAATGGAAATCTAAATGACAGTTTACAAATAAAGCTGTCTAACGTGTAGGCTACATACAAAAGTGGCCAGTATTTACACTGCACAGAAACAATATATGTAAATGTATTTGCTCCCTTGCATAGCAACATGGATTGTTCCAGGTACAAAATGACTTGCTGTTTTGCTTTACTGAATCTGGCTCAATGTTCCTCCCAATTGTCCTGATTGTATTCGGACAGAAACAGTTGCAATTTCTGACGCATGTAGAAGTGTATTGAAAATATATGTGAGTTCCCAGGGGGTGACAAGACAGAAGCATGTCATTGGTCCAGTGTATGAATTGGAGGCATGCAGATGATAAATCTGCACCTAGTGTCCGGCTCCTGTAAGCGTTTAGGTCCATACATACTGTGCGACTATGCCCAACGTGTATGGACAGCGATGATCTCGTTCAGGGCTGCCATTAGAAATTATGGGGCCTGGGACTGTCAAAAAAGGCAGAGCCCCCTATATATATATATAGAGAGAGAGAGAGAGAGAGAGAGAGAGAGCAACAGAGAGATCAGCCTGAACAAGAATACATAATACAGGGTTGCCGACCCTCCCGGAATTTGCGGGAGTCCCCCCTCCAGGCCCCCGGAATCAGGAGGACTGCCACTGAGAGCCCCCCCCCCCCCCCCGATCGCCGCAATCCGTGGGTCTCAGAGGAGGGGGCGGAGCTAAAATGACACAATCGTGCCATTTTAGCCCCGCCCCCTCCATGTAGATCAGTTATTTCAGCTATTTGCCGTAATGGGGGCGGGGCTTAATGACGTCACCGTTAAGCCCCCACCCCCGAACTCGTAATGAAAGATTCCTCTCCAGGCTTCTCCCGGAGAGGATTTTGTGCAAGTCGGCAACCCTGACATAATACAAGTACAGAAGTACTCACTGGGGGGGATACTTGCTGCACTGTTTTCTTTGAATCCTTGTGACTTGCTGGCTGGGACCTCCTCCTCCCCTCATCCGCACAGGCAGTGCACCATCTCCTCCATGCACCACTCTGACACCTCCTGAGGAGCAGCAGCTCTCACTGAGAACAGCTTCAGGCATCCATTAGTCTGGGGGGACAGAAATCAGGGGCATCGATAGACAGCTGGATGTTAAGAGTTGTAGGAGCAGGTCCGGGCCCCCTTCTCTGTCAGGGCCCAGGACTCCAGACCCCACAGACTCCCCACCTGTTGGCAGGCCTGATCTCATTCATCGCTGGGGGGGGAAGCCGATCAGTGCATACACACTGAGCTGCTTTCCTCCTGGACATGGCTTTAATTATATTCTGCGTTGCCTCTGCAATAAATGTAATAAATCTCATAAACAACAGATTTCTCAGGATAAGAGAAGAGAAATGACCCTGTGCATCTGTATATAGTATATACCAGTGGCGTAACTATAGCTCCGCAGCCCCCGCGGTGTCGGGGGGGTGCAGAGAAATTGGGGGCGCCGCCAGGGGGGCTGCGGGGCTATAGTTACCCGCGGTCTGCAATCGGGGTTTTATTGGGTTTTGGAGTAAAGCTAACAATAGCCTCTCCTAGACACAATACCTGGCGCTCGGTGGCTTTATTAAAAACATACTTCAATCTCCCTCCCCTAAATTTTTACCCGCGGTCTGCGTCTCGCCCGGCTCTCTGTCGGGACCTTCCTGACGTCACGGTCCCGGCCGGCTCCTGCTGCAATGAAAACTGACAATTAGAAAATGGCTGCCCCCATACTGCAGACAGTTTTCTGTCTGCGGTATGGGGGCAGCCATTTCCTAAGAGTCCGTTTTCATTGTAGCAGCAGGAGCCGGCCGGGACCGTGACGTCAGGAAGGTCCCGACAGAGAGCCGGGCGAGACGACGCAGATCGCGGGTAAGAAGGGGGGGCAGGTTAGATGGGGGGCGCCGAATAAACGTGCGGCGGGGGGGCGCTGAATAGTTACCGTATTTATCGGCGTATAACACGCACTTTTTTCCCCCTGAAAACAGGGGGAAAAGATGGCTGCGTGTTATACGCCGATATGCGTGCTATACGGCGGTAAATTGCGGTAAATACACCCGACGGTACCTGTATTATATAATAGGTGCGCGCCAGTGGTGTCCAGGTGTGCACCACTGGCGCAGCACCTCTACCCCATACCTCAGATCAGCTCCAGCCCAGTCCCCCTGTCCTCCGGCGATCGGAGCTTCCCCGATCACCCCGGCGCGCCTGTCACTTTACAGTGACGTCGGCGGCAGGCTCGGGTAATGTCGGCCAGGCTCGGGGGGACTCGGAAGCGCTCAGGCACCCGAGTCCTCCCGAGCCGCGAACATCCCCCAGCCTGCCGCCGACGTCACTGCTAAATGTGACAGGCGGCTAGGAAGGGGGAGAGAGGCAGCAGGGCGTGATAAAGATACGGTACGTGAAAATTACACCAAGTATCTTACTAGTGGTTACTGATGTGATGCCAGAATATTAAGGTGCCTTAGAAGGGATAGCCTTATATAAAGGTGGACATGAAAAAGAAAAAAAAAAAATAATAAAGTGATTGCTAACTAGTCACCTGCTACATAGAAGTTGAAACCATAATCTGCTAACAAGAGGCCTGCTATAAAATACAAAGCCAGCTTACACTTTAATGGATGAATGGAAAAATGTGTTGTATGTAAAAGACCTCATTATGATTCCTTAGATAGGAAACACAATTGAGATAGTTTGGTTTAACTTAACTTTTTTTCCTGAGATTTCCCTTTTAAAATGATGGTGCGTGTTATACGCCTGTGCGTGTTATACGCCGATAAATACGGTAGTTACGCCCCTGGTATATACCTATAGACATAATTGCCTGGGAAACACAGAAATAACGGAGCTGTCAGAGCATACAGAAGAATAAGGCAGGTTAAGCAAACAGCAGCCACCTAGCTGTAGTGGAACTACAAGAGCCAGCATGCACCTACAGATAACATTGTTGCAGAGCTGTATAGAGTCGTGATGACAGATGACATATTCCACTCATCCCCCCCACACACACACTCACTCCAGCAGCATACAAGGCTTATGTCATGGAAGCACAGGGTTCAGGCGATAGCTGTCAGGGGATGCAGGAAGGGGACAGAAGGCGGCCAGTGTGTGGCTGTGCTGGAGCCCGTGTTGAGTCATTCAGGGTCTCAGTGCCAGCAGAGACCAACCAAACCAATGTGCCAGCCATCATGCCAGGTTGGGGCACAGTGAGAGCAGACAGAAGAGCCAGGTTCTTCTTACTCACCCAATCTGTGCATTATGAAGTGTGTTCCCTTTGTGGTCCTCTCAGTCTGCAGATTAAGAAGTGACTTCCGCCATTCACCGCGTACCCACCAGCGACGTGTGGTGGAGGCAGCTCATTTGTTGGGAGGACCTTGTGGCCATGAACTGGTGACGGCACTAAGAATGCCCTCTTATAAATAATGGGTCAACGATGACACTGGCTGGGGGGCAAAATGGGGTGAAGCCAGGCACTCCTGCCTTTGCTCATAGAGGTGCTACATTTATAATCTGTATCTCCTAATGCATTGATACATTGTCATATAGGGGCCTAAATTTGGCCTGTTAGCAGGGATGTCATTTTAGCAGATGGACAAAACCATGCTGCGCTGCAGGTGGGGCAGATGTAACAGGTGCAGAGAGAGTTAAATTTGGGTGAGTTATTTTGTTTCTGTGCAGGGTAAATACTGGTTGTTTTACTCTTACATAGGGATAGCCATCGTTGCCATTGCCATCGATGCGAATTCTGCAGCTGCCCATCGATAGTGCTAAACTATGCAATGGCTGACCGACAATATTTTTACATATCGGTGGTCATCCATTGTGATTTGATTGATTGGCCTGTGGGCTAATCAAAACATGGGGCGGGGCTTCGTGACGGGGGACAGAGCTATACTCAGTGTCCCGGCACTTTGAAAAAAAAAAAGCAAAACATTGTTTTGCTGTTCCATCGATGGAGGGAAACCATCTGGTTCTCCCCCATCAATGGCAAAAGTATTCGACATCGGCCAGGAACCATCGATGATTTTGAATCATCGATGGTTAATGGCCATCCCTGCTCTGCAATTTAGATTTCACTTTGAACACACCCCACCCTAATCTAACTCTCTCTGCACATGTTACTACTGCCCCACCTGCAGTGCAGCATGGTTTTGTCCATTTGCTAAAATGGCAACCTTGCTAAAAGGCCTGAATTATGCCCATTATTTTGTGTCGTATCTGTTGATTGGGCCTGATTCAGACAGGATGGCTATTGTGCAGAGTATCTGATGACCGTGAGTGGAAAGTCGCCGCACAGACAGAAAGAAAACCTGCCCCGTGTAAATTTGCTAATCGCTATCCTCCCACAAATCCATACGCAATTCACTCACCCCACCCTTAATCTGTGGGAAGTGGTCACCGATGACATCACAGAACCTCTTCAAACCTGGGCACGCTTGCGTTACTTTCTGACATTCCCAGAAAACGGACGTTTATCACCCCTAAATGCCGGCTTCCTGGGCCCAATTCAGACTTGAGTGATGCACTGCGAATCAGCCCAGCAATCAGGTAAACACCGCCTCACCGGAGTGTCTCCCTACCCCTGTGCACAGCTGCGAATACGTTGGCAGCCTTGAGCGCAGGGGGAAATCATTCGGAAACGCACACCATCAAATGGACCCCCCCCCCCCCCACATGGGCAGATTGAGCCACTCCCAGAAAACACCAGGGTACTGCCCACAAATGCTGACCGTTTGTTAATCCACAGCACTGTATTCAGACCCACTGCCTGCCCCCCACTGTGTGCAGGTGAAGGGAACACTTTATACAAGAGGCTGGGGTATCTGCTCACACAGATAAACACTGTAGGGCCCTCCTGGCCAGAAGTGCCATCAGTGATGGGGGCTTCACTACAGCCGTCTCATTCCTCCCTTTCTGCCCATGAAAAGGCGAATTAACAGTCCCAGTCCCCAAACCGGCCGGGATATTCTCCCCCAGTGTTTGCGCTCATTAGCCGGGATGTATCAATATTCGTGAGTGTAAAGTTTTCTTACCTATTTTTTTTCGTGCCCGTTTCGCAGCCGTTTTCCGGAAGTTTCCACGTTATGTACTATTATTTTTTCAATTTCAATGAGCTGCGTTAACTGAGCTCTCCTGCGTTATTTTTTCGTGAATTTTTTATCATTATACGCATGCGCAATGGGGCCGGGCAAGTGTTCCTGCTTTTAAGAGAACTTTGCAGATGTGACCCGCGCTGTGCAGAGAGGAGATCCCGGGGTGTCCGACCATTACACCCTCCCGTGTACCGGGCACTGCTCCCTCATCCCCGGCTATTCTCCTCCAGCACCCTCCTCCTGCCATGGAGCTGCTGGACCCCACTGTCTCCTGCCGAGTCTGATGCCGGAACCACTGGAAATAAAGCTGGGCATTGCTGGGGTGAGAGATGAGTGCTGGGTCTGCCGGCTGCTGTATTGGGTGGCAGGGATCACGGGCAAAATAGGCTGTAACGCCACTCAAACTTGGCGAAAAAAAACAGGGCTGATCAGAGCGCAACGAATGTTAATACATTCCACAGCGCTTCAACTTACATTGGACCCAATGCAAGTGTCAGCCGCGTCGGAAGCTCTGCGATAGTTTAGACAGGCGGAGTTTTTTTTTTTTTAGAACGCGAAACTTTATTAGTACATAAGAGAAGGCACTGCGGATGCGGAAACGGGATGTCAGCACTGCGGTAAGTGTTGATACATCCCGCCCATTGTCAGAGCTTCCTATCTATCTTCTTCCAAGTGTTTTCTAAAGGTTTCCACCTCGATGCCTCCTGACAGACAGCTCTCTGCCTGGTACATGATATGGAACCAGCTCTTTCCTACTCCCGAAAAGCTGCAATTGAAAAAAAAAAAACCTTTAATACAGCTTTGATAACAGGGGGAGAATTAATAATGTAGACACATCTTGTATCTATGCTGATGGCTGTCCGCTTGATCCAGTGCTGAAAATAACACACGGCTGATATTTAGTGGAAGAGGCAGCATTCTGCTCAGCATTGCAGTGGTGCGGAACCCAATGTGGTTGGAGATGCAGCAACGCAGAGAAGACGTAGTGTGTGTGCCTCGCAATACTATGGTATCTGTACCCCCCATACCCTGCGTCCTATAGTAAGGAGGTTCAGTGTTAACTGGTAGTTCAGATATTACAGTATGTTTTCGGTCTGATGTTGATGGTGGCCAAATCGGTCCTTAAGACCTACCAACAGTCCATGTTTTCCAGGCCACCTGTGGATATGTAGAATGTGTCAGTTAGGAATGAATGCAGCACCTGTTTGAAAACAGTAAAGGGGCCCATACACTAGTAAGATTTATCTTCAGATCTGGCTGGTTGGAACAAACACATGGTTATGGATGAGTGACAGTTTTGATCAGTGGTCAACTGTCATTTGCTGTCATCCATAACCATGTTTTTGTTCCAACCAGCCAGATCTAAAGATAAATTTACATGTGTATGGCCACCTTTAGTAATGACTGTGCCTGGGCACCAGCTAGGTGGTTTGGGAAACTTGACAGTTAGTAATGACTACACCTGTGCACCAGCTAGGTGATCTGGGGAATGTGACAGTTAGTAATGACTGCACCTGTGCACCAGCTAGGTGGTCTGGGAAATGTGACAGTTAGTAATGACTGCACCTGTGCACCAGCTAGGTGATCTGGGGAATGTGACAGTAATGACTACACCTGTGCACCAGCTAGGTGATCTGGGAAATGTGACAGTTAGTAATGACTGCACCTGTGCACCAGCTAGGGGGTCTGGGAAATGTGATGGTTAGTAATGACTGCACCTGTGCACCCGCTAGGTGGTTTGTGAAACTTGACAGTTAGTAATGACTACACCTGTGCACCAGCTAGGTGGTCTGGGGAATGTGACAGTTAGTAATGACTGCACCTGTGCACCAGCTAGGTGGTCTGGGGAATGTGACAGTTAGTAATGACTGTACCTGTGCACCAGCTAGGTGGTCTGGGGATTGTGACAGTTAGTAATGACTACACCTGTGCACCAGCTAGGTGGTCTGGGAAATGTGACAGTTAGTAATGACTACACCTGTGCACCAACTGGGAGGTCTGGGGAATGTGACAGTTAGTAATGACTACACCTGTGCACCAGCTAGGTGATCTGGGGAATGTGACAGTTAGTAATGACTACACCTGTGCACCAGCTAGGTGGTCTGGGGAATGTGACAGTTAGTAATGACTGCACCTGTGCACCAACTAGATGGTCTGGGAAATGTGTCAGTAACAGATGAAGCCACATTTATCTATGCCATTCCCCAGAAATCCAAAACCACACAAACTTTGTGGTTCCAAACCCAACCAAAAGCAAGTCCATCAAGGAGGTCTGGAATCTGGATTTTAATCCGAATTCAGATTGCAAATAATTGCATGATTTTAGCTGTTGTTTTTTTTTTTTTTTATACATTATTATCCATTTTTTTATTACCAAGACATAATGATGTATTTGAACCGAAACCAAAACACGGGGATCCACGAACGTGTCTGATAATTGTGGCTTGTCTGGCATCTTACACCCCGGGCATTACGGCTGCCCACTGCCACCTAATCCCCCTAACAGTGATAAACGCTCCGTGTAAATGCTGCTGAGCCTCACTGCCGGACCTCTATTGCTGCAATGTCACGCCGGCTCATTACAGTTACTAAAGATTATTTTCTTGGATAACAGAGATGCTTGTTACCATAATTAGCAGCATTATTAATTTTTTTCTATGTTGTCAGTTCAAAAGGAACGTGATGGATACAGCGGGCAAAGCGGAATAATGAGGGGCTGTCAAGGGCTGTGAGGGTTAAGCGCTAACTCAATACCGTGTTGTACGACTAATGTGTGCATTGAGTAATGGCTGGTGGCGACCTCGGCATATAGATATATGTTGGCAATACTCTGGTGTACGCCGCAGCAAACTGGCAGATTTTTGATTAAATGCCAGACTAATGCTCCTAGCCTAAATATGACATTAATAGTTTAGAGAGGGTCTGAGTTTTTAATCGGGGAGAGTGCGGGACAGAAAACAGGGCAGTGGGTCTGGTCAGATCCCAATGTTATAGCAGTGTACCAGGGCTGATGTTTGGTACTTTAGGCATGCACCTCAACCCTTACATGTGCAATGGGGACGCAGTAAGGCATTAGGTTACTTGGGGGCAGGGAGGGGGGGTAACGGCTTATATGGGGGCAGGGAGGGGGTGGTAACAGCCTACTTGTGGGTAGGGAGGGGTGGTAAAGGCCTACATGGGGGCAGGGAGGGGTGGTAACAGCCTACTTGGGGGCAGGGAGGGGTGGTAACGGCCTACTTGTGGGCAGGGAGGGGTGGTAAAGGCCTACATGGGGGCAGGGAGGGGTGGTAACGGCCTACTTGGGGGCAGGGAGGGGTGGTAATGGCCTACTTGGGGGCAGGGAGGGGTGGTAACGGCCTACATGGGGGCAGGGAGGGGGTCCAGATTTTAGGTCGTCAGTGAAAAGATCGACTGGATTGGTGGATCTATAATGGGTGCAAGGTGTGTGGGGAACACAGGCCCCTAGGTTTAGGGGCCCTCACACTGCACACCCTGCAGCCATTTAACTATACTCCATTCTTCATCAGTCCAGTGTCGGCAGCGCAGGTGCAAATATCACTGCGAATACAGTATGTGCGCCCAGCCATTTTCTTGGTAATTCACACATGCACAATAAAGATGTCCCCAGGAATGTGGCACGGGCGCCATATTCCCGAAAACCTGAGCATATAGGTCAAGCGCTGCCAGAGAGGAAGGGACCCAATCACAGCATGCAAAAAGGGCCCCCTCCTCCCTTAAAGCGCCTCTGGGAGTCACTAGGTCAACCACTATTGGTCGACATGAATTAAGTTGACATGGTCAAAACATTAACATGACAATGGTCGACAAAGCATACAGTCTATATGAGTTTTTTCAAAAAATGTTCAGTTTTAAATCTTTTTCATACTTTTTCGTATATGTGCACTACGATTGGGAATGGTAACCTTGCCAGAGTTATGTGAGGGGATGCAATACAGTATTTGGGGGTTCCTGTGGTAAATTTGACAAGCCCAAAAACATAAAAAACGGCCTAATGTTGACCTGTTCAACCTTTTCTTGTGTTGACATTATGCAAGTCGACCTTTTGGGGTTAACCTACAGTAGATACAGTCAACCTTTATTTATAAAGGCTACGGCTCAGATAAACAGGGTTTTACATCAAGGCTTCCTCGTGCAAAACCACCGCAAATGGACTATTTGGGGGTTATTCTATTTCACTCGCAAAGGCAAAATCACTCTCTAATTGACAAAAACATGTGCACTGCAGGTGGGGCAGATTTAACGTGCAGAGAGAGTTAGATTTGGGTGTTTTATTTTTTCTGTGCAGGGTAAATACTGGCTGCTTTATTTTTACACTGCAATATAGATATCAGTTTGAAGTACAAACCCCACCCAAATCTAAAGCTCTCTGCACATGTTACATCTGCCCCACCTGCAGTGCATATGGTTTTCTCCATTAGAGAGTGATTGTGCCTTTTTGAGTGAACTAGAATAACCCCCTTTTGTACATATGTTGGCTGTTTTCTGTCTTCTGGGGAGCTACCCTGGTTTTCGTCTCATGTTTTCCCCAGTAGCAGTAATTATTCACCCCATGTACTTTAACATCTGGTCCATGCATACAAAATTATTTTATTCTTTGATGTCTTTGGATAAATAAAAGTATTGGATTTGTTTTTATCGCTGTCGTGGAGGTGTATTTGTTAAAGAAACCTTTATGTGTGGATTCCAAGTCAGTTTCATGTAAGCATACCTGTGAGCATCTGTAGGATCTGATAGATGTATGTGGTGTTGGTTATTATTGTGTTGGCACGAGCACACAAAGAAACCTTTATGGGCACATCCCACACTCAGTACATGTAAGCTAGCATACATGTGAGCACTGATACCCTGTCTATAACACAAGGTGGTGAACTGTGGGGCGCCACCCTTTTCTGCATTTCAATATCAGGATATTTTTGGTTGCAATAAGCGGTGACATAAAATCTTCATCATCGCAGCGTATTAATACAGTGTCCTGTAAGATAACAAGTCATGGTACACATTTCAGGAATTCATAGCATTTACTTATTTTTGCAAATTGCATTTAATTATTGTTGCAGATTTGGGCCCTCATTCAGATGTGATCGCAGTACAAATTTGTTCTCAAAATGGGCAAAACCGTGTGCACTGCAGGGGGGCAGATGTAACTTGTGCAGAGAGAGTTAGATTTGGGTGAGTTATTTTATATCGTGCGTTACTTTATATGAGCCGCCTTCCCTTGTGAGAAAACGCAGCCGATTACAATAAGAAATTGTAAACCCACAATGAGATCTTCCAGATGGTTTTGGCCTCCCAGACCTGTCTTCAAAGCTGCTTTTGTTTATTAAGTTTGTTTCCTGCTTTAGTCAGATAAAGCAAATACATAATTCTTTAGCTGCTGCCTTTGAATCTTTCTGCAATAAAATCCAGTTTATGGGGAAAGAATGATTGTCACGAGTCTTTATTGCTGGTAAATGAAATCTAAATCACATATTACGGATGGTGTATAACTCTTACTGCGCAGTTGTTGTACAATACGTTAGATGACACGAGCCGCCAGACAGTGATTGAATTATCTGTTCCCTGGACCCTCCTGTCATCCCTAGGTTCTTCGCTGAATATATTGGTTGTCATTAAACTGGAATTTGGGATGCAAAAATTGGGTACTTTATTATCGAGACGTCATATGTGCTATGATTCGTGACATAAGAGACCAGTCCCGTAGTGAGGGTGGAATGAACGCTGGATATACGCATCTGTAATGGGAAATTCGATCATGTTGATGTTATTTATGATCATTTATCTATATCGCATCACACACACACACACACACACAGACACACACACACACACACACAGAGTACTGTACAGGGAATACTAATTCTGTATCAGTACTGGCCTGTTGGATTTTATTGGCTAATAGTTCTATTTATTTATCAGAGGGTCCCTATTGATTCATGATGGTGAATAACAGTTGCTGGACCCTAGATGCGATAACAAGATAAAATGAATTAAAAAAGTGATTTATTATTTCAATGAAAACTTTTTTTGCATGGAAGCAGCTGTGTCATTCCGTGCAATTACAATTCAAATGCAGCGGTTTCAGCACTTGTGAGATCCGATGGCTGCAATCACCATCGGAACCATCGGTCGTGATTCGCAATGGTTACAGGCACTGGTTTCTGTATTTCCATTGCACTGATGTGAATGGGGGAGGGGAATCATGAGGGCACCCCGGATAATGTGTGGCAGCAGGAGGTACAGCGAGCGCACAGATGATTGTGCTGTCTGGATTCCGTATGCCCAAACTGGACAAGATACAGCTCGCAGTGTGGGCTGAGATTTCATCCGGTGTGGCAGGGGGCCTGCTGGTGTCATGAATTGGGGCTTGCGCAGATAGCCAAGAAAGGTAAGAGGCAGTAGCGCACGCAGGGGGGGTTTCTGAGTACCCAGAAATCCCCCCCAGGAATCTGAGGGCCCTAGTCTGAAAGCTGAGGGTCCCCTCTTTCCATTGGTACAAGAATTTTAAAAATCGGCCCTGGGGAACCGGAGATATCCGACTTCAAAGCAGTGGTCCCCATCCAAGCCAGTCAGATATTTCAGTTTCTGTCTGACTTTCTGTCTGAGTTTTTCTGAGGGTATATTCCAAAAGCTGGGACTCTCCCCCTTTGAGGGACACTAGAAGCTGGTCTCTACTGTGCCCAGAACCAGAGATATCAGCCTTCCAGCAGCTGGTTACTGCTCCAGCTCCACACACCTGGTATGTAGTTTTATATACTCATTCGAAGATTTCTCTGCCGCCTGAACTCTGATCCCCTAGTCCCCAATACCCTTTGGTAGGTGGGATTCTCTAGTTTTTAATTCCATTAAAGCTAAGAAATCTAGTTCTGGGAACTGGAGATATCTGCAGTCAAGCAAGCTGTCCCCCCACCAGAAAATTATGAATAATACGCCCACTCCACTATACACCCCTCCTCTGCATATTAAACATCCTCTACCACCCTGGAAGTTATGTATCAGGACCCCTTCATTCAGCCCAATGCCCCCTTCTCCCACCATCTGTGCAATAAAGGGGTAATTAGTGGAAATTACTGATCCAGGCCCTACATGCAGAGCAGTTGATATAATACCCCCTACCACCCGCGGGACATCAAAGCTTCCCCCACCCCTACCGCTGGAGGATCGGTAGGGGCCCCAATACATTGCTATGCTCAGGGGTCTACACTGCTGTTATATGTATATATATATATATATATATATATATAAATAAATAAATTATAATTTATATACATTTGGTTTATCTATAATACTTTAACTGACCCGGCATATACTGGGTCACCTAAGTGTCCATCTCCGTGCTTTGCTCCGGCCCTCTGGAAACCCCCTTCTGAAAATCCTGCGTTTGCCCCTGAGAGGGTCTGTTTACTAAGTCTTGGAGAGAGATAAAGTGTTGTTGAACTACACATCCCAGCATGCTCTACTTCAGTTTTGCTATTTGGCCATGCTAAATCTGATGTAGAGCATGCTGGGATGTATAGTTCAAAACAGCTGGAGTGTCAAGGTTAGCCATCAAGGTACTAGCATACCAACTGCGGTGTTACAGGCTGTGTTTGAAACTAATTACAGTTAGGAGCTCATTGTTACGATAGGGTAGATGCAAGAAGCAGTGATAAGGGAGAAGAAGTGGCCCATGGCAACCAATCAGCACTGAAGTAACATCTATAATTCGCATAATAGTATACAGAGCAGCTGATTGGTTGCCATGGGTCACTTCTCCTCTGGCTCCCTTCTCCTCCCGTATCACCGCTTCGTACATCTACCCCTGTATCTCTCTCCATCGCTTAGTAATAGACCCCCTAGTACCAAACACCCAGCTCCTACTGTCATTTATCAAACTTTCCCAATAACAAGACAGAAGCTGATAGGTTTATTTATCCCTCCGCACATTATCTCTCTCTCCATGGTGGGCAGGATGCTGGAAGTCATAATTCCAATCCTGGCTTCCCAACTAAATGTCGGCATCCCAATCATAAGTATGTGGGGCAGGGGAGCATTACGTTGGGGTGGGGGGGGGGGGGGGGTTAGGAGCGGGTTTAGGTTTAGGTACTAGGGGGATTTAGTGTCTGGCTGCTGGAGCAGTGGGCAAGGTCAGGCTGTGGGCTACGAGGGTTAGGATTAGGCACTTGTTGGGTGGGTTAGAATTAGGCTGCAGGGGGGATATAGTTGTTAGGGGAGGGCAGGTACACATACTTACCAGACGCACCTTGTGGGTGCTTACATAGTTCTATATAACCTGCTGTTTCCCAATATATGTGGCACAGTGGGGCCGGCATAGTGGCCTGGGTACCTATAACAGGATTTAGAGAACACTTAGCATTTAGGACTTGTAGCGTAAGTACAGAAGTAATCTGATGAAACATGCATAATGGTATAACAGAGGAGGAATTCAATATATATAACGTTCCTTATCACTCCCGCTGCCGGCGAGGGAACACCGCGTCCGTGTCTCCTCTCCATCACCAGCTATTTAGACGCAGTATTTTACATATCGTCATCAATTCCATCTGTCCTGGGCGCAGAAAACCGCACTCAGTCTCCCCGGCCTCAGACAATAATCTTCTGTCAAATTCAAACCATTTACAGTCAGATACAATGACGATGAGTTCTCAGCTGGATGGGGGAGCGGATGCCGCGTACTGAGGCCCAGTTGCCTCAGTAACCCCATCACTGCCACCACGGTCTCAGCCTGTCTCCCTGGCTCCAGGGCTCGGAACCAGGCACCTCTTCACCACTATCTATTACAGAAGCGGAGATGAGCTGAATCTCATAATCGCTACATTTTGGAAATGTCCAGCAGTGGGGACACATGAGGCAGGAGAGGCTTTGGTGGATCCCTTCAGGGTCAAACCACTAAGCGCATGATCGGATGTTAGCAGCGCACAGGGAGGGACACACCCTCGCTGCTGTGGGCGATTATCGCTGAGGCTCCCATAGCAGCCTTAGGGCCAGAGTCTCTAAGCTTCAAAAGTGATAAAATGGAGAGTGATAAACAGCCAGCCAATCAGCTCCTGTCTGACATTTTTCAAACACAGTCTGTGACATGGCAGGTAGGAGCTGATTGGCTGGCTGTTTATCACTCTCCATTTTATCACTTTTGAAGCTTAGAGAATCTGGCCCTTAATATGGAATTCTGGGGCAGATTTATTCATTTCAGTGAAGTGATAAAGCGGTCGGTACTGTATCACCGGCCAATCAGCTCCTTACTGTCTTACTCCTCCTTAAAGTACCAGCCACTTTATCACTTCACAAAACTTATTAAATCTGCCCAGAATTCTGTATCACTGTGATAAGCGACGATGTAGGGGGTCTATAATATTTACTAAGACTCGGATAGAGGAAAAAGTGGAGAGAGATAAAGTACCAAATCAGTCAGCTCATAACTGTCATGTAACAGGTGGTGTTCAAAAACTGACAGTTAGGAACTGATTGACTGCTACTTTATTCCTCACCCCCTTTATCTCCACCCAGGCTTAGTAAATAAACCCCACAGATTGGTAAATATTCAGCTCAATAATAAATAGACCACTTTTTAATGGGTGAAAGGCTGAGTGTGTGTCCCCCGTCCCCCCCCCCCCCCTTCGCCGGTCCCAGCTACACAGCCAAATCAGCCCATAGAGGCATCCTGGAGGGTGGGAACACCCAATGAGACTGTCTTGGGTGACTGGCAGGTCGGATTACCAATAGGAAGTCACTGCCAGACACAGTGAAGCTAGACTGCATCTGGCTTCATCTAGGCAGACCACAGTGGCAGATCAGGGTTGCCGACTTTGTTATTCTCCTCTCCGGGAGAAGCCCGGAGAGGAGAGTTTCAGCAGCCGCTCAGGGGGCGGGGCTTAAGCGTGACATCACTAAGCCCCGCTCCCATGATGCTAAACCAGTAAATTTACGGATCTCCGTGGAGGGGGCGGGGCTAAAATGACGCGGTTGTGTTATTTTAGCTCCGCCCCCCTCTGAGACCCGAGGATTGCGGCATTTTAATGCCGCGATCCGGGGGACAGCGGGGGTGCCCCCAATCCGGGAGGGTTGCCCACCCTTCCGGGGGCCGGGAGGGGGGACCCGATTTTCGGGAGACTTCCGGAAATTCCGGGAGGGTCGGCAACCCTGTGGCAGATTTTACCTGGAAGGGGGGGGGGGGGGGGCTGTAGCCCATATGTATAAAACGTCACTGTTTAGTGTTAATCGCTGATGTTTGAATTTCGCAATCCATTTAATTATAGAATGATTATAAAATCATTGCACATAGAAGCAGAAATAGCGGAATGATCTAATCGCAATCCCCTTGCAGTTTAACTGACAGGATGTCGGCGTTTGGGGGGTGGTACCTGAATTACGTGTGGATGTCCGACAGGATAACGGATAGTGATCCATTTGTAATTCTCTCACAGACTTGTATGGGGCTCTCTACTCACAGTCATCTGCTACTCTGCAGATTGGCGATAATGGGAATCAGGCCCTGGATATACTCAGTTCAGTTGCTGGGATCACTCAAACCACTAAAATCATTTAAAAAGCCCAAAAGGAAATAAAACAAGAAAATAAAACACTGGAATGTGCAAAATAATGTCCCGGGTTTATAGAGCAATTGTATGTTATAATGACTGACTTGATGGAGCAATTATACATTATAATGGGTAGATTTTATAGACCTATTTGCACCCCCCCCCCCCACCCTTCCTTTTTATACTTCTTTCGAGCAATAGTCAGCGGAATTCTCCATCAGTCCTCACACATGTTTAGGCCGGTGTCATACTGGAACTGATGCAGGCTGAAAAGGGGGACATTTACTAGTGTGAACGGACCACTCCGATTTCATCTATATACTGTAGGTGAGATGTACTAAGGCCTTGAGACGTGATAAAATGGAGAGTGATAAACAGCCAGCCAATCAGCTCCTACCTGTCATTTTTCAAACACAGTATGTGACATGGCAGGTAGGAGCTGATTGGCTGGTGGTTTATCACTCTCCATTTTATCACCTTCTAAGCTTAGTACATCTGGCCCGCTAAAAGATAATTGGAATCTTATTGTAGCGCTCTGGGCCAGATCTCTCACTTCTAAAAAGTCTCACTTTAGTAAAATTACCCCCTAGACTGTGGTCACTTTGAGGGGTCATAGGGTCGACAAGAAGACGGTCAACAAGCATTAGTTTGATCACTGAAGGTCGACATGCATCAAGGTCAACATGACTGAAGGTTGACATGGGGTTAGGTCGACAGGGTCATTACGTCGACGGAAGCATTGGGTCGATAAGGTGAAGGTTGACAGTCAGGAAGCATTATAGAGATATCACTGGCAGTCCTCAGCTACAGTTCCTGCGCACGGTTACAGTGATCAGACGCAGCTTGGCATCGCAGGCCGCCGAGTGAAGGAACAGGCCTCGGCCTAGATGAGTCTGCAGGCTGCAAATGACTCCCTCTGCACATTGACCTCCAACCTCCCATCTTGTTATCCGGATAATAAAACACACGAGACATCTACATACAGTAACGTGTTTATTTTACAGTGTGCACACTCATCGCTCTCTGCTCCACCGTCCGATTACCGCTGTTCAATACACCTGCGTGACAGCTTTGATTTAGCTTAATAGCCGCGTCCGGGAAGAGGCCTTGGCGGAATAAGAGGCTGCAATCAGGCTTTATTTGCAGGGATAAGAATCCCTTTAAACTTAACACAAGCTAATCAAATAACAGGCTACAAAGCATTTGTAACAGCAGCGAAGCATCCACAGAGGCGAGGGGGCCGGGAGATGAGAGCGTCACACTTCACCAGCATTCGCCGGCTACGTTCACAATGATTAACTCTCACACAGAAATGGGACCTGGAGGAATCCGCCTCATTGTTCCCAACGCAGGAGTTAGAGATGGAAGGGAAATGTTGGGAACAGCGCAAGACACCTGAGTGACAGGTGACCTTGTTCCCAGCGCTATGTCTTCCTGGCTTCAGTATCAGGAGGGAGGAGGGTTATTAATGATATCTTATGTGAGGCTGGGTGCAACCAGTGATGTCACTGTATGGATGATGCAGCGATACATATGATGACATCACTGTTATTCAGCAATATTCAGTGTCCAGTTATGTGCGTCAGTCGCCCTTCTCTTCCTCTCAGCCTGTGGATCAAGGCACTGACGCCAGTCAATAAATGGACCCACAAAAGTCGGCATGCACAAGAATGACACCAGAAAAACATTGACACAAGCAAGAGGTCGGCACGGAAAAGGACAACACTTAAAAAAGTTTTCCATTTTGGTGTCAGTGTCTACACTGAACAAGTGGACCCCTGATCAGTGTACTGTATACCCTCCACTTGTGGCTCCCTGTTCCCCCGATGTTGGCTAATCAGATATTCTGACATTCTCTCACTCCAGGCTGCACCTGCCACGGACCCGGGCAGCGAAGCCTCCCCCGCCTCCTCCTGGGCAGAGGGGAGGGCAGCACCTAGAACCAGGTGTCCCTGGGCAAGATCATGAAGTCGGGATGGGAGGCAGCCTGGGAGGCATAGGGGCACAGTCCTCTGCCCACCACCCGATCCCCAGCTAGGGATGGCCATCGACCACCGATGATTCAAAATCATTTTTTTTTTTAAAGTGCCGGGACATGGAGCATAGCTCCGCCCCAGAAACCCGCAAAGCCCCGCCCCCCGAGTTTTGCTCGGCCCACAGTCCAATCAATCAAACACAATTGCTTTGTTTTGCTAGGGCTTTGGCGCAGCCTATCTACTGTGTTGATTTTTTGTTGTGTGGGTGTAGGAATAAGAAGGAGATTTCGTTTGTGTATAAAATGTAGATATTTATTGATTAAGTAAATTGTGCTGGAGGTGATAGGTAGGGTTATATAATTGTATGATTTGCTTTACTTGGTGCTTGGTGGAGAATTGCACCTATATGGGGTCCCCTCTCAGGGGAAATTCCACTGCAGTGTCACAAATTGAGATTCCCGACAGGGATTCAGGTGATCCTTATGAGGCACCTTTAAACCTCCGTAGGTCTGTTGTTACATGATCTACGGTCTCAATTTTGATGTGCCGTGGAATTATAATGGGTGTGGTGTTGCTGTTGGCAAAGTGGAAAGGGGCCAGTGATGGCTTACGGCAGTTCTTCTGAACTCTGTTACAATCTCAGGGCCGAAACTAGGGTTTCCGGCGCCCGGGACAAGGCAGTCATTTGGTGCCCCTCCCCCCCCCCTCTAATGGGACTGGACGGGACAGGGGGGGACCAAATGACCACCCTGGCCCTGGCGCCGGAGACCCCACCCCCATTCACCACCGCGCTGACAACATAAATTACCTCCTGTGTGCAGCCAGTGGGGGTCCGGTGACAGGCAGCGGGGTTCCGGGTAGCCGCTGTAGCGGCAGCTTGACTCCGTCCGTCTCTACTCTCTCCTACTAGCGCGGCGGCAGGGAAGCGCTGGTGATGACTTTGAAAAGACTTGCCGGATGCTGATTGGCTGAATTCAGCCAATCAGCGTCCGGCAAGTCTTACAGCCAATAAGCGTCCGGCAAGTCTTTTCAAAGTCATCACCAGCGCTTCCTGCCGCCGCACTAGTAGGAGAGAGTAGAGACGGACGGAGTCAAGCTTCCGCTACAGCGGCTACCCGGAACCCCGCTGCCTGTCACCGGACCTCCGCTGGCTGTCCCGGACTGGACAGCGCCCCCCCCCCCTCCAGCACCCGGTGCACGTGCCCCCCCCCCCAGTTACGGCCCTGACAATCTCATAGGTGTCTTACACCTATGCCCTTTCCTTTTGCTTCCTTATTGGAGCTGGGTGCTCAGTCTAGATATGGTAAAGTTTAGGGTTAAAGTTAAGAACTGCCGCAAGCCATCACTGGCCCCTTTCCACTTTGCCAACAGCAACACCACACCCATTATAATTCCACGGCACATCAAAATTGAGACGATAGATCATGTAACAACAGACCTACGGAGGTTTAAAGGTGCCTCATAAGGATCACCTGAATCCCCAAAGTTGCTTAAATGAGTATGAGTGAGATGTAGCAAACAATGGAGAGAGATAAAGTATCAACCAGTCAGCTCCTGGCATTTTAACACAACCTTGAAAAATGAAATTTTTTGTCTCCAAAGTTTGTACCATTTCCCCCTTTATTTTTTATTTTCTGAAAACTAACATTATCAGTGATATTATTGTACACGTCTGTGTCTGGGGCATTGTGCTCAGGTTGGTTTCCAGGTCAGCCAGATGCCGGAACTTTATCAGGTACACTGAGTCTGAAACAATGAGAAGCGCTCGGCAGCTATGTAATCGCAGCCCCAGGGACAATATGCAAATCAGTGAATGCATATGTAGTAAATACAATGCAGCCATGTAATGTCCATATTTAACACAGCACCCCGGGGGAAGCTGCTTGTCTCGCATAAATCTGAACTAATGTACACTGTCCATAATAAACCCATTCCTCCCAGTGCCCAGAATCCGGCAGCTATAATCCTCAACGTTTCAGATTACATTAACCTTGGTTCATTGGGTGAATGCTAAAATTAAAAAACTAAACTATATATAAACAGATCTATTTAGGTAAATGATTTAGCAGTTGTTCAGCGCCTGTTGCCAGGTCAATGATATCAATCCATAAAAGTCTTACCTAGTAGTATCCTTCAATTGGTGGTTACCATAGATTCTATGCCTGAAGGTGGCACATTGCATAGTGATTCTCCCAACTCTGATTGGCCCACTGAGGAGTAGAGCCAGGATGGACGACACCATTGGTGGTGCAAATGCAAATGTGTAGACAAGAACTATATTAGGACAAAGAAGGGGTGAGGGAAGGGGGTGTTGGGAGCCCTTGAACGCACTGGAATAATCCAGGAGGGGTTGTCCTATAATAGCTCTGTATCTTCTAGAAATTGCAATTTAAAAATCAGTGATCACCCAGGAGCCTTGCATTGTATTCACAGGGAGCTGAGTCCATCAGCATGTAGGTGATTAGCGACAGTTTATTTTTGCTAATTAGAGACTGCAATTTTTGTACAATGATGGGCTGACGCTGGGCCTGTACACAACCTGGGTGACGCTGGGTCTGCCCACAACCCCCAACTGCGTATTTTACGCAACACAAGCTGGCCTAGGGGCAACTAATCCACCACAAGTCTCTGCTCAGAATGTAACAGTATCTGGGAGCCACTGGCCTGGATGAGAGCAGTTTAGGATTAATTGGAGCTAGTGACTGGCATGTACCTGGCAGCAGTGCCACAGGGGAGCCTGAATGTATGATAAGAGACAGGTCAGTGTTAGCAGCGTCGGCGCTGGCACCAGGTGTTGGTTATGTTCTGTGTCCCCTGCTGGCACCAGGTGTCGGCTTTATTCTGTGCACCTGGCTGGCACCAGGTGGAAGCTGAGGTTTCTATGTCGAACTGTTTGCAGTTGAATTGAGTCTTGTTTGGATTAATATCCTCAGGGGTCTCTGTCACACACCCACCGGATCCTGCAGCTGTTCCCTGGGAATTGTGTGCAGCAATTCCATTCTCTCCTGAGCATAAGTAGGAGGATTTGATTGACACCTATTAACTTGTTATAACTGGCACAGAGCAAACAGTACTTATATAATAATGACTGTTAATAGATAATCATAGAATTCATGAACGCGTTGTGGAGTTATTAGAGATGTAAGACGTTCGGATTAGCTCTAAGCAGCCTCTTGTGGCAATAACTGGGTGTCGGCAGGTAAAGGGGAGGGGCAAATGGTCACCTAATGTCACCTAATGCCCCTATACTGTATATATGGACATTATTTTCTTATTTCAGTAGACAGTAAAGTCACAGTCATGTGGGCAAGTAGCTTAAGGTGGTCAAGGTCCCATTGTGAGAAGTGGTGTGTGGGTGTGGCCAGTGCTGTGTAGGTGTGGTCAGTGCTATGTAGGCGTGTACATCGCTGATATTATCAGCCCCCAATGGGTGTGGATCATAGGGTTGACAGGAATTAGGTTGATTCCAAAAGGTCAGCCTGCACATTGCCGACACGTGAAAAGGTCAACATAGTTTTTTCACATATTTTGGGTGTCAATTTGTAGATTGGACCCAAATGAGTTTAACGTGTCTGCCTGCATAGGGTGGACAAGATTTAGGTGGCTAGGTCAGCTGTTGGTACTCCAGCTGTTGATGAACTACACATCCCAGCATGCCCTTCATCAGTTTAAGCAGTAAATCTGTTGCAAGGCATGCTGGGATGTGTAGTCCCACAACAGCTGGAGTGCCACGGTTCTCCATCACTGGTTTAGGTAGACCCGAAAAGGTCAAAATGCCCAAGGCCAACATGGGACAAAAAGGTTGATAGAAGCAAAAGGAAATGGTCGACACATGAAAGGGTGGACATGGGTTTTTCACTTATTTGTGTCAATTTATTGATGAGTTTAGCACATCCCCCCCGTATGGATTGTTTTACCGTTACCGATTCTACTCCACGTGGATGGTAATACATGAAAAAGTTTTAATCAATTTGAAAAATTGGTGAAAAAGTTTTTTCTTGTGTCGACATGTTGACCAATAGTAGTTGACGAAATGAAATGTTGTCCCAAAGTTTGGATCCCATTATGATAATGTTCCTACTTACAGTATATGTGGAGGCCTGATGTAGATTCCCTCAGAGTCCAGAGCAGAGAATCACCGTAGAACAATAGGACGGCACACACACACATAGACAGACACACACACACACAGACAGACACACACACACACACAAACAGACACACACACACACACACACATAGACATATGAACAATTCATGGTTCGCAGCAAATATTTTATAAGCCTTCCAGGAATTAAAGTTCCTAACACTTTGCATAAATAAAATAAAAGCCAAATTTCTCCGCATTACAGTGAAACCGCCCGGGCACATAATACAGCGGACTGCGGCACAGTCGCCTTTTCCCATCGTAAATATTTAATGTGACATCGCGCAGGTTATTTACTGTATGTTGCACGTCGGAATCGAGGCCATAAGGAAATGAAATACAAAGGGCCAGATGCACTGAGCTTCAAAAGTGATAAAATGGAGAGTGATAAACAACCAACCAAAGCGGTTGCACGTAACCACCCTGACTCTGAGCCCAGCGGGTATCAAAACCCCAGGACACAGCACTTTCAAAAGTTTTGCCTCATTTTTAGGTTTGCTGTATCCTGCCCAGGGACTGATTCCGAATCGGACGCGGGGCGTCAGCGGAAACACAGGCGTCAGTAGCAGGCCGGATATGCCTGTATTCATCACAGCCACTGACTGGGCCCAGGGTTACGCATTGACTGCGATGAGTTGTGGCTAACGTAAAAATCATCAGATGGCACCGCGAGCAGTTTCCGCAGGAATTTGGAGATTTTAGCTCTGGTGCGCTCGGATGTGTAGCCACACAACGGCCTGCACCACCTTTCTTGGTGGTGGTTCTGCATTGAGAATGGGGCCAGTGTGTCCAATGGTACCATCTAGAGTTGCACCAATTAAAGGGAAGTGTTGGCTGCAGAGGTCAAGTACAAAAAAAATAATCATTATTAATGTTTAATGCGTTTCTATCAGCAGCTGACTATTACACTACGGGCGCCATGTGACTCTGCTGCAACTGTTAATGTTCCCCGTGCCCTCGCAGAAATTGCCTGTTTGACTCTTGGACAGATTTTGAAGCGATCCTTAGAGAGCGCTGTCCTTTCCATGGCCCTGTCTGGGGAGACATCTTTTTTCTTAGCACGGAGTAGTCTAAAAAAAACCAACAGCCATAGCGGAAATTGAGGCAGTGGGAATCACCTGCGGCTTGCCGTAGTGTCTAGTCATAAATGTGATGCATCTGGCGTCTCTTCTACATATAATTATAGCGTTTATAGCAGCAGATTTACATTGCAGGTGTGTATTCTCGCCTCTGATTTCATTTTGCAGTTTGCAAGCCTCCATTTTCTTAGCTGTCCATTGTCTCTTTTTCAAAATCTCTCTGGTGGGCCAGAGAGAGGCACCTAAGCTCTCCGCATCTAATGTGATGGCAGTGGGTGGGGAAGATGAGAGAGAGAGAGAGAGAGAGAGACTCAATCTGATAATTGCATGTGACTGTGGTTGCCATGGTAGTGGGTCGCTGACGTCAATGGGGGATCGGGTGGAGCGGTGGCACATCATCGGGGTTGGGAGGCGGCAACGCTTGGAGCATCAGTAGGTGACGTCTGCTCTCACCATGAAGCGATTACTGATGCTGACATCCTCTGTGCTGTCAGTAGGTGATGGCCGCTCTCACCATGAAGCATTACTCAGTACAGGAGCCTGGTAGGGGACCCTGCGATTACTGATGCTGACATCCTCTGTGCTGTCAGTAGGTGACGGCCGCTCTCACCATGAAGCAATACTCAGTACGGGAGCCTGGTAGGGGACCCTGCGATTACTGATGCTGTCATCCTCTGTGCTGTCAGTAGGTGACGGCCGCTCTCACCATGAAGCATTACTCAGTACGGGAGCCTGGTAGGGGACCCTGCGATTACTGATGCTGTCATCCTCTGTGCTGTCAGTAGGTGACGGCCGCTCTCACCATGAAGCATTACTCAGTACGGGAGCCTGGTAGGGGACCCTGCGATTACTGATGCTGTCATCCTCTGTGCTGTCAGTAGGTGACGGCCGCTCTCACCATGAAGCATTACTCAGTACGGTAGCCTGGTAGGGGACCCTGCGATTACTGATGCTGTCATCCTCTGTGCTGTCAGTAGGTGATGGCCGCTCTCACCATGAAGCATTACTCAGTACAGGAGCCTGGTAGGGGACCCTGCGATTACTGATGCTGACATCCTCTGTGCTGTCAGTAGGTGACGGCCGCTCTCACCATGAAGCATTACTCAGTACGGGAGCCTGGTAGGGGACCCTGCGATTACTGATGCTGTCATCCTCTGTGCTGTCAGTAGGTGACGGCCGCTCTCACCATGAAGCATTACTCAGTACGGGAGCCTGGTAGGGGACCCTGCGATTACTGATGCTGACATCCTCTGTGCTGTCAGTAGGTGACGGACGCTCTCACCATGAAGCATTACTCAGTACGGGAGCCTGGTAGGGGACCCTGCGATTACTGATGCTGTCATCCTCTGTGCTGTCAGTAGGTGACGGCCGCTCTCACCATGAAGCATTACTCAGTACGGGAGCCTGGTAGGGGACCCTGCGATTACTGATGCTGACATCCTCTGTGCTGTCAGTAGGTGACGGCCGCTCTCGCCATGAAGCATTACTCAGTACGGGAGCCTGGTAGGGGACCCTGCGATTACTGATGCTGACATCCTCTGTGCTGTCAGTAGGTGACGGCCGCTCTCGCCATGAAGCATTACTCAGTACGGGAGCCTGGTAGGGGACCCTGCGATTACTGATGCTGACATCCTCTGTGCTGTCAGTAGGTGACGGCCACTCTCGCCATGAAGCATTACTCAGTACGGGAGCCTGGTAGGGGACCCTGCGATTACTGATGCTGTCATCCTCTGTGCTGTCAGTAGGTGACGGCCGCTCTCACCATGAAGCATTACTCAGTACGGGAGCCTGGTAGGGGACCCTGCGATTACTGATGCTGACATCCTCTGTGCTGTCAGTAGGTGACGGCCGCTCTCACCATGAAGCATTACTCAGTACGGGAGTCTGGTAGGGGACCCTGCGATTACTGATGCTGACATCCTCTGTGCTGTCAGTAGATGACGGCCGCTCTCACCACGAAGCATTACTCAGTACGGGAGCCTGGTAGGGGACCCTGCGATTACTGATGCTGTCATCCTCTGTGCTGTCAGTAGGTGACGGCCGCTCTCACCACGAAGCATTACTCAGTACGGGAGCCTGGTAGGGGACCCTGCGATTACTGATGCTGACATCCTCTGTGCTGTCAGTAGGTGACGGCCACTCTCACCACGAAGCATTACTCAGTACGGGAGCCTGGTAGGGGACCCTGCGATTACTGATGCTGTTATCCTCTGCGCTGTCAGTAGGTGACGGCCGCTCTCACCACGAAGCATTACTCAGTACTGGAGCCTGGTAGGGGACCCTGCGATTACTGATGCTGTTATCCTCTGCGCTGTCAGTAGGTGACGGCCGCTCTCACCACGAAGCATTACTCAGTACTGGAGCCTGGTAGGGGACCCTGCGATTACTGATGCTGACATCCTCTGTGCTGTCAGTAGGTGATGGCCGCTCTCACCACGAAGCATTACTCAGTACGGGAGCCTGGTAGGGGACCCTGCGATTACTGATGCTGTCATCCTCTGTGCTGTCAGTAGGTGACGGCCGCTCTCACCATGAAGCATTACTCAGTACGGGAGCCTGGTAGGGGACCCTGTGATTACTGATGCTGACATCCTCTGTGCTGTCAGTAGGTGACGGCCGCTCTCACCATGAAGCATTACTCAGTACGGGAGTCTGGTAGGGGACCCTGCGATTACTGATGCTGACATCCTCTGTGCTGTCAGTAGGTGACGGCCGCTCTCACCATGAAGCATTACTCAGTACGGGAGTCTGGTAGGGGACCCTGCGATTACTGATGCTGACATCCTCTGTGCTGTCAGTAGGTGACGGCCGCTCTCACCATGAAGCATTACTCAGTACGGGAGCCTGGTAGGGGACCCTGCGATTACTGATGCTGACATCCTCTGTGCTGTCAGTAGGTGACGACCGCTCTCACCACGAAGCATTACTCAGTACGGGAGCCTGATAGGGGACCCTGCGATTACTGATGCTGTCATCCTCTGTGCTGTCAGTAGGTGACGGCCGCTCTCACCATGAAGCATTACTCAGTACGGGAGCCTGGTAGGGGATCCTGCGATTACTGATGCTGTCATCCTCTGTGCTGTCAGTAGGTGACGGCCGCTCTCACCATGAAGCATTACTCAGTACGGGAGCCTGGTAGGGGACCCTGCGATTACTGATGCTGTCATCCTCTGTGCTGTCAGTAGGTGATGGCCGCTCTCACCATGAAGCATTACTCAGTACGGGAGCCTGGTAGGGGACCCTGCGATTACTGATGCTGTCATCCTCTGTGCTGTCAGTAGGTGACGGCCGCTCTCACCATGAAGCATTACTCAGTACGGGAGCCTGGTAGGGGACCCTGCGATTACTGATGCTGACATCCTCTGTGCTGTCAGTAGGTGACGGCCGCTCTCACCATGAAGCATTACTCAGTACGGGAGCCTGGTAGGGGACCCTGCGATTACTGATGCTGTCATCCTCTGTGCTGTCAGTAGGTGATGGCCGCTCTCACCATGAAGCATTACTCAGTACGGGAGCCTGGTAGGGGACCCTGCGATTACTGACGCTGACATCCTCTGTGCTGTCAGTAGGTGATGGCCGCTCTCACCATGAAGCATTACTCAGTACGGGAGCCCGGTAGGGGACCCTGCGATTACTGATGCTGTCATCCTCTGTGCTGTCAGTAGGTGACGGCCGCTCTCACCATGAAGCATTACTCAGTACGGGAGCCTGGTAGGGGACCCTGCGATTACTGATGCTGTCATCCTCTGTGCTGTCAGTAGGTGACGGCCGCTCTCACCATGAAGCATTACTCAGTACGGGAGCCTGGTAGGGGACCCTGCGATTACTGATGCTGTCATCCTCTGTGCTGTCAGTAGGTGACGGCCGCTCTCACCATGAAGCATTACTCAGTACGGGAGCCTGGTAGGGGACCCTGCGATTACTGATGCTGTCATCCTCTGTGCTGTCAGTAGGTGACGGCCGCTCTCACCATGAAGCATTACTCAGTACGGGAGCCTGGTAGGGGACCCTGCGATTACTGATGCTGTCATCCTCTGTGCTGTCAGTAGGTGACGGCCGCTCTCACCATGAAGCATTACTCAGTACGGAAGCCTGGTAGGGGACCCTGCGATTACTGATGCTGTCATCCTCTGTGCTGTCAGTAGGTGACGGCCGCTCTCACCATGAAGCATTACTCAGTACGGTAGCCTGGTAGGGGACCCTGCGATTACTGATGCTGTCATCCTCTGTGCTGTCAGTAGGTGACGGCCGCTCTCACCACGAAGCATTACTCAGTACGGGAGCCTGGTAGGGGACCCTGCGATTACTGATGCTGACATCCTCTGTGCTGTCAGTAGGTGACGGCCGCTCTCACCACGAAGCATTACTCAGTACGGGAGCCTGGTAGGGGACCCTGCGATTACTGATGCTGTCATCCTCTGTGCTGTCAGTAGGTGACGGCCGCTCTCGCCATGAAGCATTACTCAGTACGGGAGCCTGGTAGGGGACCCTGCGATTACTGATGCTGTCATCCTCTGTGCTGTCAGTAGGTGACGGCCGCTCTCGCCATGAAGCATTACTCAGTACGGGAGCCTGGTAGGGGACCCTGCGATTACTGATGCTGACATCCTCTGTGCTGTCAGTAGGTGACGGCCGCTCTCGCCATGAAGCATTACTCAGTACGGGAGCCTGGTAGGGGACCCTGCGATTACTGATGCTGACATCCTCTGTGCTGTCAGTAGGTGACGGCCGCTCTCGCCATGAAGCATTACTCAGTACGGGAGCCTGGTAGGGGACCCTGCGATTACTGATGCTGACATCCTCTGTGCTGTCAGTAGGTGACGGCCGCTCTCGCCATGAAGCATTACTCAGTACGGGAGCCTGGTAGGGGACCCTGCGATTACTGATGCTGTCATCCTCTGTGCTGTCAGTAGGTGACGGCCGCTCTCACCATGAAGCATTACTCAGTACGGGAGCCTGGTAGGGGACCCTGCGATTACTGATGCTGACATCCTCTGTGCTGTCAGTAGGTGACGGCCGCTCTCACCATGAAGCATTACTCAGTACGGGAGTCTGGTAGGGGACCCTGCGATTACTGATGCTGACATCCTCTGTGCTGTCAGTAGATGACGGCCGCTCTCACCACGAAGCATTACTCAGTACGGGAGCCTGGTAGGGGACCCTGCGATTACTGATGCTGTCATCCTCTGTGCTGTCAGTAGGTGATGGCCGCTCTCACCACGAAGCATTACTCAGTACGGGAGCCTGGTAGGGGACCCTGCGATTACTGATGCTGACATCCTCTGTGCTGTCAGTAGGTGACGGCCGCTCTCACCACGAAGCATTACTCAGTACGGGAGCCTGGTAGGGGACCCTGCGATTACTGATGCTGTTATCCTCTGCGCTGTCAGTAGGTGACGGCCGCTCTCACCACGAAGCATTACTCAGTACTGGAGCCTGGTAGGGGACCCTGCGATTACTGATGCTGACATCCTCTGTGCTGTCAGTAGGTGATGGCCGCTCTCACCACGAAGCATTACTCAGTACGGGAGCCTGGTAGGGGACCCTGCGATTACTGATGCTGTCATCCTCTGTGCTGTCAGTAGGTGACGGCCGCTCTCACCATGAAGCATTACTCAGTACGGGAGCCTGGTAGGGGACCCTGCGATTACTGATGCTGACATCCTCTGTGCTGTCAGTAGGTGACGGCCGCTCTCACCATGAAGCATTACTCAGTACGGGAGTCTGGTAGGGGACCCTGCGATTACTGATGCTGACATCCTCTGTGCTGTCAGTAGGTGACGGCCGCTCTCACCATGAAGCATTACTCAGTACGGGAGTCTGGTAGGGGACCCTGCGATTACTGATGCTGACATCCTCTGTGCTGTCAGTAGGTGACGGCCGCTCTCACCATGAAGCATTACTCAGTACGGGAGCCTGGTAGGGGACCCTGCGATTACTGATGCTGACATCCTCTGTGCTGTCAGTAGGTGACGACCGCTCTCACCACGAAGCATTACTCAGTACGGGAGCCTGATAGGGGACCCTGCGATTACTGATGCTGTCATCCTCTGTGCTGTCAGTAGGTGACGGCCGCTCTCACCATGAAGCATTACTCAGTACGGGAGCCTGGTAGGGGATCCTGCGATTACTGATGCTGTCATCCTCTGTGCTGTCAGTAGGTGACGGCCGCTCTCACCATGAAGCATTACTCAGTACGGGAGCCTGGTAGGGGACCCTGCGATTACTGATGCTGTCATCCTCTGTGCTGTCAGTAGGTGATGGCCGCTCTCACCATGAAGCATTACTCAGTACGGGAGCCTGGTAGGGGACCCTGCGATTACTGATGCTGTCATCCTCTGTGCTGTCAGTAGGTGACGGCCGCTCTCACCATGAAGCATTACTCAGTATGGGAGCCTGGTAGGGGACCCTGCGATTACTGATGCTGACATCCTCTGTGCTGTCAGTAGGTGACGGCCGCTCTCACCATGAAGCATTACTCAGTACGGGAGCCTGGTAGGGGACCCTGCGATTACTGATGCTGTCATCCTCTGTGCTGTCAGTAGGTGACGGCCGCTCTCACCATGAAGCATTACTCAGTACGGGAGCCTGGTAGGGGACCCTGCGATTACTGATGCTGTCATCCTCTGTGCTGTCAGTAGGTGACGGCCGCTCTCACCATGAAGCATTACTCAGTACGGGAGCCTGGTAGGGGACCCTGCGATTACTGATGCTGTCATCCTCTGTGCTGTCAGTAGGTGACGGCCGCTCTCACCATGAAGCATTACTCAGTACGGGAGCCTGGTAGGGGACCCTGCGATTACTGATGCTGTCATCCTCTGTGCTGTCAGTAGGTGACGGCCGCTCTCACCATGAAGCATTACTCAGTACGGAAGCCTGGTAGGGGACCCTGCGATTACTGATGCTGTCATCCTCTGTGCTGTCAGTAGGTGACGGCCGCTCTCACCATGAAGCATTACTCAGTACGGTAGCCTGGTAGGGGACCCTGCGATTACTGATGCTGTCATCCTCTGTGCTGTCAGTAGGTGACGGCCGCTCTCACCACGAAGCATTACTCAGTACGGGAGCCTGGTAGGGGACCCTGCGATTACTGATGCTGACATCCTCTGTGCTGTCAGTAGGTGACGGCCGCTCTCACCACGAAGCATTACTCAGTACGGGAGCCTGGTAGGGGACCCTGCGATTACTGATGCTGTCATCCTCTGTGCTGTCAGTAGGTGACGGCCGCTCTCACCATGAAGCATTACTCAGTACGGGAGCCTGGTAGGGGACCCTGCGATTACTGATGCTGTCATCCTCTGTGCTGTCAGTAGGTGACGGCCGCTCTCACCATGAAGCATTACTCAGTACGGGAGCCTGGTAGGGGACCCTGCGATTACTGATGCTGACATCCTCTGTGCTGTCAGTAGGTGACGGCCGCTCTCACCATGAAGCATTACTCAGTACGGGAGCCTGGTAGGGGACCCTGCGATTACTGATGCTGACATCCTCTGTGCTGTCAGTAGGTGACGGCCGCTCTCACCATGAAGCATTACTCAGTACGGGAGCCTGGTAGGGGACCCTGCGATTACTGATGCTGACATCCTCTGTGCTGTCAGTAGGTGACGGCCGCTCTCACCATGAAGCATTACTCAGTACGGGAGCCTGGTAGGGGACCCTGCGATTACTGATGCTGACAACCTCTGTGCTGTCAGTAGGTGACGGCCGCTCTCGCCATGAAGCATTACTCAGTACGGGAGCCTGGTAGTTGACCCTGCGATTACTGATGCTGACATCCTCTGTGCTGTCAGTAGGTGACGGCCGCTCTCGCCATGAAGCATTACTCAGTACGGGAGCCTGGTAGGGGACCCTGCGATTACTGATGCTGTCATCCTCTGTGCTGTCAGTAGGTGACGGCCGCTCTCGCCATGAAGCATTACTCAGTACGGGAGCCTGGTAGGGGACCCTGCGATTACTGATGCTGTCATCCTCTGTGCTGTCAGTAGGTGACGGCCGCTCTCACCATGAAGCATTACTCAGTACGGGAGCCTGGTAGGGGATCCTGCGATTACTGATGCTGTCATCCTCTGTGCTGTCAGTAGGTGACGGCCGCTCTCACCATGAAGCATTACTCAGTACGGGAGCCTGGTAGGGGACCCTGCGATTACTGATGCTGTCATCCTCTGTGCTGTCAGTAGATGATGGCCGCTCTCACCACGAAGCATTACTCAGTACGGGAGCCTGGTAGGGGACCCTGCGATTACTGATGCTGTCATCCTCTGTGCTGTCAGTAGGTGACGGCCGCTCTCACCATGAAGCATTACTCAGTACGGGAGCCTGGTAGGGGACCCTGCGATTACTGATGCTGTCATCCTCTGTGCTGTCAGTAGGTGACGGCCGCTCTCACCATGAAGCATTACTCAGTACGGGAGCCTGGTAGGGGACCCTGCGATTACTGATGCTGACATCCTCTGTGCTGTCAGTAGGTGACGGCCGCTCTCACCATGAAGCATTACTCAGTACGGGAGCCTGGTAGGGGACCCTGCGATTACTGATGCTGTCATCCTCTGTGCTGTCAGTTGGTGATGGCCGCCCTCACCATGAAGCATTACTCAGTACGGGAGCCTGGTAGGGGACCCTGCGATTACTGATGCTGTCATCCTCTGTGCTGTCAGTAGGTGATGGCCGCTCTCACCATGAAGCATTACTCAGTACGGGAGCCTGGTAGGGGACCCTGCGATTACTGATGCTGTCATCCTCTGTGCTGTCAGTAGATGATGGCCGCTCTCACCACGAAGCATTACTCAGTACGGGAGCCTGGTAGGGGACCCTGCGATTACTGATGCTGTCATCCTCTGTGCTGTCAGTAGGTGACGGCCGCTCTCACCATGAAGCATTACTCAGTACGGGAGCCTGGTAGGGGACCCTGCGATTACTGATGCTGTCATCCTCTGTGCTGTCAGTAGGTGACGGCCGCTCTCACCATGAAGCATTACTCAGTACGGGAGCCTGGTAGGGGACCCTGCGATTACTGATGCTGACATCCTCTGTGCTGTCAGTAGGTGACGGCCGCTCTCACCATGAAGCATTACTCAGTACGGGAGCCTGGTAGGGGACCCTGCGATTACTGATGCTGTCATCCTCTGTGCTGTCAGTTGGTGATGGCCGCCCTCACCATGAAGCATTACTCAGTGCGGGAGCCTGGTAGGGGACCCTGCGATTACTGATGCTGTCATCCTCTGTGCTGTCAGTAGGTGATGGCCGCTCTCACCATGAAGCATTACTCAGTACGGGAGCCTGGTAGGGGACCCTGCGATTACTGATGCTGACATCCTCTGTGCTGTCAGTAGGTGATGGCTGCTCTCACCATGAAGCATTACTCAGTACGGGAGCCTGGTAGGGGACCCTGCGATTACTGATGCTGACATCCTCTGTGCTGTCAGTAGGTGATGGCCGCTCTCACCATGAAGCATTACTTAGACTCTTCTCATGAGATGCGGATTAGTGTCACAAATCTCAGCACTAAAACCACTGAATCCTCGGTCCTTGAGATTCTCTGATTTCATCAGCTGAGCACTACAAGCCTGTTATAGGGAGCTTCCCACAGGGACACAGGGAACAGATGTGCGGCCTAAAAATCTAGGGCACTCGCTGATTGACACAGAGGGCAGCACCCGGGCACAGCTGTGCAGTGAGGAAGGGTCCCGCCACGACACACCTGGCCTCTGAGGAATTATCCGGCCCATGATTCTTCGTCACAGGTTCTGCATCATTCCGGCATTAGCCAGTAACATATATATTTCTCATGATTGTGGAACCATAAGTCCCAGCATGCAAATTGTCAACACCAGCAAAGAAATGTTTCTTTTTTAACAGACTGAGAGGTATATAGTGGGAGGAGCAGTGTTCCCAGCAGCACAGAGTATATCAGGAGATGAGGGATGTGTCAGTGAGGACAGGGCTGCATGTGACAGGGGCAGTGACATGATGTGAGGAGGGGAATGGAGTCAGCAGGAAGTCAGAGACTGAGAGTTATATAGTGGGAGGAGCAGGGTCCCCAGCAGCACAGAGTATATAAGGAGATGGGGTATGTGACAGTGAGGACAGGGATGCATGTGACAGGGGCAGTGACATGATGTGAGGAGGGGAATGGAGGCAGCAGGAGGCCACAGACTAAAAGTAATATAGTGGGAGGAGCAGGGTCCCCAGCAGCACAGAGTGTATCAGGAGATGAGTGATGTGTCAGTGAGGACAGGGATGCATGTGACATGATGTGAGGAGGGAAATGGAGGCAGCAGGAAGCCAAATACTGAGAGTTATATAGTGGAAATAGGGTTCCCCAGCAGCACAGAGTATATCAGGAAATGAGTGCTGAACAATACTACAAGTGGCAGGGTAGATACATGAAGCGAGGAGAAGAATGGGGGCAGCAGGAAACGTTATAGACAGACAACAGAATAACCAGGGTCACTTGACAGCATATATTAGATCTGACTTCCTGCCAGACGGACGCAGGTAGAGTAGACTGTGGTGGGAGAGGTACCTCTATTTGAAAGGAAGATCATACATTGAACTTTCTCTTTTTTACTTTTGTGAATATGGACAAAAGTGTCTCCGGTCCCCATTATGATGAGAAGATTAATCATGAGAGAGATGAAGGAGATGTGAAGCGTCTGTAAGTGTAGTGTATGCCGCCATTAGCATACATTATCAGCCGCTCGGGTGCGCTCTGTGTCAGAGGCCAGATAAATCTGACACTACAGAAGAAGCATCAAGGCGTAATGTGAGCACTTTCTTACAATGTGAAACTGGAGCTGGATGAAATGTCAGAGACCCGGGTGCTCGGAAGGAATAGCGCAGGTGGGATCCTGTACAGATATGCCAACATGTGGCATCATGTCTATAAATGTGGTATTACAGAATTATACTACCATAAGTACTGGGCACCAGGGCCAGGCTCCCGCTGCCAACACCCATTATTCCTCACCTGATGGTACCTACAGGACAAGATTACCTTCCTTCTACAGCAGGCTTTCCCAACCACGGTCCTCAAGGCACACCAACAGTGCAGGTTTTAGTGATATCCAGGCTTGAGCACAGGTGACTTAATTATTACCGGAGATTCTGATTAAACCATCTGTGCTGAAGCCTGGATTTCCCTAAAACCTGTACTGTTGGTGTGCCTTGAGGACCGTGGTTGGGAAAGCCTGTTTTACAGGGACAAGATTAACCAGATCAATGAGTGTCCTCTTCCCTAGCTAACAACCTATCCCGTTCCTGCCCCAACCACTGTTGTCTTGTCTTCTTTTCACCCCAGATGAAGGGGATGGATCCCGCAGATATCTACAAACTGCACCTGCTTTAGAGAAAGCAAATAAGGAAGTGTTGTATCACGCACACAGATGGAGAATACAACCATACTTGCCTACCCTCCTGCATTCTGTAGGAGACTTCCTGAAAGAGTAACAATCTCCCTGACTCCCTGCAGAGTCTAACTATCTCCCTGATTTCACCTAACTCACATTCTGTAGCTACTACATTGTACCATTTGCCCTTCTGCTCCACGGGAGGTTTCTGTCCTCCCTGAGCTCGCCTTAGGACACCTGCGTTACGGTTTGACAGGTGTACCGCCCCAGTCAAACTCCCCACCTGCCACTGTCGGAAGGAATAGCGCAGGTGGGATCCTGTACAGATATGCCAACATGTGGCATCATGTCTATAAATGTGGTATTACAGAATTATACTACCATAAGTACTGGGCACCAGGGCCAGGCTCCCGCTGCCAACACCCATTATTCCTCACCTGATGGTACCTACAGGACAAGATTACCTTCCTTGTACAGCAGGCTTTCCCAACCACGGTCCTCAAGGCACACCAACAGTGCAGGTTTTAGTGATATCCAGGCTTGAGCACAGGTGATTTAATTAGTACCGGAGATTCTGATTAAACTGTCTGTGCTGAAGCCTGGATTTCCCTAAAACCTGCACTGTTGGTGTGCCTTGAGGACCGTGGTTGGGAAAGCCTGTTCTACAGGGACAAGATTAACCAGATCAATGAGTGTCCTCTTCCCTAGCTAACAACCTATCCCGTTCCTGCCCCAACCACTGTTGTCTTCTTTTCACCCCAGATGAAGGGGATGGATCCCGCAGATATCTACAAACTGCACCTGCTTTAGAGAAAGCAAATACGGAAGTGTTGTATCACGCACACAGATGGAGAATACAACCATACTTGCCTACCCTCCTGCATTCTGTAGGAGACTTCCTGAAAGAGTAACGATCTCCCCAACTCCCTGCAGAGTCTAACGATCTCCCTGATTTCACCTAACTCACATTCTGTAGCTACTACATTGTACCATGTATGGAACTAGACACGCCCTTTGGGTGGAGCATGATATCAATGGAATTTCTACTACCAACTGTAATCTCCCAGAAATGAGTTTTCAAAATTAGGCAAGTCTGGTGCAGGCACAATGATCTTGGCCATCTTGCGGGCGTGTCGCCAGACTTCTGTGCTTGTTTAGGGCGTGCAGGCACAGATAGGTAACCTGTGTAACAATGGCTTCCTCGCTAATGTGTGAGCATAAGGTTCACTGGGGGGGGGGGGGTATTCAGTATGTGACAATATTTCCCAACAGGGGAAATAACAGCAGTCACCTATTCAATGCTGTCGTTGACAACGGCAACGCTGCCATTAACGACAGCAATTAAGGCTGTAAGATCCGACTTTTGTCAGATCAGATCTGTTTTGTCGAAAACGGCCACAGATTTTTGAATTACCGGCCGTTTCCAACAAATTGCTGAATTCAATTAGGGACAGTATCAACATACCTCCCAACATTTGATTCCTGCGGATCTAGACTCCTGTGCGCGGCCGGAGCTGCACGCTCCCAAAAAAAGTGGTGTAATCTCCAGTAAGGAGGTGTGGCTTCATTTGGTACCAGGATCACAAAGCCATGCACCCATTTTCATCACTGTTCGGGAATGGCCAGCGCTCAGAGCTGCTGGCCATTCCCCTGCCCCCCTGTGTCCATAATGTGCACAGGGTGTGGTATGTTTCTCCGACAGTCGGGATCCCGGCAGTCATTATCCCGACCCGGGATCCTGACTGCCCAGACTCAGACAGCGTGGCCAGCGCAGATAAGCCCCTTATTCTCCCTCTATGGGGGTTGTGGACCCCCACGAGGGAAAATAGCCGACGGGAACCCAGCTGTCAGTGTTTTAACAGTCAGGATCCCGACGTCGGGTTAATGACTGTCGGGATCCCAACTGTCGCGACCCTGTCCGGCAGCCCTGTGCACATGTGCTAATCACCGTAGTCAGGTGCACTCCCAACTGCCCCCTCCCCATGGGACACTTCCCACCCCAGACAGTTGGGAGGTATTGTCTCAGGCAGGGTGAGGTGGAACATTATAACCTCCACATTGGCCCTGCACAGTAATTCTCACAGAAAAGCATTCTAGTTTGCAGGGGGATGCCAAAAACCCTACCACTGGCCCTGTCTCTACCTAATGGGGGAAAAGGAGCGGGTTAATTAGGTGGCATAGAGAAATGAGTTCCCCCACCTCTGTATGACCACTTTAAGCCCTGGTATAAGGGATGTTAGGGACCCATCTGAATTGATTACCGTAATGTGGTAGGTGGGCTTTAATTATTGCCAGTCCCACTCTCCACCATCCGCACCAGGATCGTAGTCCGGACCAGCCTTCAGGATACAGCCATCAGCATTTACCCTGCCCGAACATCCAAAGGGCCACTTTCAACATCTCTTTAAAACCCTCCTTCTCATTTGGTCAAATTGGGACCCCAAAGCCATTCCAGTGGACCGGTAATTTGTGCCAACCTTGGGCCGACCACTTGGACTCTCTGAGACACCAGGAGTGGTAATTATCATTTTATAAACCATGGGTCCTCAAACTGCGGCCCTCCAGATGTTGTGAAACTACAAATCCCAGCATGCCTTGTCACAGTTTTGCTATAAGGAGTGTTAAAACTTTGGCAAGGCATGCTGGGATTTGTAGTTTCACAACATCTGGAGGGCCGCAGTTTGAGGACCCATGTAGGAACAGACCCTCCTTTATAGTGCTGCTAGTGTGGAAGTGGGATCATGTGTTACTGTTTTTATTAATTGTACAATTCGTATACATTTTATGCATTAGTAATTTTATTACCAATAAATTTGTTGTACAGATCATCCAATTTTCTCAAAATTTTTTAAAGGTATAGCGCTGCTTTCTTCCTTTTTGTTTTTCTATGGGCTTTAATTATTGCCCCAAAATTGTGCTTAGAACCTCAGTTTTACTGTTACAGTGTAGAGATTATTATACTGTAATTGATTTAATTACCAGTGTCTTAGTGCTTGGAGCGTACACCTGCATTTTCTTTGTGGCACTACAAGTCTCAGCAAGATAGCACCTGATATGCTTAAAATAAAGGTGTGCAGTCCGGCCCCCAGGCTCTTGGCCCCCGCTACCCTGGCGACTGCCCCCAGACTGGCATGTGTTATGTAGGGCATCCTTCCCTTCATTATTCCTGCCTCCCATGTGCTCCGTGCAGCCAGCCATCTCCTGACATAATTGGTTAGAGTTGAATCAGAGTGCAAGTTCAGATCCCGAAGGATCTTGAGAACTGTTACACATTGCAGTTGGCATATACACAGAAATCCAATTGCCGCTCGTATGGCATTCTCATACTGTACATGGTAAATTATCATGACATTGGGAAACACAAAGTGCGTTGTTGGTGTAGATACAGAATGCTTTGTAGAGTTACCAAGATGATGTAGGGTATTGCTTACAAACACCATGTCTACTGTCTTGTAATGTACATTGTCTGTGTATACTGTACCTCATCCCCCCGGCCTCCGCCCACTTATATAACTCCTCCGTCTCTTACTGTACTGAATGGAAAATCCCTGTATTGTAGTCATCGTCTTCTTGAAAGGATTTTTAATGACAATGGAGCCAATTTATCGTGTCCCATATTCTTGCCCCAATAAGTAAATGACTGCAATACGAAATTATTTACAGTATCAAGTAGTTTATCACATTTATATTGTAGGGACATGAAAAATCAAAGTACCCTCTGATTACATCCATAGGATAATTACTGTAGTTCCTGCAGGGACCCCCAGAAGACATCTTTCTCACAATAACTAATATGCCCCTGAATCAGGCGTCATTATATTGGGGTTCCACCACTACTTCTCCCACAGCTTACACAAGCTAGAACCCCTCCGAAGGATTGTCAGGGAGACCTCTGCTGGGAATTTTCAAAAGATCCCAAATTAGGAATGGTTATTGGTGGGTTATAAATCGATGGTACCATAGCTGGATAACTTCGATGGCGTGAAACCATCAGCAAGGGAACCACTATTGGTTTCACCCACTGATAGCCATTCCTGCTTTGTAGTGTAATATGTTTTCAGAGACTGGGGGCGGGGCTTCACAGATGTAGGAGGCAGGACTACGCTCTGTGTCCCTACACCTTGGAGAAGAAAAATTAATCAATTTGGTGGCTCCCTATCATCGATGGTGAGAAATCTGGTTCTCCCTCATCAATGGTAAAAGTAGTTTCCATTGGTCACAGACCATTGATGATTTCAAGTCATTGATGTTTGACGGCCATCCTTATCCAAGTTTACTGATTGAACCAAGAGCTGGATCTTCTTTAAATGACCCAGGTGTGGGGTGTCACACCTGTATCTCCACTACAGTGTTCCTGGCCTTTGCTAACCACCAACTACCAACCAAATACCCCAAACAAAGCCTGTAATATGGCAGTTAGGGGCTGATTGGCTGGTCCTTTATCACTTGTAATCTCTTGTTAAATCTTAATACATCTGGCCCAGTGAATGAGAAACCGTTATGACTTACGGCCACAAATTCCTATATCTCTAAATTAGGGAAGTACATTGACCATCACTGATTGGTTTATGGTTTTGCCATCGATAACGGAGATCCTTTGGTTTTCCTCATTCAATTGTAGGGACTCAAATATGTATTTCTTTTTTAAGCCAGCCTAGGTGGAGCAGAGCTTGGTCCTGCCTCCAGTGCACCACTAAGCCCAGCATCCATCCTCTGATTGGTCAGCCATCTACTCTATAGGAGTAGATGGCTGGACAATCAGGGGATGGGGGCCAAATGGTATAAAAAGGAGACTGAATGGGCCAGGTGGTTCTTATTCTTGCCAGAATTGAAATATATACTGTTGTAACATACATATTGCTGTCTGATGGTGGACCAATGAGCTTCTAGCGAACATTTACCTAGTACATGCTTTACAATGATAGAATCTCATTGGTTTCTGTCCACCTGTCCGCTTTAGAAGGTTTGCTACATCTTCCCTTCAGATATTTGAGAGTCCTGTATGCCCAGGGGTGATAATTCTGTACCATGTGGGACTGGGTGTCTCCATAACTCCCCTCAGGTTATATTAACGTCTATTTAGATCAACCTGTATAGGAACTGTGATCAATGCATCTGTTTCTTCTAAAGTATGTCCTTCTGATGGTCAATATACCACCTTTCTGTCCCCGCAGATCCCACAGATCAGTTATGGCTCCACCGCCCCCGAGCTGAGCGATGACCGCCGCTACGATTTCTTCTCCAGAGTGGTCCCCCCGGATTCCTTCCAGGCTCAAGCCATGGTGGATATTGTCAAAGCCATGGGATGGAACTACGTGTCCACGCTGGCGTCAGAAGGAAGCTATGGCGAGAAGGGTGTGGAATCTTTTATGCAGATCTCACGGGAAGAAGGTATTGTCTAATGGATGAATGATAGGGACTAAGTAAAAACAGGACCCGGACAACACCACGGAGCGCCGGACCGGAGGTTGTAGTCATAGCTTTCACCAGGGACATGGGGAAGGGGAGATGTCTCCCCGTGTGGTCCGGATCGTTCCGGTTTGTATTACACCCCTGGACCATGCAGGGAGGCTGTATTCTCCCCTTCTCCTCTCCCTGGTGACAGGTGTCACAGCAGCCCCACTGGACGGGACACCCCCAGCAATGTCCCCCCCCCCCCCCGATTTTTTTTTCTTTTATAAAGTGAAGAATGTTGATTGGCCAGCTTCTCACAGATCAATGTCAACTCCAGCATCATGGTATTCAGCACCGTAGTCTTAACGTGGAACATTTGTCACCCAGTGGTTAAACTATGTATTACATGGTGTGGGACATAACGCAGGACATAACGCAATCTACAACTTGCGACTCAGAGCCCTAAAAAGCACGTTGTAAACCACGATGTACCTGGCCACATCTGTATATTGATGAATGGAGCCTGTCCGGTCTGGGGTACTGTCTGGTCCGGTTTTTACCCTGAATGATACTAGGATGGGTAACTGCGTCTCTGTCTTGGAGGAGAGCAGCCATATTGGACTGGGCATAGTCTGGTAACAATGGCTGAGCAAAGCACAGATACCGCATAATTGTATTACTACTAAGAACATGTTTTACATACGCAGGGCCGGATTATGGCTTGTATCGCCCCCTACATTCATTTAACCCCTTGCCTTGCCCACCCCCTACCCCCACACCCCAATATGGCACTGTTGTAATTATTCAATAAATGGGTGCTGTCTGCTAAAGGCCCTTTAAAACAGGGTCCAACATAACATGGTAATCCGGATTATCAGTAGTGCAGATTAAATAATAGGAGTAGGGTATTGTGAGGTATTATAACCAGGGTATCTGTAAGATCTTTTACATGTTTAAAAAGCCACATGTTGTTGCTATGGCTCCGCATCCCCCGGGTGACCCGCCTCCAACTACGTGGGACAGGGGCTGTTACCATTCTCCATAGCTTTATTGTTTGCGTTTCAAAATCTATATACAGTAGCATAAAATCTTATTTGACCAAGAAAAGCAATATTCTGCCGTCACCCTTAGCAACCAGGTAGAAATTGTCAGCTGAATTAGTTTAGGTCAAATATTATTAATATTATTATTCTTTATTTATTCAGCAGCGCCCAGTTACAGAGTACATAAATGAGTAAGCAAAAAAGGAAACTGACTTAGAGCTGAATATAATACAGGACACGTACAGGGTGTATAACCACTAGGTGATTCATCGCGCTTTTCACACCGTCGTAAGGGGCTACGCCCGCACCCTCAGAGCATTGGGTCTGGCCGGACCTACCCCCCTGGAGCAGCGGGTCTGCCCAAACCCCACCCCCCCAGAGCAGCGGGTATGCCCGCCCAAGAGTCTGCACGCACCCCCCTCCCTCGCTGGAGCCAGACCCTCCGCTGCTTCGGGGGGGGGGTGTCAGTCCCGCCGCACCGGATGGGGGCGGTGATACCCACTGCTCCAGCGAGGGGGGGGGGGTGCAGGCATACCTGCAAACGCGGAGGTGGTGGGGTCGGGCAGACCCACTGGGGGGGGGGGGGTTTGTGGGCAGACCCGCTGATCCGGGGGTGGGCGGGGGGGTGGACCTGCTGCTACGGGTGGGCATACCCACTACTGCGGCGGGTGGGTTGCTCTGGGGGGGTGCGGGCAGACCCACTTATGCAGGGGGTGGGGGGTGTGCTCGCAGACCCGCTGCTCGCAGGGGGTGGTGAAGGCAGACTCGCGCGCGTGGGGTTGGTGGGGCGGTGAGCAGGCAGACCTGCACACGCGGGGTGTGTGGGCGGGGGGGCCCTGGCAGAACCGCTCTCGGGGGTGGGCGGAAAAACCCACTTGCGCTTGGGTTTGCAGGTAGACCCGATTGGGGGAGGGGGGGGGGAGACCAGCTCGCATGCTGGAGCAGGTGGGGGGAGGATGCGTGCTTGCAGAACCGCTGCCCTAGGGGAGGAAAGGAGGGTGGGCAGCGGTGTTGGCAGACCTGCGGTTCCGGTGGGGGGTGCCGGCAGACCCGCTGATCCAGGGGGGGTGGTATGCGCGCAGACCCGCTGCTCACGGTGGATGGTGCGTGCAGACTCGCTGCTCGCGCGGCGTGGGGGGGGGGGATCCTTACTGAATTACTCCCTAAATTTATCAGGGTGGCAGAAAATCTATGGATTTGGTGGGATCAAAGATGGTTTAAGTAAGAGAACAAAAAGCACATGAGGGGCCCTGCTCGCTGAAAGCTAACATTCCAGCTACCTCTCACAGGCTTTAGTACATTGGCAGCGTTGTCATTATATAAGCCCTGACGTGTGTGTTTTGTTCTCCTGTAGGACATATCTAGTATCCATGCGGGAGATAAATGAGGTTGCATTTTCAGTATGTGGCGCAGCCTTCAGTCTGAGAGGCAGACAGCCTGGGGCCCGCAGTGCAGCGCACACAGCTGCGGCGCAGGGGTGCAGTCTCCAGGCGATGTGCAGAGAGACAGCACTGTTACATAATGTCTGCGGATATTACACTACGCTACCACTGGTTCAGCGTGACGGAATGCACCATGTACAACATAGCACTGTGGAGAATACAACACACTAATCCCTGCCTTTGGGAGTGCAGAGGAACAGCAGCCCCTACCCATGATGCTCTGCGCCTTCCATGCTTTGGAACCACTGCTTTGTCTGTAACTGTGCAGAGAAGCAGCATGTATAATGATGGTGTTTGTACAGTCTCTTCAGCATGCAGTATTCCTCCTGCCGGACAGCTCTCTCCTCTCTGTCTTGTTAATAATGTAGCAAGCTTGTGTTCTCTGCCTCCAGCAAAACTGTGGATGAGCCTCTGGTCACACTGACTTCAAACGCCAGACTGCTCCTTTATGTGCGGCTTCTCAGACAGGGAAATCATGGGTGGATGGTACACAGGAAAGAGGGGGGGTCTGAGATTGGGGTACTAGCGCCAGTCTAACGCTGTCTTCCCAGTATCGATTTGACGGTGGAGGATAACAGCTGCTGTCAAACTTGGCTGAATCCTACCTTTTTTTAATAGTACTGCAGGGCCTTCAAAATCCACTCCGTTATACTGGAGAGACGCCATTCTGCCGCAGAGTTGTCCAATTAGAAAGTGATATTTGCAGAGCGATGGCTGAAAGAGGGCTGTATTCCGCACGCGGGGATAAAGCCGGGGGCTGCGTAACATAGATTCGGAGGTGGAAAAGGAAATACACAACCCAAGACGGTAAAGTGTACTACCCACTCATAGCAACAGGTACTGAACTCTGGCAGTAGACTTTGCGGCCTATTTATAAAGAGTAATGAAGTTGCCTGTGGCAACCGAACATCTTTGAAGTAACATTTATCAAGTTCATTCTATAAAATTATATGTAGAAACTGATGGGTTGCTATGGGCAACTTCCCCACTGGCTAACTTCGCCACTCTTTATTTGCTTCAAGAATAGACCCTCATACTTGTTTGCGGCCTACCCCCATTGAAAATGTCACATCCAAAATGGCTGCTGCTTTCAGAGCAGACAGTTACAAGTGGGTTCTGCTGGAACAATAAGAGCGTGACTTCCTGTATTGTACTAGCAACCTGCCCATGCTACGCACAGGTAAATTGTGTCACACCCCCTGTCTGCTCCCTGTCACACACCCCAACATTCAGCAGCATTGCCTCCTTCTACCCCAGAGCGCAATGTACTTTATGTACTTTGTGCTACAGCACCAGCCGGGCAGCCTAACGCCAAAGTCTCCGTCACATGCCACACGCACGCATTAGATCCTACATGCCAGTTGCATGACCTTCCTTACATGCACATGGGCAGTATGACTGGTGAGTCCCTGAGTGCCCATACACGTGTGTTTTAGCAGCATTACAAGTAGAGATGCCAATCCCGGGGCATTTTTTAAATACCGGGATTCGGGATTGAAAAATGTTCAATCCCGGGATTCACAAGATCCCGGTATTGGCATCCCTAATAATAAAAAACGCCCTGGCCGCCCACTATTTAATTACATTTGCGGAGCGAGGTTGCTGAGTGGGCGGCTGGGCTAATTAGGTGGCTGGGAGCCGGGTACAGCCGGGAGCCAGGTATGCTGAGTGGGCGGGCAGGAGGGCTGCTGGCTGGTTTGCCACCGGGTTGGTAGGCAGGGTGGCTGGGAGCCAGGAAGGCTGGGTGGGCGGACGGACGGCTGTGCCCTGCGCAGCATGACCTCTGACCTTGTCACGCTGCGCAGTGCTGCACTGCCGGGTATGGGAGAAGCCGGGCAGCGTCTCAGACGCTGCCCGGAATTAGACTGCGCATGCGCAGTCTAATCCAGAAATCCCGAGATTGGAGTTTCCAATCCCGGAATTGAAATCCCAGCGTTTTGGGGGCCAATTCCCGGGATCCCGCCGATCCCGATCGGCCACCCCAATTACAATGGAGCTACATATGTATTAGCCTGGGACACCTGGAACCTTTAATCAGGCCCTATCTACGAGGAAAGGCTGCATGGTGTAGAGTGGCGTTACTACAGATAAACCTTCCTGGGAAACTGAAGCACATAACAACGCAGACTGCTGAAACGTTCATCCAGCGGTTCCCGAGATTTCCCCGCTCTGACAGACAGACGTGATTTGGAGACTTTGCTTTATACTATGTAAGGATAATATATAATCTATATTCCGTCACTGCCCGCCCCTCTGTAGCCGCGATACGCGGGCCCAGATATTGAGTGATGTCCATGGCCGGCTGTACAATTTGTGACCTGGAGTCTGTCCTTCCCGGATAGTCCCATAGGAGCCATAAGAGAAAGTTCCCTTTACTATCTGTCACAGCGCAGCTTGTTAGAGGTGAGTATTCATCAGCTGAGTGCAGGCGGTGCGGGAATTAGTTTATGGCCCTTCAGCGCACAGGCGGACGACCTTCTATGTAATAACTCTCACAGCGGCACTTGTGAGCTTCATACTCTCATTTCTGGGCACTTGTGGGAACCGGCGCACAGTGGCGATTTAGGAAATGACAGCAAACGTCTTATAGGTTGCTACGGGCAACAGCACAATTCTCCTTTATGCTAGATTTTATGACCCCTGTAAATTGGCAGCATCATCATGGCTTGACTGTGGCAATCCAATCACCATCCATTGTAGAGAAATCTATAGGCTGTCAGGATGGAGCCGATTAACCCTTCATTAGAAATGGATTCTTTAGGTTTGGTGGAGCCCCTTTGACCCTTTGCTGTGCCTTGCGTAATTGCTTTACACTAAGCTCAGAATGACCGTATATCACCATCAGGAGCAATGACCTGCTGCCCTGGAAACACTTATATCAGGAGAGCACAGTTGCTGCTAATCAGACCAACCTTGATCACATCAGTTTTCCTAGTCTCTGGTACTACGGTAAGCAGTTGTGCAGTCTTGCAGCATTTCAGCAAAACACCTTAAATATTGTTCTTTGATCCCTACGTCAGATGCCATGTCCCTGTATAGATTATGTTGCAGCGCTCTGTACTGACACATCTCTCCGGACGTCTAACAGATGTTGGGCCCAACTGGATTCTAGGTTATTTTCCTTAAGGATTATCGCATATGAGTAAGGTTAACATAGAGGGATTTGGGAGGAGATAAGGGGATTATGCGACAAAGACAAATGCAATAACAGTCCAAGGAGGGTGTACTAAAGAAGCCAAAGACATGAATAGGATCATCTATCCACATACACATAGATACTGTAGGAAAAACTGATGACATATAAATAATAATCATTTATTCCGATGTATAATGTAACATCAGCAACAGTCAGTAAAAAAAGCTTTAAGCAGAAAGAACGATGTTAGAACACGTGGTACTTAGTGACTATAAATCTTGGCATTGCAAAAACTAATTTATAACTTCCAACTTTAAGTGGTAAATGTAATGCAGATTGGGGGCGTAGTCTCAAAAGTTGGGGGGGATGTCAACATTCGGGACAAAAAAAAAACGGGAAAAACTCAAGTCGATCTTTTGACGTTCCCATTGTCGCTAGAGTCGGCATTGTAAAGTAGAATGCTACGTTTCTATACTTTGTAACGGAAAATCAGTGTCACTAGCAAATTGTCCCTCCTGACAGTACATGCTTGGCCACAGGTGGTTTCCTTATTCACTTCGTTACGTTTTTGTTTTTTTTCCCCACAGTAAAATCACGGCTTTTTCTTTATGGGAAGTTTGCAATTTGACAGGCACCTCTGTGCTGCAGTTAGTAATTTACTACACTATAATTGTACCCTTATTATTTACACAATTAAGCCCATTAAAGTACCCCAGATCTTATTATGTAACATTATAAACACCTCCACATTATAATCAGCAGATCAAATGAAGTCACATTACAGAGCCCCCTTAGCAATACAACATCACCCACACACTTCTCATTGGAAATGTAATGACACAGTCTGGGCCAATGAGTCCCACACAACTGCTTAGCAGGCATATCTGGAACTTGGGTATGCAACTAAATAACCTGGGGACCCCCCCCCCACACACACACACACACACACACACTGCAAGTTTCATGGTACAGCTACACTTTACCATTTCCAAATCAGAGTTTGGAAGGACGTTAAAGTATTAAAGTAGGGATGAGCGCGTTCGGATCCTAGAGATCCGAACGCCCCCTCAACTTACCTGATCCGAGGCGTTCATGAGCTGTTCACATCCATCCCGCTGATAATCTGAATTGAAAATGAGGCCGAACTTCATCTTCCCGCTGTCGGATTCTCGCAAGTCCCGGCTTCCGGCATCATCTTCATTCCAGTGGCGTACGCAGGGGGGGTTTCTGGTTGCCCAGAAACCCCCCTCACAGGCCAAGTTTTTTTATCAAAGTGGGCAGCTCCCCAGTGCTGAAGATTGCCCGGCGGCTGCTTCTGAGTGCCCACGGCTGCTTAGCATGAAGGGGAACAGCAGGTAAGAATGAGCAGCTGCAGGCACTTGGAAGCAGCAGCAGGACGTCTGCAGTGGAGAGAGAGGTGGGAGAGGTGAGCACTACCAGAGAGAGGGGACGGGGGATGCGCCTGCAGGGTCTCGTCTTGGTGCAGAGGCCTGGTGGTCCGGGGGCTGCGGAAGCCGGAGGCAGGATGAGTGTCAGTGGCTGCTCCCGTCATGTTGGCTTACATTGTGTGTGTAGCAGGCACAGCTGGATGAAAGGGGGGCCGGGGGGTAAGTACATATGCGCACGTGTGTGTGTGTGTGTGTGTGGGGGGGGGATAGAGGTGCGCTATATCACCAATACCAATTTTTAAGGGTGACTCTTAAAATTCAATAATAGATAAAAACAAATGAACATTTATTAGAAATTTTCCAATATATGTAATTTCATCAGCATTTTCAAAGGTGCCACACGAAAAGATCAATCCGCAGCCCAACGCGTTTCATCCTTCAGGACTTCATCAGGGGCAATGACTAAATCTCTAGAGGCAGTAGATCCTCTAGTAGGAGTGGAGGTGGTACGTCCTATAGAGCAAAATATTGGTATTGCAGTTATGAGTGCAGTAATGAATGAAGGTAGTTTTTGGACCACCTATTTTACAAATGATTAAACATAATCATAGCATGGCAGCAAGGCGATGGTTGGCTATAAACTTCTATTTCTCCTGTCACCAATGTGGATAAATCCTCTCAAGTGGGAAAACGCTGTGTAGCCCAGGTACTCAGAGAGTAAGTGATCATCTCCTCTTATCACTACCCGGTGTCTACCCCAGTGCCAGCAGCTGTGTCTGCCCCCCTCTATCATCTCATCTCCTCTTATCACTACCCGGTGTCTACCCCAGTGCCAGCAGCTGTGTCTGCCCCCTCTATCAGATCATCTCCTCTTATCACTACCCGGTGTCTACCCCAGTGCCAGCAGCTGTGTCTGCCCCCCTCTATCATCTCATCTCCTCTTATCACTACCCGGTGTCTACCCCAGTGCCAGCAGCTGTGTCTGCCCCCTCTATCAGATCATCTCCTCTTATCACTACCCGGTGTCTACCCCAGTGCCAGCAGCTCTGTCTGCCCCCCCTCTATCAGATCATCTCCTCTTATCACTACCCGGTGTCTACCCCAGTGCCAGCAGCTCTGTCTGTCCCCTCTATCAGATCATCTCCTCTTATCACTACTCGGTGTCTACCCCAGTGCCAGCAGCTGTGTCTGCCCCCCCCCCCCCCCTCTATCATCTCCTCTTATCACTACCCGGTGTCTACCCCAGTGTCAGCAGCTCTGTCTGTCCCCTCTATCAGATCATCTCCTCTTATCACTACCCGGTGTCTACCCCAGTGCCAGCAGCTGTGTCTGCCCCCTCTATCAGATCATCTCCTCTTATCACTACCCGGTGCCTACCCCAGTGCCAGCAGCTGTGTCTGCCCCCCTCTATCAGATCATCTCCTCTTATCACTACCCGGTGTCTACCCCAGTGCCAGCAGCTGTGTCTGCCCCCCTCTATCAGATCATTTCCTCTTATCACTACCCGGTGTCTACCCCAGTGCCAGCAGCTGTGTCTGCCCCCCTCTTTCAGATCATCTCCTCTTATCACTACCCGGTGTCTACCCCAGTGCCAGCAGCTGTGTCTGCCCCCCTCTATCAGATCATCTCCTCTTATCACTACCCGGTGTCTACCCCAGTGCCAGCAGCTGTGTCTGCCCCCTCTATCAGATCATCTCCTCTTATCACTACCCGGTGTCTACCCCAGTGCCAGCAGCTGTGTCTGCCCCCCTCTATCAGATCATCTCCTCTTATCACTACCCGGTGTCTACCCCAGTGCCAGCAGCTGTGTCTGCCCCCCCTCTATCATCTCATCTCCTCTTATCACTACCCGGTGTCTACCCCAGTGCCAGCAGCTGTGTCTGCCCCCCCTCTATCATCTCATCTCCTCTTATCACTACCCGGTGTCTACCCCAGTGCCAGCAGCTGTGTCTGCCCCCCCTCTATCAGATCATCTCCTCTTATCACTACCCGGTGTCTACCCCAGTGCCAGCAGCTGTGTCTGTCCCCTCTATCAGATCATCTCCTCTTATCACTACCCGGTGTCTACCCCAGTGCCAGCAGCTGTGTCTGCCCCCCTCTATCAGATCATCTCCTCTTATCACTACCCGGTGCCTACACCAGTGCCAGCAGCTGTGTCTGCCCCCCTCTATCAGATCATCTCCTCTTATCACTACCTGGTGTCTTCCCCAGTGCCAGCAGCTGTGTCTGCCCCCCCCCCCCCCCCCCCTCTATCAGATCATCTCCTCTTATCACTACCCGGTGCCTACCCCAGTGCCAGCAGCTGTGTCTGCCCCCCTCTATCAGATCATCTCCTCTTATCACTACCCGGTGTCTACCCCAGTGCCAGCAGCTGTGTCTGCCCCCCTCTATCAGATCATTTCCTCTTATCACTACCCGGTGTCTACCCCAGTGCCAGCAGCTGTGTCTGCCCCCCTCTTTCAGATCATCTCCTCTTATCACTACCCGGTGTCTACCCCAGTGCCAGCAGCTGTGTCTGCCCCCCTCTATCAGATCATCTCCTCTTATCACTACCCGGTGTCTACCCCAGTGCCAGCAGCTGTGTCTGCCCCCTCTATCAGATCATCTCCTCTTATCACTACCCGGTGTCTACCCCAGTGCCAGCAGCTGTGTCTGCCCCCCTCTATCATCTCATCTCCTCTTATCACTACCCGGTGTCTACCCCACTGCCAGCAGCTGTGTCTGCCCCCCTCTATCAGATCATCTCCTCTTATCACTACCCGGTGTCTACCCCAGTGCCAGCAGCTGTGTCTGCCCCCCCTCTATCATCTCATCTCCTCTTATCACTACCCGGTGTCTACCCCAGTGCCAGCAGCTGTGTCTGCCCCCCCTCTATCATCTCATCTCCTCTTATCACTACCCGGTGTCTACCCCAGTGCCAGCAGCTGTGTCTGCCCCCTCTATCAGATCATCTCCTCTTATCACTACCCGGTGCCTACCCCAGTGCCAGCAGCTGTGTCTGCCCCCCTCTATCAGATCATCTCCTCTTATCACTACCCGGTGTCTACCCCAGTGCCAGCAGCTGTGTCTGCCCCCCTCTATCAGATCATTTCCTCTTATCACTACCCGGTGTCTACCCCAGTGCCAGCAGCTGTGTCTGCCCCCCTCTTTCAGATCATCTCCTCTTATCACTACCCGGTGTCTACCCCAGTGCCAGCAGCTGTGTCTGCCCCCCTCTATCAGATCATCTCCTCTTATCACTACCCGGTGTCTACCCCAGTGCCAGCAGCTGTGTCTGCCCCCTCTATCAGATCATCTCCTCTTATCACTACCCGGTGTCTACCCCAGTGCCAGCAGCTGTGTCTGCCCCCCTCTATCAGATCATCTCCTCTTATCACTACCCGGTGTCTACCCCACTGCCAGCAGCTGTGTCTGCCCCCCTCTATCAGATCATCTCCTCTTATCACTACCCGGTGTCTACCCCAGTGCCAGCAGCTGTGTCTGCCCCCCCTCTATCATCTCATCTCCTCTTATCACTACCCGGTGTCTACCCCAGTGCCAGCAGCTGTGTCTGACCCCCCTCTATCAGATCATCTCCTCTTATCACTACCCGGTGTCTTCCCCAGTGCCAGCAGCAGTGTCTGCCCCCCTCTATCAGATCATCTCCTCTTATCACTACCCGGTGTCTACCCCAGTGCCAGCAGCTGTGTCTGCCCCCCCTCTATCATCTCATCTCCTCTTATCACTACCCGGTGTCTACCCCAGTGCCAGCAGCTGTGTCTGACCCCCCTCTATCAGATCATCTCCTCTTATCACTACCCGGTGTCTTCCCCAGTGCCAGCAGCTGTGTCTGCCCCCCCCCCCTCTATCAGATCATCTCCTCTTATTACTACCCGGTGTCTTCCCCAGTGCCAGCAGCTCTGTCTGCCCCCCTCTATCAGATCATCTCCTCTTATCACTACCCGGTGTCTACCCCAGTGCCAGCAGCTGTGTCTGCCCCCTCTATCATCTCATCTCCTCTTATCACTACCCGGTGTCTACCCCAGTGCCAGCAGCTCTGTCTGCCCCCTCTATCAGATCATCTCCTCTTATCACTACCCGGTGTCTTCCCCAGTGCCAGCAGCTCTGTCTGCCCCCACCTCTATCAGATCATCTCCTCTTATCACTACCCGGTGTCTACCCCAGTGCCAGCAGCTCTGTCTGCCCCCCTCTATCAGATCATCTCCTCTTATCACTACCCGGTGTCTACCCCAATGCCAGCAGCTGTGTCTGCCCCCTCTATCAGATCATCTCCTCTTATCACTATCCGGTGTCTTCCCCAGTGACAGCAGCTGTGTCTGCCCCCTCTATCAGATCATCTCCTCTTATCACTACCCGGTGTCTACCCCAGTGCCAGCAGCTCTGTCTGCCCCCTCTATCAGATCATCTCCTCTTATCACTACCCGGTGTCTTCCCCAGTGCCAGCAGCTGTGTCTGCCCCCTCTATCAGATCATCTCCTCTTATCACTACCCGGTGTCTACCCCAGTGCCAGCAGCTGTGTCTGCCCCCTCTATCAGATCATCTCCTCTTATCACTACCCGGTGTCTTCCCCAGTGCCAACAGCTGTGTCTGCCCCCCTCTATCAGATCATCTCCTCTTATCACTACCCGGTGTCTTCCCCAGTGCCAGCAGCTGTGTCTGCCCCCCTCTATCAGATCATCTCCTCTTATCACTACCCGGTGTCTACTCCAGTGCCAGCAGCTGTGTCTGCCCCCTCTATCAGATCATCTCCTCTTATCACTACCCGGTGTCTACCCCAGTGCCAGCAGCTGTGTCTGCCCCCTCTATCATCTCATCTCCTCTTATCACTACCCGGTGTCTACCCCAGTGCCAGCAGCTGTGTCTGCCCCCCTTTATCATCTCCTCTTATCACTACCCGGTGACTTCCCCAGTGCCAGCAGCTGTGTCTGCCCCCCTCTATCAGATCATTTCCTCTTATCACTACCCGGTGTCTACCCCAGTGCCAGCAGCTGTGTCTGCCCCCTCTATCAGATCATCTCCTCTTATCACTACCCGGTGTCTACCCCAGTGCCAGCAGCTGTGTCTGCCCCCCTCTATCAGATCATTTCCTCTTATCACTACCCGGTGTCTACCCCAGTGCCAGCAGCTGTGTCTGCCCCCCTCTATCAGATCATTTCCTCTTATCACTACCCGGTGTCTACCCCAGTGCCAGCAGCTGTGTCTGCCCCCTCTATCAGATCATCTCCTCTTATCACTACCCGGTGTCTACCCCAGTGCCAGCAGCTGTGTCTGCCCCCCTCTATCAGATCATCTCCTCTTATCACTACCCGGTGTCTACCCCAGTGCCAGCAGCTTTGGATCCAGAAAATGCTCTGATCTCTGTTCTGGATCTATGTCTAATCACTGTCTGATGGCCATCAAGTTATTGAAGATGACATTTATCTGTCCAGGATGTGTCAGGTTCCCCTGATGGGCAGATATCTCTGCTTTCTGTTGTCCTTGCCTTTCATAGAACTACTGCTCCTGATGTCTGCGCACTGAAAGCAGCGATCAGGCTGGATGATGCTTCAGAGCAGGAGACCTGGGAAGTGTCTGACCTGCTGGTGCCATTGAACCCAAAGTAACATATGTTTCCATTTAAAAAAGTGTTGCATTTATTTTCTTGGCCTTTGGGTAATCAGCTATTAACCCCTTCCTCACTCCATGGCCTGCAGTGTAAAGAGACCTCTATTGTATTGGATAATGAATTCAGCACCACAGTGGGTGGACAGCGGCTGCCTAGAGCTGAACAAGGGGGGATTCTGGTTGGTTTGGGCAGATGTAACAGGTGCAGAGAGAGTTAGATTCGGGTGGGGTGTGTTCAAACTGCAATCTTAATCACAGTGTAAAAATTAAACAGCCATTATTTACCCTGCAAAATGACTCCCCTCTCTCTGCACATGTTACATCTACCCCACCTGCAGCGCAGCATGGTTTTGTCCATTAAAGAAGGAGTTTGCTTTTGCAAACCAACCTGAATCATCCCCCAACTTCAGAGGGGTGAAGGGCCTAATTCTATGTCACATGGGAGCTAATTCAGGCCTGATCGCTGGGCTGCGAAAATGTCTAAAACCATTCATTAGATGCCCACCTCATGTATTGGGTCACCATTCATTACAGGCACTGAGTAGCAGCTGCTATGGGGCCCGGTCCTGCGAGGGGCCCACCTTAAAGTGAATACACTAGAAAGTCTCATTATATGAACTGGGAACCCTGTAAGCACTATCCTGGTGCAGACACTATTTGGGGCATACAGTGAACAATTGCTGATGTGGGTCATAAGGTCGACACGACATACTGTATGTCGACATGGTTACCATCGACAGGGTCGGATGGTCAACTTAAGCATTAGGTCGACAATGGGAAAGTCGACAGTGAAGAGGTGGACATGAGTTTTTCATATATTTTTTATCCCGATTTTCAGCATCAGTCGACATTGACACCGTATCAGTCAACATTGACACCGTATCAGTGTACCGCACCCACTCGCTGCGCTCACCATGCTTGGCGCACTTTTATATTCTCCGTCCACGCCCGCGTGGACAAAGAAGGGCATGAGATCCCGTACAGGCCGAAGCCGTCTTATATATAGATCCACAGTTATATTCATCTGGCAGATATAACATTGTATACTCTCATTCCCTGTATATTGTACCCAGCCTGTGTATTAGAGCACTTGGTCCTGTCTGGAATACGTCTGGCAATGGGGTTCTGGCTGCCCGCTGTGTGATGTGGATCAGAGATAGAATGTCAACAGGAAAATATCTCAACGGGTTTTGAATATTTTGAGTGATTTTGGGAGGTGCTGCTGAGAATGATGTAGCCGAGTGTATCGGTCACACTGGGGGGTCTAACAGGACATCACAGATCCCGTGTAGAGGAATGCCGGATCTCTGTAACGGGAGATAGAGCACTGCTTGGTAACAATATAGAGGATTATATCACCCAGGGCTAAGCACATCCTGGCAGATAATGTATACATAGCCATCATCAGACTCATAGATACATGGGATCAGGGAGAGGTCGGTGTGTCCTGGTGTCTGTGTATTAGGAGGAGGGGAGAGGTCCGTGTGTCCTGGTGTCTGTGTATTAGGAGGAGGGGAGAGGTCAGTGCGTCCTGGTGTCTGTGTATTAGGAGGAGGGGAGAGGTCAGTGTGTCCTGGTATCTGTGTATTAGGAGGAGGGGAGAGGTCAGTGTGTCCTGGTGTCTGTGTATTAGGAGGAGGGGAGAGGTCAGTGTGTCCTGATGTCTGTGTATTAGGATGAGGGGAGAGGTCAGTGTGTCCTGGTGTCTGTGTATTAGGAGGAGGGGAGAGGTCAGTGTGTCCTGGTGTCTGTGTATTAGGAGGAGGGGAGAGGTCAGTGTGTCCTGATGTCTGTGTATTAGGAGGAGGGGAGAGGTCAGTGTGTCCTGGTGCCTGTGTATTAGGAGGAGGGGAGAGGTCAGTGTGTCCTGGTGTCTGTGTATTAGGAGGAGGGGAGAGGTCAGTGTGTCCCCTGATGTCTGTGTATTAGGAGGGGAGAGGTCAGTGTGCCCTGAATGTCTGTGTATTAGGAGGAGGGGAGAGGTCAGTGTGTCCTGATGCCTGTGTATTAGGAGGATGGGAGAGGTCAGTGTGTCCTGATGTCTGTGTATTAGGAGGAGGGGAGAGGTCAGTGTGTCCTGATGTCTGTGTATTAGGAGGAGGGGAGAGGTCAGTGTGTCCTCATGTCTGTGTATTAGGAGAAGGGGAGAGGTCAGTGTGTCCTGATGCCTGTGTATTAGGAGGAGGGGAGAGGTCAGTGTGTCCTGATGCCTGTGTATTAGGAGGGGAGAGGACAGTCTGTCCTGATGTCTGTGTATTAGGAGGGGAGAGGTCAATGTGTTCTGAATGTCTGTGTATTAGGAGGAGGGGAGAGGTCAGTGTGTCCTGATGTCTGTGTATTAGCAGGAGGGGAGAGGTCAGTGTGTCCTGATGTCTGTGTATTAGGAGGGGAGAGGTCAGTGTGTCCTGATGTCTGTGTATTAGGAGGAGGGGCGAGGTCAGTATCCCCTAGTGTCTGTGTATTAGGAGGAGGGGAGAGGTCAGTATCCCCTGGTGTCTGTGTATTAGGAGGAGGGGAGAGGTCAGTGTCCCCTGATGTCTGTGTATTAGGAGGAGGGGAGAGGTCAGTGTGTCCTGATGTCTGTGTATTAGCAGGAGGGGAGAGGTCAGTGTGCCCTGATGTCTGTGTATTAGGAGGGGAGAGGTCAACATATCCTAGTAACTTATGACCGATGTCACGTGCAGTAACAGACAGGGAGTGTTTGGGGGAGGTAACGGAATAAAGACCTAAAAAGTGCAGGCACGTTGTGTACGTTTTGGGGTGTGTCTCACCTGTATATTATTTGCACATCCGTTGAGCACACTGGGCCTAATTCAGTCTTGTTTGCAGATTACCAAAAATCACTAATATGCAATTTTAGTTCATCTGAACATGCGTGCAATTTCTAGCGCACGTTCGCCACCATTGCAGTCACATTGCAGAATATACGACCACAGACCAAGGGACGACAGGGCGGCAAAACTACACCTGAAGCTGAATGAGGCCCACTATCTCAGCTACAGATTAGCATTCAACTCTGAATGAGGCCCATAGGTGTGCGTTAGGCGTTGCCGCCTTGTCCGGGCCTAGTTGCCTTCATTAGAAGACACAGCTAATAATTGCAGGTGTCTCATTTCCGTTCCCCGGTCCGCCATTGCTAAATGCCTGGCTCTCAGTGTAAGGACGCACAAGTCTGGGGAGGCGGCGAGAGGATGCAGGCAGAGCGCACACTACATGTAATTGCTCGGAGTGAATCCCCTGAGGTCTGTGACTCCGTTTCACGCATGGCCGCCCCCTGACAGCTCTTCTTTCACCTGCTTGATTAGGTTTTGCCATTTTTTTTTTCTGCTCCACAGAAAAAGCCTGAGCGAGGCGGAACAAGGGAAAAATATTGATTTTACAGGTGCTGAATTGATACTGGAATAACATGTAAACTACACAGCCATCAGCTCCTTAACCTCATGCACCGTGAAGAGAAGAGGCTATTGTGGCGGAGAAAGCTGCACACTGAGATATGCAGAGAGAGTGGGCTGCGGCTGATTTACACCCATCACACTGATTGGCGGCATTTCCTTGGCACACATTCGACCGGTTGAAAACCTGCCGTGCAATTTAACCCCTTTGTCCCGGGTATTGTGTATCTCAGCGGAAGAGAGGCTCTGGCACAACTGGGACACACGTGGAAAACGGCGACATGGCTGACATCCGTATTATTCCATCGGATTGTTTGCATAGATTACACATCCTTTGTTCCTGAATAGCTCTATCAAACTGGGTCTGATCTGCAGAGGCGTACTGGAGCTGGAACATTCCGTGCCCTTCCTCTGTCGCTGGAAGCGCTCACTGAGGCTGCAGCAGATATTTCTCAAAGCAAATTGTTTATTTGTGAGGGCATATATGCTGTATATATATATAAATGTATGCGGACATGGCTGTTTGCGTTAGGCCTATACCAGTCCTGAACCCACGGCTGCGAATTTGCAGGCCGAGCGATTATCGATACAATGTGCGTTCAGCCCTAGACTCTGCCACGCTGCCATCCACGGATGAGATTGAAACAGCGGATTGATCCACCCTTTCACAGATCTATGTGATTACACGGAATCAGAGGGGTGTGGATTATTTGGTCGACAAGCATTGAATTGACACCACTAGGTCGACGTGGGTCTAGGTCGACATGGGACAAGGTCGACATGAGTCTAGGTCGACATGGGCAAGGTTGACGGTCAAAAGGTCGAAATGGGGTTTTTCACAGTTTTTTTACCCGAATGTCGACACTGTCGACATGGACACCGTTTGAAGTGCACCGCATCCGCTCGCATTGCTCACTACTATTTTATTCTCCCACCATGCTCTAGTGGATGGTAGGGCATGAAATACCGCCTATCGGCACATGTCGGCTCAAAAAACAGCGAAAAACCCCATGTCGACCTTTTGACTGTCGACCTTGTCCATGTCGACCCAATGCTTGTGTCAACCTAGACCCATATCGATCTTGACACATGTCGACCTAGTGGTGTCGACCCAATGCTTGTTGACCTAGTTGCTGTAGACCAAATGACCATATCCCAATCAGAGGCGCTATTAGAGAGGAGGGGGGCAATATGCAGGTTCTGATTGGGCCTTCTCCTCTCCCATGTGCCAGAGTCTATTGCGGGTACAAAGGTCTCCAGGAACATGGCGTCTTTGCCACGCTTGTAAGGAAACCTCTATTGCACATGCCAGAAAATTGCTGTGACAGACATTTTCTCAGTGATTTTTGATGCTGCGCTGCCATCACCGGTATAATTGAGGTGAGGATTTCTTCCAAGTAACAAGGTGAGTCCTACCTGGAGGACTCAGGTAGAGATGAGCAACGTCTGACAGCTGTAATTCGCCGGATGGAGGACCAGGAAGCCAGAGCTGGAAAACATTCCCAACGATTATGATTGGACAAAACAACCTGCCTAGCAAGCTACGGCCTCCCCAAGTAGTCTACCTCCCACCAACTGTTTTGCCGTGACGCGTGATCTTACTACTAGTTGTTCAAATACAAATCAGACATTTAGCGAATCCCTCTCCGCAATTATATGACACATGCATTCCGCACCTCACACAATATTGTGCCCCAATTCTACCTTTCACTTTCAAAGAAAAAGTTGCTTGAAGTATCTACAGCTCCTAGCCTGACTTATCCCACCTGCCAGTACCATTATCCCGGATTCACGCCTTCATGCAACCTATAATATACTAATCCAATCATTCCCCCCACACACCGCCTTCTGCAATAATCCCACGTATCTCTGCTCGCCGCAGACATATTCTTTAAGGATTTATATCTTCACAGGATACTAAATAAATACATGGTTCTTCGTAATCATTACATGGAATGTTGCATTATCCTTGATGCATTGTAGTACAGGCTGAACCAAACGCTTCCACCTTGCCTTGATTGTCACATTGGCCCTTATTCAGATCTGGTCGCAGTACAAATGTGTTCTCAAAATGGGCAAAACCATTTGCACTGCAGGTGGGGCAGATGCAAAATGTATGGAGAGAGTTAGATTTGTGTTAAGTTATTTTGTTTCTGTGCAGGGTAAATACTGGCTGCATTATTTTTACACTGCAATTTAGATTTCAGTTTCAACGCACCCCACCCAAATTTAACTCTCTCTGCACATGTTACATCTGCCCCACCTGCAGTGCACATGGTTTTGCCCATTTTGAGAACAAATTTGTACTGCGATCAGATCTGAATAAGGGCAATTGAGCCTGTGTGTTTAGGAAACAGTTTAATGAGTTTAACCTTACTGGCCCCAGCATTTTACCATTATATTCTATGGGACTCTAGTCTAGTGGTTCAATCACCATGAAAATTGCTGGGTTGTGGGAAATCGCTCAGTGTGTATGCTTACATTGGCCAGTGATTTTCCTTACATTGTTCAGCATACATACTGGGCACAAACGCCCAGTGTGTATGCACCTTTAGAGATGGGGAAAAAGGATTTAATTGAAGGTTCAGATTCACCCTAGTTTTACACCTGTTGGCGCATCAGGCTAAATAACCGTGAATTGATTGTAAATAAACCAATCAACAGTTGCGGTTTCTACCTAAGGGTTACAGGGCTGCAGCCCCCCAGGTAAAATCCGCCACTGTAGTGAAGTCAGATGCAGTCTGGCCGGAGGCAGCCCCCCAAAAGGTACGAGTCACCACTACCAATCAACAATGAATCTGGGGCCAATTCAGCATGAGTCGCTAATCAGGGAATTTGCAAATCAATCGATTATCGATTAAATGCACATGTTTGCAAGCTCTTTCCCTACATGGGATAATTGATACAACCGTCCTACAGTATGTAGTCAATTATCGCATTGCGAATTGGGACGATATTTTCACATCAGATCCACATCTGAGGATGATAAATCGTCCAAGTCGATATATTTAGTTTTTGCAATGCGTCTCCAAACTTTCCATGCAAACATCAGTGTATCCTGGGAAAAAGTAGATGTGGGGTAACGTAAGAGAGAAACAAGGGGTGACATTTAATATGCTCCTAAAAATGCGATTTTTAGGAGCTTTCCGAAATCACTCCTTATCGCATTTTTTAATTTCGCATTTCTTTGCCTGAATTCGACTAGTAATGAGATGCAAATTCACGACAAATCGCACCCTATTACATGTGCGATTTTTGCGGCAAATGTGTGATTTCGGACGTTTTTGGCGGTTTAATCGCAGAAGTCACAAATTCGGACCCTATTACATTTCGCCCATGGTGCGATTTTTAGTCATGAAAATGTGCGCATTTTCGGACATGTGCGATTTTGTGTAAAAAAAAAAGTGAAAAAAAAAAAAAACTGTGTGGGGTCCCCCCTCCTGAACATAACCAGCCCAGAGCTCAAAGAGCCGGTCCTGGTTTCATTAAATCACGGGACAAACCGAGTAGGGGTCCCCTGGTTTTTATAAAACCAGCACCAGGCTCAAGGGCCTTCTGGTTCCCAAAATATGGGGGACAAAACAAGTAGGGGTCCCCCCGTATTTCAAGAACCAGCAGCGGGCCCAACCAGCCAGCAGGGTAATGCCAAGTCCCCCCGGCCAAAGCATTCACCCCCTGACCGGTCAGCCTGGGCAGGGGTCCTGGCAGGGGTCCTGAGGAAGTGTGATTCTCACAGTGGAGGCAGCCGGCTCACCTTACAGTTAGTGCGGGATGAGCTGCTGCAGGGGAAAGACTGAGACAAAGCTGGAGCCTGCATTTGTGAGTATAGGTATAAAATTAGTGTGTGCATAATAACATTTTATTGTTCTCCAATAGTTCAAGGGGGCCCATTAATGCCCCAAATGCTAGGAGTTGTGTCCCAGCATGCGGTGGAGGTCAGGTAGTCCACCTGTAAAAAAGCAATGTTTTTTTACACTTTTACACATATCAGCCTGGATGGGTGAAGCCTAGGGGTGGACCCCTTTATTGTGGGGTCCCCACTCCCCCAGGTACCCCGTCCAGGGCTGACCAGCCACAGTGAGCATGATACGGCTGAGGGTCCTTATGTAAACAATGTCCCCCAGCTGTGGCATGACTGCGGGCTGTTGGAGCTCGGTGCTGGTTCCAAAATACGGGGGACCATTACGCTTCCCCCCCCCCCCCCCGTATTTTTGGAAACCGGTCCGGCTCAATGAGCCCGGGGCTGGTTTAAGCTCAGGAGGGGGGGCCCCATGCCATTTTTTTTCTAATTTTAACCTTTACACATATTTTAACACAGAACCATGCACAGATCTCAATGATCTGTGCATGGTTCTGTGAAATTCGCCTGTCAGAACCTGGTCTAATTGTTTGGCGATTTTTAGTAACGTTTACCAAAAATCGCACCCTATTAAATTTGCGAGTTGTAACTTTACAATGGGAAAACACCTGGATGCGAATTGAAGTGTGACTAAAAATTGGCAGGTCAGAATGTGCGAATTCGCAGCAAAAAGTGCGATTTATTTCAAGCAATTCGCATCCTATAAAATGTGCGATTTTCGGAAAGTGAGATTTCGGACGTTTTTTGCGAGTCAGAGTATCGCACACCATTAACCCCTTCAGTGGTGGGTTTTTCTGGGCCAGGAGTACCTAAATAGGACAGGTTTTTCCTGTCCCAGAAAAAACGTCCACTGACGGGGTAGATGAGTCCCAGCGCTCCCCTCCTGTGACCCCCCAGCCCCTCCGCTACAGTGGTCTTCAGCGGAGCTCCCCTGCGGCCGCTGCCAATCATTGCAGCACAGTGACTGGCAGCAGGTGGCAGGCTCGGGGATGTTCGGGGTGGCTCGGGAGGACTCGGACACCCGATCGATCCCGAGTCCCCCGAGCCGTGCCGAACATCCCCGAGCCTGCCGCTGTCTCTCCCGAAGTAATAGCGGTCGCAGGTGAACTCCGGCGTACGATCGCTGGAGCGAAGGTATGGGGGGGGGGGCACAACAGTGGAGGAGGGGAGGGAGCGGCCTAGTGGGGGTCGCTGTTGAGGTGATGCGCCAGTGGTGCACCCCTGCAGGCACCACTGTAGATTTGTGGCATGCCCGGAAATTTTTCGGGACTGCCCACTGCGGCATCGCAGCTTGGGCCGGAATATTTCCGGGACTGCCACTGAAGGGGTTAAATCTCACCCAAGGTGTCTGACATTGAGAATTGAGCGATCTACAACAACACCAGTGTAAGGAGAAGACTGTCGCCAGTCATGGATGATCTGGGGGGGGGGGGGGGGGTTGTTTAATAAAATGCTGACTGATGCGATAACATCTCCTCTGCCCATTTATCACATTGTGACAGATACATATTTCGTCTGGTCACCTTTGCAGAGTTGAGGACAATATATCGTGTCAGCGGTGATCATGAAATACATCTGTAATTACAGCAATTATGTGCCAGGGAACCGTCACATCGGCGTGCGGATAGGTTATTATCGGTGCCACTGTCATCCTGTGATCAGCCAGATGAACGGTTACTATTGTTCTATATTGAAATGTGCTCAGAGGATGGAAATATTCGAGATCTAGGGATGGAACCAGCTTCATCCATCCTGTCTGTGCGCCGGAGCTTTCCCCTGAAATATTACACTGCACGGACATGAAGCTGGAGATGTCACTAGTATAGTGCCTGGTGCAGAGAGGGGGCAACAGACTTTGACATGGGGTGTGGGTCATTGGGTTGAGCCTATTTAGGTCGACATGTATTGGGTCAGCCACTGAAGGTCAACAGGCCTAACGTCAAAAACTGAAAAAGGGTAAGGCGAACAGGGGTGGAAGCCGACACAATCATTAGGTCGACAGAAGGTTTTCACTTTTTTTTTGTCCCGAATGTCGGCATAGTCAACACAGACACCGTCAAAGTATACCGCGTCCCCTCCCATGACTTGCTTCGATCCCTGTGCTTTGGCACGGTACCTATTTTATTCTCCCACCACGCCCTAGTGGATGGTAGGGCATGAAATCCCGCCTGTCGGCACATGTCGGCTAAAAAAAGTGGAAAACTCCATGTCAACCTTTTGACCGTCGTCCTTTCCATTGTCGACCAAATGCTAGTGTCGACCTTTCAACCCTGGCGATCTTAGCTATGTCGATCTATTTCAGGTGTTGACCTTCAGGGTTAGCCTAGTGGTCGTATCCTGGGACATGGGGGCATTGCACTGTACCTCTCATTGGGCCTTATTCTGGTCGGTGCGGTCGGAGCCGAATATGCGGGCAGGACCGTGCGTCCTAAACCCCGCCTTTCGTACGGATCGCTCACTACGTCCGAATGCGGTAAGCCGCTGACCGCACGGAGCACGAGTGGATTTCTCACGGATACACCTCCTCCATCTCTTGGAACCTCCCCCATCATTCGATGGTCATAGACCATCGAATGCACGACCGAGTGGTCCGCCAGCTCCCGCAACCTCAGACCACACAGGCATTTCTCAGTGCAAAAGCAGGGATCTGGGCGGGCAGCTGACATCCGGCGATGTCATATGTCCGCCCCCTACACGTGCGTCACGGCCGCATTACCATACGTACGCCCAGCGTTTTCATGGGAACTCCCATGAAACGCGGGGCGTATGCATATGGTAATGAGCCCAAACAGCCCTTCACGCCCCTCTCCACCCCCTGTTCGTAGTGTACACATTTCATGCGGAATTTGGACATGCGTCCCGTTCGCACATGCGCAGACACAAAACATCGGCGGCACGAACGCACGCGGACATTACCGCACCAACCAGAATAAGGGCCATTGTGACTATGGCGGCCTGGCACAGATTCCCGTCCAGGACCCAGGTGCTAGACGGTGGGAATGATTATATTTGATGGTGCCGGCTACCCCACCGGCTATTATGGTGTATTATTACATAGCGTTGATGCTACGACACTAGTCTATGGGGGTGCGCAGTCACCGGGAGATATGTGCAAAGAACAGAAAATAAAGAGCCGCGACGCAGCACATCAAGCGCAGAACATGACATAACTCTGAGAGGACGCAGAGAGAGATAGATGTGGAACTCAGACATTGTACATCATCGCCAGCCTTTGTGTGCAATGACATTTAGGAAAAGACTGAGGCGCTGCTAATCAAGCGGACCTTTCAGTTTGGAGTTTTAACCCTTTAGAAGCTGCAGAACAGAGTTAAGGGTTAGCGGGATAACCGTGGCTTTGGAATTCTGATTGTTATATTACGTATAAGACCGGTCGTGTAACAAGCCAAGAAGGAATCACTCCGGGGGGGATCATTCAGGTGCGATATCGTGTGCAAAGTAGCGATGTTTTGCACTTTCTGCATGCGCAAGACCTGTTCTGAAGGTGCGTGAAGGCGCAGGAAGGCAGCAGACTGTCAGTGATGGACAGTCTGCTTCAGTTTGGAGGGTGGGCAGTGAGTGGCCCCAGTTTGGGAAACCAGTGACAGAAGAGGTCAGTGCTCTCTTTCATAGAAGGGAGAGAAATCTGATACTGAGTCCTAGGATTTTGGTTGGTTCACTAATGCAGCCAGGGGCGCAGACAAGTCGTCCGGCCCCCAGTAAAATGGAGGCAGCATGACGATGGGGTAGGGGCCACACCCCCATGGGATAAAAAGTATGTATGCGAGGGAGAGAGATGACTGGCTGTCTCCCTCCCCTCCCCAGCTCAGCACACAGCCAAGAGCAGCTTGTACGGAGCTGGGGAGAGAGGCTGTGCTGCGGTGACAGCCTGTCATCTCTCTCCCCACTGCCCAGCTCCCTGTAATGGGGGGAGTGAGGAGCCGGACCCGAGCCCTTTCAGCAAACCCATGCCCGGGTTAAAAGTACCCAGCCACTCCAACTGCACCTGAATGACCATTGGTGCACCAATATCCCCTACAGCGGGAGAAGCACGGAGAGGAGAACAGACAGTAGCATGTCAGGGGGTGGGACGAGGGGGACTTTTGACTGTTGACCTAATGCTTGTGTCGACTCAATGACCCTGCTGACCTAACCCCATGCCGACCTAAGGCGTGTGTCAACCTAATGCCCCTGTCGACCTAACCCTATGTCGACCCTCGGAGATATTGACCTAAGTCCATGTCGACCTTTGGTGGTCCACCCGATGCATTTTGACCTTAGGCATACCTCCCAACTTCTGTCTTTGGGAAATAGGGACACTCGCGCGACCGCCCGAAAAGGGGGCGGGGCGTATGCAAATGAGGGCGCGGCTTATGCTAATTAGCCGCGACCTCATTTTCATACGAGAATAGACGCTGTGCGCATGCGCACAGCGTCTATTCTATTAGTTTGGGGGGTCTCCCAACTGCCACCCCCCGCAGCGGGACAATGCCTGCCGCGGGTGGGACAGCGGGACAGGACCCGAAAATCGGGAATGTCCCGCTGTAATCGTGACAGTTGGGAGGTATGCCTTAGGTGTGTTGACCTACCGACCGTATACCATTTAAATGTAAACTAAAAAAAAACACAGACATTGTGGACTAATACTGTATAGCTGATCCTCTTCTGAATATGCCCCAGGATACAGAGGAATAGCCTTATATCCACACCGCCCCGTCACTGGCTGCAATGCAATGCTCTCCGCCTTCTGCAGATAACGGGACTCGCTCTGGTTTATCTTCTGATATTTATGATACTCTATGAAATATGTATGAACAGGGCGAGCTGGGAGCACAGGCCTTTTCAGTAGCACACCAGCTGACAGAGCTGGCGCATCACACCCACAATGCAGCGGTAGGGTGCGGGGGTCACTCCGCAGCAGGTGAACTGAGAGGCCAAGTCCAACCAGGACACCTGCGTCCCGTTTCTCCACGTGGAATCACAGCAATGCTAATGGGATTCCGGAACTGGATGCCCATTAGATTTGGTATTTAATAATTAGAAGCTCCTTGGGGGGATACTTTTTTTAGGAGCCGACAGACAGAAATTTTAATAGGTTAATTGTGGAATGACACGGGGGATGATTGCATTCCTGACTGTCGCCAAGGTTCACCTTACCGTCGCATCTGTCTAACGCAGATTAGCTTAACTCTCTCAGAACTGGCTCCAGTAGAATTTGTTTCAAAGCCAGTGATATCATCGGTGCTCGTAGCTATTGATATATTGGGCGAGATGTACTAAACCTTGAAAAGGTGATAAAGAGGAGAGAGATAATGTACCAGACAATCAGCTCCTAGCTGCCGTGTTCCAGACTGTGTTTGAGAAATGGGTGTTAGGAGCTGATTGGATAACTGCAGGGGTTGTCTGTCTGTACCTTATGCTGGACACACATCAGACCAACTTTCCTCCAACCATCCAACTACAGTAGTTGGTTGGTTGGACTGAAAATCTGGTACTGTATGGGGGTCAAATGCCAATAAGCAATTTGCTCACAAACTCGGGAAAATGGACACAAACATTCAGTGAAATTGTTTAAATCAGGCATGTCCAAACTATGGCCCTCCAGGTGTTGTGAAACTACAATTCCCAGCATGCCTTGTCACAGTTTTCCTATTAGGGAATGGTAAAACTATTGCAAGGCATGCTGGGATGTGCAGTTTCACAACTGCTGGAGGGCCATAGTTTGGACATGCCTGGTTTAAATAAAACAGATCCAACTCCAGTCATTGTCTGAGTGACAGTTTTTGTTCATTTTCCAATTTGGGAAACAAATGACTTCATTACAAATTACATTGCTCCTATTCGGTACCAGATTTTTATTCCATCCAACCAACTAGTTGGATAGTTGGAGGAAAGTTGGTCTGAGGTGTGGCCAGCATTACTCTGTAGGAGCCCTGACATGCTCAGCGCTGCCTCTGATTAAAATCCCTCCCATGATGAGGCATCTGCTGCTGCTGTCCATGGGCCTGAGAAGCATATGATGAGCTCCACCAAGGACTTAGTCAACTCCCTGCAATGCACTGCACACCTATGCAGTCAGTGCAGTCAGTGTACTACCCTACTCCCAAAACCTTTAGCTAAAAAACCTTTAGCTAAATATATATATATATATATTATTAAATACATGCCAACCACAGATGCCCTAGATAGAGGGGAGCCCAGGGATACTGACCCCCTGTGCCGCCCCCCCCCCCCCCCCCCATAATCCAGTCCTGTCTAATTTGTTTAACGAATCAGAGATATCTAATACCCCTTTCAAATCACCCCAAAAAAAAACCAGTGTCATTCCGGTTTTTTGCATGATCGACCCGGTTCTCTGTACAGTTTGAAAGGGCCTTTATAAATTTGCTGGGTCCAGCAACCCGGCATTTCATCCTGGTTTAAAAGAAGAGTTATTCCTGGGTTGGACCCAGCTTGCTGTGCAGTGTGAACCGATAATCTGGGTCAAGTGACCAAGGTCCCATTCACACTATGGAGAGGTGGCTCATCATCAGGGACAGGGGAGCACTGCCTCCTCCCCTGCCCACACGGCCATGTCCCAATCTGACGTCAGTGGCCCGGCCAATGCCAGGTCACTGTAGGGAACCGATCAAAATGCCGGGTCACTCTAAAGCCCTGGTGAAACCCGGCATATGCGATGTGAAAGGGGTATCATTTCATTGCATTTTATCTGGCGGAATGTAAAAAAAAAACATGATGGTGACACACCCAAACGGGCGAATGTAAGGTTATCTGGCGGCCTGGAGACAGAGCACCCACTTTGTTATAAAGGCGTTCTGGTGTAAAATGGGTTTGGGATGGAGCGCAACTTTTTAAAATTTACTGTTTATGGAATTGCTTTATGCGAGTTTCAGAATAAGTTGCGTCTTTAAAACATGCGACCCTCCACCCCACGAGTTTTTGAATGTTGGCTGCCATAAGATGCCGGCGCACAGATTGCCGGCAACCACTGCTAGACCATATCTATGCCTCTGACCGGCGTGACTGCCCAAAGTCCAGCCAGACTGCAATAACCAGGCAGATGCGTTAAGTTATCACTAATTGGGGCACAAATACTGTAGATAATTAATATTGATGGGGCACAATGAATTCATTAACATTTTGAAGACAAATTGAAAAATCATAAAAATATATAAAATGTCCAGGCAACCTTATATGAAACAAATGCTACACATGGCTAGAGTATAACTTCAGTAGATTTTGGCACCGGTTCCTATTACCCAGTGTGTCATCTATTATACATTGTGTGCTATGACACCTCTTTGCCCTTTTAAACCTTCTCACCCGCCTCGGTAATGACCGTACATTTCTTGTGTAATTTCCTTTATAATAGTCAGTGTGTCCAAATCTAGAGGTGGATATTGATCACAGATGACAGAGTCCTGGCCGTCCTGCGCCTGTCCCTTGATTTTGGCTGAAAACTCCTATCTCATTAGTATAGCGCTGAACAGTATATCATTGTACACTTCTTGGCGCGGTACAATATGTACTATACATGCCACAAACATTGCGGAAACGGGGTCTGATTCAGACTGGGACGCAGAAGTGCGGAGATCGCAGTTTCAGCGCTGGATGGGGATTGCGTAGGCGGCATGCAGCATTTTGTGAGAGTGGTCCGGAAAATGCAGGTGTGTCCATACCTCTCGAGGGGAGGGACATGGCCGGTGGCTCGGACTATGGAGGTCAATCTAGTTGCTTCTCTCCCTTGCACGTTCGCACAGGGGAGCGATATTTATCAACGGCGCAGGTGCATAAACTTTTATGCGCATGTACAGCTGCTTGGCATGGCGAATTCCTTATTTGCTGTCCCGTTCGCACCTACTGTAGCAGTGCGGGCAGGGGGTGTGCGGCGGCGGCGGTGGCGAGGGGTAGCACCCATGGGAACGCCCAGCGTTCCAGCCTTATTTTTTTTCTGGGTAGATTCCAAATGAACACCCTCGTGCCAATCAGGAAAAATATAAACTGTAATATAAAATGATATTTTCTATAGTACTGATAAAGTTGGTGAGAAGATTTGTGCTGTAATGTCCCCGCACTTTCAGCTGCATAGGAGTACACAAGGGGAGGTGCTTGTAGCCACATTTGCATAAATTTACATACCGTGACCACCAGTAGAAGCTGCTACCTGCACGTATGCATGAGACTTCGAATTAGACCCATAGAGAGCAATAACACAGTGCCACCTAGCAGGCAAAATATCATGAAGCAATTATATAATCATCACACCGTAACTCCACTCTCTGTGGCACAATTCCCTAAGACGTGGCCCCGTGGCCCCCTGAACAAGGGCACTCATCACACAACCTTATAGCCTTGTGTGGCCAGAGCCTTGCTCTGTATTCTGAAAAAGGTGGAAAACAGAGGTACTGTATATTTGGTGCTTCTAAGGAGCTTAGTACTGGCAAAGAATCTATTTCCTTTGACCGCTATGCGCACTTCTGCAGAGACTGGCCAGCGGAGGTGTGTGAGATTCCTGTTGGACCCCAGCATCACTGCCTATTCCATGTTCTTGTGATAAAGGTGACAGAATCTACTGCACATGTATAAGTCTCTGGGAACATGGTGCCCTCACCTTCTTTCCGGGGACATCTCTACTGCACATGTATAAGTCTCCGGGAACATGGTGCCCTCACCTTCTTTCCCAGGACATCTCTACTGCACATGAATAAGTCTCCGAGAACATGGTGCCCTCACCTTCTTTCCGGGGACATCTCTACTGCAAATGTATAAGTCTCCGGGAACATGGTGCCCTCACCTTCTTTCCCGGGACATCTCTACTGCCCATGTATAAGTCTCCGAGAACATGGTGCCCTCACCTTCTTTCCGGGGACATCTCTACTGCACATGTATAAGTCTCCGGGAACATGGTGCCCTCACCTTCTTTCCCAAGACATCTCTACTGCACATGTATAAGTCTCCGGGAACATGGTGCCCTCACCTTCTTTCCCAGGAAATCTCTACTGCAAATGTATAAGTCTCTGGGAACATGGTGCCCTCACCTTCTTTCCCGGGACATCTCTACTGCCCATGTTTAAGTCTCCGAGAACATGGTGCCCTCACCTTCTTTCCCGGGACATCTCTACTGCACATGTATAAGTCTCCGAGAACATGGTGCCCTCACCTTCTTTCCCGGGACATCTCTACTGCCCATGTTTAAGTCTCCGAGAACATGGTGCCCTCACCTTCTTTCCGGGGACATCTCTACTGCACATGTATAAGTCTCCGAGAACATGGTGCCCTCACCTTCTTTCCCGGGACATCTCTACTGCACATGTATAAGTCTCCGAGAACATGGTGCCCTCACCTTCTTTCCCGGGACATCTCTACTGCCCATGTTTAAGTCTCCGAGAACATGGTGCCCTCACCTTCTTTCCGGGGACATCTCTACTGCACATGTATAAGTCTCCGAGAACATGGTGCCCTCACCTTCTTTCCCGGGACATCTCTACTGCCCATGTTTAAGTCTCCGAGAACATGGTGCCCTCACCTTCTTTCCGGGGACATCTCTACTGGACATGTATAAGTCTCCGAGAACATGGTGCCCTCACCTTCTTTCCGGGGACATCTCTACTGCACATGTATAAGTCTCCGAGAACATGGTGCCCTCACCTTCTTTCCGGGGACATCTCTACTGCACATGTATAAGTCTCCGAGAACATGGTGCCCTCACCTTCTTTCCCGGGACATCTCTACTGCACATGTATAAGTCTCTGGGAACACGGTGCCCTCACCTTCTTTCCCAGGACATCTCTAGTGCCCATGTATAAGTCTCCGAGAACATGGTGCCCTCACCTTCTTTCCGGGGACATCTCTACTGCACATGTATAAGTCTCCGGAAACATGGTGCCCTCGCCTTCTTTCCGGGGACATCTTTACTGCACATGTACAGCATAAGTCTCTGGGAACATGGTGCCCTCGCCTTCTTTCCAGGGACATCTCTACTGCAAATGTATAAGTCTCTGGGAACATGGTGCCCTCACCTTCTTTCCGGGGACATCTCTACTGCACATGTATAAGTCTCTGGGAACATGGTGCCCTCGCCTTGTTTCCAGGGACATCTCTACTGCAAATGTATAAGTCTCTGGGAACATGGTGCCCTCACCTTCTATCCGAGACATCTCTACTGCACATGTATAAGTTTCCGAGAACCTGGTGTTCTCACCTTCTTTCCGGGGACATCTCTACTGCACATGTATAAGTCTCTGGGAACATGGTGCCCTCCCCTTCTTTCCCGGGACATCTCTACTGCCCATGTATAAGTCTCCGAGAACATGGTGCCCACACCTTCCTTCCGGGGACATCTCTACTGCCCATGTATAAGTCTCCGAGAACATGGTGCCCTCACCTTCTTTCCGGGGACATCTCTACTGCACATGTATAAGTCTCTGGGAACATGGTGCCCTCCCCTCCTTTCCTCGGACATCTCTAGTGCCCATGTATAAGTCTCCGAGAACATGGTGCCCTCACCTTCTTGCCGGGGACATCTCTACTGCACATGTATAAGTCTCCGGAAACATGGTGCCCTCTTTCCAGGTACATCTCTACTGCAAATGTATAAGTCTCTGGGAAAACGGTGCCCTCACCTTCTTTCCGAGACATCTCTACTGCACATGTATAAGTTTCCGAGAACATGGTGCCCTCACCTTCTTTCCGGGGACATCTCTACTGCACATGTTTAAGTCTCCGGGAACATGGTGCCCTCACCTTCTTTCCGGGGACATCTCTACTGCACATGTTTAAGTCTCCGGGAACATGGTGCCCTCCCCTTCTTTCCAGGGACATCTCTACTGCACATGTGAAAATGGCTGGGTGGCCATCTTTCTGGTGATTTCTGCAGTCAGTGCTGAGCCAATGGAGCGGTAAAAAGAATGATATAGGTTCAGAGCTCGCAGTGTGTAGACATAATTATTGCAGGGAAATGGTGCTGTTGGCACCACATGGATGTATATATCTCCTCTATGATTATGTGACAACCAGGCCTAGAATTAGGTGGCTCTGGCCAGCTACCCAGTGTGTCTATATGTTACAATGGCCCTGTAACCACCGATGATTGTTAACCATCGATGATTGAAAACCAACCCTTGATTAGTTTCTGCCCCAGACCCATGCAGCCCTTAGGGGGCAATTCAGACCTGATCACTGGGCTGCTAATATTCAAATCTCATCGATCATTTATCCGCCGCCCACCGGAGTGAGAGCCCGCCCATGTTCAAGGCTGTGAATGGCATTGCAGCCTTGCGCATTTCTTCACATCCATTCGTGTCGTCCACAGCAGTCACTGTATATTTATTGAGCAGATGTAACATGTATGCCGGACCCGGTTACGCGCGGCGTTCTGTGAGAGACGCTGGCTGCAGCCAGAGATCATAGACTGATGGAGACTTCAGGAGAATTATAACAAGGCCTGTACTGTGTGACACTTCCAGACAGCTGATCACGTTCACATAAATCTCCTGCGTTGGCCGGCTCCATGTAGATCACTATGCTGCAGCCCGCAGTCCCGTGGCAGGCTCAGTGACGGAGGCTCACCAGACATTATTCAACCGCAAGTGGAATTATTAAAAAATAAAAGAGGTCTGCCCCCATAAATAAAGCACAACTATGAGTTCTATTGCAGATGGGATGTTGCTATGGGCAACAAGATTCTATCTATTATCTTCTAAATAAATGAGTTATTGGTTGCTACGAGCAACATCCTAACTTCAATACAATTCACATCTTAGTAAAAAAAAAAAAAAACAACCACTACCCTGGAAAGCACAGTGTTGACATTCTGACCATGTTGACAATCCATCAATGCCGACATGCTGACATGGGGCTCATGCCAACATAATCAATGACAAAATTATAAATGTACCAACCTGCTGGACTCCGTACAATAAATCATTATTTGCAGATCTCAGTTACAGTTACATCTGCCCCCAGTAACAGGTACATCTGCCCCCAGTAACAGGTATATCTGCCCCCAGTAACAGGTATATCTGCCCCAGTAACAGGTACATCTGCCTCCAGTTACAGGTACATCTGCCCCCAGTTACAGTTACATTTGCCCCCAGTAACAGGTATATCTGCCTCCAGTTACAGTTATATCTGCCTCCAGTTACAGTTATATCTGCCCCCCCAGTAACAGTTACATCTGCCCCCAGTAACAGGTATATCTGCCCAAGTAACAGGTACATCTGCCCCCAGTAACAGGTATATCTGCCCAAGTAACAGGTACATCTGCCTCCAGTTACAGGTACATCTGCCTCCAGTTACAGTTACATCTGCCTCCAGTTACAGTTATATCTGCCCCCCCAGTAACAGGTACATCTGCCCCCAGTAACAGGTACATCTGCCCCCAGTAACAGGTACATCTGCCCCCAGTAACAGGTACATCTGCCCCCAGTTACAGGTACATCTGGCTCCAGTAACAGGTACATCTGCCCCCAGTAACAGGTACATCTGCCTATAGTAACAGGTACATCTGCCCCCAGTAACAGGTACATCTGCCCCCAGTAACAGGTACATCTGCCCCCAGTTACAGGTACATCTGCCCCCAGTAACAGGTACATCTGCCCCCAGTTACAGGTACATCTGCCCCCAGTAACAGGTACATCTGCCCCCAGTAACAGGTACATCTGCCCCCAGTAACAGGTACATCTGCCCCCAGTTACAGGTACATCTGCCTCCAGTAACAGGTACATCTGCCCCCAGTAACAGGTACATCTGCCTCCAGTAACAGGTACATCTGCCCCCAGTAACAGGTACATCTGCCCCCAGTAACAGGTACATCTGCCCCCAGTTACAGGTACATCTGCCCCCAGTAACAGGTACATCTGCCCCCAGTAACAGGTACATCTGCCCCCAGTTACAGGTACATCTGCCCCCAGTAACAGGTACATCTGCGCCCAGTAACAGGTACATCTGCCCCCAGTAACAGGTACATCTGCCCCCAGTTACAGGTACATCTGCCTCCAGTAACAGGTACATCTGCCCCCAGTAACAGGTACATCTGCCTCCAGTAACAGGTACATCTGCCCCCAGTAACAGGTACATCTGCCCCCAGTAACAGGTACATCTGCCTCCAGTAACAGGTACATCTGCCCCCAGTTACAGGTACATCTGCCCCCAGTTACAGGTACATCTGCCCCCAGTAACAGGTACATCTGCCCCCAGTTACAGGTACATCTGCCCCCAGTAACAGGTACATCTGCCTCCAGTTACTGGTCTGATGTTCTATGTCATTTTTTATATCTTTTACTATTTTTTTTTTTTTTTTGTCTGGAGCAAACCATGTTGCATTCAAGGGGACAAATACATTTATTTTTTTCTGTGCAGGGTAAATATCTACTGCGTTGCATGTAGCCCAAAAAGGTTAGACAGCCTTATTTTTCCACCGCAATTTAGATTTCAGGTTGAGCACACCCCGCCCAAATCCAGCTCTCTCTGCACATGTTACATCTGCCCCCTTACAGTGCAGCATAGACTTAGACCATTTTGCGTGCTTTTTTGCTATGCTAACAATCCTTGTCCTGCGATTGGTGCATTCGCCCTGATACGCGTTGGGAGGTGACCCGGGCTGAGGGCTAATGTATGGCGTTATGTATGCAGAGTGCCACCTGAGCACCCTGACTAATGCACATCAGCACTTTTCCCGGACAGGAATAATTGCTGGGTCGTTCTGCCGGGGATCCCCTGTGGGCAGTTCGGGAGAACCACACATAGGTTTTATACTGACATCAGTGCTGGTTTATGAGGCGTGTGTCATTTTTAGGGCAGAGTTACTAAAAGTGACGCGAGCACCAAGAGTGATGCATATGCTCCATAAAAAGCACAACACACATTTACCAAATAAAGCTAAAATATGGCCCCGCTCATTGGGCCGCCGGTAATACCCGGCGTGCTCATTCCTCCGCACTGCGCGCATTTACAGCACTTTCCACACACTCCAAAACAAAATGACTTAATAAAAGCTGTCCAAGTGACATAAGTGTATACTGCTGCAGCCTGGAGATGAGAGAGCAGACAATTATGATTCCGTCATTTACAGTTAATAGCCAAATTCCTCATTCTGAGCCCCATTCTGCGCACCCAGCCAAAGCAATCTGTCTGTTTTCTCATTGTAACTTAAACTGACAGCGGCGGGAATCAACATGTATACAACAGTCGCACAGGGCTTCAGTCTGTATCTCAAAGCACAGGGGTGTTTAGTTTAATTTGCACCACTGCCACATAAGGTGTGGAGTCTGTATGTTTTTCCATGTTTGCAATTGCGTGGGTTTCCGCTGGGTACTCCAGTTTCCTCCCACAATCCAAAAAAACTATACTAGCGGGTGCATTGACTCCCAACAAAACTATTGTGTGTGTGCAGTAACAGCAGAAAATATGATATGAATAGCCAAATACTCCTGATTTTAGGGATCCTCCCCACCATTTCGGGAGGGTAAGCAAGTATGGGTCTGGGTATTTACGTTCTCCTACCTATCCTCACTGACACCTCAAGCCTGCATACCTCCCAACATCACAGTGAGCCAATCCTGATACTTAAACACTGTCCCACCCACGGGTCTGGGCGGCAGTTGTGGGAGCTAGTGAGCTCCTATCAGTGCAGGGAGGGAAGCCCGGAGGTGGCCCTGTTGCGCAAAGAGCACCTCCCCTGCCAATAAAGTTTCTGGTAACTCCCAACTTTCCAATCTTGAGCAAAGCCTAAATAGAACGGTGGAGGAGTTGCAGATGGGGTCACTGGTAGAGGAGGAGGATCAGGTAGCCAGCTGGGTCACGGTTAGAAGGGGAAACAAGAGGGACAGGAGGGACAGGAACGACATCTCGGATCTATCACACTCGAACAAATTTGCCCGGTTGGACGAAGTTTCGGGGGAGGATAGAGACGAAATGACGGAGCTGGAGGAGACGGCTCCCTCTAGCAACCAGAGGAGCGGTCCCTCTAGCTCAAACGGGATGACAGTTAGTGAGGTACCAAGGCAGATAGTGGTGGTAGGGGATTCCATCATTAGGAGAATAGACAGGGCAATCTGCTATCGGGACCGCGATCGCCGCACGGTCTGTTGCCTCCCGGGTGCTCGGGTACGGCACATCGCGGACCGAGTCGACAGATTGTTGGGAGGGGCTGGGAGCAACCCGGCGGTCTTGGTGCACATCGGCACCAACGACAAAGTCAAAGGTAGGTGGGATGTCCTCAAGAAAGAGTATAGGGAATTAGGTAAGAAATTAAAGGCGAGGACATCTAGGGTAATTTTCTCGGAAATATTACCAGTGCCACGCGCTAGCTCAGGGAGGCAGAGGGAGATCAGGGAGGTAAATGTGTGGCTTAAGGATTGGTGTAGGAAAGAGGGATTCATGTTCATGGAACACTGGGCGGACTTCTCGGTCAGGCGCCATCTTTTTTGCCGTGATGGATTGCACCTGAACGAGGAGGGGGCTGCGGTGCTGGGGGGAAGGATGGTTAGAGGGTTGGAGGAGATTTTAAACTAGGCGACGGGGGGGTGGGGGCAGCAAGACGTTATGGGACCATCAGGGAGAGAAGCCGGACTGGGATCAGGAATCATATGGGGGAAGGAGATGGGGGGGGGGACGGAGACATAGACAAAGTCCTGGGACATAACAAGGGTATAATCGGGGGTAACTCTCAGGGTGCATCAGGAATGTCATGTAATAAAATGTTATGTTGTAACAGTCACGTTACCCCATTACAGTTCTTAGGTACAGATGATCTTAGTATACGGGAAGGAGGGAAGGACAGAGGAAGAATTCCCAGAACTATAAATAGGGCAGGTGGGGAGGCCTGTAGAGAGTCTATTGAAGGGGAGAGGGGAAAGAGGAAGCTAGTAAAGAATTCAAATGGGTCCTGGGGTGAAACTAATCACAATATTAGAGCCATATCTAAAAATAAACATAAATTAAAATGCTTACTGGCTAATGCAAGAAGCTTAGTGAGTAAAATCGGGGAGCTTGAAACGGTGATCAGTAGGGACGACTACGACATCATTGGTATTACAGAAACATGGTGTAATGAGTCGCATGACTGGGCATTAAACATGGAGGGATATACACTCTACAGGAAAGACAGGGAAAATAGAAGGGGCGGGGGTGTGTGCCTATATGTAAATAATAACTTAACATCATGTGAGAAAAATATGAGCACAGACCTGGAAGACGACAACTCGGAGACAATGTGGGCAGAGATAACCGACAATAATAAGAAACCAAAAAACAAATTTATAATAGGGGTATGCTATAGACCACCAAATATAAATGAAAGGGAAGAGTCTCTTCTTTTAAACCAAATCAAACAAGCATCAAATCAGGGTCAGGTATTAATTATGGGGGATTTTAATTTACCCGACATTGATTGGGAAAACGAAACAGGTAAATCAGCAAGAAGCAGTGGGTTCTTAAGCTTAAAGACCAGTTTATTACACAAACGGTAGAAACTCCAACTCGTGATGAGGCGCTCTTGGACTTAGTATTAACAAATAACACAGATTTAGTTTCAAACACAAAAGTAATTGAACAATTAGGGAATAGTGATCACAATATGATTTCACTGGAAATCAACTTCAGTAAATTACATCAAAAAGGATCTGCAAAAATACTAAACTTCAGAAAAGCGAACTTTGAATTATTCAGGGAAGCCCTAACAGGAATTGGGTGGGAAACGGTTATGGAGGGAAAAAATGCAGAGGAAATGTGGGATACTCTAAAAAAGGTGCTTGATTCACTAACTATTGAATACATTCCTAAAGTAACTAAAGGTAAATTCAACAAAAAAAGCCACCATGGTTGGACAAAGAAGTAAGGTCAGCTATCAACAATAAAACCAGAGCCTTTAAATTCTATAAAAATAACTTGAATGAGGAAGCGTTCGCAAAATACAAAGAATCAAACAAAACTTGTAAAGGGGTAATCAAAGCAGCTAAAATATTATATGAAGATTGCATAGCCACTGAAAGCAAAACCAACCCAAAGAAGTTTTTTAAATACATAAATAGTAAACGTTTAATTAAGGAAAACATAGGCCCACTAACTGATACTAGTGGAAAAAGTGTTACTGAGGACAAGGGAAAAGCAAAACTGTTAAATGAGTTCTTCTCATCAGTATTTACTAAGGGAGAGCAGACTGTGGAACGAACATTTACCACAAACGGGACAAATAAGCCAGATCTCATTGTGGATTTCACACCGAAGGAAATAATACTGAGGCTAAGCAAACTCAAAACAAATAAGTCACCAGGGCCAGATGGGATTCATCCAAGGGTATTAATGGAATTAAGGGATGAACTAGCTACCCCCCTACATTATATCTTTAGCAAGTCACTATCGTCAGGTATAGTACCAAAAGATTGGAGAATAGCAGAGGTAGTGCCAATATTCAAAAAAGGAAAAAAGGAAGATCCCGCTAATTACAGACCCGTTAGTTTAACATCAATTGTGGGTAAACTATTTGAAGGATTTTTAAGGGATGGTATCCAGGAATATTTAGATCATCACCGTCTACTCAGTACTAACCAACATGGGTTCGTGAAAAATCGTTCATGCCAAACTAATCTACTAGGGTTCTATGAAGAGGTTAGCAAAAACCTCGATAATGGAAATGCTGTTGATGTGATTTTCCTAGATTTCGCTAAAGCATTTGATACTGTCCCACACAAGAGATTGATTAATAAAATGGAGAACCTAGGATTGGGTGAAAATATCTGCAGATGGGTAGGGAATTGGCTATGTAATAGAGAACAAAGAGTGGTTGTGAATGGTGCCGTATCAGATATGATACCGGTACTAAGTGGAGTGCCCCAGGGTTCGGTTTTGGGGCCCATTTTGTTTAACATTTTTATTAACGATATTGGGATAGGGTTACTCAGCAATGTATCCATCTTTGCGGACGATACAAAACTTAGCAAAGTCATCAAATCACCAGAAGATGTCACCATGCTTCAAAATGATCTTGCAATTCTAGATGAGTGGGCAAAAAAATGGAAGATGAGGTTCAATGTAGATAAATGTAAGGTTATGCACCTTGGGAGACACAACCAGTGTGCAAGTTACAACCTTAGCGGAGAGGAACTGGGTAATTCCATACTTGAAAAGGATCTAGGAGTCCAAATAGAGAGCAATCTAGGATGTAGTGCCCATTGTAATGTAGCTACAAAAAAGGCCAACAAAATTCTGGCATGTATTAAGAGGGGAATGGAAACTAGGGACTCAAGGGTAATTATGCCACTATATAAAGCATTGGTGAGACCTCACCTAGAGTACGGAGTACAGTTCTGGGCCCCACACTATAAAAAGGACATCATAGAATTAGATAAAGTCCAAAGGCGAGCAACAAAGCTTATTAGGGGAATGGAGAATTTAAGCTACGGGGAGAGATTAAGAAATTTGGGACTATTTACATTAGAAAAGAAACGTTTAAGGGCGGACATGCTCAACATGTACAAGTATATCAAGGGCCAATATAAGGAACTGTCGCACACCCTATTTTCTACTAGAAAGGAATCTAGGACGCGAGGGCATGAGTATAGATTAGAAGAAAAAAGATTTCATTCAGCTAGTAGAAAGAATTTCTTTACGGTCAGAACAGTCAAACTCTGGAACTCTCTTCCCAGAGAGGTGGTAACGGCTGGCTCATTAAATGCGTTCAAGGCAAAGTTGGACAAACATTTACTGGAGAAAAACATCCATGGGTACAAATAAGAAATATAAATTGTCTGTAAAATACCAGAACCTAACAAATCAGCAATGGATATCTATACCAGGTTGAACTAGATGGACGCAAGTCTTTTTTCAGCCTTACCTACTATGTAACTATGTATTTTTTACCCACTGTACATGATCGTTGCCAGAGATTTCTTGCTTGTTGCCAGAGGTTACATGCTCATTGCCAGGGGTATTACTCTCATTGCCATTGGTCCCACATTCGTTTCCAGGGGTTTCCTGCTTTTTGCCAGGGGTTACATGCTCATTGCCAGGTGTTACATGTGAATTGCCAGGGGTTACTCCCTGGTTATCAGGGGTTACATGGCTCATTGCCAGGGGGTTTCATGCTTATATGATCGTTGCCAGGAGTTACATGCTTACTGCCAGGGACTTACATGCCCATTGCCCAGGAGTTACATGCTCATTGCCAGGGATCAGATGCTCACAGAGGGCCAGGGTTTCTGGAATTTGGCACTTTCGGGTATTGAAGTATGTACTGCGCTTTCCTGAAAGACGCTAGAGGTCCCCCGCAGCCCAAGCTCACCTCACCACTGTTTGAGGTAGTGTTGTTATACTACTGTTTTTACACTACTGTACCTGTCCCTGGTATCGTGACTCACACACAGGATTCCATACTGTAGGGGGACGGGTATTACACTACTGTACCTGTTCTTAGTAGTGTGACTCACATACAGGAATCCATAGTGTAGGGGGATCAGGTATTACACTACTGTACCTGTTCCTGGTAGTGTGACTCACATTAATTAATCCATACTGTAGGGGGACAGGTATTACACCCTGTCCCTGGTAGTGTGACGCACATACAGGAATCCATACTGTAGGGGGACAGGTATTACACTACTGTACCTGTCCCTGGTAGTTTTACTCACATACAGGAATCCATACTGTAGGGGGATCAGGTATTACACTACTGTACCTGTCCCTGGTAGTGTGACTCACATACAGGAATCCATACTGTAGGGGGACAGGTATTACACTACTGTACCTGTCCCTGGAAGCGTGACTCACATACAGGAATCCATACTGTAGGGGACAGGTATTACACTACTGTACCTGTCCCTGGTAGTGTGACTCACATACAGGAATGTATACTGTAGGGGGACAGGTATTACACTACTGTACCTGTCCCTGGTAGTGTGACTCACATACAGGAATCCATACTGTAGGGGATCAGGTATTACACTACTGTACCTGTCCCTGGTAGTGACTCACATACAGGAGTCCATACTGTAGGGGGACAGGTATAACACTACTCTACCTGTCCCTGGTAGCGTGACTCACATACAGGAATCCATACTGTAGGGGTACAGGTATTACACTAACTACTGTACCTGTCCCTGGTAGTGTGACTCACATACAGGAATCCATACTGTAGGGGGACAGGTATTACACTACTGTACCTGTCCCTGGTAGTGTAACTCACATACAGGAATCCATTCTGTAGGGCCCAGGGATCAGGTATTACACTACTGTACCTGTCCCTGGTAGTGTGATGCACATACAGGAATCCATACTGTAGGGGGACAGGTATTACACTACTGTACCTGTCCCTGGTAGCCTGACTCACATACAGGAATCCATACTGTAGGGGGACAGGTATTACACTACTGTACCTGTCCCTGGTGTAGTGTGACTCACATACAGGAATCCATACTGTAGGGGGACAGGTATTATACTACTGTACCTGTCCCTGGTAGTGACTCACATACAGGAATCCACACTGTAGGGGGACAGGTATTACACTACTGTACCTGTCCCTGGTAGTGTGACTCACATACAGGAATCCATACTGTAGGGGATCAGGTAATTACCCTACTGTACCTGTCCCTAGTAGTGTGACTCACATACAGGAATCCATACTGTAGTGGGACAGGTATTACACTACTGTACCTGTCCCTGGTAGTGACTCACATACAGGAATCCACACTGTAGGGGGACAGGTATTACACTACTGTACCTGTCCCTGGTAGTGTGACTCACATACAGGAGTCCATACTGTAGGGGGACAGGTATTACACTACTGTACCTGTCCCTGGTAGTGTGACTCACACACAGGAATCCATACTGTAGGGGATCAGGTATTACACTACTGTACCTGTCCCTGATAGTGTGACTCACATACAGGAATCCATACTGTAGGGGGACAGGTATTACACTACTGTACCTGTCCCTGGTAGTGTGACTCACATACAGGAATCCATACTGTAGGGGATCAGGTATTACACTACTGTACCTGTCCCTGGTAGTGTGACTTACATACATGAGTCCATACTGTAGGGGGACAGGTATTACACTACTGTACCTGTCCCTGGTAGCGTGACTCACATACAGGAATCCATACTGTAGGGGATCAGGTATTACACTACTCTACCTGTCCCTGGTAGCGTGACTCACATACAGGAATCCATACTGTAGAGGGACAGGTATTACACTACTGTACCTGTCCCTGGTTAGTGACTCACATACAGCAATCCATACTGTAGTGGGACAGGTATTACACTACTGTACCTGTCCCTGGTAGCGTGACTCACATACAGGAATCCATACTGTAGGGGATCAGGTATTACACTACTGTACCTGTCCCTGATAGTGTGATTCACATACAGGAATCCATACTGTAGGGGGATCAGGTATTACACTACTGTACCTGTCCCTGATAGTGTGACTCACATACAGGAATCCATACTGTAGTGGGACAGGTATTACACTACTGTACCTGTCCTTCATAGTGTGACTCACATACAGGAATCCACACTGTAGAGGGACATGTATTACACTACTGTACCTGTCCCTGGTAGTGTGACTCACATACAGGAATCCATACTGTAGGGGGACAGGTATTACACTACTGTAACTGTCCCTGGTAGTGTGACTCACATACAGGAATCCATACTGTAGGGGGACAGGTATAACACTACTGTACCTGTCCTTGGTAGCGTGACTCACATACAGGAATCCATACTGTAGGGGGATCAGGTATTACACTACTGTACCTGTCCCTGATAGTGTGACTCACATACAGGAATCCATACTGTAGTGGGACAGGTATTACACTACTGTACCTGTCCTTCATAGTGTGACTCACATACAGGAATCCACACTGTAGAGGGACATGTATTACACTACTGTAACTGTCCCTGGTAGTGTGACTCACATACAGGAATCCATACTGTAGGGGGACAGGTATAACACTACTGTACCTGTCCTTGGTAGCGTGACTCACATACAGGAATCCATACTGTAGGGGGATCAGGTATTACACTACTGTACCTGTCCCTGATAGTGTGACTCACATACAGGAATCCATACTGTAGTGGGACAGGTATTACACTACTGTACCTGTCCTTCATAGTGTGACTCACATACAGGAATCCACACTGTAGAGGGACATGTATTACACTACTGTACCTGTCCCTGGTAGTGTGACTCACATACAGGAATCCATACTGTAGGGGGACAGGTATTACACTACTGTAACTGTCCCTGGTAGTGTGACTCACATACAGGAATCCATACTGTAGGGGGACAGGTATAACACTACTGTACCTGTCCTTGGTAGCGTGACTCACATACAGGAATCCATACTGTAGGGGGACAGGTATTACACTACTGTACCTGTCCCTGGTAGTGTGACTCACATACAGGAATCCATACTGTAGGGGGACAGGTATTACACTACTGTACCTATCCCTGGTAATGTGACTCACATACAGGAATCCATACTGTAGGGGGACAGGTATTACACTACTGTACGTGTCCCTGGTAGCCTGACTCACATACAGGAATCCATACTGTAGAGGGACAGGTATTACACTACTGTACCTGTCCCTGGTAGCGAGACTCACATACAGGAATCCATACTGTAGGGGATCAGGTATTACACTACTGTACCTGTCCCTGGTAGCCTGACTCACATACAGGAATCCATACTGTAGGGGGACAGGTATTACACTACTGTACCTGTCCCTGGTAGCCTGACTCACATACAGGAATCCATACTGTAGGGGGACAGGTATTACACTACTGTACCTGTCCCTGGTAGTTTGACTCACATACATGAATCCATACTGTAGGGGGATCAGGTATTACACTACTGTACCTGTCCCTGGTAGTGTGACTCACATACAGGAATCCATACTGTAGGGGTACAGGTATTACACTACTGTACCTGTCCTTCATAGTGTGACTCACATACAGGAATCCATACTGTAGGGGGATCAGGTATTACACTACTGTACCTATCCCTGGTAATGTGACTCACATACAGGAATCCATACTGTAGGGGGATCAGGTTTTACAGGCATCAGGAAGCATCTGCTCAACGTGGGAAGAGATTATTACACCTGATCTAATTTAAACCTCCTTAGCTGGAATATCAGCCAAAATGAGGCATTTCTCCCCCTCCTCCCGTCTTGGAAATGTGAAGGTGGGAAATCACGCTAGCCTATTTATACCTGCTCCTGATCTGTCACCGTACTGACAAGTGCACACTGCCTTGTTATTAAACAGCTGCGCTTTCCTCGCCGGCTAATCACGCATTACAACCCGCACCACAAATACCACACTCTCTAATTTACTTAGAGGGTCCGTGGCTACTCATTGCTGGGGATTACTAGAATTAGCCATCTACGACTCCTCGAACAGAGCATCTGCCTTCACGTGAAATGTTCTTGACCCTTTTTGGGTATTGCAGCAGAAAATGATTGATTCTCCCTTTACGTGTGTTGCAATATTTTTTTTAAATGATTTTTATTGAGTTTTTCAATTCAAATACAAAAACAAAAGACACGTGTGTTGCAACTTAATGGTAAGGCCGAGTCAAGACCCCTTCCCTATATCAGGGGGTCTTAACCCGCCTCCTCTGTTTCCCCTAATAACTGTTTCTGAGAAGGGTATTTTCATAGGTCTCAGGTGCGACAGACCTGCAGGTTCAGACAGGGGTGTAGCAACAGCTCCCACTGACCTCCAGTGCCCGCAAGCCACCCAGCACCTCCAAACCACCGTGGGGTCTTCTGAGACAGGCCACTTGGATGGTCACCATGGATGGTACCATTGATAGATAACCTAGATGGTGTAAAACCATCCGTAAGGGAACATCGATGGTTTCCCCCACAGATGGTCACCCCTGCTTTAGTGTTCAAAGAGCTGTGGGCCAATCAAAGCTCAAGGGTGGGGCTTCATGGGTGTCGGGGGCAGAGTTACAGTAGGCTTGTGTCCAAACACAAGACAATTGGTAGCTCTGGATCATGAATGACAGGAAGTCATCTGCTTCTACCAGATTGATCGATGATTTCAATTTGTCAATGGTCAATATCCATCCCTACTGTTTATTCCCCAGGACACCCTCGGAAGCTCTGTCTCCTTGAATTGAATCACTGCATGTGTTTCAATTCACTACCCCACTACCCCAGTGATGAGGGCCTTCATAACACGAGGCATGGCAAAATGCGTCATCGCCACGTTGGACAGCAGGGGGCGGGTCCATGATGATGCAACTTGTGTCCTCACATCCCCAACACCTGACACTGGGGAGGTCCAAGGAATAAGCATGTACTGTATACCCCAAACTAACTAGTCTCTGGCTTATCCAGTCCCTAGATTACATAATTATGTGTATAAAAATACTTCATAGTCAATTAGCTCAAATATGAAGTAAAATCATCTGAAATCACTTTTTTAAACAATTCCAATGTCTACTACAGTTGTTATTTTATGTCGGCAAGCAGTCCCCCCCTTATCTGTGGAATGATCTTGCCGACCTAACTGAACATGCAGGGCTGGTCCGCACCTCAGGGGAGGGGCCTGCTGCACAGGTATCCGGGTGATAGGCTAACAGCACCTCATTCAACAGCCAATAGGTCGACGCCACCAATACATAAAAAAATCAACATGAGTTTTTCACGATTTTGTTGGACTTTATCGTGCTTTGTGATCCGCGTGGACTGCAATTGTGATAGGTAAAGTGTACAGAGTGTGGCTGTATCGAGTCAGGCAAGGGCATGTCGTCAGGTGTTGACATGGACAGAAAATAACATGAAAAACGCATGTTGCCGGTTTCATGGGTCTACCTTTTTCCTGTCGACCTTAGGGGTCGACATTTTGACAGTCAACATAAACTGTCAACCCTACGATTCACACCCGGCTGAACAAGGGCTATATTGAATGTTAATATGCTGGAAATTATAATATTACAGAAAGAACTTTGGGGGTAATTCAGATTTGCTACCAAATGAGCAGGTAAACGCAGCCCTTCCGAATGCCTGTTCCCACCGCCGCCAGAATCCCCGTGCTACGATGCAAGCGGATGGGTATGCTTACATATCCGCAGGCATGCGCCCGCAGATAGGAAATGTTCGCTTTGGGCGGACCCCAGCAACTACCTCCTGTCTGTCAACCAATTTGAGTATGCCCCGGCGAGTGTATAACTCGTTGAAGGCGTTCACATCTTGGGGGTGGGGTGCGAACAGGGCTGAATCAGACCCTTTGTCATTTATCAAGGAAAGATTGCAAATAATTTAAATTAACTTAATAAAAAAAAAATAATACCAGCAGGAATTGACGTTGCTGCTGTTAATCTGTATTATAGGACACGGGCGCGGGTGGGAGACGGGGGGTGGCGGGTGAATGATTTGGGAGTGGAGTAGAATAGCCCTGGTTGGTTACACAGCATGAAATGTGATCAAAGCTATACACAGATGAAACGCTGAACAGACTAGGATAGCTATGGGGGTCCCAGATGCTGTCACATGACACCCCCTAATTCCCCATTCTCAGTGTAATAGGCAGAAACCCATCCACACAGCAGCATCTGATATAAAAATAGATCTCTGGGTTGTGTGTAGCCCAGGAAACACGAGGGAGAAGGCGAGAGATAGGGGCCAGCGTTATGCAGGAGACGCACAGTCAGGGTTCAGCCTCAGATCTGCTCCATACAATATTCTCCTTATTGTGCACTTTAAGCATCGTCTGCAGTGGCGGAATGTGCTGTTAGATGTTCCCAGTCCTGCCGGCACCGCACAGTAGAAGGAAATTAATTCAATATAAAATTGGGACAGTGGAATGGCAAGGATTGCGTTACGGGAATCCCACGCCTCGTTTCACACCGAAATTCAACTAGTGCAAAATGATGCCGTCAGCTCATTTCTATGTCACAATGGGAACACAGAATTGTCAGGGAAGGGAACACACATTATAGTATCCCTTATACAGATATCCGTTATCCAAATTATTCAGAAATTATTCAGAAAACCATAGTTTCCAAAATGAACTTTTTTTTTTTTTTTGCTAAAAGTATTACTTGAGACATGTAATGGTCACTACTGCAGACATCTGTAACGGGTACTACTGGGGACATGATATGTAACGGGCACTACTGGTGCCATCTGTAACGGGCACTACTGGGGACATATGTAACTGGCACTACTGGGGACATGATATGTAACTGGCACTACTGGAGACATCTGTAATGGGCACATCTGTAACGGGCACTACTGGGGACATCTGTAACTGCCACTACTGGGGACATCTGTAACGGGCACTACTGGGGACATGAAATGTAACGGGCACTACTGGAGACATCTGTAACGGGCACTACTGGGGACATATGTAACGGGTACTACTGGGGACATGATATGTAACGGGCACTACTGGTGCCATCTGTAACGGGCACTACTGGGGACATATGTAACTGGCACTACTGGGGACATGATATGTAACTGGCACTACTGGAGACATCTGTAATGGGCACATCTGTAACGGGCACTACTGGGGACATCTGTAACTGCCACTACTGGGGACATCTGTAACGGGCACTACTGGGGACATGAAATGTAACGGGCACTACTGGAGACATCTGTAACGGGCACTACTGGGGACATATGTAACTGGCACTACTGGGGACATGATATGTAACTGGCACTACTGGAGACATCTGTAATGGGCACATCTGTAACTGGCACTACTGGGGACATCTGTAACTGGCACTACTGGGGACATGATATATAACTGGCACTACTGGAGACATCTGTAAATGGCACTACTGAGGACATCTGTAACTGGCACTACTGAGGATATGATATGTAACCGGCACTACTCGGAACATGATATTTAACTGGCACTACTGGAGACATCTGTAACTGGAACTACTGGGGACTTGATCTGTAACTGATACTACTGGGAACTTGATCTGTAACTGGCACTACTTGGGACATCTGTAACTGGCACTACCAGGGACATCTGTAACTGGTACTACTGGAGACATCTGTAACTGGCACTACTGGAGACATCTGCAACTGGAACTACTGGGGACTTGATCTGTAACTGATACTACTGGGAACTTGATCTGTAACTGGCACTACTTGGGACATCTGTAACTGGCACTAATAGGGACATGATATGTAACTGACACTAAATATGCAAGAACATGATTGCTTAGCTTTGAAAGCCAGTGCCTGAGATAGTACACAAAGCATGTTTCATGGACAAATATATGGGAGGAAGAGGGCTGGGCACAGTGGGAATCATACAAGGTGGACCTGGTCTGGTCAGTCTCTACACTGTCTGATCCCACCACCTCTCTAATGTTCTAGTCATTTTTTAGGGGGAGCGATCCCGAAAAAAAAAAAACACCACTCTGTCTCCTGAGGCCGGACAGTGCAAAGTGGGGAGAGCTACCTAAAAAAAAAAAAACACCTCTGAGGGGGTTAAGCATTGTGGGTACACAGGCACATAAGACACGGGGGCCCTGGTGGAAGGTGGGGAGGTTTATATTAGACTTTGTATATCTCCCAGTGGCATATATTAGATTTAAGCTAATATATTGATAATGCTCAGACACCCAGGCAGGGAGGAGGAGAAGGTGGGATATCCAGGTCACTTACACTCTCTCCACCCACCTATCTCTCCTCTGGTCAGGAAGCCTCATCAGTGATTCGCGCAGTCTGGTGACTGATGAGTCCCTGCCTACACTGCATCCTGTCCTGCCTGCATTCGGACTCTATGGTCCTGCTGCTGCATGAGAGGGAAAGCAAGTGTCAGTCCGGTCCGGCCAGGGCCCCTTGACAAAAGGGGCCTGGAGTACAGTATGCCTGTAGCCCATTCTTTCAGTCAGAGAGTCTGCTACGGCTGGGCCGCTGACCTGAAGGGACCACCGTTTAGGACCTCACACAGCTCCCCTCATTTAAGCAGAAATGGTTCAGCTGGAAGATAAAATAATATATCTCTAATGCCATGTGAATGTAACACATTACTCTGATGAATTCAATAGACACAAGTTATTCTAATTAAACGCAGATAGGCTCTTACAAAGTCTCACTTGATGCAATCCAACCAAACTAGAGAAAGGAAAAAAAGAGAAAAGAAAACTCTCGTCAAGAGGATTTTATTCAGCCAAATAAGTGAAAAAAATAATTGGTCTCTATTTCACTTAATTAATAATCCAATTAGGTCAGACGGGAGAAGCAACTGAGCAGATCCAGCTAGTGAATTAATGTAGCAGCGAATGATTAGATTGGGAATATAATGAGGTACGTCCGGGATACGTTGAGGATGGGGCGGACAATGGGATAGGAACCGGGGACTGAGAGAACGGCGGACTCGCTCTGTACAAGCGTTTGGTCGTTAATTTAAAGTAATTGGAAATATTAACAACGCTACTTGTGTATGGGTGGCAGACAGATAGACAAAAAATATGTTTTTGTATTTTCTGAAATGGAAAGAAAATGACAGCACGTATCACTAAGAGGCTTCATGGAACAGTACGCTGTCCTTTCTCCGGTATCTAGTCATTATGTCGGTATTGTGCCACAGACTGAGAGTTATATAGTGGAAGGAGCAGAGTCCCCAAACAGCAGAGAGTATATCAGGAGATGAGGGATGTGTCAGTGAGGACAGGGCTGCGTGTGACAGGAGCAGTGACATGATGTGAGGAGGGGAATGGAGGCAGCAGGAAGCCACAGACTGAGAGTTATATAGTGGGAGGAGCAGGGTCCTCAGCAGCACAGAGTATATCAGGAGATGAGGGATGTGTCAGTGAGGACAGGGCTGCATGTGACAGGGGCAGTGACATGATGTGAGGAGGGGAAAGGGGGCAGCAGGAAGCCACAGACTGAGAGTTATATAGTGGGAGGAGCAGGGTCCCCAGCAGCACAGAGTATATCAGGAGATGAGGGATGTGTCAGTGAGGACAGGGCTGCATGTGACAGGGGCAGAGACATGATGTGAGGGGGGAATGGAGGCAGCAGTAAGCCACAGACAGAGTTATATAGTGGGAGGAGCAGGGTCCCCAGCAGCACAGGTATATTAGGAGATGACTGATGTGTCAGAAAGGATAGGAGACTTTGGGGGCACAGACCCACAATTCTCACCATCACAGGGAAAGGTGTACAAGCCTTGCCAGGGCGCAATACTTCTGACTATTAGGGTGCCATGATCAGGAGTACTGTTTTACACGCGCTCAAGGCATGTACCTTGCAGTATGTAGAACTGTCGGAGCATTTGGCTAGGTCTACAATGAATCCTACCTGTGGCTCCTCCCCCTCACATGATGTCATGAGTTTGTGGCGGGGCTGGCACAGGGCACCATGGAGCCTTGCTCCAGTGATGTCATTCTGTCTCTGCTAACTTTAACGGACAAGCGTAATTAGCCAAATTCAGCAAGTATGGCGTATGTGCCTTTATAACATCAACAAGTCACCAATAAACAAGTCCCGTCCGCGCACTTTGATGAGGTTTCTGTCTGAGATATTACCAGATTAATGCAGTATTCGTACGGTTCCCCGACCTGGGGTCATATAAAAAGCCGGAAGCCAGCAGTTCTCAGAACTTTCAGGTTAAGGGCTCCTAAAACAAAAGCAGGACAGGAAAGCGCAGATCATAAACGTTACAACATAAACTTTAATTAAACTGCATTAAATTCTCCATCATCCCCCGGGGATTTTAATGTAAGTTAATAAAAGTTTATATTTGAAGTGAATAGTGAGAGCCATGCGGAGGTATTACAGCGAGCATTGGAACCTGCTGTAATATATCTGCGCATTATATAGACAACAGCACCTGCCAGCATGGAAATGAGAGGTATAAAGCTTTCCTCGCCCCAGTGTATAAACTACCTTCACCTGCACATTGACTGCGCACAGATGGCAACACTTAAAAGTATACTGTCAGACCGCGGGGCGCTTCCATCGCTGTGTTTACCTAACGTTAACGGCGTATGTTTCCGGCATTTGAAATACCGTTTTCTATAAATAATAACTTATAACGCCACAGAGAGAAAAAGAGAAGTAACGATTTCACATCATCCCCAGAACGAGAGGGATTGCGCCGCGCAGTTGGCAGCACAGCCGATAACGCTATATCCATTCTGGAAGCGATTTCCGACCTAACCTCTTAATTCAAATGGGCAAAACTGTTGTGAAATATCGGCCTCGCTTCGCATTTGGCTGCAGAAGATTTGGCTCGCCTCAGTGCGAACTAGGTTTTTATATTGATTACAAATCCCCCATTTATTGTTGTTCTGACAGCTTTATAGGACTGATTCAGTCCCGCTCGCTGGGCTGCAAGTTTTTGGAAACGAGCAAATCGGTAAACACTGCCCCACCAGAGTGAAATCCTGCCTGTGTGCATGACTGCAAATGCGTTTGCAGCAGTAGACGAGGGGGAACGTTTTTCGGAATCACTTAGCATCTAATTGTTCTCCCCCCCATGTTCACAGCACCGATTTAGCCTAGACTGTGCATGCAGGGTAAATACTGGCTGCTTTTGCATGTATTTCACACATGCCGGACAGCTTTATACTTACACTGCAATTTAGATTTGTTAGGATGAGTCGCTTCCATCTACAGTACAACACTTTGCACATGTAACATCCACCCCCTCTCCCACCAGTTATTGGAAGTTTGGGTCCGATTCAGGTTGGATCGCCGAGCATTGCATGATTTCTTCTGGCTTCGCAAATAGAAGTAAATGGAAAATAACTTTTATTTGCGTGCGCCAGGACAAAGAAGGGGCAGGCGGCTGAGGTCCCGTTAGCCATCCTTCCCCCAGCAGGCATCGGCCCACCCTCCTACCCATTGGAATGCCCCCCAAAACATGTTTTAGTAGGGATGCACATAAAAAACTGGGCATTCACAGGGGCGAGCCCCATTCTATGCAAGTCACCGAAGCCATTCGCAAAGGGGGGGCTGCACATAATAGACCATGCCCGTGCGCAGTCCCCCAATACATCGGGACGGGTCCGAACTCGCTATATTGTGAGTCAACCAGAATCACCCCCTTTATTCTTTGCTTTTCTCCATTTGGGATTCTGGGTCCATAGTTTGGAAGGCCAGACTTCACGGGGCTTACGAGGTATGAGGACGCTATTACATTACATATGCCCCCACACATCTGTTTGTAGGCTCGATGGCTGTGAGTGCAGATGAGTGACCCGCGTCATCTCCGGCGCGGTCTTCTATGTCATTGTCCTGACCGCTCTGCCTCTTCCCTACAGGAGGACTTTGCATCGCCCAGTCACTGAGAATATCCAACGAGGGCAGGCCCAGCGATTACGATAAGATCATCAAGCAGCTGCTGGAGATGCCGCAGGCGCGGGCGGTGGTCGTCTTCGCCAACGATGACAATGATATCAGGTAATGGACAGATTGGATGGAATTGACGTTGTTAGAAAGTGACTCTTCTTACCGATTGCTGATGCCCCCATTCCAGCGCCCCATCATTCTACCGGGAACATGAATATCTTGTGATAGACCCTCCAGTCATTGTACCCATGCCATGGGTTTTTTTTTTTCAATGTTTGTACTTATTCATACATAAGACTGTTCTGTTCTGTATATCCAGGACATTGTTGATAGCCGGGGTCCCGTCTATATCACATTCTTCCATACAGTAAATGCCTGTCAGGACCGTTATAACTGTACTGTGACATCACTAGGGGCAGCTACAGTGGAAATGTGACAATGTGCAAATTGAAGCTTTGGGGGAGAGATGGGTTCTGTAAAATGACATCAGGTGATTAGCGCGTAACTACAGTTCCACTGATTTACTGTCAGCTGAATGACAAACACGACCTTTGGGATTATTGAGGCTGTTACAAGGGCTTGTTCATCTTCCCCAGACAGGTTTTGGCTGCAGCGAAGAGAGCAGACAAAGTCGGACACTTCATCTGGGTGGGATCGGACAGCTGGGGCTCCAAGATCGGCCCCATAGGTCACCTTGAGGATGTCGCTGAGGGTGCCATCACCATCCTGCCCAAACGTGCGACAATCGAAGGTAAGAGTGTGTGTTAGGTGGTTGTGGGACAATGATGATGCCAGGGCGGGAACCATGTAAATGCATAGGGGATGGAATTTAAACAGAGGCGTGATTAGAAACTTTGTGTCCCCCTGGCCAAAAAAGTTTCTGACGCCTGTCCACCACCACTCCCCCCCCCCCCCCCATATATTATTTGTAATTTGTTTTATCTACATGCTCGTTGTCAGGAGTTCCTTGCTCGTTGCTAGGGGGTTTTAGTTCATTGGCAGGGTTACATGCTCGTTGTCTGTGGTTTCGTTATCATTGCTAGGGGTTTCTTGCTCAATGCCTTGTGTTACATGCTCATTGCAAGGTTACGAGATCATTTAAAGGGATTACATGCTCTTTGAGGTTTCTATACACGTTGCCAGGGGTTTCTATACTTGTTGCCATGGGTTTCCATGCTCATTGCCAGTGGTTTCTTGGTCACTGTCATAGGTTTTTAATGCTCATTGACCGGGAGTTTCTTTGCTCATTGCCAGGAGTTACATGCTCATTGCCAGGGGTTACATGCTCATTGCCAGGGGTTTCTTGATCATTGCTAGGGGTTCCTTGCTCATTGCTAAGAGGTAGCAAGTTTATTGCCAAGGGGTAACCTTCTCTTTGCTAGAGATTTCCCTGCTCATTGCCAGTGTCGTTGCCATTGGTTTCTATACTCATTGACAGGTATTTATTATGCTCATTTCCAGGGAGTTACTATGCTCGGTGACAGGTTTTTTTTAATGTCCATTATCAATGAGTTTCCATGCTCGTTGCCAGGAGTTTCTATGCTCGTTGCCATTGTTGTTTTATGCTCATTGCCCGGAGTTTCAATGCTTGTTGCCAGGGGTTGAATAGTCATTGCCAGGGGTTACAGGTATACAGTGGCTCTTCTGGGTAGCGCTGTATTTGCTGAGCTTCCGTGACATGGGCCAACGGTCCAATAGAACTTTCAGCATCTGCCTCCAACAAGGCAGCGGCCATTTTTGCAGTCCCATTTTAGCATATTCCATCCATAGTTCAGACTGCAAGTAATCTCCTGGGACCCTGTACCCCCACCCCGCCAGTTCCCCAAGCCACCTCTAGGGCTAGGGCTCTGCATCAGGTGCTCATGGGGGACACTGAGCTATAATTAAGATCCCTGATGTATTGTCATATTAATATATCAGGGATCTTCAGGGTGATTGTTTCTGTGGAGATGTCCTCATTCACCTGTTTCCAAATTCAATGTTCATTTAAAAAAGTGTGAACGGTTTATCTGAGTACACCGGGTGCTGTAAACCACAGCCGGTCTGACTATGACGAGCGCCCAACTGCAATATCAGCGACGGTCTGAATACTGCGCGTTGGAATTAATTTTCTCTCATTTAAATAACTCAGCCGGCACAGAGATTAAGTAGGGGGCATTCACCTCCCTCCCCTCGTTCTCATAATTAATTCCGACTGTCTAATTTGTGGGTGTTTCTTGGTGTTAAGTGACTGATGAAAATATCAAAGTCCAAAGAGGGTAGGCATGGGGTCAAAACAACAGCGTTGTCACCAGAAGGCTCCGCGTTTCATGCAGAGCCTCAAGGACACGCTGTGATAAATTCAGAGATCTGAGGGGAGAAACGGCTTCATCAGCCAGATTTCATTCACATCCCCCCGAAATACATAGGTGTCTCGTTTCTCAAATATCATATTCCCATAAAAGTACAGCCAGGGCCGAGGGGGTAATATAGAGAGAAGTAGAGTGACCTTGACCCAGGCAGAGAGACGGTCTCCCGGGCAGACCTACAACTCCCAAGGATTTGGCTACAGGAGCTGCGAGTTTGGCTAATTCCCAAATGATGACGGTGAGAATTCTTATCCAGCTGCTGCTCAAGTTCCAAAGAACATATTCTACCCATTTCTAGCACATTACACAGAGCTCAGACACCTTCAGGCTATCACTCCTCTGTCCTGCATAAAGCCTCAAGACGTAAAGGTGCAGCAGCACAGAGTATATCAGGATATATGTTATATGTCAGTGAGGACAGGGGCTGCATGTGACAGGTGCAGTGACATGATGTGAGGAGGGGAATGGGGGCAGCAGGAAGCCACAGACTGAGAGTTATATAGTGGGAGGAGCAGGGTCCCCAGCAGCACAGAGTATATCAGGAGATGAGCGATAGGTCAGTGAGGACAGGGCTGCATGTGACAGGGGCAGTGACATGGTGTGAGGAGAGGAATGGAGGCAGCAGGAAGCCACAGACTGAGAGTAATATAGTGGGAGGAGCAGGGTACCCAGCAGCACAGAGTATATCAGGAGATGAGCGATAGGTCAGTGAGGACAGGGCTGCATGTGACAGGGGCAGTGACATGATGTGCGGAGGGGAATGGAAGCAGCAGGAAGTCACATACTGAGAGTTATATTGTGGGAAGAGCAGGGTCCCCCAGCAGCACAGAGTATATCAGGAGATGAGTGATGTGTTAGTGAGGACAGGGCTGCATGTGACAGGGGCAGTGACATGATGTGAGGAGCGGAATGGAGGCAGCAGGAAGCCACAGACTGAGGGTTATATAGTAAGAGGTGCAGGGCCGGTGCTAGGGGGTTCGGCGCCCTCCTGAAAACTATAAATTTGCGCCCACCCAAACTTTACAAAGGGAGGGGTGTGGCCACACAATAATGCTCCCACTCCAAATGACACCACACAGTAGCACAATCGTATTCACCTAACACAGCACCAGTGCCATAACTAGCCATTTTGGTGCCATGTGTGAAAAAACAGGGAAAGTGCGCGCGGAAGGCGCGCGCAAAATTGTAGAAGCGTGACTTCATGGGGAATTGGCGTGGTTACATAAAAGTACCAATAACACCATAATCCCCATAACACATTATGCTTCTCACCTCAAAGCCCATAACACATTATAGTAACCACACACAGTAATGCACATTATTCGTAATGCTACACATCATGATGCCCCTTGCACAATATGCAGAACACCATAATGCCCATTACATATTATGCCACACACTGTAATTCCCCTTACATATTATGCCATGCACTATAATGCCCATATGACATTGACACACATTATGCTACACATAATGCCCCGAGTACTCCTGCATATGCCCACATTTGTAGCATTGCTTATTCATAACACCCACAGCAGTTGCGAAAAGTAGTTGCTCTGCTTACAAGTAGTGCCCACAGCAGTTGCCGACATTAGTAGTGCTGCCTCTACACGTGCCTACACCAGTTGCCGACATTAATAGTGCTGCCTCTACACGTGCCCACACCAGTTGCCGACATTAGTAGTGCTGTCTATACACGTGCCCACAGCAGTTGCCGACATTAGTAGTGCTGCCTCTACACATGCCCACACCAGTTGCAGACATTAGTAGTGCTGTCTATACACGTGCCCACACCAGTTGCCGACATTAGTAGTGCTGCCTCTACACGTGCCTACACCAGTTGCCGACATTAGTAGTGCTGCCTCTACACGTGCCCACACTAGTTGCCGACATTAGTAGTGCTGTCTATACACGTGCCCACACCAGTTGCCGACATTAGTAGTGCTGCCTACACACGTGCCCACACCAGTTGCCGACATCAGTAGCGCTGCCTATACACGTGCCCACATCAGCTGCCGACATTAGTAGCGTTGCCTATATGCGTGCCCACACCAGTTGCCGACATTAGCAGCGCTGCCTATATACGTGCCCACACCAGTTGCCGACATTAGTAGGGCTGCCTACACATGTGCCCACACCAGTTGCCGACATTAGCAGCACTGCCTATATACGTGCCCACACCAGTTGCCGACATTAGTAGCGCTGCCAACACATGTGCCCACACCAGTTGCCGACATTAGTAGTGCTGCCTATACATGTGCCCACACCAGTTGCCGACATTAGTAGTGCTGCCTACACACGTGCCCACATCAGTTGCCGACATTAGTACACTCACACTTTACAATGGTGGCTGCTCATCCTCTCCTGTTTCCTGGTGTCTTCAGTCAGTCTTGCTCCCTTGTAGCTCCACCCCTTCCGGCCCGTGTAGCCACGCCCCTCCGCCCATGTAGCTCCGCCCCCTTTCGGCCCCTGCCGATGACCAGCTGATAATGAGCCAGAAGGGATCTCTGTGCCTCTGGCGCTGCTGCCTGTAATGAAGTGTGACAGGCACAGCAGCAGCAGGCGGCAGGCACGGAGGACAGCAGAGGATATACAGCAGGGAGGGCGCCTCTCCTACCCGGCGCCTACCTGCTTTGCATCCTCTGCTGAGTGGGTAGCGCCGGCCCTGAAGAGGTGCAGGGTCCCCAGCAGCACAGAGTATATCAGGAGATGAGGGATGTGTCAGTGAGGACAGGGCTGCATGTGACAGGGGCAGTGACATATATGGAATTGGTGTATCACATGTTGACTAATGTCATTCTTTGGGCTTTGTGGCTTACTGTAAGCCCCCACTTTCCAGTGAATCAGAGGTAAAAATGAAAAACGCCACTTGCAGTCGGTGTAAAGCCAGAACTACTGATCGCAAGGCACCAATTGAAATTTTCACCTCCGACTCGCTGTAAAGTGTAACGTCCTGTATGCGCATGATCCTGCCGTCCTGCGCGGCGTTACAGACCCGCTGTGATTGGGACTGGTATGATAACGCAGGAAAGCTGCTACCTGTCTGAGGCGTCGCACATACACTAATTACCCTGCAATGTCATCACTGTTGTTGTTACATGCTAATGAATCTGAGAAAAATGAGAACAGACACATTTAATGTCACTGTTTCATCATCTAATACGAAGCATCTGCTGGAGAGAACTGAACAGACGATTCTTTTTAAGGGTAAAAACCGCTTGTCATTTAAAAATGGCTAAATTGAGATTCAGGAGGCGGTGCGGGTGTGTTTGGGGCTGGGGGCTGATGGGAATACCTTGGCTCTGGTGTCTTGAGGAGGAAGTATAATGGGAGCAGATAAGAGTTGTGCTGTGCAGGGTGAGCAGCCAGGTGACAGAGGCTAACGAGAACGTTAATGATACAAATTTATCTCTAGTGCTTAAAATGTCACATGAAAGGTTCGGGTCACCTTTTCCTGTGAAGCCTGTGTAATGGGAGCGGGTGAATGATAAGTGCTCATGAGTGTTAGTACAAAAGATAATGCAGCTGACAGGACTTTGGACCCCATTCTAGTTTCATCGCTTACCCGCAGGGGAGCGGTTTATATCGGCTGCGCATGTGCATCGTCATGTGTGCGCATGTGCAGCCGCTGTGTGCGAGGGACCGGGCACTCACACACAACAGTCCAGGGGGGGGGGGGCATGGTAATTCCCGGATGACGTGGGTGTGGGGGGTGGGCAGGTGACGTCGGCGGATGTCAGTTGCGCACACAGGGCGCCCCTAGCGCAGAGTCATCACAGAGGTGTCTCGGATCTGCGAGCGCTGTAGACATCATGGAATTATTTCTCCCCTGCACCCAAGGCTGGGAATTGATGTTTATGTAAAACATCCATTTGCATGCCTGCGGGGGGTCCTAGGTGTGCGAGAGGGGGTGGGTGGCCGTGCAACCAGAATAACCTCCTTTGTGTGTGACATTACGCACAGCTGGAATTTAAAGGTACGACCAGAGAAAGTAAATTTACTAAAGCTTGTAAAAATGAAAAAAAAAAAAGGTGGTGTTGCCCCTTAGCAACCAATCAGATTCTGTCTGCGATCAGGTCTGAATCGGAAACACTTTCTCCGATACCTGCTGAGATGCCTCCATTGCCGCCAGTAGCTGCAGCCCCCATAGGTTTAAGACAGGAGGAAACTTCCTGTGCTGAGCATTCCTAAAGGCCCCCACACACTAGAATGATTTTTTGGCCGATTGTCCGATTTCCGATCGATCGGCCGATTTTTACAGATAATCGGTAAAAATTGGCAGATATATCGGACGATCGATCGGAAATCGGACAATTAGCCAAAAAATCGTTCTAGTGTGTTGGGGCCTTAAGTCTCCCGTCTGGGCTCTGAGTACCAGAGACAAAACAACGACCATGGTATGGGTATTCGTAATGCGTCACCTGACCCTGATGGCCCCAGCCTCGCAGCTGATTGGTCACCCATCTTCGGCTCACACACCGCGGCCATTCACCACTGAATCTGGGGCAGGATTGCACATGTTGCCTATCCCGAGAAACATCCCAGCACGCGAAAGGTCTCGTTACCGTACTTATCGTATCGTCCTCGCAGATATATGATAGATGATGGATAGATATAGTCTATACATAAATATAGATATTAGATATTCCTGTAGCACACACATAAGATAACATGGTCTCTGATGCAATCATTTAGGTTGATTAATTATGCTAATTGGATAAGGTCACAACTAATCTGCATAATGAAGAAAGGACCAGAGGAAGAGAAGAGCACTGAAGTAATTGCATGTTAATCACTTGATTTGTAAAGTGTTCAGCTTAAGTAGCTGCTGGAGCGAGATTCCCCACTGCCGGCCAAGGGTCTCAGGTCCCTGCCGCTTCCCTGTGGTGAGGACAATAGGACCGCAGAGAACATGGGATCAAAACTATTCAAATGGGCTTCAGACTGAGCTGCGTAAGTGGCCGGATAAAGAACTCCAGCTGATATTACACAGTGACCAGTGTGGCAGGGTCCAGATAGAGTACTGAGTGGTGCTGACTGCGATACAAGGCCCAGATACAGTACTGAGTGGTGCTGACTGCGATACAAGGCCCAGATAGAGTACTGAGTGGTGCTGACTGCGATACAAGGCTCAGATACTGAGTGGTGCTGACTGCGATACAAGGCCCAGATACAGTACTGAGTGGTGCTGACTGCGATACAAGGCCCAGATAGAGTACTGAGTGGTGCTGACTGCGATACAAGGCTCAGATACTGAGTGGTGCTGACTGCGATACAAGGCCCAGATACAGTACTGAGTGGTGCTGACTGCGATACAAGGCCCAGATAGAGTACTGAGTGGTGCTGACTGCGATACAAGGTCCAGATACAGTACTGAGTGGTGCTGACTGCGATACAAGGCCCAGATAGAGTACTGAGTGGTGCTGACTGCGATACAAGGTCCAGATACAGTACTGAGTGGTGCTGACTGCGATACAGGGCTCAGATACTGAGTGGTGCTGACTGTGCAAAAAGGCCCAGATACAGTACTGAGTGGTGCTGACTGTGCTACAAGGCCCAGACACAGTACTGAGTGGTGCTGACTGCGCTACAAGGCCCAGATACAGTATTGAGTGGTGCTGACTGCGATACAAGGCCCAGATACAGTACTGAGTGGTGCTGACTGCGATACAAGGCCCAGATAAAGTATTAAGTGGTGCTGACTGCGATACAGGGCTCAGATACTGAGTGGTGCTGACTGCGATACAAGGCTCAGATACTGAGTGGTGCTGACTGCGATACAAGGCCCAGATACTGAGTGGTGCTGACTGCGATACAAGGTTCAGATACTGAGTGGTGCTGACTGCGATACAAGGCCCAGATACTGAGTGGTGCTGACTGCGATACAAGGCCCAGATACTGAGTGGTGCTGACTGCGATACAAGGCCCAGATACTGAGCGGTGCTGACTGCGATACAAGGCTCAGATACTGAGTGGTGCTGACTGCAATACAAGGCTCATATACTGAGCAGTGCTGACTGCAATACAAGGCTCAGATACTGAGCGGTGCTCACTGCAATACAAGGCTCAGATACTGAGTGGTACTGACTGCAATACAAGGCCCAGATACTGAGTGGTGCTGACTGCAATACAAGGCCTAGATACTGAGCGGTGCTGACTGCGATACAAGGCTCAGATACTGAGTGGTGCTGACTGCGATACAAAGCTCAGATACCGAGTGCTACTGACTGATAGAAGGAGGCAGACCTCTGAGATGGGATGCGGCTGGTAACAGTTTTCAGGTGACTTGTTATAAATAACCTCCCCTGCTGGCGGCCTGACCTCTTTGTATGAAATGATTTGTTTTACAGTCTGAGACAGGAGCACTATACAGGCCGGTATTAGTGATGTAACCAAGTGCAATAACAAGAAGTACCGTATATTACTTACAGACTCATTTACATGAGCATTTTGGGCTCCCGCACACCTCACATAGTACAAAAAGTATTGTACTATGAGTGTGCTGCTCAAAATTTTTGGACATCAGTATATCGCATGGCATCACGCTGATTTAATACATTGCATGCGTTTTAAACTAGAAGGGATGCGATCTAGTCCAAAACGCATTGTGTGCATCGAACCGAGTGTGTGGGCAGCTTAATGCTCTGATTGGCTACAATTGACTCTAACCTTTTGAGCATTCTGACGCTCTGATTGGCTATGCTGTGCTGTAGCTTTGTGAGTGTTCCAGTGCTCTGATTGGCCACAATGTGTTCTAAACTAAGGAGTTTGCCAATGCTCTGATTGGCTACAATGTGCTCTAGCATTGTGAGTTTTCCAGTGCTCTGATTGGCCACAATGTGTTCTAAACTAAGGAGTGTTTCAATGCTCTGATTGGCTACAATTTTCTCTAGCATTGTGAGCGTTCTAATGTCCTGATTGGCTACAGGTTAGTGTAGACCTATGAACCAGTAAAGCCTCTTCCAAGTTACTTATACATAGATAATGCCAAAGTTCTAATTTTCAATTCAATTCATCACTACTACCCTGTTAAATGCTGTGATTGGTGGGTCCATAGGAGTGGGGCGGTCCAAAAATCTTGCAATACTGTATTTGCCATTTAGACCCCTCCCCACAGACGCAGGAATGCTGGACTTTACCTCCCCATCCTGCATGCTTCACTAAGGTGCGGTCAGAATGCTGGAGATTTGTCTGCTCTCCCAGGGGTTCAGGAGGCTACTCAAGAAATCGGGAGCCTCCCGCAATTTGTGGTAGATTAAGCAGGCATTTAATAAGCACTGACACACCTGTGGAAAATAATACAATATCTATGAGTGTATTCCTTTAAATACATGCATCACAATAACCTTGTTTCAATTCCATTGAAGGCTGTTACATGTACTTGCCTGGGAAGGATCAAATAAAAAGATTCACGGAATGCTTAAACACAAGTTCTCCACAAATTAATCATGAATTGGATCTGTGCGGTGCTGCAGGAACATTTTTTTCCAGCAAGTATTACATTTATCTAAGGCTTAATAGGCTATGTTCAAATGCAAACACTGTTTTAATGGCTCTGCCCTTTAATTCAAAGTGTTCCTTCGGCTGCATTGTATAACAGCAGCCGCAGCTTTACAGACGCGCAGACTTCAATCACCTCTAAGGTGACCGAGACTTTCATTACAATTAACCGAGATTCAGCCAGACAACTCCTACCCAACTCATTTTATTTTTCTCTTCTTCCAAATTAAAACAAGGGGGGCACCTGCCACCTGACTGAGTCTCTTCTGCCCAAAGTTATTGTTTGGTAATGAGCATTCTGTCCCTGGATGTAGACTTTCTGCACTGAAGGCTTCAGGGGGTTCTCTGTCTTCTGTCCTCACGCAGTGGAGGCGGCCATCTTGTTACTGTAGGATGGAGAATACAGACTAGGATCAGTGGCGTCACTAGAACCCCCAAGCCGCACCCGGGGTGAGATTTAATAGGATGAGAGATTCAGAAAGTGAGAGATTTGGTGAGAAATCTCCCGTTTTTTTTTAAAGCGGCAATCATTTACACTGCAAAATCACACTGGTTTCTCACCAAATCTCTCACTTTCTGAATCTCTCATCCTATTAAATCTCACCCCCGGTGTCACCAGCCAAGAGGTGACACGGAAATGCCGGCTCCTGCTCACTGATAGGAGCCAGATCCTGCTCTTTAACATTACGCCATAGTGTACCATAGATGCCCATATTATAGTTTTCACACTGATTTATTGATCATTATTCTGAGAGTCACAGCGCTGCATTCATCACCATTGGCCAATGCGCCATGCCATGCTTCACCAGCATGGTTTTTGCCCATTTGCCTGTTTTTTTTGCTTTGCTAACAAAGCTTCCAAGTGTGCAGCGCTGCTCCAGGTTTCTGAAATCAGGCATGCTCAGAAGTGGCCCCCCTCTTTGAATTTTAGAGAGCACATCTTGGACTTAATAGGTCGGAACAGCATTGTCTGACCCTTAAGGTGCCATAAACGGGACAATTTAATGGGTGTGATGCGATTGCGCGCCCCCACGTACATCAAATCACGCAGCACAAAAAGTTTGTGCTGCACATACTTTTTGTACTAGATTGCATCTCATTGCATTGCAAAACGTATGCGTTGCCTTGTCCAAATTGCATACAATTATTGTACCGTGTATAGGCACCTTTAACTATGTTTTTGCTGGAGGACTCAGAAATACATCCTGGCAAAATGTTCCACCCACCGTTACGCAGCGTTCTAGAACCATAAGTGCCCCAACGCACCCAACTTGACTCTTGTCCAGCTCATGTTCTACAGAGTTCTCCGCTAGCATTTGGGCAGTGGCAGGACAGTGTTTGGGTGCCCAGAGATTGCAGCTCCTTATCTCTCTCATCCAGTCAGCTGCTACGTCTCATCCCTGGTTGCGCAGGACAACACCGGTGTCTGTCACCGCTCAGTACAGCGCGCTCGCGACAATAGAATTTTATCCCTGCTCCCCAGAGGACGACGCAGATAATAAGAATAACAATGTTTCCCTCTGAAGCTTTCATATTTTACCATTTCTCAGTTTCTCCATGCATAAGAGCGCACAATTAAATACCGGCTGCCAGCGCAGAGCGCAGCGGCGTGATAACCCCCGGGGACCAACACGTGCACAAATGTGTTTGAGAACCAGCCAAATTATGGATGCTCCCTCCTAGTCCTGATTAATGTTCTGTCTGGGAGAGAGACTGGGCCGTGTACGCCGCTCTGAGACCAGTTGAGAGAGCGAGGCGAAAAGAAACCCAGCGCCATTATGCAAAGTCATTTCCTATGCGCCGGTTATTTATTTATTTTCTAATTCCGCTAATTCCGGGGCGCGTTACTGTTTGATAACAAAACAGTAATAAAATAAGAGTGGGTAATAATAACAGACAGAGATATAGGTGACGTTCGTGCTCGCCGGCTGGCAATCTAACCATTATTGATGAGCTTTGTGCATTATTTAACTGGGGTCTGGAGTACAGGTTTTCCAGCTGGCGCCCTGAATACGCCCGCCGGTGCTCGCAGCAACCTACGCCGATGACGTTATCTTACAAATACGCCCCTCTCCATGATCCCGGCTTCTACTGACACTGTCATAGTGCTGGAACTTGTAAACAGTAGGAATCTGGAATTGTTACAGTTGAATCTGAGCTATGCAGAGTTGCACCGAACAGCAGATTCTCATGGCAGGTTTTTAGTGTTGCACTCTCATTCCTGTTGAATCTGTGGATTCAAAGCTTCCTGGTATTGGTCCTCTCTTTCATTACATCATGGGGCCCAAGTGATGGTGGTGCAGAGGTGCTGTAACAAAACCCTCACGCTGCAACAAATCTTGGTCCTTATTCTGGTTCACTCTCAGGGGCAAATTCCTTCTCAAATGGACAAAACCCTGTGCACTGCAGGTGGGGCAGATGTAACTTGTGCAGAGAGAGTTAGATTTGGGTGGGTTTTTTCTTCAAAGTGAAATCTATATTGCAGTGTAAAAATAAAGCAGTCAGTATTTACCCTGCACAGAAACAAAATAACTCACGTAATTATCTCTGCACATGATACATCCCCCCCCCATTTACCCATGGCCAGGGCGTGGCCATGGGTAAATGGGGCGTGGCCATGCCTTCTTTCCAAATGTGTACTGGGCATTTGTTTTCCTTTTATAAGGGGATACTCCTTAACTGTTAATGCGCTTGCCTGTGATGTCACAGTCCCAGAATTCCACTTCCATAAAGAGAGAATGAGCCAGAGGGGAAGATTTACCAAGGTTTCTTTAAATAAAAAATAAAGTAGATGGTGCCCATGGCAACCAGATTCGGTTGTCTATTATTTATCTATTGCATACTAGACAGTATCTGATTGGTTGCTATGGGCAACCTCACCTCTGTTTTTAGCCACTCACTCCAAATGCACACATAATGGATCTAACCTTTTATAGAGGAGCCTGGGACTCTCACTATAAAGATCAGCATATATGCAGCTGCTACCCCTGCACCTAATGGGACAGAAGCAGTGTGAGAGCCCCCCCCCCCCCCCATTCCTCTGTAAAGACCACCATAAAGCCCTGATATTACCCCAGCCTCATACACAAGTCAGGCACAAAGGCAGAGAACACCCCAGGGGATAATGGGGATAGGGGACCATGCGGATAACTCACCTCCAGCCCGGCTCACCAGTAACTCAGACAGCAGCCAGCAGCAGCATACGGTAACGATGGGGGCGGAGTTGGGGGTTGTTGGTACCACACAGCAGGACATCCAGGATACAATTACACTGTAACGCAGAACATGGAAGTTTAGGAGGAAACTTCTGCGCATTGGAAGGTACGGAGGGACCCGGAAGTTTGGTGACAGTGACAGCCTGGAGTGACAGCCCGGAGCAAAGAGGAGTCGGGACAAAAAAACGGGACATTCGGAACAGTTTTTATTTGCCGGTACAGACCGTTAAAAAACTGTACTGTACCGGCAAATTCGGTACAGTTGGAGGGTATGGTTTTGTCCATTTGAGAAGGAATTTGCCTCTGAGAGTGAACTAGAATAAGGCCCCGTGCCCTGCTGTTGCTATCTCTATGTCAAATAGATTTTTAAATCCAACTTGATCTGTTTGTGTTATGTCATTTGTTGTTAAATATGGGGGGAAATGTAATAGGATGAGAGATTCAGAAAGTGAGAGATTTGGTAAGACATCTCCAGGTTTTTTAAAGCGCCAATCATTTACACTGCAAAACCAGTTTGATATTGCAGTGTAAATGATTGCCGCTTTAAAAAATCTGGAGCTTTCTTACCAAATCTCTCACTTTCTGCATCTCTCACCCTATTACATTTCACCCACGATTTAATTTTTCATGTCACTTCTCTGCCTGTGTGTGATGTCACCAACATCTGTCCATCTCTCGGGCTGAGGGGTGTCGCGCTTCTGGGCTCCTTGGCCTGAGTGCAGAGTGACACAATCTATATTTCTATGTGCAGAGCGGCACAGATGGCGCGCTCTATAGAAGGCACTTGGCACTGGTTGATGAGACGTTCTGGGCACTTAGCTCCCTCCTGCCGTACTCCACACTGCAGATAAATTCACCTGTCTGAAATATTTATCAGCCAAGAATCATCTTCCCCGGGGGGAGAAGAGAACGCAGACGCGATGGGGTGCAACCTGAAGATGACATCAACGTGTCAAGACGATGCCTCCTATGGAGAATTCTACTGTAAACACAGCACATTGATGCAGACAAATCACTGCGTCCTGCACGTGCGCACACAAACACAACAGCCGCATCTGCTACACGAACGTGCAAACCGGACGCTCACTAGCACGTCACTCCTGCATCGGCGCCCACCTGAGTGCGCGAGACTGAGCATATATTCATCTGTATGCTGCCATGCAGCTGTGGCTGAAAGGGTAGAAAATACGCCCCTGTCATGAAAGTAGGGACTGGTTGAATTTTGACTAGTCAAAATTGAAAGCTCAAATTGCACTGTAGCCCTTATTCTGGATGACACGCAAGGCAGTCTTGTGAGTCCACCAGTCGCTGCCCGCCGTCCACACAGACGTGTTAAAAGCAGGATCCTACACAATACTGAGCTGTTTTCCCTGCAGTCTGAACAGCTCAGAAACGGTATTTGCTACAAATGATAAACACACAAGGGTGATAGGTTATCTCCCTGCATGATCCCCGCCCACAAGCAGCAAATAGGACTGTGGGAGGGGAGGTTAGGCTTAGGCTGCGGGAGGGGTGGTTAGAGTTAGGCTATGGGAGGAGAGGTTAGGGTTAGGCTGTGGGAGGGGATGTTAGGGTTTGGCTGCAGGAGGGGAGGTTATGGTTAGGCTGAGGGAGGGGAGGTTAGGGTTAGGCTGTAGGGAGGGGAGGTTAGGGTTAGGCTGTTAGAGGGGAGGTTATGGTTAGGCTGCAGGAGGGGAGGGGAGGTTAGGGTTAGGCTGCATGAGGGGAGGGGAGGTTAGGGTTAGGCTGCATGAGGGGATGTTAGGTTTAGGCAGCAGGATGGGAAGTTAGGACTAGGCTGCAGGAGGGGAGGTTAGGGTTAGGCTGGAGGAGGGGAGGTTAGGGTTAGGCTGCAGGAGGGGAGGTTAGGGTTAGGCTGGAGGAGGGGAGGTTAGGGTTAGGCTGTGTGAGGGGAGGTTAGGGTTAGGCTGGAGGAGGGGAGGTTAGGGTTAGGCTGTGGGAGGGGAGGTTAGGGTTAGGCTGCGGGAGGGGAGGTTAGGGTTAGGCTGGAGGAGGGGAGGTTAGGGTTAGGCTGTGTGGGGGGAGGTTAGGGTTAGGCTGGAGGAGGGGAGGTTAGGGTTAGGCTGTGTGAGGGGAGGTTAGGGTTAGGCTGCAGGAGGGGAGGTTAGGGTTAGGCTGTTAGAGGGGAGGTTATGGTTAGGCTGCAGGAGGGGAGGGGAGGTTAGGGTTAGGCTGTGGGAGGGGAGGTTAGGGTTAGGCTGCATGAGGGGAGGTTATGGTTAGGCTGCAGGAGGGGAGGGGAGGTTATGGTTAGGCTGCAGGAGGGGAGGGGAGGTTAGGGTTAGGCTGCATGAGGGGATGTTAGGGTTAGGCAGCAGGATGGGAAGTTGGGACTAGGCTGCAGGAGGGGAGGTTAGGGTTAGGCTGCAGGAGGGGAGGTTAGGGTTAGGCTGTGGGAGGGGAGGTTAGGGTTAGGCTGTGGGAGGGGAGGTTAGGGTTAGGCTGTTAGAGGGGAGGTTATGGTTAGGCTGCAGGAGGGGAGGTTAAGGTTAGGCTGTGGGAGGGAAGGTTAGGGTTAGGCTGCAGGAGGGGAGGTTAGGGTTAGGCTGTTAGAGGGGAGGTTATGGTTAGGCTGCAGGAGGGGAGGTTAAGGTTAGGCTGTGGGAGGGAAGGTTAGGGTTAGGCTGCAGGATGGGAAGTTGGGCCTAGACTGCAGGAGGGGAGGTTAAGATTAGGCTGTGGGAGGATAGGTCAGGGTTAGCCTGTGGGAGGGGGAGGTTAGCCTGTGGGAGGGGGAGGTTAGGCTGTGGGAGGTTAGGCTGTGGGGGGAGAGGTTAGGTTTAGACTGTAGGAGGGGTGGTTATGGTTAGGCTGTGAGAGGATAGGCTGTGGGAGGGGAAGTTAGGGTTAGGCTGTGGCCTCGGAGGAGACAATAAGGTGCTAGTACACCAGATCTACTAAGCACCATGTTAAAAACTAAGGAATAAAAAATATGACTGAATAAACTATATTTTTTCTTATTGGCTCATTTTATGTTGAATGGTGTTTGGGGGGGGGATAAATTACAATTTATATACGTTGCTGAGCAATGTGTCACTCAGCTGCCATGGCAACAAGCGCTTTTAATTGTCACTAGAAGCGGTGTTAAAAAATAATGACACTAATCACGGAAAAGTCTTTAATGAATAGGCCCCATACCAGCTGTGACAGAGATGGCAGCTCCCACATAGCAGCACCCACAGGCAGCGCATCACTGCAATATGTAAATAAAACATATTCTGAGCCCGTATGTTTTACTTCCTATATTAAGGTTAGAAGCTCATGAGTTATAAATGAGATCTTTCCTGCTGTTCATCTGCTCCCCATGCTGCACACACACAGCGGAACAGACAAATGTGTAACACAAAACAGAGTATTTATAGGAAGATTAGAAGGAGCAGCCGGAACTACGGAAATGTCATGTGACTTTAGGTAAAATAGTCCCAATTAGATAATGATTTCCAGAATGTTGGGGGACATCTCAGGTTCCCGGCTGGTCTGGGTGGCCCCTGGTGTGGCTCTCATGTCTGTGCATGTTTTCCTGCTTCACTTAATAAAAAAGAGGCTGCGTGCCATGACGTAAGCTGGTCATCACTGATAATCGTAATTATATGTGCAAACTAGTCACCCAAAGCAGTGATCACCCGCAACCGGAAACCAGCACGTTTGCTCAGTTTGGTTACAGTGACCATGCAGGGACTGTATACTGCTTAATGACTGTATATTGTATACTGAGGACTGTACAGGGCTGGATTATAATGGGGGCACAAGGGGTCAGTACCCCTGGGCCCCCTTCTAGCTAGGGGCCTCCTGTGGTTGGCATGTATTTTTAAAAAGGTTTTGTGCATGGGAGTGGGGTAGTGCTGCAGCTTCACCTACAGATGTAGCCGGCCTTAGTGTTACTGGCGATCCGCCAGCAACACGGCGCTCCATCTGACCCCACGCACGCGCGTCTCAGTATCTGGGCGGCGGGGCGGCGAGGCGGACGCAATACTGTCCGCCTCCCGCTCGAGGGGGCTGGGGGGGACCCGAGGGCACTGCGGGGAGGGCAGCACCGTCGGAAGGGGACGCGCGCGCACCTCGTGCGCACGCTTCCCCTTCCGGCATACAGATGGCGCGGGGCAGGGGATAGCGGCTTGCGTCGCCATCGCCATCCCCTGCAAAGATGAATCCCGCTACATCTGTATCTGCCAATCTGACAATGATTAATGGTGCTGAGCATCGGGAGCCAAGGCACACTGACTACACAAGTGTGCAGCGCATTACTGGGAGTTGACTCCCATGACACTTTGCACCAGAGGGCAGAGGCTGAGACGTTTGTGCTGAGCTCTGATTGGTGGAGCTCATTACAAGCTTCTCAGGCCCATGGAGAACAGCAGCAGCAGCCTAGTCATGGGAGGGTTTTTAATCAGAGCCATCAATGGAACTGTGAGGTCTCCTACAGAGTAAGGTGCAGAGGGACAAACACAGGCTTTTCATGTGGTATGTATGTATGTGTATGTATGTGTATATATATGTATATATATATATATATATATATATATATATATATATATATATATATATATATATATATATATATATATATATATATATATATATATATATATAGTCGTTGGGTGGACGTTGGTATATTCGTTTGACATAGGAAGAATAAAAGTGTGCCAAACGTAGCAAGGCACCGTGTCCGAAGCATGACGAATGAAGCGATACACTTGAAGCGATATGTTGTCCATGTCGACGTAAGCAATTAGGAATAAGGTCTGCTCACGTGCACAATTACTATATGCCTGGCATTATACATACACCCTGTGAGATACTGTAAATCAATGGATAGATAGTGCAAGAGAAACCTAAATAACTGATTAACTTATAGTACTCCTGATGCTGCTACACTACATTCCACATCATGCACTGCCAACAACAGCTGCTGTAGGGAGGGTTGCCTCTGGTTGGTGGAGGATCATGGGAAGTGTAGTTCAGCAACAGCTTGGAGTGACGCCGTCCGGCCGTTCCTGGGGCACAGACTAATTGGGAAATCACTAGGCCTAATTTTCCAGCTGAATATTTGAGGAATAGAGGGTGAAATAACCCGGGTTTTGCAGAGAAACGAGCAGAGAAACGAGGCAGTATGCAAATATTTAAATTAGCAACTGAAAAGCTCCTAATTAATCGTGATTGGCAACTGTTAATGATGCACTTGTACAATTAAGCATGAATTTGAATAAAGAAAAGGTTGAAGATGACATTATTGCTTCTTATTGTATGGCTGAGCGGCCCTGATAGTCTCAGCTAATGAGATGGGGAATGTGATATAATCAGCTAGGAGATGGGGGAAGAATATAAGATGCTACAGATGAGGAACGTGTTACAGATACTAGTGTCACCCGGTGACTGTCGTGCCGCACTAATTCAACCCCCGCATTATACCTCACAGGGTCGTTACAAGACAATTTGACTCACAGTTCGAACACTAAAAAAGTGTGCCCCACAAATGTGTGTGGCCTACCTGTAATGGGCATGCACCATACTATGCCCCAAACAGTAATGCCCCTTGCACCATATTATACCCCACACAGTAATGCCTCCGGCACCGTATATGCTCCTCAAATGAATGACCCACGCTGTGCCTTCCTACTTTCACACTTCTTGCCTGTTGTCATGGTTTCACGCCAAGGACTGCCTCCCGTTTGGTGCCCACGGTCACTTGGGGCACTGTAGTATCTTTCTGTGACTAAGCTGTCCAGGCACTTCTGGTTACCATAGTTTGTGCCTGACTCCTTGACTCTTATAAATATCCCACCCAAAATGGCCACTGTCACCTCTAGCATCCTTCAGAACTGTCTCCTCTGAGCTAGCGGACATTTTGGGAGGGATATAGTGAACAATACTGAGGAACAAGTTGGAGCCTGTTCTGTTCTGTGATCTCTTTATTGCTGCCGATATACATTCTGCTGTTGTGTGATGCTCTGACTGCCGTCACTTTATGCTTTTTCCAGGTTTCGATGCCTACTTTACGTCCCGCACCCTGGAGAATAACAGGAGGAATGTCTGGTTCGCAGAGTACTGGGAAGAAAACTTTAACTGTAAACTAACCATTACCGGCTCTAAGAAAGAGGACACTGACCGCAAGTGTACAGGTAAGTGGTTTGTAGATAGTATGATGTCCATGGAAAATGACTGCAGTCTTACCGGGTATAACCAAATGCACCATGCGCAGGAGCACTGTACTGTATATGTGTATATGGTTTATTACTTGTCAGTTAGAAAAGTGTGTGCAGAGAAAGCGGAGGAGAGGTGACAGCTTGTGACCCCCTGGGAGGCAAACACAAAGCTCTTGTGTATGTGTCTCATTAGTGTAGGCGTGGTGGTCTAGTGTGGGTGTGGCCTGTCTAGTCTGGGTATGGTGTATCTAGTGTGGATGTGGTGCAACTAGTGTGGGGGTGGCCTGTCTAGTCTGGGTATGATGTGTCTGATGTGGGCGTGGCATGTGTTATGTGGGCAGGGTGCATCTTGTGTGGGCATGGTGTGTCTGGTATGGGCGTGGTGCATCTAGTGGGGGTGTGGTGCATCTAGTATGGGTGTGGTGCATCTAGCGTGGGCGTGGTGTGTCTGGTATGGGTGTGGTGCCTCTAGTGGGGGTGTGGTGCATCTAGTATGGGTGTGGTGCATCTAGTGTGGGCGTGGTGTGTCTAGTGTGGCTGTGGTGTGTCTAGTGTGGGAGTGGTGTGTCTAGTGTGGGTGTGGTGCATTTAGTGTGGACATGGTTCGTTTAGTGTATGCATGGATGCATCTATATCACAGGTTCTCAAACTCAGTCCTCAGGACCCCACACAGTGCATGCCTTGCAGGTCTCCTCACAGAATCACAAGTGAAATAATTAGCTCCACCTGTTGATATTTTCAAATGTGTCAGTGAGTATTGAGTGCACCTGTGCACCTGCCGAGTGACCTGGAAAACGTGAACTCTGTGGGGTCCTGAGTACCGAATTTGAGAACCACAGGTCTACACAATTTAGTATATACATTCATTACAAATGGAGCGAATCTCTCCATCTTTGCAGGGGCTGTCGATTCTATCGCCAGCCCCCGCCAGGGGGGGGGGGGGGGGGGGCACGCACGAGACGCTATGACAGAGCATTCCAGTGACCAAATTTACAACATAGTAAGCACTGAGAAATATACAATAAAGAGAGCATTCTAGTGACCAATATACAATTCAGAGAGCTTTCTAACAGCCAAAATGCAATACAGTGAGCATTCTATCGAACAATATACAAGACAGACAGCATTCTAACAGCCAATATACCATACAGTAAGCTTTCTAACAGCCAATATACAATAAAGTGTGCATTCTGATGACTAATATACACCACAGTGAGCATTCTATTATCCAATATACAACTCAGTAAGCACTTACAAATATACAATACAGAGAGCACTCGAGCGATCAATATACAATACAGAAAGCATTCTAGCAGCCATTACATAACACAGTGAGCATTTTATTGTCCAATATACAATACAGTGAGCATGTGCCCACATCTGCTCGCAGCGTGGCAAGAGGAAGGGTGGCTGGGGAGTCGGCGGGATGGCGTTTACATATACGCATGTAGTATCTGCCATTGTCACCCATAGGGATAAAAACACAGTGTGACATATAGGCCCTTATTCTAATCGGAACGGTACGGCCCGCGTGCGGCCGTACCGCCGATGTTTTAACACTGCACATGCGCAGAGGTGAATCTGCGCATGTGCAGCCCCCTTCGCCGCAGACGGATTTCGTCCGCCGCAAAGGGGGCGGATAGGGGCGTGAGAGGCATCATGCCCTCATTTCCCTATGTGTACGCCCCGCGTTTCATGGGCGTTCCCATGCAAACGCGGGGCGTATGCATGGAAATGAGGGCATGACGCCACTCATGGGGGCGGAAAGCTGACGTCGCCGGATGTCAGCTTTCAGCCCCCATACAAGCTACCACACGGACGATTGTCCGTGTGGTCTTAGCTTGCGGGAGCTGCCGCGGCGTGCGGACCTGCCTTCGATGGTCGACGACCATCGAATGCCGTGGCGATCCGTAGGGTGGGCGGGGATTGGTTTGTGCGGTCGGAGCCCCGTGTGCGGCTCTGACCGCACCAACCAGAATAAGGGCCATAGAAACTTTCTTTGCGGAACTTAACGTCTACATCAAATGCATTTTGCCAACCGTGTGAACAGAACATAATTGTTCCGCTGCCGCTTACGTCGGTGCTGAAAGCAATACAGTTAATGTAGATGTTTTGCGTATCTCCGCGAATCCTGATCCGGAGCTGGGCGAGGAAAGCAGAAAACAATTCCCTCTGAACACGTTTAGAAAATACAATTATTGGCAAAATCTAATTTAAGTCGCAAAAACCACAGCGCAGAGGCAATTGCTGCATCTCAGAACATTCTTACCATCTCTGGGAAGCGGGGAAGTGTCACAATACATAGAACTACTGTAAGAGCCCAATTAGGTGTCCCTAAGAGGCGCTGTGTTCTTTCAGAAGCCATTTCTTCTTATTACCTGACCTCCTTATGCCTGAGCCCCTCCGCCCGGCAGCCCTCGGATCACAAGGTCTGACTCCCCAACTCCTAATACCTCTTTCCTTTACCACTGCGTCTCACATGTTATTATAATGGTGTCCTGCGCTTTGATTTACTTTAACTCTTTCAGTGCCGACGTTGCTGTGAGAGATCGTCAAAATATCCGCTATAAATGCCAGCGGCGCTCACAGCGACTGTTCCATACCCTCCAACTGTACCGAATTTGCCGATACAGTACCGGTTTTTAACAGACTGTACTGGCAAATAAAGAATGTACCGAATGTACCGATTTATTCACTTTGGCCCGACTCCCCTGGCGTCCCGACTCCTCCTCCTGGCTCCGGGCTCGGTGTCACTGCAGTCTGATCTGCCACTGTGCGCTGCTCTCCCCTGGCCCAGCACCCAGCGTTCCCAAGAGTCCTGTGCCAGTGTGCGCTTCATAATATGATGACGTCATGCGACGGCTCCGCTGACCCGGCGCACTCAGGGGAATGGACCGTCAGCGCTCTCCACATGGGCATCATAATCGCAGGCAGAGTTACTTAGAGGGGTCAATTTAATTGCATGCAACTTTCTTTTTGTGGTAGCACTCATGAGGCTGAGTACAAAAATCCAGGGAGGGATTCAATTGTGCAAGAGGTTTTCATTGCACCAAATGTTGTATTACCGCAGGAATGCAAGCTCCCGATATCCGCTGGTCTCTGAGGCTCCCAGTGGTCTCCCTTTCAACTTTGCACTGGGTAGGATGGCTGCTGGGAGGCCGGGGGTCTGCGAGAGGGTGTAGTTCTCCCTGATGCATCCTCCACACACACATCAGGGGTCGTAGATAGGGATGGCCATCATTGCCATTGCCATCTATGGTTGCCATAGATGCCAATTCTGCCACTGGCCATCAATAGTGCTAAACTATGCAAAGGATGACCATCGATATTTTTTACATATCGATGGTCATCCATTGTTTTTGATTGATTGGCCTGTGGGCCAATCAAAACATGGGGGGTGGGGCTTCGCAGGTGTCGGGGGCGACACTTGTTATGCACACAAGATGCATATTTTGTAGAAGAGTTGTGTGATATGACGTGTCCTCTGTGCGCCAAATGGGGATAACATTGTTTCTTTTATCTTTCTTTAACCATCATTTTTCATCTAAGTTGTGTGTGTGTGTGTGTGTGTGTGCGTGTGATGCATGACCTACGTAGGCTTATCTCTATGCAGTAGAGCCAATGTGTTTTTACCTCTTGCCACCACCATTGCTGTAACCTACGTTCCGCAGAGTCACCAGTGACCGGTTGTTTGCTCCTCTCCTACAGGCCAGGAGCGCATTGGGCAGGACTCTCCGTATGAACAGGATGGGAGGGTCCAGTTTGTGGTGGATGCCGTCTACGCCATGGCTCATGCCCTGCACAACATGATGAAGGATCTCTGTCCTGGGTCTTCGGGGCTTTGTCCAGCTGTGGACCCTCCGATGGGGAAGAAACTTCTCAAATATATCCGCAATGTGAGCTTTAATGGTAAGAGCCGAGGGGTGCAGAACACGTAAATGTAGACCAAGTAGCTCCATACTATAAGCTGTACCGTGCCCCCATTCTGACTACCGATAGAGACAATAACTATTCAGAAAGAGTTGATTGTATCTTAATCTAAATGAAGTCTCAGTATAGGGATCTAGGGCCTTATTCTGGTTCACTCTCAGAGGCAAATTCCTTCTCAAATGGGCAAAACCATGTGCACTGCAGGTGGGGCAGATGTAACGGGTGCAGAGAGAGTTAGATTTGGGTGGGGTTTTACTTCAAAGTGAGATCTATATTGCAGTGTAGAAATAAAGCAGTCAGTATTTACCCTGCACGGAAACAAAATAACTCACCCAAATCTAACTCTCTCTGCACATGTTACATCTGCCCCACCTGCAGTGCACATGGTTTTGTCCATTTGAGAAGGAATTTGCCTCTGAGAGTGAACCAGAATAAGGCCCCTAGTGCTACAGCCGCTATTGGGTTGGTATTTTGGGATAACCCTACACACGGGGGTGTTGTATGTATACGTTGGCGATGAATTCCAGTAACACGGCTATCATAGATACTTCACAGGATTATTCTCTCATGTTGGAACTGATTAAAGTCATCTGAAAAATACATTTACAGCTTTTTATAAAAATTCCAGTAAAAAAAAAAAAAAAGACAGACCGTGAGATGTATCAAGGTCTTCTAACGCATGGAAGAGTTTCTGATAGCAACTAGGCTTCATCTTATCGTTTTATAGACCTACACTTAATTGGTTGCTATGGGCAACTTCTGCAGTTCTCCACTCTTTAGATTCCCCACAGCCACCCGCGTCGCACTGCATAAATCCGGTAGACCAGTGTGCAGCTCTGATCGTAAAGGGCGGTTCCTATTGGGGGCTCTGTCCTTTGCGGCACTACACACATCATGTTAGTAGATATTCCAGCAGTGACGGATGCACCTTGGACTCTTTGTACATCCTGCCAAGAGACTCAGTCAGAACAGAATCAGATGTTCTGTGGAATTCAGTGGACGTTCCTGGGAGGTAACAGGGGAGTGGCTAAGGAGATGTGGGTGTGTCACGGGTGTGATTGCGCAAGCACCTGGTTCCAGTGACGCACATACTGTCAGCAACTTAGAGTACTGCTTTCAATGCTGAGTACAGCAAAGGACGAGAATGGGGAGGGGGCCCTGCCTGTTCTGACAGTCCCGGACCCCACAATTTCTGATGGCAGCCCTTGTAATAAGGCCAATCATTACCAATATACCAGTAACATCAATAGCATCCTAAGATCTTTATTATTACGTAGGTACCAAATGCTCTTTCTTTCCTAGTACCAATTTAGTGGCTGCTTTTACCATCAGGCTTAGACCAAAGTTGCATTATCCCAGCAGGATACGGAAAGGGGATCACCCGTCGTACTAAACCCAGCGCTCTATACATTAATGCAATGTACATTAATGCGCTATACATTAGGGCTCTCCCATAGATGCTTTCTCGCCATGACATCAATCGAGCCACGCTCGCATCGCTCCCGGCAACGCGGGATTCTCTGTAGCTCAGAGACCTATTATTTTCTCCCTTTTTCATACCATCCAGTGATTTCCTGAATAATTCTCTCCAATTCCTGCAAAGTATAATTGAGCTAATTTTGGTAATTTGTCCAGTATTGTGAGCTGAGGGCTCGCCGGCCTGTTCTGGCTTCAAACATGGACCAGATTTCATGTCCCGCTGTTAATGCCTTGTGTCATGTAAAAAGCCGCACTAATTATTTAGCAATTTCGCTGCAAATTTCGGGTGTTTTACTCCTGCATCTAAAGCTTTAGTGATTTTTTTTTTCCCCTCCAAGCGTCGGAGTTTCTGCTATTTAAATTCTTGATGATAAAATCAAGATTCTTTGAGAAGAGATTTTTTGGATTTCTTTTCTGTCTTACACAGAAGAGACGGCATTTAATGTTCCCTTTGATGAAACATCATATGCTGTAATAATTCATATATTCTCAGTAGTTTTCATTAGCCGTAATGGGCCAGAATAAGATGAAGCACTGGGGTTGTTGCTATGCCGCTGACATCTTGAATCTGCGCAACAGTGTGCGCGGTACCATAGCCGGATATCTTGAGGATGAGAGCTGTCATGTTGGACGCTAACCGCTGGTGTTTTGTGTTCGGATTTATTTTATTGTAAATGATTTTGCAAATGCTCTCAGACCTCCCTGGTGTCTTAGATCTGCAGGTCCCTGAACGTAAAGCGGGTGCACCCACCTCACCGGCGCATTAGCATGGGGACGCTCAATATTTTCTTGAGGACGTCCATGAAATGCTGGACATTCCTATGGGCGCTACCCCTTGCCCGCGCCCCCTGGCCGCACTGCTAGGTGCGAGTGGGCCGGCGAATAAGCAATTTGCCCCGCCCGCTCGCACAAAGTGGCTGCACATAAATGCAGGGGAGGGTGTCAAGCAGAATAAGGTGCGTTGTATGTTCCCCCCCGTGCTTGAGTGGGTTTCCTCTGGGTGCTCCGGTTTCCTCCCACAATCCAGACAGGAAATCTGCATCTGGCAATGGCATAGGGCTATTGCAGGATTTGGTGAGGCACCAGGTGGTATTAGCGCTGGTTAAATAAATGTTAATATCATTAATAAGAAGGATGTTTAGAACGCTGTCTTTTCCCCCTACAGGTAGCGCCGGGACCCCTGTTATGTTTAATAAAAATGGAGATGCGCTGGGACGATACGACATCTTCCAGTACCAGATGGGGAACCGGAGCACGCCAGGATATCGTCTGATTGGGCAGTGGACTGACGAGCTGCAGCTCAGCGTGAGTATTACTGGGTGCCAGGGTGTCCGCGCTGCTGGTAGCGTTCTGGCTGTACATCTCATTGCTGTTACCTCTCAGCCAATCCCAACACATTCCACCGCTAAGTATTAGGGTTAGGCTGCTGGACAGAAGGGTTAGGGTAAGGCTGTGAAAGCAGAGGGTTTGTGTTAGGCTGCAGAAGGAGAGGGTCAGGGTGCGGGGAGGGATAGGTTAGGCTACTGGAGGGGACAATTAGGGTAAGTTTCCTGGACAGGAGGGTCAGGGTTAGGCTGCTGGATGGGAGGTTTAGGATTTTGTTAGGCTGCAGAAGGAGAGGGTCAAGGTGTGGGAAGGGATAGGTTAGGCTACTGGAGGGGACAATTAGGGTAAGTGTCCTGGACAGGAGGGTCAGGGTTAGGCTGCTGGATGGGAGGATTAGGGTTAGGCTGTGGGAGGGGACGTTAGGGTTAGGCTGTAGGAGGGGAGGTTAGGGTTAGGCTGTGGGAGCGTAGGTTAGGGTTAGGCTGTGGGAGGGAACGTTAGGGTTAGGCTGTGGGAGGGGAGGTTAGGGTTAGGCTGTGGGAGGGGAGGTTAGGGTTAGGCTGTAGGAGGGGGAGGTTGAGGTTAGGCTGTAGGAGAGGAGGTTATGGTTAGGCTGTGGGAGGGGAGATTAGGGTTAGGCTGTCGGAGGGGAGGTTAGGGTAAGGCTGTGGGAGGGGATGTAAGGGTTAGGCTGTGGGAGGGGAGATTAGGGTTAGGCTGTCGGAGGGGAGGTTAGGGTTAGGCTCTAATTGGGGAGATTAGGGTTAGGCTGTAGGAGGGGAGGTAAGGGTTAGGCTGCAGGAGGGGAGGTTAGGGTTAGGCTGCGGGAGAGGAGGTTAGGGTTAAGCTGTGGGAGGGGGGTTAGGGTTATGCTGCAGTAGGGGAGGTTAGGTTGTGGGAGGGGAGGTTAGGGTTAGGCTGTGGGAGGGGAGGTTAGGGTTAGGCTGTGGGAGGGGAGGTTAGGGTTAGGCTGTGGGAGGGGAGATTAGGGTTAGGCTGTCGGAGGGGAGGTTAGGGTTAGGCTGTAGGAGGGGAGGTAAGGGTTAGGCTGCAGGAGGGGAGGTTAGGGTTAGGCTGCGGGAGAGGAGGTTAGGGTTAAGCTGTGGGAGGGGGGTTAGGGTTATGCTGCAGTAGGGGAGGTTAGGGTTAGGCTGTGGGAGGGGAGGTTAGGGTTAGGCTGTGGGAGGGGAGGTTAGGGTTAGGCTGTGGGAGGGGAGGTTAGGGTTAGGCTGCGAGGGGGGGGTTAGGGTTAGGCTGCAGGAACGGAGGTTAGGGTTAGGCTGCAGGAGAGGAGGTTAGGGTTAGGCTGTAGGAGAGGAGGTTAGGGTTAGGCTGTGGGAGAAGAGGTTAGGGTTAGACTGCAGGAGGGGAGGTTAGGGTTAGGCTGCAAGAGGGGAGGTTAAGGTTAGGCTGCAGAAGGGAAGGTTAGGGTTAGGCTGCAGGAGGGGAGGTTAGGGTTAGGCTGTGGGAGGGGAGGTTAGGGTTAGGCTGCAGGAGGGGAGGTTAGGGTTAGGCTGCAGGAGGGGAGGTTAGGGTTAGGCTGTGGGAGGGGAGGTTAGGGTTAGGCTGTGGGAGGGGAGGTTAAGTTTAGACTGTAGGGGAGAGGACGGTTAGGGTTAGACTTTGGGGGAGGAGATGACTAGGGTTAGACTGCAGGGGAGGGGAAGATAGGGTTAGGCTGCGTGTGAAGGAGAGAGAGGGTTAGGCTGCATGTGAAGGAGAGGGAGGGTTAGGCTGCGTGTGAAGGACAGGGAGGGTTAGGCTGCATGGGAGGGGAGGTTTGGGTTAGACTGCGTGTGAAGGACAGGGAGGGTTAGGCTGTGTGTGAAGGACAGGGAGGGTTAGGCTGCATGGGAGCGGAGGTTGGGTTAGGGTTAGACTTTGGGGGAGGAGATGACTAGGATTAGACTGCAGGGGAGGGGAAGATAGGGTTAGGCTGCGTGTGAAGGAGAGGGAGGGTTAGGCTGCATGTGAAGGAGAGGGAGGGTTAGGCTGCATGGGAGGAGAGGTTTGGGTTAGGCTGCAGGGGAGGGGAAGATAGGGTTAGGCTGCGTGTGAAGGACAGGGAGGGTTAGGCTGCATGGGAGCGGAGGTTGGGTTAGGCTGCAGGAGAAGAGATTTAAGGGTAATTGTTACAGTACTTTCAAAAATATGTCAGCATCCCGACTGTCGAGACCCTGTGCACAACCATCTACATCAGGCCTGGCCAACCTGTTGCTATTCAGCTGTTATGAAACTACAAGTCCCAGCATGCCTTGCCACAAGTTTGCTATTAGAGAATGCTAATACTGTGGCAATGCTTGATGGGATGTGTAGTCACAACAGCTGGAGGGCCAGGCCTGATCTACTGTATATCATTCATAGAAAATGCCATGTCTTTAATGCATAATATTTTACTAGTGAATAAACCCTCTAAATAGAATGTAGATGATCCGATTGGTCCTGGACCAGTTTCGCTCCTTCTGTTTTCTACAGAGTTCTGTGTAAGCAGCAACAATTGCGCTTCCAACCACATCTGAATAGGGCCCATTGTACCTTCATTATTGGGTTAGACTGTATATGAACCTCCAGTGAAGGTTGCTATAGGAATAAGATAGAAAACGAAATGAAAATGGTGAACCAAGTATGATAGAAATACCAGGCCGCTGTCATACTGTGCCTTGGTAGCTGAGAACCATTTAGATGAATATTTGGAGGCATTGACAGTAATAGGTTACTCTCTGAATATTCTTTTGTGTATTGACATGGGCCAAGAAGCTGAAATTGCAAAGCACGCATTCTCAGTTATGTCTAGCAATACCAAATCTAACACTGTGCTAAGTTGCAAGGTCAGATACTTTCCGGAAACACGTGTAGATACATTATTAGAAGTTGGTCGGTGCAAGTTAAGGAGCCCCGAGGTGTTTGTGGGAGCTGTTAATTCCTTTCCCCTTTGTCATCACACCTTTTATTAAACACAGCTGCGACATTTCGAGAGGCAGACTCTGCGAGCACAATTGAATTTTCCCAGCTCTTAAAGATCCATATTTGCGGCTTATATTTCCCTTGATCACTCAGTCCTGACAGCGGCACTCAGCAAAAACACATTACACAGGACCTGGAGTCACTGCACCAAAACTAAGTGGAGTAATATGTTGTCATTTAAGAGACGACATGGCACGGACATAAATATTATTCCTCCGGCTACTTGCTCCGATCACAATCACCTCCGGATTCTGCAGAGTTTATTGAAGCATTTGTGTCATTTATAATAATAAGATGAGCACAAACTGGAAGCTGTCATTCCTGTCCCAAAAGTGCCGTACCCAAAGTGTTATCTTTCAGCGGAGGAGATCTCAGGAAATCATCCTAAATCACAGCCCTTGGCAAAAGATAGAGAAAGTCTTATTTCAGAGAGTTGCTTTATATCTATAATCCCCCAGTGGATGAAAGGATTGTAATATGTTACTCCTCTGACAGGGGAAACATGTGCAGAACGTATCACAGTGCTCAGCCTGGCCACACAGCGGCCATATTCACTGGAGTGTGCCCAATGGGGCTGGTGTGACTGAGATGACATGTGGCTGGGGGTATGGTCATCGGATGGGACAGGGTATGTTCATAGCATGAGGCTGAGTATGGTCATGGGATGAGACTCGGTGTGGTCATGGCATGTGGCTGGGTATGGTCTTGGAATGAGACTGGGTGTGGTCATGGCATGTGGCTGGGTACGGTCATGGGATGGGACTGGGTGTGGTCATGGAATGGGATTAGGTATGACTATGGAATGGGCCTGAGTATAGTCATGGGATGTGGCTGGGTATGGTCATGGGATGGGTCTGGTCATGGGATGGGACTTGGGGTGGGATTTGGTATGGTCATGGGTATGGTCATGGAATGGGATTAGGTATGACTATGGAATGGGCCTGAGTATAGTCATGGGATGTGCCTGGGTATGGTCATGGGATGTGGCTAGGTATGGTCATGGGATGGGTCTGGGTATGGTCATGGGATGGGACTTGGGGTGGGATTTGGTATGGTCATGGGATGGGTCTGGGTATGGTCAAGGGATGGGATTAGGTATGACTATGGAATGGGCCTGAGTATAGTCATGGGATGTGGCTGGGTATGGTCATGGGATGTGGCTAGGTATGGTCATGGGATGTGGCTGGGTATGGTCATGGGATGTGGCTAGGTATGGTCATGGGATGGGTTTGGGTATGGTCATGGGATGGGACTTGGGGTGGGATTGGGTAAGGTCATGGGATGGAACTGGGTACAGTCATGTGATGGGACTGCATATTTTCATAGAATGGGATTAAAGTATGGTTATGGAATGGGCCTGGGTATGATCATGGGATGTGTATGGGTATGGAAAGGTATGGAATTGTGTATGGTCATGAAATGGGATTGGGTATGGTCACGGAAGGAGCTTGGGTATGGTGTGGGATAGCACTGGGTATGGTCATGGATGGGTAATGGGTATGTTCCATGGGATGAAACTTTGTATGGTCGTGATATGTAGCCAGGTAGGGAAAGGGATTGAGTATCGCAAGTGATGGGATTGGGTATGTTCATGGAATGGCACAAGGTATGGTCATGGGATGGGCCTGGGTATGGAAAGGGATAGGAGTGGATATAGCTAGAAATGGAATTGGGTATGGTCATGGAAAGAGATTGGGTATTGGCAGAGATGTGATTGGGTATGGTTAGGAATGCAGTTGGCAATTGTCAAGAGTGGGATTGAGTATGGTCATGTGGTGGGACTAGATTTGGCCTTAATGATATTGGGTATGATCATGGAATGAGATTGGGTATGACCAGGAATGTGATTGGGTATGGTTAGGGATGTGATTGGGTATTGTAAGACATGAGATTGGGTATGGCCAGGAATGTGATTGGGCATGGTAAGGAATGAGATTGGGTATTGCCAGGAATGTGATTGGGCATTGTTAGGAATAAGATTGGGTATGACCAGGAATGTGATTGGGTATGGTTAGGGATGTAATTGGGTATTGTAAGACATGAGATTGGGTATGGCCAGGAATGTGATTGGATATGGTTAGGAATGAGATTGGGTATGGTTAGGAATGTGATTGGGCATGGTAAGGAATGAGATTGGGTATGGCCAGGAATGTGATTGGACATGGTTAGGAATGCAGTTGAGTATTGCCAGGAGAGGGATTAGGTGTGGCCAAAGTGCTTAGTAGTTGTATTACTGTGTTCTTAAACTTAAACTTTTACAAACAGTTGCTATTTTAATATTCCACTATCCAGAGTAGAAGTAATAACCAGGGTGCAGATCAGGGCTTCCACCCTCCCTGTCCTTTCTTTCGGAAAAAAAAAAACTTCCCCATTCGCGTCAAAATAGATATTTGTTTGCCTTGTTTTCTGCCTTCCCCATGGACAGTTATTTGTTGACACGTCGTTATTATGCTCATTACCGCTGACACAAGGGTGTTGGGATGCATTCTTCCTTTGTCATTCCTCCTTTTCTTGCCTGTGTCAGCATTCCTTGGCAGTTGCACGAGTATTGATTCTCTTTCAGATGCAAATAGGGGACCACTTTATGAAGAATATACTGTCTGACATCACAATGCATTACCAGCAATAACTTATACAGGAAAGAATTGTGTATTGTATCAGTCACTGTATTGTACTGAGAGTGCAAAATGTGTAGGACAATCATATATTCAGTATCTGGCGATGATGTGGAACTGTATATACAGCTATGTAGGGAAGCAATGAGTGTACAGTGGCATAAGTTCGTCCCAGTTGCCCGGAGGAAAGATAAATATTGGTGCCCCCAAATAGCTCAGTAAGGTGTCTGTCTCTAATACAGGGTGTGACACTTGAAAACATGATGTTAGGAGGGGAGTCAGCCTATTATAAGCCTATAGACATAAGTTTACATTTTCTGATTGGCTTCTTTACAACCTTCTTGTGCTCTGATTGGTCCATCCATCAGTAGCCATTATTTGACATACTGTATGCTTTTTTCAAATAGTTTTTCTGTTGGGTGTTTGACCTTTATATTCAGTATGGGTTGTCTAGTGTTGCAAACCATGCAATAGGACAAATTTATGGGGATTGGCGAAGGCACCCCTAGCTATATCTGCCCTCAGTTTATTCTATAGAGTTGCTCCATCTGACTCCACTGTTCTACGTCTGGCTAGCGATTCAGAGGAGAGGAACACCACCCCCCGCAATATTGGAGAAGGCGGGAAGTTTATTTCACAACAGTAAATGTCAGAATACGGGGGGGGGAGGGGGGATTTCAGCATTCATTATCATTATTTATTTATATAGTGCCACAAGGGTTCCGCGGCGCCTACATAAATGAGCAAAAACAAGAAAACAATATAGGACATGTACACGGTAAATAAACATAGATGCATCAGGGGAGAGGACCTCGGAGTGTTCATTAGTGCTGAAAGGAGCTTGGAGTAAAAAATTGTCTAAGAGAGGAAAAGGAATGGGCCTATGGGGGAGGTGGCCGGTGGCGGTGCATTAAAGGGGGGGTCGCAACAGGGATCAGAGATTCCTGCTGCGGTCCCCCTTTGGTACATTGGGGTGATACTTAATATTTGCGGCTAACCCCCAAAAACGGGTGTTTTCAGGGATTTAGCCGCAAATATTGCTTATTAAATGCGGCCCTAAGTCACAAGGCAAAAGTGGTCAAAGTGCTTCCCGAACATCAGATAACTGTGATCACCATGGGACACAGCGTCTTGCAGCTTTTCCCAAACACTTTGCTTTTCAGACACTTCCTCCCATCACCAACAACTTGGGATTGCTATGGGATGTAGCACATACCTTCCAACATTTGAAGAGGGGCCGGTGGGATGATTTATTGGGGGCGTGGCTACTGAAAAGGGGCTTGGCCTATAACCGCGACACCGTTGCGAGACCACACCCATTTTCGCCGCTGTGGGGGCATGCCCAGCAGCTCCGTGAGCCGCTGGCAATGCCCTCAGCCCCTCCAGCTGCAGGAATAGTGCTGTGTGCATGCAAGCAGCGTCTATTCACGGATGATAGGGGGGGGGGGGGACTGCCAACTGCCCGCCCGCCACCGCGAGACGCTCCTGGCGGTAGAGATGCGGGAACGTTCCCAGAAAACCGTGGCGTTCCCACGATAAGCGGGACAGTTGGGAGGTATGGAAGCATGCCTTGCTAGTGATATAATGTATGTTCACTATGTTGTCCCACTGGAATGGAAAGTGAGCCTGAATCTCACCAAGGTGTACACAAAGCATTAGATAGCATTGGTACTTTATCTCTCTCCACATCATCGCTCTGTAGGCTTTGATCGTCTCTTCTCTTTCTCTCTCTCCAATCTTTGAGACATCCCCCTCCCAGTACACACGGCTGGCTGCAGCAGCAGACGATCCTGGACTGTCAGCGGCGGCGCTCAGACGGTTAATGCGCCTGCTGACTCTGCGCACGCCTCTTTTTGTTCCTCTATCTTCCAGCAGACAGCCGTATATCACACACAGCCTGCTGCAGACCTGCCTGGAAGATTTATATTATGTCTAATTATCAATATGGCTTTACAAACATGTGCATTAAGCCGATCTAACACCCCATAAATCCTGCTGCACAATCCCCGCCACATAAACAAGGCGAGGCTGCTCTGCCACAGCCCTGTCTGTGCCAGCCAGCGGCTGGGCACAGCTTCTGGAGCGTGGCAAATGGGATCTGCAGACCGGGGGATGTCATGTCATTGTTCTGTCACAAGCAGCCCATTGTCTGGAAGTAAGGCCTTGCTCTCCTCCTGCTGTAATCTATTGTCTCTCCTACATAGATTGTAAGCTCTTCAGTATAGGGACTTTATTTCAGTTATTTTGATCTCCTTGTTTAAACAGAAATGTATCAGTTTCCTCGCTTGGTATAAATAATACATGTTCTGTGGCGGTAGGGGATTGGACAGAAGAGAGAGGAACAATAGGAGACACCACTAGCCACAAAAGTAAAAATAAACCGCCTGTATGTCGGCCATACATTATATCTCCATTAAGGACCTGATTTATGAGTTCACATACCGGCGGCTGCAGCCTGGAGCACAGGGCCTATAGCAGTAAACTATAATTGGATTTTAATTTAAATATACGCTGCACCATACTTGCCTACTTTTGAAAAGGAGTATCAGGGAGATTATATTTGGTAGTAGAATTTTGCACAGTGCCCCAGTGAGGGGGCGTGTCATGCTCGACTTAAAGGGCGTGTCTAATTCCATATATGGAGAGATTGTGAAAGTGGCACCTACAATCGTTTGTGTGTACTGCTACATCTGAGAGAATATTTTCAAATGACTTACTGTATATCCAAATGTAGCTGAGCCCCAAATCAGTCAGTAAGAGATACTATACTTGGTAAAGTGCTGGGAAATGACACTGATGATCAATGTAAATGTATCTATCTCTCATTCCTTTTTTCCCAAAAAATGTAACAGTGTAATGTGGGCTAGGTGACATGAGGGAGATTGCTAGACTAATGAGGGAGAGAGGGAGATTGCTGCTATGTCAGGGAGTCTTCTGCAGAATGCAGGAGGGGAGGTAACTATGATGTAACAGTGTAATGTGGGCTAGGTGACATGAGGGAGATTGCTAGACTAATGAGGGAGAGAGGGAGTCTCCTGCAGAAGAGGGTAGGCAACTATGCGCTGCACATACTATATGTCATAGAAACATAGAATTTGACGGCAGATAAGAACCATTTGGCCCATCTAGTCTGCCCCTTTTTTACCCTTCAGGTAAACTCAACCCTTTTTAATCCTTATTTCTTTGTAAGGATATTCATATGCCTATCCCAAGCATGTTTAAATTGTTCTACTGTCTTAGCCTCTACCACCTCTGATGGGAGGCTATTCCACTTATCCACTACCCTATGTTATACGGTCATTTGGGCCGCCCCATGTTGACATGGGGAATGTCGACAGGCAGATGATTAATTTTAGTGTCAGGTTTAGGATTAGTGTTAAAATCAGCTCAGAGTGATATGTCGGTATTGTTGACATTCTGACAATGGGCCAGATTCACTAAGCTTCAAAAGCGATAAAATGGAGAGTGATAAACAGCCAGCCAATCAGCTCCTACCTGCCATGTCACAGACTGTGTTTGAAAAATGTCAGTCAGTAGCTCATTGGCTGGCTGTTTATCACTCTCCATTTTATCACTTTTGAAGTTTAGAGAATCTGGCCCAATGTCAGTATAATTGGGGAAATTTACTAAGATGTGTATTCTATTTCACATGTGATGTTGCTAGGTGATAAATAAATAAGAAGTAAATTCTGATTGGTTGCCCACAGCAACAGCCCATGTGAAGTAGAATACACATCTTAGTACGTTTCCCCCTATGAGTGTCAATGTAAAAATTGGTGAATGTCGACATGTGGCATTACGTCCATGTTAATACTCTGAATGTCGGCGTAATATACAAACAAAACTTTCCTGCGTGATCGTGGAATTAAATGGTGACGCGTCCGGTGCCCAATACCCAGGGTTTGGCAGGGATTTTCTGCACACTTCCACGGATTCTCGCACTAGCATATCAGAGAAACGGGAATGGCGCGGACTTACGGGAAAGCTATTGCACGAACGTCTGACTTAGAATAAGCCCCAGAGCACCCTTACATATGCGTGCACGTTCCACATCATTCGATGGCCGCTGACCATCGAATGATGTGGGCGTTCCCCTGCACGCTGCAAATAGATGTTCATGTAAAACAACCAATCACAGCCAGTGCTAAAGGAACGCGCCTTGTGAATGCGGGGCCGGGCCACCAGTAGCAAGGCGGAGCTAGGTTGACTTGCAAGGATTCAAATCCGAATCCGAGTGAGTCATCCAGAATAAGCCCCAAACTGTGATGCCACCGTTTGCCCGCATCTTGCCAAGGTAATCTGTGCGCACCTCCATTACACGGATGTGGGACACATGTGAAATGTCAACATTCTCACAGCATTGTACCACAGTCGGCATGTCAACATAGAGTTTGTAGAGCATTTCAGCCCTAACCACATCTTTTTGTGATAGTTAGAATCAGAACCTCCCCCCCCCCCATTTCTCGCTCACTTCAGAGTCCAAATATGAGCGTTAGGGTTATGCACCAGAGAGAGTGTTAAGGTTGGACTGCAGGAGGGGGTAGGGGATGGGTAGGGTAGCACGATCTGATGGTAATCTGACTGTTGGGATTTCGTGCCCAATCCCAAAAATGGGGGTTATTCAGATCTGTTCGCTCCTCTGCTATTTTGCAGTGCCCTTCGATCATATTGCCGCCACCGCCCGCCAGAGTGACATCACGCCCTGTGCAAGGCTGTAATCAGCCTACGAAAATATCACAGACCGGCAAACAGCCGCTCAACATCAAATGATTTCCCAGTGTGTGCATTCTGTGCGCAGGCTGGGACTTACTCATCCCGTGCCATAGAAACAGGCTGATCGGGAAAAATTCTGCGTTTTCCCTTACAAGCTCCCAGAAAACGGCCAGTTACCACCCCTTTATGTTGACTTCCTGTTTGCGAATGGCCACACATTAAAAAGACTGGATTTTATCACAGGGTGACCTTGCGCATTCATGCTACGAAGAGTGCGCAAGTCTGAATAACCCTCAATGTTCCTATCAAGATTCACATTGTCCAATACCGACATTCTTAATGTCAACACTTTGATTACATACTGTACCCATTAAACAGATGCAGCAAGGCAAATATACTGGAGGAATCGAGCAGATAAGAAGTCATTCTCTTTTTTATTTGTTAACTCACATTTTGCAAGGTCACGATCAAACAACCTTTCTGCAAGGAGCCAATCTTAAAGACGCCTTACCTATGACATCACTGTACATTTTCTAAAAGATTAGGCCAAAGTACATTTCTAAGGAATCTGATTAGGAATCGCAAACACGAGACTCTGCGGAGAGTAAATACGTCCAGCGTGCGCAGTTTGCCGATTCAATTGCTGCATTTCTCAAACTGCATCGGATTTATGGAAGGAAACTACCCTCATTGATTTAATAAAGATTCTTACTGGGCGATCCGGTAAATCTCTTGCGTTGTTCGGATTTGCAACCGGGAAAAATGAAACATTTTAATTTGTGGCTATGATAATGTCGTTCAATATTAAATCCCTTATCAAGAGCAGTCCGGCCAGTGGCAGATTTATTACCGGGCCAATTAATGGGAAATCATTACAGAAGTGTCTGCAGAACCGCCGCCTGGTGCTAATTCTCCCGCCCGTTCCTGGGCTCAGACAGGCCGGCATAGAGTAATGGATGTTGTATGGTGTACGATAATAAACCAAATCATTGCAAGGTTTTTTTCCCATTATAAGGCTCATCAGACGCAGAGAGGAGCTTCTCTGTCGCGTTCCCCCGCTGCGCAGGCCAAGGCCCTCTGTTTCCCTGTAGATCTGTAAAGCAAGTCTCTGGCTTTGTTGGAAATTTCATTATCCTAGCACTGGGGACTGTTTGTCAGGTTTAATCAGGGGCCTGGGATAAGAGAGACTGTGCGATGAGCTGAGCTCCTGCTATCTGCGGCTGAGAAGCCCATGGCCTGGGGAAGAGAGCGTTAAGTCTTGTCGCACGGTGGTTTCGCTCCATGCGGCTCGCACAAGAACAGAGATGATTTCCTGTTGTAGAACACGTTATAAACTGAATGTTGCGGGAGCAGCTAAAATGACGACACGCACAAGGTCGAGAAACGGTTGACATGTACAATGAGGACACTGGAAAAAGGTCGACATGTGCAAAAAAGGTTGACATGGCATATAGAAAGGCGGCATGAATTTTTCCTGTGGGGAACAGAAATACTGGCCAAGTGACTCTGTCTCCCAGCGCTCCATTTAGTTGCCCAGGGGGTGCTGCGAGGCCAACCCACCCCCATGACTGGCGTCATGCCACTTTGAATCTTGACCACAGTCGGTTCCTGTTCCCATTAGACCCTTTTTATCCCAGTAGATAAAAAGAAAAACATGATGATAAAAAACTTTAATAAAAAGATTTAAAAAAATAAAAAACATGATAAAATCTTTACCATTGCACCCATGACAGGCCAAAATACTACAAATGGGTGCACAAAATGTATAAAGCGAACTTGTATGGTATAATAACGCAGAAAGGCGAAATATCCGATGCTTCCACATGTGATTAGGTTTATTGGTCACTCTGATCACCGTCAACAAGTCCCAGGGAGTTCATGATTTGGGCCATGAGTGGCGTCTAATATCTATTGACCGTATGATACAGTGAGTCTCACTCTCTACTGTAGACCTCAATCCATCACACTCAAGAGCTTTCACTTGAATGGTCTATTTGTTTTGGTCAATGGTCGGCTGTCGTGAATGGGAGGTGCGAGGAAGGGACCTTTCTCTGTCGGTTATTGACCTGCACAGTGGATGTCATTAGTCTAACTCAGCTCATTACAGGTTATAGCTGTGCATAGGAGAAGGGATAATAGAGTGGCTTAGGAGTCCATCCCATCCTCATCCATTACAGAAGCCTTGATGGGACAGAGTGTCTGGTGACAAAGGCCAAACGCTGGCTGTGACATGTAAAACCTGGATTATCAGATCTCTCATGAACACATGAAGGTCAGATGCAAATGGATGTAAGTGTGTAGATCAGTAACTGCCAGCGTCCAAGATAATAAGGTCAGAGCAGAGAAAGGACAAGGACCATCTAATCCTACACGGACTACCCCTCATAGTCTGCTCTCATGTGTACAACAGATACTTTACTTTATGCTGTACTCAGCCAGGACATTAGCACTTGTCACCTAAATAAATCGGGTTTTATAAATGTTTACCCTTCATGCGTACTTCTGTAGATTCATAATACATAGGATTAAATAAAGGGATTGGGTAAACACCGGACTGGAACGGATAGGGGCTGTTTTAACATAGGAGAGGCCATGTACAGACTCTTGGTGGACCCCCTACTTCCCACTGTTCTGTAGATTCTGGCATTATGCCAGAGTCTAATGCTCATACCCAGGACTCTGGAACCATGGTGGCCACCATGTTCTGGAGACTAACTTTACTGCCTGACTATGTGCGGTGGCCATTTTGGCGTTGATGTTTGCAGCGGTTGCAGCATCTTATCTGGGACTCCGAGAAGGTGACTATGGGAGCGTTTTTGCACCCGTTATAGAAATGACTATGGGTCCAGACCCTGCAACGCCACACTGGCTCCCTGTAGCATTCTGGAGCTTGTAGTGGGAGAAAGACATTACAGTCTCCCCGTATGGTCCAAGAATGGGATAATAACCAGAAGGATAAGGACCACACAGGGAGATGGTGATCTCTCCCTTCCCACCTCCCTGGTGGTATCTGTCACAGACACCCCCCCCCCACCCCCCCAGGACAGGACACCTGCTAACTTGCCCACTCCGATGTTCTTCTGGGTCCAGACCATTCTGGTTTTTACCGAATCCTCCAAAAAATACTACAGCGATACACATCACAGAGGGTCCATTCTGTATCTTTAAGCGTTATATGAAAAGTCAAACACTTTCTGTTCCCAAATCGGATCTTGATATAATCCTATTATCCACGTCATATGAAATTAACTCAATAACGAAGCTTGAATGGATCCACCCGCAGCACCTGAGTCTTTATACAGTAGAGAGCGAGAGCTGATAGGAAGTGGAACCAGATATAATAAAAAGTCTTCCCATAAATAAAATCTTTTTTTGACCCAGAGTTCCACCAAGCTGGAAGAAAGTAGCCCCAGGAAGATTTCCATGATGAGAGGACCCAACCAATAACTACAAATAAATGACGGTAAACGATCCATTTTATGACTTCCCAAGACTTCCCTACAAAGGCCATTATGGGGGTTTGTCTGTAACGGGAGATTGCTGGTTCCACCAGCATACAGTATCTCCTTCTGTATGAGCACGTGGGTCAGATTTATGGGGCCTCTTCCATGTTTTTACTGAGCGGCTTTGATATCTGCCAAACCATGATTGTCCCTAGCGGACATCTCCGATTCTTGTTTCCCGTTCTGCATGGAACACTTCTTTCAGGGTGGAAAAAAAAACTGAAAACCAGAAGCTTTGTAGTGTAAACAATTTCCACACGTCTCTTTTCCTATTCAGGCGCTCCAAGCTTTCCATTCCGCCATTGTCACTCAGTTCTGGAAGAGGCATCGTGATGAGCGGAATTGTACATTCCCACTATGCCTAAGACCCTCTGATGTGACAGGACGGACAGACGTGTGCATAGAACTTCTTTATAGGTAGCATTTCAATCCCAGCGAAAGGTTGGCGTTGGGCGCCAATTATATCCTTGACAACACATATTTTTATGCAATGCTTCCAAGTGTGAATGCGTCTCCTAATCTCTCCTTTCCACGCGGCTTATCAGCCGGCTTGCATTTCATTAGCTTTTTTTACAGCCAGAGGTGAGAGAAGAGTTGCAAATCTTTGTGCCACCGCCGGTATAAAGCTATCTGGGTATATTGTAACAAGGCAAGTGAAAGAAGTCTCTATAATTGCGGGCCTGTGTAGCTGCTATCTCTGGGCGCAGAGCGTTCGGGTAAATGAGTTATCTGTACGCTGTCACATCTCCGAACTAGTAAAGCTGTGAGATCCAGCGAAGGGGGTGGGAGATTGAGCCACACAGAGTGTTGGAGGGGTTCAGAGCAGGGGACCGAAGATGTAAGGGAAGAATAGTGGGGAATACCAACTAGGCAGGGCCGGTGCAAGGTTTTTCGACACCCTAGGCAAAAACTGTTCCCACCACCAACCACCTACACGCCAGTCCAGAACTCAGGTGAACGTGTGGCGGTGGCGTCTTAGAAGTTGGTATTAAGCTCAACAAGAATACCCATTCATAGTCATCCTATATTTTGTGGTAGACCCCCCCCCCCCCGATTATGGAGCCCCTAGGCAGCTGCCTAATGGTAGAGTCCTTTGATGGGATGTCACAGCGCTCAAACTGGAGGTAGGTGACAAGTCCATGGGGGTGGAGATTATAGAATCTAGATTATAGATTAAGGATGGAAATATGGAGGCGAATGATCGAGATAATGAGCTGAGCATCTACGTTTCATTAGGTCAAGTAATTAGTAAGTTGTTGGGTGTAGAACTAAGGTTCTCTGGTTTGGATGCACGCAGTCCATGCTTATGGGGTGATTTTTTCATCTGCTCAGTGATTTTGGCTCAGCCACTGGGCAGTACGGATGGTGTAATAGTTAGCATTACTGCCTCACAGCGCTGAGGTCATGGGTTCGATTCCCACCATGGCCCTAACTGTGCGGAGTTTGTATATTCTCCCCGTACTTGCCTGGGTTTCCTCCGGGTGCTCCGGCTTCCTTCCACAATCCGAAAATATACTGGTTTGGTTAATTGTGTCCCAACAAAATGAGCCATAGAATAATTGTATGCGCCTGTACATGTGGTAGGGAATATAGATTGTAAGCTCCACTGATGCAGGGAATATATGTGCGCTATATGAATAAGAGTTGAATGATGCTTAGAAAAACCTACAACAGTGTTAATATCCCCACTGTTCCCAACAATGTACGTACAACGTGACAATGGTTCAGGCAAAACATAGGCATTCTCGTATAGGGCAGCTTAGAAACACCTTCGCAGATACAGGGTGAGATTTATCAAAGCTTGGAGAGAGATCGAACCCTGACTAATCAGCTCCCAACTGCCATTTTGAAAATGCAGCCTGTAACATGGCAATTGTTGGTACTTTATCTCTGTCCAGGATTTGATAGATCTCCCCCAAAGCATGATTGCCGGAGAAAGCACCAAAGGCTACAGGTTCAAAGAATGGTCCACTTTGTCCAGCCAATGTCGGACATTCCTGTATAGGAAATTTGATGTTTCTGTATAAATATAGTTATTGAACGTGTCTATCCTTATTATTCGTGATCTCCTAATAATGCGCCAGTTCTAGGTTCCCTTTCACCTTCTCTCCTTCATTCCCACAGATTGAAGACATGAAATGGACGAGAGGAATGCACGAGATTCCGCCCTCTGTCTGCAGCTTGCCCTGCAAACTCGGCGAGAGGAAGAAGATCGCGAAGGGCATGCCTTGCTGCTGGCAGTGCGACCCATGCGATGGCTACAAATACCTGATGGACGAGTTCACCTGCTTCCGATGTCCATTCAACATGCGGCCCAATCAGAACCGCACCGGCTGCGACCCCATCCCCATCATCAAACTGGAGTGGCACTCGCCCTGGGCCGTGATCCCAGTCTTTCTTGCTATGCTCGGTATCATTGCTACCATCTTTGTTATGGCGACCTTCATACGGTACAACGACACCCCCATAGTGCGGGCGTCGGGGAGGGAACTCAGCTATGTCCTCCTAACTGGCATCTTCCTCTGCTACATCATCACGTTCCTCATGATAGCCAAGCCAGACTTGGCTGTGTGCTCCTTCCGACGCATATTCCTGGGCTTGGGAATGTGCATCAGCTATGCCGCCCTTCTGACCAAAACAAATCGGATCTACAGGATCTTTGAGCAAGGGAAAAAGTCGGTGACCGCACCTCGACTTATCAGCCCCACCTCACAGCTGGCCATCACCTCCAGTTTGATATCGATCCAACTTCTGGGAGTTTTTATCTGGTTTGGGGTGAACCCTCCCAACATTATCATTGACTATGGTTCGGACATGGTGGATCCGGAACATCGGCGGGGTGTCCTGAAATGTGACATTACGGATCTACAAATCATTTGCTCCTTGGGATACAGCATCCTTCTTATGGTTACATGCACTGTGTACGCCATCAAGACGAGGGGCGTGCCGGAGAATTTCAACGAAGCCAAGCCTATAGGTTTTACCATGTATACAACCTGCATCGTTTGGTTGGCTTTCATTCCAATATTTTTTGGAACATCACAGTCAGCAGAAAAAGTAAGTGCTTCTCCTGAGACAGCGGCAATTCTCCTGAGCATGTGGTATTTATAACTGTGTTCTTTTATTTCTCACATTTACAGGTTTCTTGTGCTCTTTTGTCTCTCACATTTACAGGTTTCTTTTGCTCTTTTGTCTATTACAGGCATGTCCAAACTTTGGGCCTCCAGCTGTTGTGAAACTGTTGTGAAACTACACATCCCAACATGCTTTGCAATAGTTTTAGCATTCCCTAATAATAAAACTGTGGCAAGGTATGATGGGATGATAGACATGCCTTGGTCTATTAGGTTCTTTCATAGACATTTAGAAGGTTATCTGGACACTAATAGATCTGTTTTACCAGCATGGGCATATTTAGTTGGACAGCCATTAGCAATATGAGATTGGGAATAAGTTTGCTTAAAAAAATAAAAAGTAAATATAAGTCAGTTTTGTAAAGCAGTGGCGGATCCAGAGGTGGGGTCCAAAATTTATATAAGGGAGTCACACCAACTGCCAGTGAGTCTCGGACGGCGATTTTCAGCACCAGTTGGAGTGGCTCATCTTATTTGAATTTTGTCTTGCCCTTCATCCCACCTCTGCAACTTTTGGATGGAGCCCTAAAGTACTACTGTACAATTTCACAGTTTTTCTAAAATGGGCCATGGCTACACCTCCCTGGCAGGGCCGAATGTCTGTTCTAATGCCCATGGGCATTAGTACAGTCATCATAAATCACCCATAACATCTCAAAGAACTTATATGGCGTTAATCCTACCTGGAAACAAGTGCGGTACATTCTAGCAGCTGGGACATTACAGCAGAACACAAGCAAGGTGTATAAATACCAGTTTCCCTATAGGTCAGTGGTTCCCAGACTGGGTGCTGTGGCACTCTCAGAGGGTACCGAGTTGGTTGACAAATCTAATTATTCATGGATGATGGGAAAGCGACATTGCTTGTGGCAGCAAATCAGAAAATGTGGACAGACATACCGTTAGCCAATCCTATCCCTCACACCATAGCTGACCCTAAGGATGACCTATTTACGTAATTTTAAATGGGTCGGTTTCTTTTTTCAGAATCTCTTAAAATTAACGTTTGCCCCAGGGATGCCTTGAAAATAGTTCTGATGGGTGTCTTGACTACAGAATTTTCGGAACCACTGTTTTAGGATACAAAACCTTCGCTGGTTGTCCAGGTTCTAAAGAAAAAAAATCATTATGTTCTGTTGGTCCGGTTCAGTCTCATCATTCTGGATCTGTTCCCCTCCTCTATCCTTGCTGCTCAGGTGTGTTCGTGGTCTTGCTGGATGACTTAGATGACCTTTTAAAACCGATTATTTATTTATTTATAATAGATTATTTTTGTTCCGGTGTTTCGGTGATATTTCTGCAGTTGCGTCTCAGTAGCTTCCCCGCTCCATTAAACTGAGTGTGCCGTTCCTTTGTCATGCGAGAAATCATTGTCCGGTGACGCTCTGCGGCACTGCGCAGTGAGGGACGCCGGTGTATGATTCACTAAAATGTTAGGACAAAACCTCCCGTTATGTGATAAAAGGATCTGAGCAGCGGACGTCACCTTGTTTCACTATTGGGATTTGTATTATTTCTGCACTAAACGCCGTTCATTTACAGTGCTGTCCATTAGCACCTTCCACACAGAGCGAGAGGGCTCTTATCTATCATTCAGTTGTGTTACTGACGGACTGGCCCGGGGGGGGGGATGTATCAAGTCTCGGTGATAAAATGGAAAAATTAACAAAAACAACCAACATGCCTCTAGCTGTCATTTATCTATCAGTCTCTGAAATGAGAGTTAGAAGGGGTATGGGTAAAATCTGGGACCCGGTCCGGGGGGGGGGGGGGTGCATTGCTGGGGGTGTCCCATCCGGTGGGGCTGCTGTGATACCTGTCACCAGGGAGAGGAGAAGAATACAGCCTCCCTGCTTGGTCCGGGGGTGTAATACAAACCGGAACGGTCCGGACCACACGGAGAGGCTGTAAGAGGCATAAGGAAAGCAGCCACGCGCTGCGCTGAGAACAGCTAGAGCGGCACGCGCACAGTTAAACAGAGCGTCTGGCAAGCTGCCAAGTTTCATACACAGAGTGTGCGCGCGGCGGCGCCGTGAAACTACACAAGTACCGTAAGTCCTAGTACACCCCACATCAGTCCTCATCCACCTGCTGGTGTCCAGGTAGAGAGCTTCAGTGCACTGCACACCTCACTCTGCAGGGCCTTTGCAGCGTTCTGCGCAGAGAGCCAGTCATGTGTTCAGCGGGACTTACCAGTGTGCTGTGCTCTTACCTGTTGGGAGTGGCAGGTGTGAGCAGCTGCGGGGAATACCCAGAACCCTCTTCTCTATCGGAGACACCTCTGCAGGTATGATACAGCCGTGTGGAGAGGGACATATGTGAGACATATAGAGTTGGATTGATAAGAAGAGTTTGTGGCTGCATAAGGCAGATGGCTGACTTCACATGATGTTAGTGCCCGCCCCCTTTCGCCGATCTACGGCCATCTGAAAAGGAAGTATGGGTGGCCATCGGTGCAAACGCCATCAATGGTTGACATCGATGGTGATTCTGCACCCAGCTATCGATAGTAGTAAACTATTTGATGGATAACCATAGAGAGTTTTAGCTATCGATGGTCATCCATTATATATGACTGAATGGCCTGTGGGACAATCAGAACTCGGGGGTAGGACTTCCGATGTCGGGGGTGGAGCTATGCTCCGTGTCCCAGCACCTTGAAAAAAAAAAAAAAGAGGAAACATCGGTTCTTCTTTGCCATCGGTTCTCCCACATCTATGGCAAAAGTATTCGACGTCGGCCATAAACCATTGATGATTTCAATAGCGAAGGCTCCATTTGGCCACATGCGAGGAGATGTATTCGTGTGCAAAACCGGAGATTCGGGCACTGGGGGGGGGGCATTTGGTCGGCAGGCAGGCGGGCCGCATGCGGAGTTTACCTGTTCACCGGCGAAGAGATCTGAATCAGACCCTATTTGCAGGGGAGCTAATACATTTCTACATTTTCTGTGCAGTGTAAATACATTCTGCTTTTGTATGTAGACACTACAGCTTTATCATTTCATTGCAGGTTAGATTTTAGGGTACTAAAAAAAACACCAAACCAAAGCGTGGCAAGCGCAGCGAGCCCGCGAGGGGCGGCGGTATGCGTCCTCCGACCTTTTCATACCCGCACCATCCACGTCGGCATGGAGTTGATTTTAGAAAGTTCACCGAGCCCGAAGCGTGGCGAGCGGACGCGGAATACACTATCTAAAATCAATTCCACGCCGACGTGGATGGTGGGGGTATGAAAAGGTCAGAGGACGCGTACCGCCACCCCTCGCGGTCTCGCTACGCTCGCGACACTTTGGGTTGGTGTTGATAGTGGGGGTGGCGTTGACAAGGAGGGTGCATTTAGCATTGTAAGCACCCATCAGGGTGCTTGTACAATTAAAAATCGCATCTGATCGCATCGCATGCATCGCATGCCGTTGTATTGCATGCGATGCGATGCAGTATGATCAACATCGTGGGCGCCGTGATAATACACAAGTACCGATTTTAGTTTGAAACTCTCTGCAAACGTTACATCTTCCCCCCTGCAGCGCAGCATGGTTTTACCAAGTTGTTTGCTATCTTGCCTTGCACACATGAATCAGGCCCATTGCACAACATTGGATGCAAATGCTAGATATTGTTAAACTGCACCACTTACATCTTCCCTCTGTAATAGAGAGATCTGATTGGCTGGTTGCAAAGCTGTTATCTGTAATACCCCATAACAAACAAATATTTTGCCTTAGCAGCCCCCCTAGGATCCCCGTTACAGATCTATTTGGCTAATGGGTTTTCAAAAATGTGCTGCTGTTTGTCTCCCAGATCGGCTTGGCAGGCAGCCCCTCACCATCGGCCACCTTCTCCTCCATTAATTAATCAGGCTTCTTTGTAGCTATAAATTATGCACGGAGGCTGTCTTTGAACATGCCACAGAAAAGCCTCGCTAGATAAAGGAAACATCCTCTACCATGTATCCCGCTATAGAACAGTCCTTAGCAGATAGTTGGTAGACTATTAATTAGATATAGTGGCACCGGATCAATAAGAATCAGTTCAACCATTAGACCCATTGGTGCATCTGTTTCAATTTTACCTTGTCAGCGTGATAAATGGGTGCACGCTGTCAGTGGAATAGAATGGACTTTTTAGCTGCTAAATCATTCTGATTAGGAGAAAGGGACCTGGCATTTGTTTCAAAGAAAATGAAGACTGCAGAAATTAGCAGCGGAGGGGGGGGGCAGAGCAAAGCGGGCATGGGGGGGGGGGGGCGGTTGTGTGCAATTAGCATTTGCAGACGGTGAACGGGGCTGGTGAATTGATCGGCACGGTGTCACGGCGAGGAGTCGGATGTTACCCAACTAAGCTCCTTGCGAGTAGGTTCTGAACAATCCTGTATTACATGTATTGATTTTTATTTTGTTCTCCAAAAACACACAGGAACCTTCATAGCTGGTTATTTAGTCCAGCTCTGAGGACCGAGTGACTCATTTGTAACCGCAATACGGAATTAATGCCGTGAACCGCGGCTGTTTACTTGCAGATACAGAATACTCCGACGTTTGGCATATATATATATATATATATATATATATATATATATATATATATATAGCAAGTATTTCACACCGACTGTCTGTGTGATTGTGCATCTTCTGTAGGATGTCATCTAGGTTCTCCTCTTGTGTTTGCAAAATATGTTTAAATTGAGAAAATTAGAAGCGCCCTGCGTCTTACAAAACCCATGAAGCTCCTTATCCCTTCCTGGTTTGTCTTTGGTACTCTCTGCTGGGGGGCATCTAGCACATGTCTGGTCTGGATTTCAGTGCTGAAATACAGACCACACTGTGCTAGAACACAACAGCACCGAGCAACACCCCGGGCGGGGAAACTGAATGGGTTTTGGAAGATGAAGGGTGCTAGAAGAATCAACACTAGATAGGAAGAGACCCTAAGTCTGGCAGCAAAGAATTATATATATATATATATATATATATATATATATATATATATATATATATATATATATATAATATACTCACGTACGTACTGGCAGACATCATACCCAGCCCCTCCAGGCCAGACACATAACAGTAATCAGAAAAATAAATGATTCTTCTACCTTAGTCATTCAACTCCTGAACCCTCACTTAAAAGGCCTCTATTCTAAAGTGTGTTTCCAGCAGCCACATTGAAATGACTGCTATTAGACCAAAGCAACTAAATATCAGTCATTTATCAGAGCAATTTTCTGGTGCATTTTGTCTCTTACAATTTAACACGCTGGAGTAATAAGTTGTGGGTATCGCTAAGGAGAGCAGTCACTGTGCCGATAATGACCTGTCCACGCCGTCCCTGAAGGTTAAACATCACCTGTTCAATGACAGCTCAGAATGCCATCCGCCTTAACCCCTCAATGCCATACCAGACCAAATAAATTCCCACCCGCAAAGGTGCGATGTGCTTGCAGCAGCCAGGCGTTGTTTGAAGACTGCGTTCAGGCCACTTCCCATTGACAATGTGTATGCTCTCACTTCCTGTGAAAAAATGCACCATTGCCCTCTGGAAGCATTTGCCCCTAGATAGTTGCCCTTTAAAGGCTATACTTGCCTCCTGCTGCACCTGCCATCTAAACGTACCCCCCTCTCCCATTCTACATGGCTTGCATCCCACTCTTCTGTTGCCACCACCCTGAGTATGGACTGATGGTCATCAACCATTGATGATAATAGCAGGCATCGATGGTCTGTGACAAATAGTGAGTGGTTCACCATCTGGGGCTAGCTGCATTTGTTATAATATCGATGGCTGTATCCAATGGTTTAAAGCCATCTACCATCGATGGCATCGGGTCAACACTATTACTCCCACTATTACAAAATAGGGACCTTTGTTGGTTGACGAGCTGAAGAAGGTTCGGTTATAGCTCAGATACAGAAATTAACCGTTAAGACAGTTATGGAACCTAAACTTGTGGCTTTCCTGGCAGTCTATAGAAACCACCTCTTATGACTCAAAGCCGCCTGGGGGACTGATTTAAAGAGGGACGCAGTGTTGCAAGAAAAGTCTTGACGACTCCCACTGCGCACATGCAAACCAAGTGTCCAAGGGCGTTCGCATTTGTGGATTGGCAGAGAGAGAAATGCCGATGCAGCACAGTAGGAGAGATGAAGGCTAAGATTGTTGAGATGAGAAATGAATCTCGCTTTGATTGACATGAATTATAAAATTCACAATGCTTGCAACCTACACAAACCGTGGGCAGGTTCAGGAGTTGTTGTTGATGATGATGACAGTAGCTTCCTTCCTTCAGACGAACCTAAACACTAAATTTAATGTTGACAGTGAAGGTTGACAGGATTGCTGAGAGGGAGAGACAGCTGGGGGGGGGGGGGGGGGGTTGTGCTGGTGGCAGGCTTAGAATACGTGGCCCTGGTGTACTGCCATTTTCATACCTGGGGAAATATACTAAGATCGAATGGGTATGAACGCACCCATTTGAACCCATTCAATAGCAAGCACAGCCGGGACCCGGCAGCCGGCAAATTTACAAACAGACTAATTCGGTTGATGTGCCCTTTTTACAAATGGCAAGTTTAGCCAAATTCGGTGTAGGAATGAACAAACCATGGAGAGCACTCAGCCGCAAGAACTACAACTTTATTCTGATTTTTTACACTTTTACTATCAAACCGGCACCAACTGCCCAAGATTGTTGGGGATATCCCAGGGCATCAGCCCTGGCTGAGAGTGGCCTGGGGGGTACCCCCTTTATTGGGCACCCGCGCTGACCAGCCACTCTAAGAATGCTTTGACTGGGGGAGCTTGTGTAAAAAGTCTCCTCCGGCTGTGGCATTACACCACTGCTGGTTATAAAAATATGGGAGGAGCCTTAGTCTATTTATCCCCCGTATTTTGTAACCAGGACCAGTACTACACAGGGGGGCCCTATTCATTTAATCCCCTGTATTTCTGGAACCAGCATCAGCTCAAAGAGCCCAAAGCTGGTCATCAATGTTCCCTCTAATTTTACGAAGACTGTGTGCGGCAAAAGATTTTGTTTGTGCAACTTTGGAAGGAAATTTAAATTTTTGTGCGTCACTTATATATAACTGGAAAATGACGTTCAGCATTTGTGTTAACTTTACTTCAAAATGATACTGTATTAAACATTTAAACATTCAAAACACAGCACACAATGTAGTTAATGGGTGGAACACACATTAATTGAGTCCACAACTGCAAAAACACTGTGCGTTCTGTTGTAATGTCTGTGCGCACGCTCGTCGAGTTGTGTGTACGCGCACGTGCGCACAGCTTAGAAGGAACACTGCTGGTCATACTCATTTTTTTTCAATTATTTATTTGCCGAGTTCTTAAGCCATATTTCCAGACAATTGCGGCTGATCCCGTTCGTACTGCGGATCTTAGTAAATTTCCCCCATTATATGAGTTTGGTATCTCTGCAGCCCGTTCTCTGCTTACGATGCGCAAAACAAAGACGTTTTTCAGCACATGTTATTGTGGGAACCAATCAGAATCCAATACACAGAACTTCTTGCCGAGAAATGTAAGATCCTCTGACAGATAATTGCTGTCGTGATCAGTGAAAAGTCATTTAGTTTCCGAGCCATATACGTGATGGATTTTATTTATATTTAGTTTTTTGGTGGGTTTTAATTAATATAGTTTTTTTGCATTCATATTTTAATGAAAAAAAATAGAAGCCTACTTATTATAGTAAGACTATGAAACATAGCTGTGTATTAGAAGCCTTAATCAGCCATGTTTAATTCTTCCTAACATTAGCAATTGAAAGTTATTAGTCTTTGATTTATTTTGCATCTTTCAATTAAAAAAGTTTTACTGCGTGTTATAATTATTCCTATTGAATCTGACAATACAGAATGTAGACTATACATATTATACCATACACAAAGTACACTCAGAGATAGATGACCTTGAACACAAGACAAGTTAATGTTAAACATTTGTCTCACTTATTGCTTATAATTAAAACTTAATAGTCATTCAAAATGGCAAATGCAAAATGACTATTTAGAGAAACACACACACACACACACACACACACACACACACACACACACAATAACATAAAGCATTAGCATTAGATTGCATTTCAGTTCCGTTCCCAGCTTTGAAGCTTCTAATAAACTAAACCAATGTTAATTGTGGTTTTCTGAGCGGCTGGGGGACTTGCAAGGCTGCAAATTCTACCAGAATAAGGTCCTATGACTACTGTCCGGGAAACTTACAGTTTTATTGAGGAGAGTAGCACAACCTCCTCGATGTAGCCAAATTTCCCAGTACAGTGGTTGGTGGAGCTGCATACAGCTATTTCTTGCTTGACAAATGGGGATGATACATACCTCCCAACTTCTGCCGAGGAGTGGCCTAATTTCGGGGGCGTGGTCTATACTTGCGGCTCCCTCCGTGAGGCCATGCCCCCATTTTGCCGCTATGGGGGCATGACCCAGAGGCTCTGTGAGCCTCCAGCCATGCCCCCAGCCCCCTGGCTGCGGGAATAGACGCTGTGCGCATGCGCACAGCGTTTATTCCCCGCTGCTTAGCAGCCGACAGGGGGGACTCCCAACAGCCCCCCCTCACCGCGGGACACTGCTGCCCGCGGGTGGGACAGCGGGACAGGCCCTGAAAATCGGGACTGTCCCGCTAAAATCGGGACTGTTGGGAGGTATGATGATAGGTTGCACTGTGTCCCCCAGAAGCTCACACTTGGAACTCCGCTCCGGGAGCTCCCAGAAGGTGGCAGTAGTAGGTAGGTTGGTAGGTGCCCCATAGGCAGCTGTATGCTACTGTACATTTTCTCAGTTCTATCTCCAGTTTCATTATCCGTTTTGAACAGAACAATTAATTTAACAGTTTCTTATATAACGCAGCAAATTCCATTACGCTTTACAGTAATAAAACAATCTGGGTAGTTACAGACAGTCAAAAAGGTAGGAGGGCCCTGCTCGCAGGCTTACAATCTATAGGATGCAGGATGGGTCTTTGTACAGACATTATTATCTCATTATCATTGTCTGGTCTTGGTGAATCGCCGGAGAATATCTCTTGCTGTAATGACATGATTAAATGGGTCACTAGCTCTCGAACTGCGAGCTGCATTTAATCATTAAATCTGGCCCGGAGTTTTGAGCCTCTGAGACGGTGCTGGAGTCAGCATTCGACCTGCAGAATAGACGTTTCAGGCTATCACCTCAATAGCCTCAAACATCTGCTTCAGTCCTGGGCCAGATCCCTTTTCCTGGGATTCCATTGCAGTTGCCCTCGGAATGTTACCTGACAAAGTTACACAGACACTAGTCAATGACAGTGCGTCTGTGCAGAGTTTGCTGGCATTTATTGAAAATGTTAAGAAAAGTATTTGCCACCGGTGGCAGCCATATTTGAAATGAAAAATGATTATCCTCTACTTTGAGTAAGGTCGGCCATCGGAAAGGGGCATCTAATAGTGGTGGCGAATGTTGTAATTGCAATTTACTCCAATGGCATATGGCCACCAGATGGTAATAATTACATAGTTGTACCATTTGCAGTGGGCATCCCAAAAATGTCCGCCACCTGGAGACAGACACTAGAGATCGACACCAGAGGTTCTTCTAGAATGTAAAACCATTGAAATGCCATCTAAGTTCCTCCTTCCAGCAGGATGATGTGTGCAGTGTCGGAACGGTGACTGGAAGGAAAAATGCAGTTTGGTATTGAATGGAAAAAAACATTTTCATTGGGTCGGGAACAGCGATGGTTATTTATAATATGGCAAAACATTGTGCTGACTCTAGGGACAGTTGCTTCTGGAACATGGCCTACAGTACAGACTGACTGACAGTTAGCAGTGGTAATTCTAAAGGTGCCCATACACGTTACAATTATTGTATACAATATTGTATACAATATCGCATCTCATCCGATCTCGGTTTTGCGATGACATCAGATGAGATGAGATCTAGTACAAAAAGTATGTGCAGCACGTACTTTTTGTACTAGATCTCATCTCATCTGATGTCATCGCAAAACCGAGATCGGATGAGATGCGATATTGTATACAATATTGTATACAATAATTGTAACGTGTATGGGCACCTTAAGCCCCATATACACTATCCACAACTGATGTCAGGTGGCCAATATTGAGTGTACACACTGAATGTTATTGGTAAACAATATCGGTCAGTGATGTCACCAGGACCCACTGTACATGCCGGTCATTTGTCTATATAGCCAAATTGAGCTGCATGTTTAGCAGAAGGGAGGGTTTGTTAACGATGCGTGGGTGTGCGCATCGTTAACGATATTTAGTGTACACACTAACTGACTAACTTACTAACTGTCACATTTCCATACTTCCTAGCTGGGGCACAGGTGCAGTCATTACTGTCCCATTTCCCAGACCAGCTAGCTGGTGCACAGGTGCAGTCATTACAAACGGTCACAGTTTCCAGACCACCTAGCTGGTGCACAGGTGTAGTCATTACTAATGGTCACATTTCCCAGACCACCTAGCTGATGCACAGGTGTAGTCATTACTGTCACATGTCCCAGACCACCAAGCTGGGGCACAGGTATAGTCATTACTAATGGTCACATTTCCCAGACCACCTAGCTGGTGCACAGGTGTAGTCATTACTTCACATTACCAGACCACCTAGCTGGTGCACAGGTGTAATCATTACTGTCACATTTCCCAGACCACCTAGCTGGTGCACAGGTGCGTTCATTACTAATGGCCACACTTCCCAGACCACCTAGCTGGGGCACAGGTGCAGTCATTACTGTCACATTACCAGACCACCTAGCTGGTGCAAAGGCGCAGTCATTACTAACGGTCACATTTCCCAGACCACCTAGCTGGTGCACATGTGTAGTCATTAGTGTCACATTTCCCAGACCACCTAGCTGGTGCACAGGTGCGTTCATTACTATCACATTACCAGACCACCTAGCTGGTGCACAGGTACAGTCATTACTAACTTTCACATTTCCCAGACCACCTAGCTGGTGCACAGGTGTAGTCATTACTGTCACATTTCCCAGATCACCTAACTGGTGCACAGGTGCAGTCATTGCTGTCACATTTCCCAGACCACCTAGCTGGTGCACAGGTATAGTCATTACTGTCTCATTTCCCAGATCACCTAACTGGTGCACAGGTGCAGTCATTACTGTCACATTATCAGACCACCTAGCTGGTGCACAGGTGTAATCATTATTATCACATTACCAGACCACCTAACTGGTGCACAGGTGCAGTCATTTCTAATGGTCACATTTCCCAGACCTCCTAGCTGGTGCACAGGTGCAGCCATTACTAACTATAACATTACCAGACCACCTAGCTGGTGCACAGGTGTAGCCATTACTAACTGTCACATTTTCAAACGTGCTGCATTCATTCCTACTATACATCCACAGGTGGTCTGGAAAACATGGACTGTTGGTAGATGTTGAGGACCAGTTTGGCCACTGCTGCACTAGTGTAAATGAGACTTAAGGGATATACTATAAGGTGCCTATACACGTGCCGATTCGGCGGTACGTTTTGAGCTTATCGCATCGCATCTCATGCCTTGTGCATGCCTTGTGCATGCAATGCAATGCGATAAAAAGCAAGTACAAAGTGTATGTGCAGCACATACTTTTTGTACTGTGCGATGAGATGCTGCGGGAGCGCGCATCTCAAAGCACACATCGCGGTGCCGGAATTGGCACGTGTATGGGCATCTATAGGAATAATATGTACTGTATCACTCTGTTTATAACTATTGGTTCGAAAACCCAATATTAATACATTTTGCCCCTAAATACTATCAGCGCAGGAGTACTGTAAAATCATCGAACTTCCCGTCCACACACCATAGCCATCCGATGTCCTGTTGTAAATGTGAGTAATGTAAAACAAGGAGGTTTCCGTCTGTCCGTTCTTATGGTAAAGACGCCATCATTTATCTGTAGTCAGAGCATCTATGTCTGGAATATCCCAAATGTATCCTGTATTTACTGTCACAGGTTCAGATTCCACATTCTATGTAGGCTAAACCCAAATGCCGTGCATATGGCGAAGCAGACGGTGATAGTACAGCACCCACGTACAGCGTATATTCAGCCATCTATATACTGTACAATGGGGAGAGCTGCAGTGTATTCACAACCAATAACACGCAGCAGCTAGTGTCAGAATCGCTGCTTGCTAAGTGTAATGTAAACTCACCAATAACAATGGTAGAAGTATACTGATATATTATCCATATCGGTACTCTTTACTTAGTTGGGCGCCCGTCGCGGTCATCGCGGGTACATTTATGTCTGGCCGCGACGCGACCGACGCGATGCCCGTGATTTCCCATTGAAACCCATGTTAAACATGGAAATCGTGTCGGTCGCGTCGCGGCCGGCCATAAATGTACCCGCGATGCCCGCGACGCGATGCTCCCGATTTACCATAGGAATCAATGTTAAAAGGCGCGATGGACCCGATTTTACTGTTAAATGGCTCAATGGACCCGATTTGGCCATAGGAATCAATGTTAAATGGGCCACAGAGCCCATTAAGCCTTAAATGTCCCCCCAAATTTTTAACGCCAACCCACGATCCACGCCATCCCGAAGCGTGGCGAGCGCAGCGAGCCCGCGAGGGGCGGCGGTACGCGTCCTCCGACCTTTTCATGCCCTACTATCCACTAGGGCGTGGAGTGAGAATAGAATAGTGTGGCGAGCGCAGCGAGCCACCGAGCCCGAAGCGCGGCGAGCGCAGCGAGCCCCGCGAGGGGACGCGGATACCTTCACAAGTAGACGCGTCCCCTCGCGGGCTTCACAGGTGTCGGCGTCGCCACGGACACCTGTGAAGCCCGCGAGGGGACGCGTATAACTGTGAAGGTATCCGCGTCCCCTCGCGGGGCTCGCTGCGCTCGCCACGCTTCGGGCTCGGTGGCTCGCTGCGCTCGCCACACTATTATATTCTCACTCCACGCCCTAGTGGATAGTAGGGCATGAAAAGGTCGGAGGACGCGTACCGCCGCCCCTCGCGGGCTCGCTCCGCTCGCCACGCTTCGGGTTGGCGTGGATCGTGGGGTGGCGTTAAAAATTGGGGGGGACATTTAAGGGTTAATTGTGCCTATTTGGGCTCTGTGGCCCATTTAACATTGATTCCTATGGCCAAATCGGGTCCATTGAGGCATTTAACAGTAAAATCGCGGTCAATCAGCCTTTTTAACATTGTTCCCTATGGAAAAATCGCGGTCATCGCGGGCATCGCGGCCATCCCGATTTACCCGCGATGCCCGCGATGACCGCGCTTTTTACCCCCGACGACCGCGATTTCAATCGCTGGCGCCCATCTAAGTAAAGAGTACCTCCATATCTATCTATCTATCTATCTATCTATCTATCTATCTATCTATGTCATATCTATCTATCTATCTATCTATCTATCTATGTCATATCTATCTATCTATCTATCTATGTCATATCTATCTATCTATCTATCTATGTCATATCTATCTATCTATCTATCTATCTATGTCATATCTATCTATCTATCTACGTCATATCTATCTATCTATTTATCTATCTATGTCATATCTATCTATCTATCTATCTATGTCATATCTATCTATCTATGTCATATCTATCTATCTATCTATCATATCTATCTATCTATGTCATATCTATCTATCTATCTATCTATCTATCCATCTATGTCATATCTATCTATCTATCTATCTATGTCATATCTATATATCTATCTGTGTCATATCTATCTATCTATATATCTATCTATCATATCTATCTATCTATGTCATATCTATCTATCTATCCATCTATGTCATATCTATCTATCTATCTATCTATCTATCATATCTATCTATCTATGTCATATCTATATATCTATCTATGTCATATCTATCTATCTATCTATTTATCTATCTATCTATGTATTTATCTATGTCATGTCTATCTATCTATCTATCTATCTATCTATCTATCCATGTCATATCTATCTATTTATCTATCTATCTATCTATCCATGTCATATCTATCTATCTATTTATCTATCTATCTATCTATTTATCTATCCATGTCATATCTATCTATCTATCTATCTATCGATCTATCTATCTATCCATGTTATATCTATCTATCTATCTATCATATCTATCTATCTATGTCATATCTATATATCTGTCTATGTCATATCTATCTATCTATTTATCTATCTATCTATCTATCTATCTATCTATCTATCTATCTATTTATCTATGTCATGTCTATCTATCTATCTATCCATGTCATATCTATATATCTATTTATCTATCTATCTATTTATTTATCTATCCATGTCATATCTATCTATCGATCTATCTATCTATCTATCTATCTATCTATCTATCCATGTTATATCTATCTATCTATCCATGTTATATCTATCTATCTATCTATCTATCTATCTATCTATCTATCTATCTATCTATCCATGTTATATCTATCTATCTATCCATGTTATATCTATCTATCTATGTCATATATATCTATCTATCTATCTATCTATCTATGTCATATCTATCTATCTATCTATCTATCTATCTATTTATCTATCGATCTATCGACTAGACTTACCACTGGACTTTTAGGGCTAGTTGAAGACAACTAAGATATTAGTCACTATAACAATGTTAATGTAATTATTGTGTATTAATAATCATGTGTAATACACTAATCAACTCATTTTCTAAGATAATTTCGGTGCTTCCTTACATGTTGGGGTAGATATACTAGTATACGCATGGCTGACAGGGAGGGTCTACTCTAGATCATCAGCGCCCCATATGGTTGACATGGTTAAAAGGTCAACACAAGCAGTCAGTCCACATGACAATGATTGACATGTAGAAAGGTCGACAAGTTTTGCAGTAATATATATATTTGTTCATTTCTTTGACTTTTTCCTGTTAACTTCTGTGTGATCTGTAAATGGCACTACCGGTGGTGCACTGCACACTTACCTGATACCCTGGGGTTCCCTCCGTTCCGACCGTCTATTCAGTGTCTCACCATAACTTGTCTTTAGTGCAGGACTCCTAATAAACCCCTTCATTACAAATCATGTCATGTTGCCCTCACCCCTGTGGCACTAATCACAAGACGCATGTCCTGCCCAGATCATGGTCTGCCAGCTGAATATTGGGGATTCGCCACTTTAGTGGCAGCAGGGAGACTCACTCTGAAATTTGGAGTCTCCCCGGATGTCCCTGGATGACTTGTTTGACTAATTGTTTGGGGCCAAGGGTCACACAGAGGAGAAGGGGTCATACAGAGGAGATGGGGGTCACACACTGTTAACAATATACATATGGTTAGACCATTGGAATGGGGAAGGATTCTTTACTGTAAAGTGTGGGAATCCTCAGCCAGGAGATGTCATGATGGCAATTCATTAACAGAATGACAGATTTGGGATAGGGTGGCCTTTTGTTTCCATCTCTAACTATATGTATATGCTGCTTTTTATGTATTGCAGCATGGTCGCTGTGTTTTGGCTGTGCCCGCGATTCGCCAGTTGTTGCTGTAACTCTGAGCTGTAATAAACAGGGCTGTAACATTGATTAAATCTGCAGGTGTTTCAGAGCTGATCTCTGGCCAGACCCTGGGATGAAAACAGGATTTTACGTCCCCAGCGCTGAGCGTTTGCTGTGATAACATCTATGCGGCGCTCTGTTACAGAGATATGGACGCCTTCATCTTCTGCTGGGGATGCTGCGAATTGCTGCCCATCGCTTTCCCCCTTATTTCTGTGCATTTCGCTAACAACCGACCAACCTTCCATCACTTACCGGCTTAGCATCCCTCTGCCAGCACACACACACACACATATATATATATATATATATATATATATATATATTCTCTTATAAGTCACCTCCCAGGATACCTGATTATTTTACCACGTTCAAATGTATTACTGTTGCTTAGAATTCCAATCTATCGGTTGATTGACAGGAAGTAGGCGTTTGGGGCTGTTAACTGGCTGTTTAGTGGGAGTGCTAAGAAAAATATAGGCGTGCCTAGAGGAAAATGCTGGGAGCGTCTGGGAAATTGCTGGGAGTGCCTGATCGTGTTCGGCGATGGTGTGTGATGTCATCTGAGGCCTTTTCCCATGGCGAATGGTCTCTGGCGCCTTGATGACTGGGGCCCAGTGTATAAACCATCAGGTGGTGAGCCTGTTGTGATGGGATTTGGACATATTTGCACGGCTGTGAATAGATTTGGAGCCATACACATCCATACAAAGAGCCAGCACACTGAGGCGGGTTTTCACTTTAGCGGGAGGAGGCTCAACTGAATGCTGGCCGCTGTGAATTTGAGGCAGTGCGATCAGGTCTGAATGACCCCCATGATGTCACATCCATCAATAGTTCCCGCAGCCAGATAGTGGTCACTAACATGGTAACGTGACGGCTGGACCTTATTATCCAGGCTGCCTGGGCCCAGCCACCAGCGTGATTCCATTGGTCAGTGAACCAGGAACTGCACTAGGCTGAGCTGTGACACCCGGGTGTTCCAGTATGCTGCTGCCTATGTATTACTGTGTATGTGGCACAAGTTCTCTAGCCATTCAATTGCATTGTGTACATAGACATCTTTGTGTGTATGTGTATATACTGTGTGTGTATATATATATATATATATATATATATATCCATGATCTCCTCTTGTTGTAGAATAATGACTTTAAGAAGCTGCACATTTCGGTTCCTTCTCCGCATTGCACCTCCCCTCCATGAAGCAGGATCCCAGGCCATCGTTGCTGCTCGTTAGTATTCATGAGACAGCGCATGGCCATAACTGCATGTTTGCACATTTGCTGTAATAATCCTTTAATGTGAATATGTAGTTTGGTTAATTAACAGCTTTGAAAAGACAGTGCCCAGAGCAGAGTCCTGCCCATCATTCCAATTACCTGTTGTGCATTATGCAGCTACGTGCTCAGGGAGTAACAGATGTGAACGGACGGATTTCACATGGACAGCTGGACCTGCGCGCACAAGGAACGCGCCGTCTGACCGGGGATAGGAAGTGCCCTCTCTGATGTACATTTAATCAGCCACTACATTTACCTGTAAAAAAATGGGCATTGCCTAAATTCTTCCTCCTTCTCTTCCTCTTTGTCTTCTTCTTCAGCTTCTTCCTCTTCTTCATCCTCTTCTTCTTCTTCCTCTTCTTCCTCTTCTTCTTCTTCTTCCTCCTCCTCTCTTCTTCTTCTTCCTCCTCTTTTTCTTTTTCCTAAGTCTCCTCCTCCTCTTCTTCTTCCTCTTCTTCTTCTCCTTCCTCCTCGTCTTCTTTCTCCTCCTCCTCTTTTCCACCCTTTCTTCTTCCTCCTCCTCTTCTTTATCTTCTTCTTCTTCCTCCTCCTCCTCCTCCTTTTTCTTCTTCCTCCTCCTCCTCTTCTTTCTCTTTATTCTCTTGCTCCTCTTCTTCTTCTTCCTCTTTTCCCCCCTAAAGCTCCTCTTCTTTTTATTCTTCTCTCTCCTTTTTATGTTTCTTTTCTTCTTCTTCTGATGCACTTCTTCCTTTTCTTCTTCCTCTTCCTATATAGATCATGTATCACTCACATCAGCCCCTGGCCCATTAAAGTACACAGTCTAAATTCCCTGACACACACACACACACACTCACACACGCGCATAGCTCACCACTGTGTCACCATGCTGCTCACTTGGTCGTACACCGTCTTCAGTTTTTTGGGCTTTTAGGCATTTTCTATGTTGGAATTTGTATGTGTATGGCATCATTTGTTTTAACATAAGACATTGGTTTTATCTGTGACAGCGGCAGAACTAATGGCGCTGCAGTGTATGCACAATTCTTAAGCCCCTGGCAACCAAAGGGCCCATCGCCGCAACAGAGACCTGAACCTTGTAGAGATCACTGACCTGTCCTGACTTGGCCGTTACTGTTCCTATGCGTCTGTGGTCTCACAAGGCCCGCACTGCAGACATGGGGCCTAATTCAGCTTGGAACACTAATCTAAGACGCTGCAGATGATTGCGAGGAGAAAGCAGCCGCACAGGCAGAAAGAGAAAACACCCCCTGCAGATCGCTATCCAATCACAGATCCATCTGCCGTTTGTCCAAATGTGAGTAGGTCTACGGCTACCCCTAATCTGCCACTGAGACTGAACAAGGCTGGCGCTGACATCACTGACCCACCCTGAAAAACCTCAAGCACACCTGCGTAATGCAAAGTCCCTGTTACATCACTCATGGGTTGTGCCCAGCATTTCCAGTGGAGATGTTGGGCTGCCCCCATAGACAGCTCCCTGTCTTTGCAGAAAAGCTGGCATTTTGGTGTCATCCCCGGGGAAGGGTGACACTCAGGGACGGTCCGCACCCCCCCCCCTACCCTTGTGATGCCTCTAATACAGTATGTGCACAAAATTTCCAAACATGCAATATGGCTTCAAGTGCACCCGCCCCAGAATCCGCCACTCTGCATTCCAATGGGCAAACTTTAAAAAATGTTCAATTCTGTTACCTATTATTTCTATGAATACAATAAGTATGTGACACACGTCACTCCCAGGCCCTGAATGATGACTTACTTACAGCCGCAATCGCCGGCATTAGGGAAACTGACAGATACCAAGTGGCACCTCTCCCCTTGGAATTCTAAGCTGCACTTTTGTAGTTGTGCTAACACTCGGAGACCTCGTTGTTGGAGAGAAAGTCCTGGATTATGTAACGATTATTTTAAGACTGAATAACACTGAATATATTTGTGAAATGATCCACGTCTGATATATACAGAGATTACTGTAAGAATATATCAATAACTCTGTGTGATGCAGGGATTTAACCTCTCGGCTCGGTGGGAAGTGCATTTTATAAACCTCGGCATAGACGTGACATTTAGAAGCACTTTCCACGTATAAATCGGCCGGTTATGGCGCTCAGTCGCTGTTTACTATAGAGCCTTTCGCACGTCTGTATATTTACAGCGGATTCCTCTCTGAGATTTCAGTTCTTCTTTTATTGCTGGATTACTCTTTTGTGACCGGTATTTGATGGAAACAATTAGAACAATTATACATAATTAGGTGCTCGCCTAGCTTCTGATAGGCTCAACAGTAATACTAATAATACATACCTTCCCACCCTCCCTGAATGGCCGGGAGGCTTCTTATAATCGGGTGGCTCTCCCGGCCATCTGGAAAGGTGGATAAGTATTCTGCATTCCCCAGAAGTCCCCGCATAACCCCCCTCGGACGCTCACAACAGAGTACAAGTGGGCCATCCACTGAATTGCATCATCTTAGCCACGCCCCTGCTATACAGTGTCTGCTTTTTTGTATCTGTATAGCAGGGGGCGGAGCCATGATGAAGAATATGGGAAAACTTGCTTCGACCATACACAGGGGTGCCGAGAGAGGGGGGGAGCAGGTACAATTTATTCGGGCCCGGGCCTGTCAGGGGGGCCCTGGTCTGGACACACAGGTTTTTTTTTATTTGGTGGCAAGTACCCCCAACATGACCCATTCCATTAGGTACAAAATGCTCTGTTCCTGGACTTCTCTGACAGTGGTAGTTACAGAGGTTGGACTCCAGCACAGTCCAAAATTCAAAGAGGGGCAGTCACATCAACTGCCAGTGAGTCCAGGACAGTGCTGCTTGGGGTGGTAGTATATGTGACCCCCCCTTTTTAATATTAGACTGTGCTGCAGGCTCACATCTGTAATTGCCACTGACAGGGAAGTCCAGGAACAGAGCATTTTGTACCTAATGAAATGGGCCATGTTGGAGGGTATGTGTAAATCCTTTGCAAAGAGCATGTAACCCCTGGCAGAGCATGTTAACCCCTGGCAGAGCATGTAAATCAGGGCAGACAGGTTAATCCCTGCACAGAATATTAACCCCTGGCAGAGCATGTTAACCCCTGGTAGAGCATGTTAACTTCTTAATATGCAATGAGCATTACGGTGTGTGACATAACGTGTAATGAGCATTATGGCATGTGGTATAATATGTAATGGGTGTGTTACATGTGTAATAGACATTACAGTGTAAATTTTTGTACGTGTATCCACCTTGGAAGCAGTGGCGTAACACCGGGTCCGCAGAGTGTGCGGGGATCTCCGTCCGTGGGGGCCCCAGGAAGTTGTTGTACCAGGGCCCAGGATTTCTCTTGGCGGCCCTGACCATACAGTATGTGTGTCAGCCTTTTGTACCTGTCTACCTTGTAGATGTTGACCTTTTGACCAATTTGTTGGCTGTCTATCTAGTCACTATGGGGTATATTTACTAAGATGTGTATTCTACTTCACATGTGATGTTGCTATTGGAAACCAATCAGAATCTACTTATTTGTTTAGCACCCTCTAGAACATAGTAGACAGGCTCTGATTGGTTGCCCATAGCAACAGCACATGTGAAGTACAATACACATCTTAGTAAATTTCCCCCAATGGATAGATTCTGATTTGTTGCCCATGGCAACATCCCATCTGAAATATAACCTCCATCTTATAAATGTACCCCAATGGGGGGTAGGAGCAGTTAGGGACTGGGGGTGGGGGGTGGAGAGTTTGTGGGTTAAAACCTGTCACAGCTCAAAGTGAAAATAAAAACGGTCACAGCTCAAAGTTATTTTGATGGGCTTTAGCTAGTACACAAATAATGCAATATAAAAACAATTCCTGACTGTACAGGCGGTGATTTAAAGCACCATCAATGAGCCAGTGCCCGGGGAGGGCGGCAGAAAGGATCGGAGCTGCTCACTGTGAATGTGGGTCTACGAGAGACAGTGATATTGCAGGAAGAGACCCAAGAGGGCAGAGGGCCCTGCCTGGCAGAGCTGACAATCAATGGGAATAAGGCAAAACCCCAGGCTTTATCTCTATGTGAGGTTGTCTCCGGTGAGTCTGCAGGGTGTTATAACATCACTGTATGTCTGGCCCAATGTATGTGTTAAAATAGCTCATTCCAATCACTCTGACCTTTGAGCGTAAGCACAGAGCATGTAATAGTGATGGAACCACTGGAGAAATAAATTATATTGTATCATTTTAGACCTCTCTCTCTCTCTGTCTCTCTCTCTCTCTGGATCAGGGAATTGATGTTCTAATGAGGATTCAGCCTGTTGCCGCATATCTTTCCTGTATTCCTCTATGGCAGCTACAGTAGGCTGCGACAGCTTTTGTTACAATACAGGCTCCTGCACCAGCTGCCAGCTCACCCACCGGCCTAATAGGAAATATGTTCCCCCATTATGGGGGAGAGGTATCAGAGATCGGAGAGAGAGAGGGCAACACATAAGCTCTTAATGGGTATTTTCAAAAAAGCGCATTTAGAAGGCGACCGATTGGTACTTTGGGTCTAATTCACTGCCGCCCGCTAAGCATTTCAATGGTGGCTTGATAAATCCCAACAAAAAGGGATCTGAAAAGAACCCTTTCCTGCACTCACAGTAGTGTAGGAATGTAGTGCAGCGTATAGGGGGATGTAGTTATTGATATAGGGCAGTGTATTGATAGAGGGCAGTGTATTGATATAGGGCAGTGTATTAACCCCCCCTTCCCCATCACATATGCTAAAGCAAATAGTTCTGCATCCTTCCACGGCGTGTTTACTAATAAAAACGACTTCTGCAAATTGCTGACGCAGGTCCGTGTCAACATCGGCAGAGCATTAAGGTGAGTTTCCGGAGGTGTTCCCATCGCCTGCGTCTGAATCTGGCAGCAGCCTGCAGGGACTGTTTGCACATTCCATCCCCTCCTGCGGAGCCAGATGTGCCAGGATGAGCAGCCGCACTATATTTAGCCGCATGATTTATAAAGTGCCTCGCTGTCATCTGGGCTCTTAATTGCAAAGAGGCGCAGTAGGGGTTCGGTTCCCACCAGATTAAGTCCTCCCCAGAGATTGGATGAAAGAACTCCATATACCGTACATCATATAGCGGGGCCCTGCTTAATATGCAAATGATTGTTTTTATTTGTTGAACGCTACAGTGAGTAATTTCTAATCTGCATAGAGAGAATTAGTAAGTAAGAGCTTCTGTTGTGGGATTTAAAGACCGATTAATTTACTCTTTTTTTTTTTTTTTTTTACAAAATTAATAAAGTGATTTGGAGAACATAATTCCTCTTGCGGAATTCCTGAAGGTAACGATAGGAGCAGACGCTTGTGCCAGAGCGAATGGGCTGCGCTGGCTGTGACTCGCTGGCTTCTTCTCTCTTTATATATATATATATATACTACTGTACATCTACTATATATAGCTCGCTCTATTTATAGTGAGGGGATCCTGTATGCGCTGCACAGTCCGCAGGCAATAATTGGGGTGCAGGTATTTCCACCCCTGGCTCCACATTTACAGATAAGGCCCATTTATAAAGCCTTTCTGGTCCACAAATAATGCTGCATTACTTCAGTAACGTATGCAATCCCTTTAAACCGGGACACCAGACCAGGTGAAACGCATTCCAAACTGACTCTCTGGCAGTGGGTGTGGCTTTTTTATTTAAATTTTGAACTGTGCTGTAGCCCCTCCCCTGGATCCGCCACTGGTTGCTCCTGTACACAGTAGAATCACCTTCATGCCACTGATATCTAGGGAGAGAATTTGGCATCTGGTTTGCTATACGCACTGCACGATTGGCGATGTTGATACGTTTGATGTGCCGAGCATAAAACCCGATGTCCTCGCATGTGACCGAGGGTGTACGCTTATTGAGTGATGTAGGTGATATGTAGGACCACCCACACTTTGGCTATCAACGCCCTCAAACGACTGCAGGCTGTCAACCAACTGAGGACTGCAGCAGTTCTATGTCTGACGATGAAGGTCCTGTACTACACATGGTCTACTGGGGTCTGGCGCATGCGCACAGTACCAGACATTGGTACTTTGTGCTCTTATTACCACAATGGTGTCAGGACCTGACATGGCTGATAGCAACTCGGCCAATACAGTGGCGTAGCTAGAAATTGTTCTCCCCCAGCCAAAAAAAATTCCCCCGCTCATTCAATATGCATGGGACGGGGTCCCGCTCATTCAATATGCACTGCACTGGGTCCCCGCTCATTAGATATGTACAGGGGGCGGGACCAGCTCAGCGCTCACTGCTGCCTGGGTCGCTTGTCAGTTCAGCCAGCGGCGCCCACCACAGACCCCGATGGTGACGCTCACCCAAGCCGCCGCTGGGTCTGCCACATATGTTGCTACACCACTGGGCCAATACATATTGTTATTAGGTGTTGCAGATGTGCCAGACTCACACCAACTGGGAGTTTTGGGTCAGTTGTCCAATATTGCTGGTCACTAGTAGCCAGCCTGCTGTAGGCTCCTGGACAGGGCCCAGTGGGTATTTAGAGACCATAGTGGGACAGAGGCCCAAACCAGTATATTATTAAGGGCCCCATAATAGTGCCTGTAACCAGGGCCGGTGCAAGGCACCGGAGCACCCCAGGCGAGTCGGGTGGGGGCGCCCTGGTGCTGGGGGGGTGGGGGCGGGGGGTACCTGTTGCGCCGCCTGTGTAGCGCGCAGGGGGGTCCATGCCGGCTTCTGACAGGAGCCTGCAGTGGTGACCTTGCCGCGCTGGTACCTGCGGCGCTGTGTATAAAGCTGGAGGTGGTGGGGGGTCCCTGCAATGAATAAGAAATAAATAGCGCTATCCGCCGGGCTATGCGGCGGCGCGGGAAGCGTTGCCGGGTTTGAAAACACTGGCTGCGCGCTGATTAGCCCGGTGGATAGCGCTAGTTATTTCTTATTCATTGCAGGGACCCCCCACCACCTCCAGCTTTATACACAGCGCCGCAGGTACCCTCGCGGCAAGGACACCACTGTAGGCTCCTGTCAGAAGCCGGCATGGACCCCCCTGCCCGCTCCCCTTTGCACGGGGGGGGGGGGGGGGGGCGAGGGGTGAACTGCCGCCCTCCATTGGCCGGCGCCCTAAGCAAATGTCTAGACCTGCCTAGTGGTGGCGCCGGCCCTGCCTGTAACTGGTACTGCTGGGCAATTAATAGCCCATAGTTCTTTTAGGCTACTTAAACTTGAGGCCTGGGGGCCCTAAGTCAGGCATGTCCAAACTGTGGCCCTCCAGGTGTTGTGAAACTACAAGTCCCATCATGCCTTGCACAGTTTTGCTATTAGGGAATGCTAATAGTATGGCAAGGCATGCTGGGATGTGTAGTTAAACAACAGATGGAGGGCCACGGTTTGGATATGCCTGTGCTAAGTTATTCCAGCTTTGCCACAGTGGTCCTGGGGGTATCAATGAGCCACTGTCCCCGGCCTTATTCCCCGTCCTATACCATTTACCCAAACACTGCACCGCTTTCTTCTGAAGCTCACCGACGACATCTCTGGCACAGTTTCACTACCCTGCTAAAAATGCAAAGGCACAGGCAGCTAGGGGCTGAGACTGGCACCTGTTCTCCTGGCACAGAGTGCTGGAGAGATGCCCGAAGCCTCGGCTCATTCGAATATTATGCAGGGAAGCAGCTCGGAGCAAGCGAGCCCTAATGAGCTCATCAAATGCAGGGATGGGCTCCTTCTAGTGGGTCAAATGAGAGCACAATCTCCGCAAGGTGCCAGCAGCGTATTGGTGTCAGTTAACCCCAGCAGCAAGTTTGCAGAGACGGCACCACTGGCGCATCGTTGGAATGGGGGGTAATGCACGACTCATAAATTAGGCAGCCTTCTGTTTTCGGATAAACAACCTTCTCAGTGGTAATATTTACATATTGAGCGCAGATGTTGTGGTGCGTCGGTCCCTCTGGATGAGTTCGGCAGTTCTGCGAGACACAGGACGCGATGACACGGTGACAGTAGGTAATGTGCGGCGCTATACGGGGGAATAATGTATTAAAGCAGAAGTGCACCCCCTCTAGCACCCCGGCTGCTCCCGCCATGTTCCGTCTGCCGCACACAGCGGAGCAGAGGTTCTCCGCCGCTGCAATAAAGTTACTACAGTACATCCTGTTTTCACAAAGTTTGTTTTCTTTGTAAATGTTCAGAAAAATACATGGAGACAGATGGAGCGGCATTCAGGCGTAAGCGAATTGTGTAACCCATAGACACCCTGCAGCATGCTGGGACTTTTAGGGCCAAATTCAGTAACGCAGCGAAGCAAGTCATTCCGTGGCCCTTATTCAGATCTGAGCGCAGTACAAATTTGTTTGGAAAATGGGCAAAACCATGTGCACTGCAGATGGGGCAGATGTAACATCTATAGAGAGAGTTCGATTTGTGTGAGTTATTTTGTTTCTGTGCAGGGTAAATACTGGCTGCATTATTTTTACACTGCAATTAAGATTTCAGTTTCAACCAGGCTCGGACTGGCCTGGCGGGGAGCCGGGGAAATCCCCGGTGGGCCCTACCGATTCATAACCACGCCCCTTTTTTCATGTGGGCGTGGCATGCGGCCCTGTAGTCAGCTACTAGCTGTATATATTACCTGGCTGCGAGTGGCATGGGCGGACTTAGGGGAGGCACATGCCCCCCCGTCGTTAAGGGGAGGGGTAAGGCAGGGGGTCATGCGATGTAGCGTAGCAGCGGACAGCCGCGACGCCGGGTCTTCAAGCCGTGCGTACAACTTTTTCCCGCGGCATGTGGGTGACGTCATGAAGCCGACCCGTTTGTGCTTCTGATGCAGGGTGGAAGAGCCGGCGGGTGCAGGACGCGCGGGGATCGAGGCAGGTAGCTGCTGCGCAGGAAGGAGGAGAGAGACAGGAGCTGCAGCAGCATGGGGTGCGATGTGACATGGTAACTGAGGTCAGTAGAATAGATGACTGCCATCTCTTGCAACTTTATGTACACCTCCCACTCCATGCTAGTATTTAATCCAAATTCCCTTTCAACCAGTGCACCTGTCAGCCCATTTACCTCTCTCTCTCCCAGCACCTCTAAGCCTTCCCTGTCACCCTGCTCCCCCTCATGACCTCTGTGTGCCCCAGCATCTCCCTAACCTTCCCCGTCACCCTGCTCCCCCTCATGCCCTCTGTGTGCCCCAGCATCTACCTAGCCTTCCCAGTCACCCTGCTGCCCCTCATGCCCTCTGTGTGCCCCAGCATCTCCCTAACCTTCCCCGTCACCCTGCTGCCCCTCATGCCCTCTGTGTGCCCCAGCATCTCCCTAGCCTTCCCCGTTACCCTGCTGCCCCTCATGCCCTCTGTGTGCCCCAGCATCTCCCTAAACTTCCCCGTTACCCTGCTGCCCCTCATGCCCTCTGTGTGCCCCAGCATCTACCTAGCCTTCCCCGTCACCCTGCTCCCCCTCATGCCCTCTGTGTGCCCCAGCATCTCCCTAACCTTTTCCATCACCCTGCTCCCATTTATGCCCCCTGTGTGTCCCTAGCATTGGGATAAAAAATTAAATGAAAAGAGATCTGAGCTAATTATCTGTACTGATGGTGTGTATAAAATAACTATATATTAATAAATAAAAACATTACCCTGTAAATTTCTGTGCAATATATATATATATATATATATATATATATATATATATATATATATATATATATATATATATATATATATATCACGAGTAAAAAAAACGTCACTCCAAGCGCTTTGAAAGTGTAAAAGACTTTATGCGTCTGTGCTGCCAACGGCGTTTCGAGCCTGTGGCTCGTCTTCAGGACTGTCCTGAAGACGAGCCACAGGCTCGAAACGCCGTTGGCAGCACAGACGCATAAAGTATTTTACACTTTCAAAGCGCTTGGAGTGACGTTTTTTTACTCGTGATATGCATGTACCAGAGCTCCACTCTGGATGAACGAGCACCCGGGCCAAGTCCATCCAGTATGCCAAGAGGTGGCTCACAGTGCCGGACCCCTACACAGTATATATATATATATATATATATATGCGCACCAGGACCTATAGGCACTGGCTGAGAGAGTGCCAGGCCGCATCCACTAATATATATATATATATATATATATATATATATATATATATATATATATATATATATATATATATATATATATATATATATATATATATATATCTCAGCTGGCACTCAATTCTCAGATAAAATGCCCGACAAAGCAGCAGCGTACAACTCCAAAAAGAGCAGCACTCAGGAGGCAGTTCTATAAAGAAAAAACGTCTGTATTACAGACATTTTTTTCTTTATAAAACTGCCTCCTGAGTGCTGCTCTTTTTGGAATTGTATGTATGTATGTATATAATATAGTGGATGTGGCATGACACTCCCTCAGCCAGTGTCTATAGGCCCTGGTGCACTCTGAAAAATGGCAAATTGAAAGATAGGGAAGCAAACAGCGGCACTCCGAGGTAGATATATATATATATATATATATATATATATATATATATATATATATATATATATATATATATATATATATATATATATATATATATATATATATATATATATATATATATATATATATATATATATATATATATATATATATATATATATATATATATATATTGTGGTTCCAAACTGGCAAAATCCTACGTTTCTTTGTCATGGTGCCAGTTTGTGACCACATTATATATTTTAAACTACCCTGGAGTGCCGCTGTTTGCTTCTGTCTTTCTACATGCGGCCGGCACTGCGCTTAATGTTTGATAGACCTGGGTGCCCTCTTGTGAGAGACAATGTAGCTCCAAATAAACTTGTAGAAAGACGGCGACACTCTAACCAATAAGAATACAAGTCACAGCGATAGGTAACAAGCATATCACTGTGACTTGCAGTCTTTATGGTTGAAGTGCCACTGTCTTTCTACAAGTACACACATACAGTGTATATGTGTGTGTGTGTCTGTACTATTATCTGAGTGGGGGGACCTATGCGCTGTACTATTATCTAAGTGGGGAGACCTATGCGCTGTACTATTATCTAAGTGGGGAGACCTATGCGCTGTACTATTATCTGAGTGGGGGGACCTATGCGCTGTACTATTATCTGAGTGGGGGGACCTATGCGCTGTACTATTATCTGAGTGGGGGGACCTATGCGCTGTACTATTATCTGGGTGGGGAGGACCTATGTAATGTATTAGATGGGGGACCTATGCGCTGTACTATTATCTGGGTGGGGAGGACCTATGTAATGTATTAGATGGGGGACCTATGTGCTGTACTATTATCTGGGTGGGGAGGACCTATATAATGTATTAGATGGGGGACCTATGTGCTGTACTATTATCTGGGTGGGGAGGACCTATGCGCTGTACTATTATCTGGGTGGGGAGGACCTATGTAATGTATTATATGGGGGACCTATGTGCTGTACTATTATCTGGGTGGGGAGGACCTATGTAATGTATTATATGGGGGACCTATGTGCTGTACTATTATCTGGGTGGGGAGGACCTATGTAATGTATTAGATGGGGGACCTATGTGCTGTACTATTATCTGGGTGGGGAGGACCTATGTAATGTATTAGATGGGGGACCTATGCGCTGTACTATTATCTGGGTGGGGAGGACCTATGCGCTGTACTATTATCTGGGTGGGGAGGACCTATGTAATGTATTATATGGGGGACCTATGTGCTGTACTATTATCTGGGTGGGGAGGACCTATGTAATGTATTATATGGGGGACCTATGTGCTGTACTATTATCTGGGTGGGGAGGACCTATGTAATGTATTATATGGGGGACCTATGTGCTGTACTATTATCTGGGTGGGGAGGACCTATGTAATGTATTATATGGGGGACCTATGTGCTGTACTATTATCTGGGTGGGGAGGACCTATGTAATGTATTAGATGGGGGACCTATGCGCTGTACTATTATCTGGGTGGGGAGGACCTATGTAATGTATTAGATGGGGGACCTATGCGCTGTACTATTATCTGGGTGGGGAGGACCTATGTGCTGTACTATTATCTGGGTGGGGAGGACCTATGTAATGTATTAGATGGGGGACCTATGCGCTGTACTATTATCTGGGTGGGGAGGACCTATGTAATGTATTAGATGGGGGACCTATGTGCTGTACTATTATCTGGGTAGGGAGGACCTATATAATGTATTAGATGGGGGACCTATGTGCTGTACTATTATCTGGGTGGGGAGGACCTATGTAATGTATTATATGGGGGACCTATGTGCTGTACTATTATCTGGGTGGGGAGGACCTATATAATGTATTAGATGGGGGACCTATGTGCTGTACTATTATCTGGGTGGGGAGGACCTATGTAATGTATTATATGGGGGACCTATGTGCTGTACTATTATCTGGGTGGGGAGGACCTATGTAATGTATTATATGGGGGACCTATGTGCTGTACTATTATCTTTGTGGGGGGACCTATGTAATGTATTATATGGGGGGCCTATGTGTTGTACTATTATTTGGGTGGGGAGGACCCATGTGCTGTATTATATGTGGGCGGGCTATGTGCTGTACTATTATCTGTGTGGGGAGGACCCATGTGCTGTATTATATGTGGGGGGACCTACGTGCTGTACTATTATCTGTGTGTGGAGGACCTATGTGCTGTATTATCTGTGAGGGCTACTTGCTGTATTATTATCTGTGGGAGCTATGTGCATTATTATCAGGGTGGGGGATTTACGGATCAGATGTCACACACCTGCGATTTTGGGCCGATTTCGGCCGATTATCGGCCCAAAGTACCGAAATCGGATAAAATTGGCCCAAAATCGCATAGTGTATAGCCACTCCTCTCTGGTCAGGTGGCCACACCCCTTCAAAAAGACCACGCCCCTTGGTGGGCCCCTGTGAGTGCATTTCCCTGGTGGGCCCTTCATGCCCCAGTCCGACACTGGTTTCAACACACCCTACCCAAATCTAACTCTCTCTGCACTTGTTTCATCTGCCCCACCTGCAGTGCACATGGTTTTGCCCATTTTCCGAAACAAATTTGCAATCAGATCTGAATAAGGGCCCGTGTCTGAACAAACCATGTTGAAGCAATTACATGTACTGTATATTGTTTCTGTGCAGGGTAAATACGAGCTTCTTTTGCATGTAACCCACAAATGTTAAGACAGCTTTATTTTGACACTAAATTTAGATTTCAGTTTAACCCCAAGGGAATTTGTCAAAATAGGTGTTAAAGTTGCCAAGCAAACCTTTTCATCCATCATAATGACCTGTAATGTTCCCTTATATAATGTTTTCTTATACAACATTTTTTCATTTGAATTTATATAACAAATATGAGCGGCGCTGGCGGGGTTTTTTTTAGCGTATATTTTGTACATCTCACAGAGATGTTGACACTCAAAGGGTTAAACTCGCCCCTCCCAAATCTAACTCACTCTGCACAGGTGACATCTGCACCACCTGCAGTGCAGCATGGTTTTGCCCATTTGGCTGCTTTTTTGCTTTGCTAACAAAATCTGAATCAAGCCCATACTTCCGCCCCAATGGAGCACAGCCCCCTGGTGGTGACATTATCACAGAAACTGATACAGACGGTGACTTTTTTTGATTGAGTTTACAAATTACAGTAGATGAAATTTAACAGGTTTGATGGCCGTGGCAATTGTAGCTGGGCCGAATATGTGGTTCGGAGCAGAGGTGGAACTACCATTGGACGTGCACGTGAATCTCACCCTTAATCCAATGGTGGCAGTGACGGAGTGTCCCGCTGGGAGGGGGGTCAGCGTGCCGGTCCAGGCGATGGAGGCAGCTCGCGGGTCTGTCTCACTCCCGCTGCTGCTGGCTTGTGGACAGACGCTGGCGGCAGTAAACCTCTCACGCTTGCCGTACCTCCTCCTCCCGGCGTTCTCCTGATCTGTGTTGCTTGGGCTGCGGCTGGATCGGCACAAGTTGTGCAATACTTGAATGACACACTGTGAGTGGATGGCGTCCACAGGGTGTCAGGATGTCTCGGGCTGTGTCGGCACTTCAAAGAGGATGGCTGGGTCCAATTTTCTAACGTGTTTCGCCCGACTGGGGGGCTTTTTCAAAGTTCAGAGTTTGCATTGCTGATGCTAAGAGGAAATTATATATGTGATGTCACAGAGGGCCACTACGCCCCTCGCTGGCTGCTTGGTGCCCTGTAAATGACTGTCTACCATCTGTCTGATTGTGGGATGTTATATCCTGCAGCTTTTAGGAAATGCATTAGGTTCATTGTGATTTGTGCCTTCATCTAGGTCACATGTTATGGCATGACATCAGCTGTGGACGGCCCCTTGCACCTCGTTATGGGTTCTCCTAACTGCCATGTTACCAGCTGTTTGAAAAATTACAGTTAGGAGCTGATTGGGTGGTACTTTATCTCTCTCCTCCTTACCACTATCCAGGACTTACTACATGGACCCTCATGTTTCTAACAAACGTTCACCCATTGACTCCTCTGCTTCTCTGGCAGTTTGTGCGCGAATACATTTTTGCTTGCACAAAAAAAAAAAGAGAATATTTCCATGTATTTTATATTTAGCCGCAGAGAGTCACCCAACCGCAGCCGTCCGCTGTCAGTTACTTGGTGTAGGTCCACTGGGGTATGAAAATCACCGACCCCCCCTCAGCCGCTGTAACAGCACGAGACTCACTACACGTCTTCTCATAGTACTTTGTCAAGGACAATGATGTGCAGATATTGTTATTCATATTAAATCTCTTATGACATCAGTTTACTAGTGAACTACTGTAATCCCGGAGCACGGTGTTCCTGGCTGGCAATGGTAGAAAGGCATCTTAGTGCATCTCCGGCCAGTCGTGGTGCGTCTGTGCATGGGTGACCCAGCTGGATTTCCAATTATTTAATTGCACTTAAAAAAATAAATAAACAAACAAATAACAATTTTAGGAAGGTGGTGGTGTTTGTATGTGGCACCTGATTGGATGAGCTGGGAATGAAAAACTCCAACCTATAGGCACCAACTTTACACTGTTCAGTGCAATGAGAATAGTGGACCCCCCCCCCCCCCCCCCCCCCCGAACTTGGCATTAAAAGCAGACAATAGTTTAATAACAATCCACACACACACACACACACACACACAGCCTTATTCTAGTTCACTCTTTCTAACAAAATCCTTCTTAGATGGACAAAACCATGTGCACTGCAGGTGGGGCAGATGGAACTTGTGCAGAGAGAATTAGATTTGGGTGGGGTTTACTTCAAAGTGAGATCTATATTGCAGTGTAAAATAAAGCAGCCAGTATTTACCCTGCACAGAAACAAAATAACTCACCCAAATCTAATTCTCTCTGCACATGTTACATCTGCCCCCCTGCAGTGCACATGGTTTTGTCCATCTAAGAAGGATTTTGTCAGAAAGAGTGAACTAGAATAAGGCCCACAGTGACATGACATAGGCTATTTATTTAAATCTGCCTCCTCCCTGACTTTGCCTATACTGTACCAGTTTGTGCCTGAGGGGTGGAGGTGCGATTCCAGCCCTACTGGGTACAATTAAAGGGATAGGGATCTCAGGATCTCCAGCAATTAGGTTGACCCCAAAAGATTGACGGGCACAAGGTTAACATGAGAAAAAGGTCAACACAAACAAAGGTTGACTTGGAAATAGTCTGAACGTGAAAAGGTTGAGACTGGTTTTTCTTATTTGTAAAACGCACACACAACCGGGCAAACCCATGCTGCACTGCAGGTGGGGCGGATGTAACATGTGAGAGAGAGAGATTTGGGTGGGGGGTATTCAAACTGAAATCTAATTTTTAGTGGAAGAATATAGCAGACAGTATTTACCCTTCACAGAAACAAAATAACGCACGTTGCATCTGCCCCACCTGCGGTGCAGCATGGGTTTACCCGGTTGTGTGTTTTTTTTGGCGTTTCTATCCTAGCTAAATCTCTGTTAATGTCCGAAGTCTTTGTGGTGTGATATGAGTGGTGCTTATATATGTAACTAGTGCATTATATATATATATATATATATATATATATATATATATATATATATATATATATATATATATAAGCGTTCAGCATCACCACTGTCGCAGCCATACAGAATGTACTGGCGCTGGTGTTCAATACCCAATAACCTGCTGGATGGGACTCGCATTAACCTCCTTCTACGGCGATGACGTGCCGGCCCCCAGCACTGGAGGTTCACTAATTAATGCCCCTTTCAGACCGCACTTTGGAAACGGTATATTGCCGTTTTTTTACCGTTTTAAAACGGTAATCTGTGCGGTCTGAAAGGTGCAGATCCAATTAACCGGTTTGAAAATACCGTTTTTTCAAACCGGTTAAAATGCAGGGTCCTACCCGTTTCAGACCCGGTATTTTGGGATCTGAAACGGTATTTAGGACCCAGCCAATGAGCTGGGTCCTAAATTCAGCGCAGTGAATATTTAATGAGCGCTCATTAAATATTCATAGCACTGGAGCCGCCCGCCGCCACCCCCCCCCCCCCCGCGCGCGTTAACATTACCCGATCTCCCGGGGTAACATCCCCCGATCTCCCAGTGCAGTCTTCAGCCCCCCCTCCCCTCCGTGCAGCCGGTACCTGAGTTCGGTTGCAGATCCCGGCAGTAGTAAGGACCGATGCGCTTCTAAAAAAAAGTGACTTTCGGAAAATGGCTGCCCCATAGGAAAATCCATTTTAAAAAACTGTCTTTCGTGTGGGGGCAGCCATTTTCCGAAAGTCACTTTTCTTATAAGCAGCAGGAGGCTGCACGGAGGGGAGGGGAGGGGGGGAGGGAGGCGGCGCTGAAGGCTGCACTGGCTTTGACCCTGTATTTGGAAAGTTTCCAAAAACGGGTCTGCCAGTGTCAAAAAATCGGCACTTAAACGGTAATATACCGTTTAAGAGGTGCGGTGTGAAAGGGGTTTTACCTGGCAGACACGTTTTTGGAAACGTTTTCAAATACAGGGTCAAAGCCAGTTATGCGGTCTGAAAGCAGCATAATTCTCTTTTTTTGCAACCGCTATCCGCCAAAAAGGGGGCGGGCGCTGAGGTCATGTGACATCAGTTGCCCCGCGTCATGCAGGCATGATCGCTCCTGTGTTCCCAATAAAACGCCCAGTGTTTTCTTGGGGATTCCCATAAAAGGCGTTTCCCTGCAACCACCCCCCTTTCCTCCCCTACGGTGCGGACGCGTCAGTGTGTGTAATATTCTCTGAAGGCTTTTGCACAGGGGGTCTGCACATGTGCCTATTCCCCACCCTCGGAACGGGGCCAAATTCGCATGAAGCAGATCAGCTCTGAATCACCCCCCTAATTTGGGTCATAACCAGTGGTGTAGCTAGGTTCCACAGTGCCCGGAGCAAGGGCATGTTTCGCGCCCCCCCCCCCCCCCCCCCCCGATTTGTAGTAGGTGGGACACTTGCACTGCAAAAAGGGGCGCGGCCTAACATTATACCACACACCGTAATGCCCATTGCACATTTGTCACATAAGTGCCACTTACCCACATGCTCATTGCTAGGAACTTCATGCTCTATCCCAGGAGCTTCATGCTCGTTGCCAATGGGGACTGTCCTTGCTCGTTACCAAGGGGGACTGTCCTTGCTCATTGCTAAAAGGACTGACCTTGCTCGTTGCTAAGCCCACTCACCAGCCCAGCTCCCCGCTGTGCCCGCCTGAGCCAGAGCTCAAGTCTCCCGCTGGACCGCTAACCAATAGGCGCTCACAAAAAAACAAAACTGTGCAGCATGTGTGGGCTACATGCAAAAGCATCCAGTATTTACCTTTCATGCAGAACATAATAAATGTATTTGCTCCACTGGCATTGCATCATGGTTTGTTCCCGATACAAAGTTATTTGTTTTTTTGGGGGGGCTTTCTTCCCGACTCAGAATCAGGCCTGGGAATTTCAGGTCCTACAATGTCTCGTTCTAATTCTGCTAGCACCCCTACAACATCATTGTCACTGCCATAAGTCCCCATTGTCTCTGCATCTCTGTCTTTCCATCTTCCATCCGCTTTTTTGCATCTCAAAAGACACGCTTAGCCACCTGTTTGTGTATGCCTCTGACTAATTAAATTGTAAGCTCTTGGGGACAGGGATGAAGTTCTTATTGCACTGTGATATTGCAATTTGTCCTACGTTCTGTACCTGTAAGCTCTACCCTCCTTTCTCCTGCGATGCAGCTGATACACGGCTAAGATTGTTTAACAGATCCGCCACACCGCCGATGGAGGAAGCCGCCTCCCATCTCCTGGGATTTAATTGCCTTCATTAAACATTAGTGCTTGCTGTGACATGCGAAATTTCCATCAGACAAAATAGAAAGATAAGAAACCTGACACACCAAGCTTAGACTTCCGCCCTTACAGTTCTAGCTCGTTACTCGACAAGCGCTGGCCGCACTCTGCAAGCGGACAGACAGGCTGGACGTGATCGGAAGATGAGATATGTGTCAGTGTCACCGAGAAAGCGATTACTTTCATCTCCGCGTATTATTCAGCAGGAAACGTTTGCAGGGAATTTATATGGCTGGCAGGGAAAGGCGATAAATGACATAAGCCCATTTACACAGAGCCGCAATAACTAGGCAGCGCCGCTGTGTCCGCCCAGTGATAACCAGACACTTCCAGATCAAGAGCCACATGCCAGGTTTTCGTGCTTTCACAGTGGGGCTGGTTGAATAAAGTGTTGCAACCTGTAGCAACCGTGATTTTATTTCTGGACGCAACTCAGGGGCTGATTGTTCGTAAGAAAGTGCAAAAATAGGATGCAGATGGACAAAACCATGCTGCACCGCGGATGGGGCAGATGGAACAGGTGCAGAGAGAGTTAGATTCGGTTGGGTCGTGCCGGGTTCATGCCGGTTTCTTGGCAGTTTGACCTGGTAATTTGTGCGATGTGAAAGGGGTTACCGATTGCAGCTTAGTGGTAGCAACACGGCAATTCGAACCGGGTAAGAAGGGTTCTTACCAGTTTGTTGCTGTACCGTGTGAACGGGTTAATCGGGTCAAGTGACCCTTTTCCCGTTCACACTATAGAAGAGGCAGCACTTGGAGCAGCGCCAACTCTAAGCGCTGCCTCCTCCCTCCCTCACCCACCAATGACGTGCCACCGCACCCCCAGATGACGTCAGCGAACCGGCAATATTGCCGGTTCGCTGATGATATCTGAACAGACAGCACAATGGGGGTCGCACCGGGACTGAACCGTTTAAAAGTTCCGGTGCGACCCTGAATTTGCGGTCTGAAAGCCGTATAATTTGCAGTGTACCAAAAAAGCAGACAGCATTTACCCTGCACAGAAACAAAATATGTCACCCAAGTCTAACTATGCACATGTTACATATGCCCCACCTGCAGTGCAGCATGATCAGCATCCCGAATTAGGCAACCCTGACAGGGGTCAGGTTAGTATCCATTCCTGGGGTCACTCTGAGGATCATTCTGCACAAAATAATGTTGACGTGTGGGGTATAGGCTACAGCCAGGGCTTAGCTAAGCGTGACTGCAATATTTAGGTTAATAAATAGGCTCCGTACATGCAGAGCGCTGACATCTCGGAGGACGCAGGAGAGAACACGCTGTAAAATTACTTTGGTAAAGTAGCAAGAACCAGGTCATATTTTATTTATATACAGTTGAGCTTCATAACGCAGCGGGAGAGAAACATGAAAGCAACGGTCCATTATTATGGAGATATTTGTAAATATATTTCCAACAGACACCAATAACAGCTGTTCTATGTGTAATAATGTGCTAGCTACACCAGCTATAGGGTGTATCCAACAGACACCAATAACAGCTGTTCTATGTGTAATAATGTGCTAGCTACACCAGCTATAGAGTGTATCCAACAGACACCAATAACAGCTGTACTATGTGTGATAATGTGCTAGCTACACCAGCTATAGGGTGTATCCAACAGACACCGATAACAGCTGTTCTATGTGTAATAATGTGCTAGCTACACCAGCTATAGGGTGTATCCAACAGACACCGATAACAGCTGTTCTATGTGTAAAAATGTGCTAGCTACACCAGCTATAGGGTGTATCCAACAGACACCGATAACAGCTGTTCTATGTGTAATAATGTGCTAGCTACACCAGCTATAGGGTGTATCCAACAGACACCGATAACAGCTGTTCTATGTGTAATAATGTGCTAGCTACACCAGCTATAGGGTGTATCCAACAGACACCGATAACAGCTGTTCTATGTGTAATAATGTGCTAGCTACACCGGCTATAGAGTGTATCCAACAGACACCAATAACAGCTGTTCTATGTGTAATAATGTGCTAGCTACACCAGCTATAGGGTGTATCCAACAGACACCGATAACAGCTGTTCTATGTGTAATAATGTGCTAGCTACACCGGCTATAGAGTGTATCCAACAGACACCGATAACAGCTGTTCTATGTGTAATAATGTGCTAGCTACACCAGCTATAGGGTGTATCCAACAGACACCGATAACAGCTGTTCTATGTGTAATAATGTGCTACCTACATCAGCTATAGGGTGTATCCAACAGACACCAATAACAGCTATTCTATGTGTAATAATGTGCTAGCTACACCAGCTATAGGGTGTATCCAACAGACACCAATAACAGCTGTTCTATGTGTAATAATGTGCTAGCTACACCAGCTATAGGGTGTATCCAACAGACACCAATAACAGCTGTTCTATGTGTAATAATGTGCTAGCTACACCAGCTATAGGGTGTATCCAACAGACACCGATAACAGCTGTTCTATGTGTAATAATGTGCTAGCTACACCAGCTATAGGGTGTATCCAACAGACACCGATAACAGCTGTTCTATGTGTAAAAATGTGCTAGCTACACCAGCTATAGGGTGTATCCAACAGACACCGATAACAGCTGTTCTATGTGTAATAATGTGCTAGCTACACCGGCTATAGGGTGTATCCAACAGACACCGATAACAGCTGTTCTATGTGTAATAATGTGCTAGCTACACCGGCTATAGGGTGTATCCAACAGACACCGATAACAGCTGTTCTATGTGTAATAATGTGCTAGCTACACCGGCTATAGGGTGTATCCAACAGACACCGATAACAGCTGTTCTATGTGTAATAATGTGCTAGCTACACCGGCTATAGGGTGTATCCAACAGACACCGATAACAGCTGTTCTATGTGTAATAATGTGCTAGCTACACCAGCTATAGGGTGTATCCAACAGACACCGATAACAGCTGTTCTATGTGTAATAATGTGCTAGCTACACCGGCTATAGGGTGTATCCAACAGACACCGATAACAGCTGTTCTATGTGTAATAATGTGCTAGCTACACCAGCTATAGGGTGTATCCAACAGACACCGATAACAGCTGTTCTATGTGTAATAATGTGCTAGCTACACCGGCTATAGAGTGTATCCAACAGACACCGATAACAGCTGTTCTATGTGTAATAATGTGCTAGCTACACCAGCTATAGGGTGTATCCAACAGACACCGATAACAGCTGTTCTATGTGTAATAATGTGCTACCTACATCAGCTATAGGGTGTATCCAACAGACACCAATAACAGCTGTTCTATGTGTAATAATGTGCTAGCTACACCAGCTATAGGGTGTATCCAACAGACACCAATAACAGCTGTTCTATGTGTAATAATGTGCTAGCTACACCAGCTATAGGGTGTATCCAACAGACACCAATAACAGCTGTTCTATGTGTAATAATGTGCTAGCTACACCAGCTATAGGGTGTATCCAACAGACACCAATAACAGCTGTTCTATGTGTAATAATGTGCTAGCTACACCAGCTATAGGGTGTATCCAACAGACACCAATAACAGCTGTTCTATGTGTAATAATGTGCTAGCTACACCAGCTAAAGAGTGTATCCAACAGACACCAATAACAGCTGTTCTATGTGTAATAATGTGCTAGCTACACCAGCTATAGGGTGTATCCAACAGACACCGATAACAGCTGTTCTATGTGTAATAATGTGCTAGCTACACCAGCTATAGAGTGTATCCAACAGACACCAATAACAGCTGTTCTATGTGTAATAATGTGCTAGCTACACCAGCTATAGGATGTATCCAACAGACACCGATAACAGCTGTTCTATGTGTAATTATGTGCTAGCTACACCAGCTATAGAGTGTATCCAACAGACACCGATAACAGCTGTTCTATGTGTAATAATGTGCTAGCTACACCAGCTATAGAGTGTATCCAACAGACACCGATAACAGCTGTTCTATGTGTAATAATGTGCTAGCTACACCAGCTATAGAGTGTATCCAACAGACACCGATAACAGCGGTTCTATGTGTAATAATGTGCTAGCTACACCAGCTATAGAGTGTATCCAACAGACACCAATAACAGCTGTTCTATGTGTAATAATGTGCTAGCTACACCGGCTATAGAGTGTATCCAACAGACACCAATAACAGCTGTTCTATGTGTAATAATGTGCTAGCTACACCGGCTATAGAGTGTATCCAACAGACACCGATAACAGCTGTTCTATGTGTAATAATGTGCTAGCTACATCAGCTATAGGGTGTATCCAACAGACACCAATAACAGCTGTTCTATGTGTAATAATGCGCTAGCTACACCAGCTATAGGGTGTATCCAACAGACACCAATAACAGCTGTTCTATGTGTAATAATGCGCTAGCTACACCAGCTATAGGGTGTATCCAACAGACACTAATAACAGCGGTTCTATGTGTAATAATGCGCTAGCTACACCGGCTATAGAGTGTGTCCAACAGACACCAATAACAGCTGTACTATGTGTGATAATGCGCTAGCTACACCGGCTATAGAGTGTGTCCAACAGACACCAATAACAGCTGTACTATGTGTAATAATGCGCTAGCTACACCAGCTATAGGGTGTATCCAACAGACACCAATAACAGCTGTTCTATGTGTAATAATGCACTAGCTACACCAGCTATAGGGTGTATCCAACAGACACCAATAACAGCTATACTATGTGTAATAATGCGCTAGCTACACCAGCTATAGGGTGTATCCAACAGACACCGATAACAGCTGTTCTATGTGAAATAATGCGCTAGCTACACCAGCTATAGAGTGTATCCAACAGCCACCAATAACAGCTGTTCTATGTGTGATAATGTGCTAGCTACACCAGCTATAGAGTGTTTCCAACAGACACCAATAACAGCTGTACTATGTGTAATAATGTGCTAGCTACACCAGCTATAGGGTGTATCCAACAGACACCAATAACAGCTGTTCTATGTGTACTAATGTGCTAGCTACACCAGCTATAGAGTGTATCCAACAGACACCAATAACAGCTGTTCTATGTGTGATAATGGCCCTTATTCTGATCGGTGCGGCCCGTTCAGAAATATGCGGTGATGTCCGTCTTCGCGAATCCCCGCCTTCCATACGGATCGCCACCTCCGTCCGTATGCGGATATGTGGCGGTCCGCATGAATGTGGACGGGGATACGCCTCCTCCATGGTGGGAGCAGCCCCTGCATTCGATGGTCGCTGAACATCGAATGCAGGGCCGCACGCTCCACCAGGTCCCGCAACACAAGACCACACGGACACTTGTCCGTGTGAAATCTTGTATGGGGGCGGGCAGCTGACATCCGGCGATGTCAGATGCCCGCCCCGTACCCACGCGTCACGGCCTCATTACCATGCATACGCCCCGCGTTTGCATGGGAACGCCCATGCAACGCGGGGCGTATGCATAGGGTAATGAGGATAAGTAGCCCCTCACGCCCCTCTACGCCCCCTGTGATATATAAAGAATCCATGCGGCGAAATCGCCTGCACATGCGCAGAGTGACCTCTGCACATGCGCAGACGATAAACATCGGCGGCCCGTACGCAAGCGGGAATATCCGCACCGATCAGAATAAGGGCCAATGTGCTAGCTACACCAGCTATAGAGTGTATCCAACAGACACCAATAACAGCTGTACTATGTGTAATAATGTGCTAGCTACACCAGCTATAGGGTGTATCCAACAGACACCAATAACAGCTGTTCTATGTGTAATAATGTGCTAGCTACACCAGCTATAGAGTGTATCCAACAGACACCAATAACAGCTGTTCTGTGTGTAATAATGTGCTAGCTACATCAGCTATAGAGTGTATCCAACAGACACCAATAACAGCTGTTCTGTGTGTAATAATGTGCTAGCTACATCAGCTATAGGGTGTATCCAACAGACACCAATAACAGCTGTTCTATGTGTAATAATGTGCTAGCTACACCAGCTATAGAGTGTATCCAACAGACACCAATAACAGCTGTTCTGTGTGTAATAATGTGCTAGCTACATCAGCTATAGAGTGTATCCAACAGACACCAATAACAGCTGTTCTGTGTGTAATAATGTGCTAGCTACATCAGCTATAGGGTGTATCCAACAGACACCAATAACAGCTGTTCTATGTGTAATAATGTGCTAGCTACACCAGCTATAGAGTGTATCCAACAGACACCAATAACAGCTGTTCTGTGTGTAATAATGCGCTAGCTACATCAGCTATAGAGTGTATCCAACAGACACCAATAACAGCTGTTCTATGTGTAATAATGTGCTAGCTACACCAGCTATAGGGTGTATCCAACAGACACCGATAACAGCTGTTCTATGTGTAATAATGTGCTAGCTACACCAGCTATAGGGTGTATCCAACAGACACCGATAACAGCTGTTCTATGTGTAATAATGTGCTAGCTACATCAGCTATAGGGTGCATCCAACAGACACCAATAACAGCTGTTCTATGTGTGATAATGTGCTAGCTACACCAGCTATAGAGTGTATCCAACAGACACCAATAACAGCTGTACTATGTGTAATAATGTGCTAGCTACACCAGCTATAGGGTGTATCCAACAGACACCAATAACAGCTGTTCTATGTGTAATAATGTGCTAACTACACCGGCTATAGGGTGTATCCAACAGACACCGATAACAGCTGTTTTATGTGTAACAATGTGCTAGCTACACCAGCTATAGGGTGTATCCAACAGACACCGATAACAGCTGTTCTATGTGTAACAATGTGCTAGCTACATCAGCTATAGGGTGTATCCAACAGACACCAATAACAGCTGTTCTATGTGTGATAATGTGCTAGCTACACCAGCTATAGGGTGTATCCAACAGACACCGATAACAGCTGTTCTATGTGTAACAATGTGCTAGCTACACCAGCTATAGGGTGTATCCAACACTGAATTCCAGAGGTTGCTAAATTAGGCAGCATCGCATGCCCCATGGATCTATGACAATGACACTGGGAATGAGGTGATCTCAGCACATCACTTGAATCCCCCCATAGAGGTGAGGAGTCGCATTAACCTTTTATAAAAAAGAATATGATTTCACATTACTCACGCCCCTATTACTGTGACTGAGGGCAGGGAAGGGGGGGGGGGGGGTGCTCTCGTTGGGTGCTGCATTGCTTTGTTACTACTGTTACCTGGCCATCTGGGCCTGATTCATGTTTGTAAGCAAACTCCATGTAATTGGGAAAAAAACATGTGGGGCAGAGGTAACATGCAGAGAGATTTAGATTTGGGTCAGTCAGTCACTCAGCTGAGCTCAGTGCTCACTCTAACTCTGTCAGCAGCCGTCTTGTCACCTATTCCAGCTTTCCTGAGTAGTGTGCTGTGACTGAGCGCTGTCCGCTGCAACACCGCCACTATCCTAGCGGTCCCTCAGAGCAGGCCATTGTGTAAATGGAATGGGAGAGATGTCATGATGTTTCCCCCAGTTCCTAGAGACACTACAGGACATAGGTGAGGTGGTTGGTGCAAACGGGCAGCAGTAATTCCCCCTGCAGGGTGTAATGGCAGTGACTGGCAACCCTATTATTACACATTGCAGCAGGCAGTACACAGCAGCACACACAGACAAATGCGCTTGCGGGTGGATGCAGCCGGTTCCACCCACAGGACTGTATGCACTCGCTGAATCAGATGCACCACCCAAGTTCTGGCCCTGTACAAAGCCAATTTTTGCCTGTTTTCCAGCATTTTGTCCTGCTGACGATTTACCAATATCCAGAATGGGAAACATTTTTTTTTACCTACATGCTCATTGTCAGTGATTTCTTGTTCATTACCAGAGAATACATGCTTGTTGCCAGGGATTACTATGCTCATTGCCATAGAGATACATGCCCATTAGCAGTGGTTTTATGCTCATTGCCATAGAGATACATGCCCATTGACAGTGGTTTCATGCTCTTTGCCAGGGGAGCTTTTCTGTTTTCCATGGGGTGACATGCTCATTACCATGAGGTTACATGCTTATTGCCAGAGGTTTCTTGCCTGATACCAGGGTTTACATGCTCCTTGTCAGGAGTTTCTATGCTTGTTGCCATGGTGTTACATGCTCCTTGCCATGGGTTACAGGTTCGTTGCTAGGGATTTCATGCTCTTTGCCACGGGTTACAAGCCCGTTGCTAGGGGTTTCATGCTCATTGCCAGGGGATTCTTGCTTGCAGGTGCACAAGTGTTCCCAGGAAAGTGGCACTTCTGGGTAACGGCGTAAATGCATCGCTCTCCTGACAGACGCTAGAGGTCCATAGGGACCAATGACATCTGTCTCTTCCAATGCAGCAGACATTTTCGGAGAGCCGTTTTAATCTGTACCATGTGCCCCTGTGGTGTTGGCTCCTCCCCTGTTGCCGCTTGGACTGAGGTGGCATTGTCCCTGCAGGTGCTGTCATAATAATGCATGATCTGGGTGCTGATATCCCACCAAGCTCGCATTGAATATGTCAGTAAATATAAATAGGCCCCACAGGTAGGTGTGCATCTGCAGAAGGTGGCTGAGGTGGGTTGTATGGGACCAGTACATCCCTACTGCACCATACCCAGGATGTACAGCGTTATCAGGGCTTGTACTTGATTTCACATCTAACAACTGCTCGGCTTCTCCCTTGTGCAGGAATCTAGCAGTTTCCATGGCTACTGCCGGGCTGTAATTGTCATACATAAAGAAGAAGAATAGGAGCCGTCAGTAATGTAGTTAAATCAGAACAAGTGCGCACTTTGCCCAGAGTTCTGCTGGGGTCAGAGGTCGCCCCTGGGCCGCAGCTCCAGCCTTTTATGCCCGTGCCGAGGATGAGTCCCCAGCTCCTTCTGAGAATCCAGAATCCAATACTGTTGCCGCGGCGATGTCTCAGCAGGGCCCAGCGCACAGACCGACTTCTATTGTTCTAATTAGAGAGGACAAAAGCTTTTATTTATTTTTTATTTACTTCTATTTTCTTTGTCCAGCAGCAAAGCCGATGGGATCAGCGATAGTCTAACAGGAATTTATCTGGTCTTAGGATGACGCAGTCCTGCTGTCGCCACAGCTGCACGGGCGGCCTGTCCGCACAGCCCCATCTAAGACATGTACAGCGGTATTAGGATTTGGAGGTGGCAAGCAGGGGTGCCACAACGTTTTTAGGTTGGGCGGGGGTTGGAGGGCAAGACTTACTGTAGTTTTATTTCATTTTATTTTGGCACCCTTATATTAATAGTGGTGTGCACAGGATCTACTCACAGAGACAGAGGGACGAGGTGTTAGTATGGGTCATAGGGTTGACGAAATAAAGATCGACATACATTGGGATGGATGGTCGACACAACCATTAGGCCAACAATGAGAAAGTTGTCAGTCAAAACATGCATTTTCTTTTTGTCCTCAATGTTGCAACGGTCGACTATGGATGGTGTCCTGCGCTCATCATGCTTCTTGTGTGGGATAAAATACCGTCTGTCGGCACATGTCGGCTCCAAAAAAATTTAAAAACCTCACGTCGACCTTTTTGACTGTAGATCTTCCCTTTGGCGACTTCCCCCTTCAACTCTCCCTGGTAACAAGTGTCAGACCAGCCCCACTGGACTGGACACCCCAAGCTCCAGAATGACATATATTGATGAATGGAGCCTATCCGGTCCAGGGTTCCGGGGTTCTGTCCGGTCCGCTTTTTACCCATACCCGGAAATGCATCCTAAACAGTGTATCCTGTATGGAAAAGGCTGATGACAATGAACTTCACAGTCAATTTAGTGGTACTTGTGGAGTATCGTATGCTAAAAAATCGCATTGCATGCGTTTTTGCACTGAAATGCATCCAAATGCATGGAAATGTGTAGCAAACATGTTAAATGCCCCCAAATGTCATTTTTCAGAGTGTACCACCCCCACTATCAACGCCAACCCGAAGCGTGGCGAGCGCAGCGAGCCCGCGAGGGGCGTCGGTACGCGTCGGCGTGGAGTTGAGAATAGAAAGTGAGCCCGAAGCGTGGCGAGCGCAGCGCGCCCCGCGAGGGGACGCGGATACCTTCACAGGTATCCGCGTCCCCTCGCGGGTTTCACAGGTGTCCGCGTCCCCTCGCCACGCTTCGGGCTCGCCACACTTTCTATTCTCAACTCCACGCCGACGTGGATAGTGGGGGTATGAAAAGGTCGTAGGACGCGTACCGCCGCCCCTCGCAGGCTAGCTGCGCTCGCCACGCTTCGGGTTGGAGTTGATAGTGGGGGTGGTACACTCTGAAAAATGACATTTGGGGGCATTTAACATGTTTGCTACACATTTCCATGCATTTGGATGCATTTCAGTGCAAAAACGCATGCGATGCGATTTTTGCTAAAAATAGCTAAAACGGTAAAAATCGCATCTCATCGCATGCCATCTCATGCCACTACATATGGCATGCGATGGCATGCGATGGGAGCCGTGATACTCCACAAGTACCAATTTAGTCAATTGATCGAACACAAACAAAGCACAGCGCAATATACAGCAAGCAGCAATCTAAGGTGTCCCCCCCCATTTTGGTGTAATAAGTGCTGGCACTAGGACCCAGCAGCTGTGCACATAGAGCAGCCTCACGTATGAATAATCAGGCGATATTTCCATAGAAGTCCTGAGCTAGTGTAACACTGTCTGTTCTGTGGGGACAGAGCGCTCGTACAATTCCTGGAGCTGCCCATTCCCAGCCCGGGGTCCTTCCCATGTACAGTGATGCACGACCATCATCCAAGCTTCATTAAGTCGCTTCTTCCCCGGTGATCCCTGATCATTCATCCATCATGACATCCCGCTAAATATGGCAATTACATGAAAGGGCCGCGGGATGTTCCTCCGGGTCCCCCGTCTCCCCTACAGAGACAGCGTATACACACAATGCTCTGATACTGTATGGGGACATCTCCCTGCTCCTATCATACAGGCAGCGGCCTCCCCCATTCTTATTATAGGCCATTGTCATTATACTGGCAGCGCCGCTTATAGTGGGGACGTTCCATGTTTGTACCGTCCGTGCCCGTTATATGTACTGTACCGGTTATGGTATAGCACTGAAGGTCGACACGGCTAATGTCGACAGGGTTGGAAGGTCGAAACAAGCCTTAGTTCGACAATGGCGAGGTTGGCAGTGAAAAAGTCGACATGAGTTTTTCGCAATATTTTTTTTTGCGCCGACATGTGGAACTTCATGCCCTACCATCCACTAGGGTGTGGAAGGAGAATAGAATAGTATAGTGGACGCGGTACACTTTGACCATGTCCATGTCGACTGCTGACATTCAAGAAAAAAATTTAAAAAATTATGTAGACTTTTGGACTATAGACCTTACCATTGTCGACCGAATGTTTGTGTCGACCTTCCACTCCTGTAGAACTTAGCCGCGTTGACCTATTTCAGGTGTCAACATAAGCAATGCCGTATCTCACATGTCAACATTTTCCATGATGAAGCTCTGCATCTCGAAACTGTTGACATTGTGGAGCTGAGATTACGAATGAAGGTAATATGACTCCACCCGTGTAGTATAGCCTTCAGTACCACATGATTGGAAGACGCATCTGATCATTGGGACTTATTCAGGCCTGTTCACTCGGCTGCTCGCATGCGCAAACCCTGAACACCGGTGATGGGGCCGAATTTGGCCCATAATGAATGAGTCTGAATCGGCCCCATTGCTGGATAACATCGGGCGTTGTACTGGAAGACGGACAGATGATTATCTGGATGGGATCTGCTTATTTGTGAAGTGGATAAATGCGCTGAGTACTCGCTATGCTAAGTTTTGCATTAACTATGTAGAATTGATCTGTTTATTGGTTAAATTATCTAATAATGGCCTCATTAATCAATGCATACGTCTCATTCGCTTCTATCTCTCGTCTGTCATAATTATTGATCGCTTTCCTTGCAAGCATCAAACTTATGTATTTTTGCCCCCGCGGCTGCGGCCCATGTTTTATGCAGGAATGTATCATTTATCTGCCTGTTTATTAGGGCCATTATTTGAGTCATAAGATCCGGTAAGAGCCCAGAGAGCTTACAGTGCAGTCTGCAGATATCCGTCCACATTGCATCCAAATCCTAACTGAGGCCGGGCCGCATGGTCAGTGCGGGGGACCATGAGTGCAATTTGCACAGTTGGTTTTACAGTCTGTCCTGTCCTGATTGGTGTAAATTTGCACCAATAAATGTTATGTAGTGTCTGAACTCTATTCTAAGCTGCAGTGGAAGAATAAAGCTGCCTGTACAGTATGTGTGGGTTACATGCAAAAGCAGCCAGTATCTATCCTGCATGCAAACATAATCAATGTATAGTCATTTGTTACTATTCCTTTTTCCTTTTTGCTCCCGCCTCAGAATCAGCTCCACAATGGCCTCACCCCAACATATATTCCCGTCTCTATCTAATTACCCAACACCTAACCAGTCATACCCCGAGACTTCTCAGACCCTGCATTCATCCCCTGCAATATGTGTTTATCTGTCCCATCACTTTAGTGTACCTCCCAACTTCTGTGCATCAAATCTGGGACAGTGATCTCCGGCTCCCCCAATGGCCACCCCACCCCTGCTCGCGAGACACTGCCACCCGTGGCAGGAACAGTCTCTAATTAGAGGGACCGTTTCACTGTAATCTGAACAGTTGGCAGCTACGGGTTAGATATTTGATTAAAACAGAAAAGAAAATCCTGCAAGTCTCTTCTTAAATCCCTACTATATGAAAAACCAGAAGACAAACAAAATTGTGACATTGTCAGGTTCCTGTGTGACTGCGGAATACTGAGATCCAAAAGCCATAATCAGAACTGTTACTTCCCCTCCCCCATTCCCTAATAACTCCTCGTGCACATGTATCTGGTGATGTGCGTGTGCATTATGCTGGTGAGTCATGTAACGGGGCCTGCACTGGTGCACTGAGCACGTCCTTCAGAGACATAGGCGGGTATTCAATGTGACCCTGTCCCGTTCTCGGTCTGCTCCACCAAGAAATCACAGGCGGGAATCAATGTCCCACCTGCAGCGGGACGAGAAGGGGGCGTGACCACGAGAAGCGGCCAGGAATCTGCAAGCTGCAGCCGGGAGCTCGTCACTTCTCGGCCACTCTCGCCAGAAAGAGCCCGACTGCTTGTGAAGTCAGATCCCCTGTTCAATGCTGTGGGGAAGACAAAATTGATTAGGGCCCCGCAGCCATCTCCCCCGTCGGGAGATGGCTGCGGGAGATTGAATACCCCCATAAGGGGTAAATTTACTAAGATGGGAGAATGGTCAATGATCATCAATGATTTCCCCTGCTTTTGAAAATATTATTTTTTTGAGACTGACTTATATTTGCAGCTGCCAGGACGAAGACCGGCGGAGGCTGATTTCATGTGATGTCATGTAGGCCCACCCGCGTACCCATGGGAACGTCCAGCAATTTCATGGGGACACCCTTGTGTATTATTACATGGGTTTGGGTGGTTTTGGCTTTCTTGTGGTTTATCCCGAACTGTCCTCTCTGATGGTCGTTATTTAAACTCTACCGAGATACCGGCACCGGATGTCGTTTTCCTCGTCAACATGAAATATTACACGTTGTGATATTGTCATCGTTTATGTATCACAGGCAACAAGTCCAAACATCGCTCTGTCCGACAGATGGGATCTAGACACAAAATAATTTCTGCAAATCCCATAACGCGGCCGCTGGCATCTGCTGTTAGACGTAGCATCAGACACTGCAACGTACAACCTTCCTTTCTGGACTCGCATCTTGGCACCGATAAGGTGGCATCACAGTTTTTACATCATCCAACCAGCGGGCAACCCTCTCTAGGAGCATTACCATGTTATGATAATATACAGATGGACGGGAGTGCCAAGTTCTTCATTTCAATTGGCGATCCACCCATCTCAGAATCCGTGCAGATGGCGATAAATCCCTCCATCCTAATAGCTGTAGTGAGTCAGGTCTCCCCTCAGTCCTTTCATCCCTGAGACTGTTCCTTCCATTCCGGAGATAACCGCTATTACCCGGAACATTACACACATAGGCTGCAGCTCATTCCTGGTACAAAGGCTGTAACCAGAAGACACAGGCAGGTTGTGGTTGACATAAACTCAATATTGACCATGTCGACAGTTATCATGTAGACAATAATGAAATGTCTGTAAACATGTTACAATGTCGACATTTTGTCACTGGTGGCACAGTCTAACCCTAACCTCCCCCCAGAGCTTAATTATAACCCTTCCACCACAACCTAACCATAACTTGCCACACGCAATCTAATCCTAACCTCCCGCATGCAACCTATCCCCACCCTCCTGTCCACAACCTCATACCAACAACCTAACTATAACCTCCTACCCACTACTTAAACCTAACCTCAGCAACCTAAACCTAACTTACTGCCCATAGCCTCACCCCTCCATCCTGTCCACAACCTAACCCTGACCTCCCACCCACAGCCTAACCCTTGTACCTTCAACCTAACCCTAACCTCCTACCCACCACCTAAACCTGACCTCCCATCAGCAACCTAAACCTAACTTACTGCCCACAGCCTAACCCCACCTCCTGTCCGCAACCTAACCCGGACCTCCTACCAACAGCCTAACACTTACCTCCCACCCACAACATAACCCTAACCTCCCAATGCAACCTAAACCTAACTTACTGGCCATAGCCTAACCCCACCCTCCTGTCCACAACCTAACCCTGACCTCCCACCCACAGCCTAACCCTTGTGCCCACACACTAACCATAACCTCCTACCCACCACCTAACCTCCCATCAGCAACCTAAACCTAACTTACTGCCCATAGCCTAACCCCACTTTCCTGTCCACAACCTAACCCTGACCTCCCACCCACAGCCTAACACTTACCTCCCACCAACAAAAAACCCTTGTGCCCTCAACCTAACCCTAACCTACCCACCACCTAAACCTGACCTAACATCCTCAACCTAACTTATTGCCCACAGCCTAACCCCACCCTCCTGTCCACAACCTAACCCTGACATCCCACCCACAGCCTAACATTTACCTCCCACCCACAACCTAACCCTAACCTCCCAATGCAACCTAAACCTAACTTACTGCCCATAGCCTAAGCCCACCCTCCCCCCCCACAACCAAACCCTGACCTCCCCCCCACAACCTAACCCTTGTGCTCTCAACTTAACCCTAACCTCTTACCCACCACCTAAACCTAACCTCCCATCCACAACCTAAACCTAACTTACTGCTCATAGCCTAACCCCACCCTCCTGTACACAACCTAACCCGGACCTCCCACCCACAGCCTCACACTTACCTCCCACCCACAACCTAACCCTTGTGCCCTCAACCTAACCCTAACCTCCTACCCACCACCTAACCCTAACCTCCTACCCACCACCTAACCCTAACCTCCCATCCGCAACCTAAACCGAACTTACTGCCCTTAGCCTAACCCCACCCTCCTGTCCACAACCTACAGTAACCCTGACCTCCCACCCACAGCCTAACACTAACCTCCCACCCACAACCTAACCCTTGTGCCCTCAACCTAACACTAACCTCTTGCCCACAGCCTAACCCCACCCTCCTGTTCACAACCTAACCCTGACCTCCCACCCACAGCCTAACACTTACCTCCCACCCACCCACAACCTAACCCTAACCTCCCAATGCAACCTAAACCTAACTTACTGCCCATAGCCTAACCCCACCCTCCTGTCCGCAACCTATCCCTAACCTCCCACCCACAGCCTAACACCTACTGCCCACAACCTAATCATCACACCTGCAACCTAACCCTAAACTCCCACCCACAACCTAACCCTCATGTCCTCAACCTAACCCTAACCTCCTCCCCACAGCCTAAATCCATTTCATCTGTAACCTAACCCTAACCTCCCATCCAAAACGTATCCCTATCCTCCCACCTACAGCGTAACCCTCTCTGCCTCAACCTAACCCTAACCTACCATCCACAGCCTAACCCTAATCTCCCATCTGAAACTTATCTCTAACCTCCCGCCCACAGCCTAACACTAACCTCCCACCCACAACCTAACAATAACCTCACAACCACCACCTACCTCTAACCTACTGCCCACAGCCACTTATTAACTTCCCACCTGCAACCTAATAATAACCTCCCACCCACAGCCTAGCCTTAACCTCTCATCCAACTTATCCCTAACCCCCTGCCCACAACCTTACCCTAACGTTCAATCCATAGCCTAACACTTACCTCCTGTCTGCAACCTATCGCTAGCTTTCCAGAGCACAATGGTGATGCACTGCCACAAAACTTTGAAACGAAGCAACCCATTACAATGCCATTATAATTCTGCACATCTGCCAAGATCTTTCATGTGGTATATGATGCGTCCTGCACAGTGGCAGGTTGCAGTAGGCCGTGTTTTTATTATTTATATCTATAGAAATAGGTTAAATAATTATTGACACAGCAAAATATTCAACCTCTGGTCTCATGTCTATAATGTGAGAAATCCAGAAAACATGTTCTGTTGGGTATACTTGTGGGCTGGAGATGAGAACCACTGAACTAGCTGGTCAGTGGACACTTACATTGATGGAGAAGTCACCAGGATAAGCTACGGAAGCCCCGGAGGGTACAGCTAGTTGGCATAGCTCTGGGGTCTGTGCCCAAGCAGTAACTCAGAGCACTGAGTTGGCGCTTGGCCACAGGCACACTCTGAGATGTTTCGAGGCTGCATCTTCCATCACCTGCCATGTTCCGTCTAATTGCTTAATGAAATGTCAACTTCAATTAGCCCATCCTTTCACAGAACCTCTAGTATTTGTCATACAAGTTATCACTGTCAAGTGCACTTATAACAAGTCCAATCTATAAAGCCAACTGTGGCACCTAATGCACGGGAGCAGACATCATCGAGGCCCTGCAGCACGACTGCAATTTATCAGAGCTCAGAGAGTAATGAGAGATCCAACAGTGTGACGTGGAATTCCGAGGGAAGCCGGCTATTATGCCTGTGGGTGATTATCTGCCAGGACACAACAATAGGCGCTATGCTGAGGTCAGGTGTGTGGCTGGGAGGATAATTATCTGGGGTATCACTGAGCATTCAAGCTGCTAAATATTACCACAGAGAAGGTCTCCGGAAGTGCCCGGAGAGATGACGTTTTATTATACGTCGTACAAAAGGAATTACATTCTGTACCTCCCAACATGACCCATTCCAGGAGGGACACAGCGCTCTGATCCTGGGCTTCCCTCTTCATGTATCACACCTCCCAACATGACACATTCCAGGAGGGACACAATGCTCTGTTCCTGGGCTTCCCTCTTCATGTATTATACCTCCCAACATGACCCATTCCAGGAGGGACACAATGCTCTGTTCCTGGACTTCCCTCTTCATGTATCATACCTCCCAACATGACCCATTCCAGGAGGGACACAATGCTCTGTTCCTGGGCTTCCCTCTTCATGTAGCATACCTCCCAAGATGCACCATTCCCGGAGGGATACGGCGCTCTGTTCCTGGGCTTCCCTCTGCATGTATCATACCTCCCAACATGACCCATTCCAGGAGGGACACAGCGCTCTGATCCTGGACTACCCTCTTCATGTCTCATACCTCCCAACATGACCCATTCCAGGAGGAACATAATGCTCTGTTCCTGGGCTTCCCTCTTCATGTATCATACCTCCCAACATGACCCATTCCAGGAGGGACACAATGCTCTGTTCCTGGGCTTCCCTCTTCATGTATCATACCTCCCAACATGACCCATTCCAGGAGGGACACAATGCTTTGTTCCTGGGCTTCCCTCTTCATGTATCATACCTCCCAACATGACCCATTCCAGAAGGGACACAATGCTCTGTCCCTGGACTTCCCTCTTCATTATCATACCTCCCAACATGACCCAGTCCGGGAGGGACACAATGCTCTGCTCCTGGGCTTCCCTCTTCATGTCTCATACCTCCCAACATGACCCATTCCAGGAGGGACACAATGCTCTGTTCCTGGGCTTCCCTCTTCATGTATCATACCTCCCAACATGACCCATTCCGGGAGGGACACAATGCTCTGTTCCTGGACTTCCCTCTGCATGTATCATACCTCCCAACATGACCCATTCCGGGAGGGACACAATGCTCTGTTCCTGGGCTTCCATCTTCATGTATCATACCTCCCAACATGACCCAGTCCAGGAGGGTCACAATGCTCTGTTCCTGGACTTCCCTCTGCATGTATCATACCTCCCAACATGACCCATTCCGGGAGGGACACAATGCTCTGTTCCTGGGCTTCCATCTTCATGTATCATACCTCCCAACATGACCCATTCCAGGAGGGACACAATGCTCTGTTCCTAGACTTCCCTCTTCATCTATCATACCTCCCAACATGACCCAGTCCTGGAGGAACACAATGCTCTGTTCCTGGACTTCCCTTTTAATGTACCATACCTCCCAACATGACCCATTCCGGGAGGGTCACATTGCTCTGTTCCTGGGCTTCCCTCTTCATGTATCATACCTCCCAACATGACCCATTCCAGGAGGGACACAATGCTCTGTTCCTTGGCTTCCTTCTTTATGTATCATATCTCCCAACATGCACCATTTCAGGAGGTACACAATGTTCTGTTCCTGGACTTCCCTCTTCATGTATCATACCTCCCAACATGACCCATTCCATGAGGGACACAATGCTCTGTTCCTGGACTTTCCCGGCTACCAAGGACATCCAGTCTGGACCGGTGTCCATGAACTTTGCCAACCAACTCCCTCCATAGAGTTCCGGACTGTGACCCTGCACCAGTGCACACAGCAGCACCACATATCGTTCTCTACAAGGACAGGGTAAGAGGTAGGTATTGGCCATCGACCATCGATGATTCAAAATCATTGATTGTTCATGGCCGATGTCGAATAATTTTGCCATCGATGGGGAGAACCAGATGGTTTCCCTCCATCGATGGAATAGAAAAACGATGTTTTGATTTTTTTTTCAAAGTCCCGGGACACGGAGCATAGTTCTGCCCCCTGACACCCGCGAAGCCCCGCCCCCTGTGTTTTGATTGGCCCACATGCCAATCAATCAAATACAATGGATGACCAACGATATGTAAAAATATCAATGGTCATCCTTTGCATAGTTAAGCACTATTGATGGGCAATTGCAGAATTGAAATCAATGACAACCATCGATGGCAATGGCAATCCCTCGTAAGAAGCAAGGTAATGGGACCCTGCTCCTTGCCTAAACCCCAACCCCCACTCTCTTCCCCCCATATTGCCCCCATCGCCTCCAGCCAGGAGACGCACATCATCTCCAGCGGGGCTGCCTGTGACTGTGCAGCACTTCTCAGCCTTCACTACCAACAAGTGCGCATCAGTAACAGCACCCACACATCACCAGCTGTGGAGAGGCATGAGACACAGACAGGGCCGGCGCCACCACTAGGCAAGGTTAGGCATTTGCCTAGGGCGCCGGCCACTGGAGGGCGGTAGTGAGCCAGCAGCAGAAGCAGCAGGAAGCTACTACGCTACGTCGCTACCGCAGTCCGCAGAGGAGAGGAGAGGATCAAGAAAAAGCAAGCTGCAGGAGTCAGCCAGGACTACAGAAACAAGTGTGTGCAGCTATTATGTAAGTATATTCGGTCCTCCCACACCCCGTCCCCCCCGCCGCAGCCCGCCCAGTTAGTACCTTGCTGCGCTGCTGCAGCCTGCCAGGCGCTGACAGACTAGTCAGTCGCAAGTCATCAGGCCTGGCCAGGTGGGCCTACAGCTAGCAGCCAGCGGGAAACTTCGGCGGCGGGCGGCGGCAGCAGCCCCCGCCGGCAAGTCAGCGTCAGCGGCACAGTCAGACAGTGAGTGAGCAATGCTCCAGCTCCTGTCTTGTAAATCTCCGGCGGGTGGAGGAGCCGCCGCCGCCCGCCCCCTCCCCCCGCCCAGCAACTCGGTCACACCGTCCAAGCTGTTCATCTTCTCTCTCTGGATGGTGGCACAAAGGTGCTTGCTTCATCCTACTCTGCATACTCTGTAGGGTTTCATCCTACTCTGCATGGTGACAATAATTATTTTTACGAGTTGGGGGGGAGGGGGGGGATCGGGTGTTACTGGCAGTTATTTTTTTTACACAGTGGTGCTTGCTTCCCCCCTCTATGGGGGGGTTTCATCCTCCTCTGGATGGTGGCAGTAATTCTTTTTACAAGGTGGTGGGGGGGGGGGGGGGGGAGGGGTTGGGTGTCACTGGCAGTTTTTTTTTTTTACACGGTGGTGCTTCCTCCCTCTATTGGGGGGGGGGGGGTCACTGGCAGTAAATTTTTTACAAGGTTGTGCTTGTTACAAGAGCAGATGATGTTACTCTCTCCCCGGTGACACCCCCCCCTTCCTCCCTCTATGGGGGGGGGGGGCAGTATCCTGTAGGTTTTGCCTAGGGCGCCTAGATGCCTTGCACCGGCCCTGGACACAGAGGGAGCTTATGGTAAAAAGGGGTCCGCTGACACCCTCATTCCCCCCAAGGGCTCTCCGCACGGTGATTGATTGGCCATACCCATTGATCATTGCCAATATATTATACTTTATTGTACATTATTATGTCGGCAGCTGAGAAGGTTGCATACTGTAGGTAACGGAACACTGTTATACATACTGTACTGTACATATCTGTGTTTCTTCCAGAAGGTTTAATAACAGTGTTCCATTGTCTTCCTGTCATGCGTTCTCTTTCTAGAGCTACCGGGCAATTATCTCTCCACACTTGGAAAACGCATTGTACAAAGCAATAACCTGTCAGGAGAAAAGTAGCGTTTTGTTAATTTTTTTTTTAAAGGGAATATAATTTTTTTTATTAAGCAAAACACAAAAGTGACACATACTTGCCTACTTGAAATGAAAATTAGTTTCAGGGAGATTATAGTTGGTAGTAGAATTATGCACAGTGCCCCATTGAGGGGGCGTGTCATGCTCCACCCAAAGGGCGTGTCTAGTTCCATATATGGAGAGATTGTGAACGTGGCACCTAGAAGCGTGGGTGTGTACTGCTACATCTGAGAGGAATCTAGATGAGCCCCAAAGCAGTTAGACCTCGCGACCTGTCGACCGAAAGTCATGTTGACAGTTTCACCTGTACATTCTATATGTCAGTATTTTGACCTTGTCGGGATTTTAAATGTCGGGATTTTGTCCTTGTCAGGATTTTAAATGTCGGGATTTTGACCTTGTCGGGATTTTGTCCTTGTCGGTATTATAACCCATTCAGGATTTTGACCCTGTCGGGATTTTGACCGTCGGGATTTCATACCGAATCCATCCTTGGTGCATCGGTGACAATCTCCGGATCCGATCTTATGCGCGCGGGACCGCATCAGAATTAATGACATACAATTTTACACTTTTCACGTGATTTATCAGCCCGAATAGGTCAATATCGTGTAGGGATCTTTAAATGATTTGTTTTAGGACAGACAATGTTCCTCACACTGGGGCTGATTCAGAGGTGGATGCTGTTCCGATAATTGCGGAGATGGGCAATGTTTTTCGGACACTCACGAGGCTTCGACAAAGCTTCTTTTTTTTGTAGAGTTTTCCCGACCTGTAGAGCTGACCGGAGGAATTCGCCTTTTCTTTTATTCAAATGTATAAAGTAATAATGCTGAGGTTTTGTTTCCCTGAATATCAATGTGCTGCGTTCTGAGGAATAAAACCCCAAATGCTGTTTTTGTAAATGGGTTTAGAAATATTCAGGTTTATTGAACTTTATTGAAAATAATAAAACACGACAAAGAATGAAGGTATTTCTGTGCGAGGAACCTAGCGTTTAAGTAAAACATTGTACTTAAAGGAGAAGCACCATTCACCACCCTCAATGTTTTATTATCTGCCGACACCATCTCATCGTCCATCATCAACTGAATAATCGAAATGTGAATGTCGACACAGGTTGAACCTTTCAACCTAGAAACGGTCCCTGTTGAAAGGCAAATTACGAGGTAGAAATGCGTAGTGGGTGGAATCCATCCCCCCTCCATGTCAATGCCTGCTTGGGTTGGGAGGCTGACATCACATGACGTTAATATCGGCATTGTGCCCGCATCTGAATGAGGCCCTTGGATGCAGCAGCAAACTGGTGGTAACTGCAACAGCCGTCCCCAACGCTTTCCACCCGCTGTGCATTTTCCCATCGCTGTCACAGTAGGATGATTCCAATTTCCATCTCTGTGGCCCAGATAACGGCTGTGTGTGGCGCCGGGGCCGTTTCGCTGGTGCAGAGAGGTGAAGAGATGACATCCCCATGGAAACTTCCTCCAGACGTGTTTCTGCGGCCGCTGCTAACTGCTGTCATTTGTTTCCTGCATGTCCCCTGGGCGGACTCCTTTGTCATTGCTCAAACTTATCCGAGTGTCACGCTCCATTGAGCAATTTGCATTGTGAGACGTTACTAGCAATGCATACGGACAGTGACGGGGACGGCGAGTCTGTAGTCTGATCGGGACCTGTGCGCATCTGTGCTGGATACAGGAGCTTCACCTTCTGCAGTGATATATTCACAGGGAACACTCTGCGCCCTGACATCTTAGGCCTGGTTTTGTGTAATAGTAGTACGTTTATTTATAAGGCGCCACAAAGTGTCCGCAGCGCCGTACATAGCAAACAAAAACAAATGACAAGGTAACGTACAGGGGGTGTTGATAAGATACAGCATAAATAGGGGTATAGCTGGTAGAACTAAAATCAGCATCAGTTCTGAAGTAGGTGTGGAAATTGTCGAGGAGACTGAAGATGAAGTAGAGGAAGGGAAGAACAGGACAGGAGCACAGGTGAGGTAAAGAGGTAGGGTGAGTACGTGAGGAAGGAGGACCCTGCTCATAAGGGTTAACAGACTAAAAGGAGGTGGGTGGATGAACGAAAAACAATAGGATAAGTAGGAATGGATGGAGGGGTAGGGTAGGCAGGATAGGAGGAGTGAAAGAGGTTAGGAGGAGGGATAGGCAAGTCGGAAGAAGTGGGTTTTGAGGGAGCGCTTGAAGGAGGTAAGGGAATCAGAAAGCCTGATGGGTGGCGGGAGGTTGTTCCAGTGCAGGGGGGCAGCGCGAGAGAAGTCTTGGACACAGGAGTGGGAGGAGGTGATTAGGTGAGAGGTCAGTCGGCGGCGGAGCGAAGAGGATGGGAGGAAATCATCCTTAGAATATAATACTTAGAAATGGATAATGTAGCAGGATCTAGTGGTGTGACCACACTCCTGGTTCCCTAAATCTCGACTGCAACAGCGCCTTTGTGTGTACGCTCTGTGTGGCGCAGATGATTTCTTAGGAATTTCTGCACAGTGGGCCTCATTCAGCATTGATCGCTAATGGGAGAAATCACAGTAGATTGTGAGGAGAAAGCAGCCACCCAGACACAGAAGGAAAATATCTAGTGCTAAATTGTGTGAGATTGGCAAAACACTATTCACTATCCTGTCGCACATCCATATGTAACACCGAAACATTAAAGTGTTTTTGCCATCTGTGCCAATGTGAGCAAAGGCCCATACACAATGGTGGATTGTGGGTGGAAAGCCGCCCAGTGTGTACGGGGCAGCGATGAGAGGTGAGCGGTCATGCTCACTCCCGCATCATTGCAGGCCCCCGGCTCGTCTGCTAGTATTACCAGCAGATGAGCGGCGGGGTGGAGGCCTTTCCATAGAGAAAATCTTCAGTGTATACAGGGTCGTCTTAACATTAGAGGGTGCCCCTGGGCAAAATAATTTGGGGACCCCCACCATGCCCCCCACCCATGTCCAGCAGCGTCGTCCACGCAACGCCAATCCGTGCAGCGGTGGCTGGGGGCTTGCAGCGCTATTTGCCAGGCGGCGGGGCGGAATGCGCTGCTGATTTTGAAAAGACCGGTCAGGTGCTAATTGGCCTGGACAGTATTTTCAAAATCAGCAGCTCATTCCGCCCCGCCACCAGCCCCCACTGCCTGGGCGCCGCTGCCCGGATCTTTGGACTGTATTTGGGACTTATTGGCCACTTGGTGTTCACCTGCTACTTATGGGATCCAATGTCCTCATGGTAATATGCCCATACAAATGCTAGCTTGCATTGTGATGTATATTGTTTAACACTGAATGTCCTTGCATTTTTTATGCTTTTTAATATTCATTATTAAATTTTAATGGAATTCCATAATTACAGTTAAAGCAATTAATTATAATAATTATAATAAAATATATTGTAAAGGATACAGTTTTCACCATTTTTTTCAGCCTGCGCTGGTACACCACTTTGTTTCTCTATCCGTATCCATTTGGGACCTCACAACCCCAGTACCAGCTGTGGTTAGTAGCGCACGGATCAAACCTCCCATTTTTTTCCTCCTGCTGCCTAACCCTAACTTTGTCTCTCACAGCCTCACCCCAAACTCCCTCCCACAGCCTAACCCTAACCTCCCCTCCCACAGCCTAACCCTATCATCCCATCCTGCAGCCTAACCCTAACCTCCCCTCCTGCAGCCTAACCATAACCTCCCCTCCTACAGCCTAACCCTAACCTCTCCTCCCTGCAGCCTAACCCTAACCTCTCCTCCCTGCAGCCTAAACCTACCACACCATCCTTGCAGCCTAACCCTAACATCCCATCCTGCAGCCTAACCCTAACCTCCCCTCCTGCAGCCTAACCATAACCTCCCCTCCTACAGCCTAACCCTAACCTCTCCTCCCTGCAGCCTAACCCTAACCTCTCCTCCCTGCAGCTAAAAACCTACCACACCATCCTTGCAGCCTAACCCTAACCTCCCCTCCCTGCAGCCTAAACCTACCACACCATCCTTGCAGCCTAACCCTAACCTCCTCTCCTGCAGCCTAACCCTAACCTCTCCTCCCTGCAGCCTAAACCTACCACACCATCCTTGCAGCCTAACCCTAACCTCCCCTCCCGCAGCCTAACCATAACCTCCCCTCCTACAGCCTAACCCTAACCTCCCCTCCCACAGCCTAACTCTAACCTCTCCTCCCTGCAGCCTAACCCTAACATCCCATCCTGTAGCCTAACTCTAACCTCCCCTCTTACAGCCTAACCCTAACCTCCCCTCCTGCAGCCTAACGCTAACCTCCACTCCCACAGTCTAACCCTAACCTCCCCTCGCACAGCCTAACCCTAACCTCTCCTCCCTGCAGCCTAAACCTACCACACCCTCCTTGCAGCCTACCTATAACTGTTCCCTCTCTCCCCCTCCCTCAGAGCCTAACCCTAACCCACCTCACATACATGCGTTTGGCATCCCGGCATTTAGGATTCTGGCATCCTCATTGATATGAGGATTCCAGCGCCAGTTGGGATACCGGCATCGGTATAGTGAACGCCTCCATACCCACCGCACTGATGCCAAGTGTTTCCCATTTGTATGTTTCTCTACAGCAGAAATATAATTTTCCGTCAGTGAATGGAAATGTTCCCTTCATAAGATGCCAGATCTAAGCGCTATTGTCTCTCTTATTGAGTAATTGTATTCTCATCCATAACGTGACACGTGATTGATTGTATAAAAGGGCCGTCTGTGTTCTCAGTAGTCCTTCATGGAATTAATGCAAAGAGTGCGGAAAAAAACAGCGCGTCTAATGAATTGCTTCACACGAAACGGCGCGTCGCAGGCAGCGAGCTACTCGCATTATCCTTCAGAACTTCGAACAACGCTGTCATTGTCCTATTTGCGAGCCCTTGTTGTATCTCCTGTGATGTCTCCTTCCATCCAGATGTTCTGTTGTGTTTACAAGAGCTAGACAGGCGCTTACACTGCTACCGATGCTGAAGCCTCGCTCACATATAGTGCTGCATTGTACGATCAGAGGGGGTTATTCAGAACTGAGCGCTGTTTGTGCGAATTCGCGCGGCGACCAATTATCGAACAACTGTGTGCATATGGGCCGCAAACACGCATGTGTGTCACCAAACCTAGACGCAGTTTGATTGACAGGAAGTTGCCATTTCAATTGAAGGTATACCCAGGAGTGTTGACATTGCAGTCAGGCCGATTTGCCGGTTCCCATCAAAGGAGCTAATGTTATTTTCATAACAATAACTTCTATGCTGGGAACCACCGTAAGCCAATGTTATTTACATACTGTAACCTTGACTTCTATGGGATGCGAAGAGCCAATCAGTCACAGAGCTCCTCTGGAGATCACAGCTGATTGGCTGAGGGGATTTCCATTGACTGATGTCAGTGGAATTCCCCTTAAGTTATGCAGAGAAGCAGCCTTGGGTTACCTTGGTGGGGGCACCCCTTTATTGGGGTGCTGGTTTAAAAAATACAGAGGGGCCCCTATTTCTTTTGTCTCACATATTTTAGGAGCCAGGACTGGTCCAAGAGCCCAGTGATGGTTTTTGGAAACCAGGACTGGCTCAAAGAGCTGGTTATACTCGGGAGGGGGAATCCCATGCTATTTTTTTTTTTTTTTACTTTTACAAAGAGAAGCACTGCACAGATCTCCCAGATCACTGCGGAGCCTCAGCAAATACGAATGGAAAGGTGCCGTATTTTCCATTCATATTCTGAGCTAAATTCGCAGCCGGATTTGCTCATAGGAATGGTTGTAAAATTGCCGATCACATTGAACTTATGTGGCTGAGTTCTATCAATGGGAGCTTGGCATTCGTAAAAGCGGCAACTAAGCCGAATTCGTCCATTCGTTAATTTACAGACCACCAGGTCCCAGAAGTGAATGGGTATGAATAGATCCATTCATTGCTATTTGATCTTATTAAATTTCCCTAACGGTATTCGTCCATGGAGAGTGGAGCGCCATTTAATTTCCTTCACTTATTTCCAGGTCTTGTCTCTAAAATAAGGATTGTAATTCACTGGGGACGCACCTCGGATCTGCCGTAATATTAGGGTCATGCTGAACCTACGCTACATAGGGTGAGATTTAATAGGATGAGAGATTCAGAAAGTGAGAGATTTGGTGAGAAATCTCCAGGTTTTTTTTTAAAGCGGCAATCATTTACACTGCAAAATCAAACTGGTTTTGCAGTGTAAATGATTGCCGCTTTAAAAAAACCTGGAGATTTCTCACCAAATCTCTCACTTTTTGAATCTCTCATCCTATTAAATCTCACCCAATGTATTGGATGCTCCATGTGGGCCTGATTCTTGTTGGTTTGCAAAAGCAAACTTCTTCTTTAATGGACAAAACCATGCTGCACTGCAGGTGGGGCAGATGGAACATGTGCAGAGAGAGTTAGATTTGGGTGGGGGTGTGTTCAAACTGAAATCTAAATTGCAGTGTAAAAATAAAACCGCCAGTATTTACTCTGTACAGAAGCAAAATCATTCACCCAAATGTAACTCTCTCTGCACATGTTACATCTGCCCCACCTGCAGTCAGGGCCGGCGCCCTAGGCAAATGCCTAAAGCTGCCTAGTGGTGGCACCGGCCGACTGGAGGGCAGTAGTGAGCAGCAGCAGAGCTTCCGCTGGCGCCGAGGAGAGCAGGAAGAAAGTGTCTGGGACTGGAGCAGGTGAGTGAGCCATACCCCTGCCCCTATATAGCGCCCACACACCACCAGTGGCGTAGCTACAGGGGTCGCAGCGGTCGCAGATGCGACCGGGCCCCTGAGCCAGGGGGCCCAACCCCCGCCACTGTCCTGGAAGAGGGAAGGGAACAGAACGCTCCCGTTCCCAGTGCTGCTTTGCGGGCCCGCGTGCGTCGCGCTGACGTCACACGGCAATACGCTGAAACGCACAATCCGGAAGTAGAGAAGCCTGGACCGCAAAAGCCGGAAGCAGAGTGGAACGCAGATACCGGAAGTTCGCGGAAACGCACACTGTGTGTGACCTGCTGTTGTGTCCGGGTGAGAGGTGGTGCCGGCTGGTGAGTGTCCCCATAGACAGGGGTGCGGGATAGGGAGGAGCGGGTGACATAGATACACAGTGTCTCTATGTGACGCCCGGAGCTGCTGCTGCTGCTGGTGGGGACACGGCGCCTCCCGGCCTTACACGTGTGCTGCTGTGGGGCTGAGGCTGAGGGGGGACATCATAACTATATATCCCAATACAGCGACCGGGGCCCTGTCCCACCCTCAGCCATAGGCTTGTTACCAGCAGTGTGTGGCCCCTGTGGCACAGTATTATTCCTCTAATATAGCAGTTATTATGGTGTAGATGGGCATCAGCACTGGGCTCTATACTGATAAATATGAGTATATATCAGCCTTGTATATAATTGGTGATGTGTACTACACCAGTGTGAGAATATAAGAGGGATATACCCACAGTACATATTGCTGTATACAGTGTATGTGCTACATAATATACCCGGGGTATAGAAATTAGAAATCCATTATCTAAAATCTGTGGCAGGGCATGCTGGGACGTGTAGATTTTGTTGTATGTAGGGGGGCCCCAAGCTGACCTTTCGCACCAGGGCCCATGAACCCTTAGCTACGCCCCTGCACACCACTAACCCTGCCCACCTGGAGCTGCAGCTGTGGCCGCATCTCTAATCCCCCCCCCCCCCTTCCCCCTGTGGAGCGATATGCAGCTCCCTCGCCGGGGCGCCCCCCCCCCTGCCTGCAGTGCAGCATGGTTTGGCCCATTAAAGAAGGAGATTGCTTTTACAAACCAATCTGAATCACCCCTATGTACGAACCTTTTCTCTAACCCAGTGAATTTTGCCTGTTGTTGTGTTCACCCACCTAATCCTCCAAATGTGTAAAAATCAATACAGAGCCCTGGATACAAGCCAGCAAGGCAGTGTGACATAGCTAAAGGCTCTCGTTAAAAATACCTGTTTACTTGACAATAATATCACTCGTTTGCTAAGTATACAGATGGCGCAGAGAGGACCGATGCGAGCGGTGCATTAGGCTGTGTATTCATTCTACGTTTCCTCCAGGGTCAGAACGCTGTTATCTGCACCATTATCACCAGAGGAAGCCACTTTTCTGCTCTCACCTACAGTACCTGTAATTACCTACCTGACAGTCGTTGGCTGATTTATATTCCTCTATCCTCCAGCCTGGGGTACAGAAGCATTCTGTTTAGTGTTGCGCTGTGCTCCTGTGCTGTGACTTTCCTCCGATGGCTATCTAGGGCTGAACACTTCTTCTGTCTTATCTAGCAGTTGGGAATTAGTACTGGTTGACCTGAGCGATCCGGTCTGCGGGAAGCTCTCCATGAGAAATTCTTAGTCTGTAGAAGATGTATGAGATAATAACTTCAGCCCCGAAGAATAAATGTCCCCTTGTGTAGGCTCCAGCTGATGTGAGGCTTCATTTCCAGCAAGGACAATCTGCATCATTCAGGGGATGGAAATAATAGGCGTGTGTAGTACTCGTTCCGTCCCCGTACACTATTCACCAGGGGTGAGTGTAGCACTCATTCCGTCCCCGTACACTATTCAGCAGGGGTGAGTGTAGCACTCGTTCCATCCTCGTACACTATTCACCAGGGGTGTGTGTAGTACTCGTTCCGTCCCCGTACACTATTCACCAGGGGTGAATGTAGCACTCGTTCCGTCCCCGTACACTATTCACCAGGGGTGAGTGTAGCACTCATTCTGTCCCATACACTATTAACCAGGGGTGAGTGTAGTACACATTCCGTCCCCGTACACTATTCACCAGGGGTGAGTGTAGCACTCGTTCCATCCCCGTACACTATTCACCAGGTGTGAGTGTAGCACTCATTCTGTCCCATACACTATTAACCAGGGGTGAGTGTAGCACTCGTTCCATCCCCATACACTATTCACCAGGGGTGAGTGTAGCACTCGTTCCATCCCCATACACTATTAACCAGGGGTGAGTGTAGCACTCGTTCCATCCCCGTACATTATTCACCAGGGGTGAGTGTAGCATTCATTCCGTCCCTGTACACTATTCACCAGGGGTGAGTGTAGCACTCGTTCCATCCCCGTACATTATTCACCAGGGGTGAGTGTAGCATTCATTCCGTCCATGTACACTATTCACCAGGGGTGAGTGTAGCATTCATTCCGTCCCTGTACACTATTCACCAGGGGTGAGTGTGTAGCACTCATTCTGTCCCATACACTATTAACCAGGGGTGAGTGTAGCACTCGTTCCATCCCCATACACTATTCACCAGGTGTGAGTATAGCACTCATTCTGTCCCATACACTATTAACCAGGGGTGAGTGTAGCACTCGTTCCATCCCCGTACATTATTCACCAGGGGTGAGTGTAGTACTCGTTCCATCCCTGTACATTATTCACCAGGGGTGAGTGTAGCACTCATTCCGTCCTCGTACACTATTCACCAGGGGTGAGTGTAACACTCGTTCCGTCCCCGTACACTATTCACCAGATGTGAGTGTAGCACTCGTTCCGTCCCCGTACACTATTCACCAGGGGTGAGTGTAGTACTCGTCCCGTTCCAGTACATTATTCACCAGGGGTGAGTGTAGTACTCGTCCCGTCCCTGTACACTATTCACCAGGGGTGAGTGTAGTACTCGTCCCGTCCCTGTACACTATTCATCAGGAGTAAGTGTAGTACTCGTTCCATCCCCGTACACTATTCACCAGGGGTGAGTGTAGCACTCATTCCGTCCCCTTACACTATTCACCAGGGGTGAGTGTAGCACTCGTTCCGTCCCCGTACACTATTCACCAGGGGTGAGTGTAGTACTTGTCCCATCCCTGTTCACTATTCACCTGGGGTTAGTGTAGTACTTGTTCTGTCCCCGAACACTATTCACCAGGGGTGAGTGTAGTACTCATTCCGTCCCCGTACACTATTCACCAGGGGTGAGTGTAGTACTCGTCCGTCCCCGTACACTATTCACCAGGAGTGAGTGTAGCACTCATTCTGTCCCATACACTATTAACCAGGGGTGAGTGTAGCACTCGTTCCATCCCTGTACATTATTCACCAGGGGTGAGTGTAGCACTCATTCCGTCCCCGTACACTATTCACCAGGGGTGAGTGTAACACTCGTTCCGTCCCCGTACACTATTCACCAGATGTGAGTGTAGTACTCGTCCCGTCCCCGTACACTATTCATCAGGAGTGAGTGTAGTACTTGTTCCGTCCCCGTACACTATTCACCAGGGGTGAGTGTAGCACTCATTCCGTCCCCGTACACTATTCACCAGGGGTGAGTGTAGCACTCGTTCCGTCCCCGTACACTATTCACCAGGGGTGAGTGTAGTACTCATCCCGTCCCTGTTCACTATTCACCAGGGGTGAGTGTAGTACTTGTTTTGTCCCCGAACACTATTCACCAGGGGTGAGTGTAGTACTCGTCCGTCCCCGTACACTATTCACCAGGGGTCAGTGTGGTATTCGTTCTGTCCCCGAACACTGTTCACCAGGGGTGAGTGTAGCCCTCGTCCCGTCCCCATACACTATTCACCAGGGGTGAGTGTAGTACTCGTCCCGTCCCCGTACACTATTCACCAGGAGTGAGTGTAGTACTCGTTCCATCCCCGTACACTATTAACCAGGGGTGAGTGTAGCACTCATTCCGTCCCCGTACACTATTCACCAGGGGTGAGTGTAGCACTCGTTCCGTCCCCGTACACTATTCACCAGGGGTGAGTGTAGTACTCTCCCGTCCCCGTACACTATTCACCAGGGGTGAGTGTAGTACTCGTTCCGTCCCCGTACACTATTCACCAGGGGTGAGTGTAGTACTCGTCCCGTCCCCGTACACTATTCACCAGGAGTGAGTGTAGTACTCGTTCCATCCCCGTACACTATTCACCAGGGGTGAGTGTAGCACTCGTTCCGTCCCCGTACACTATTCACCAGGGGTTAGTGTAGTACTCGTCCCGTCCCTGTACACTATTTACCAGGGGTGAGTGTAGTACTCTCCCGTCCCCGTACACTATTCACCAGGGGTGAGTGTAGTACTCGTTCCGTCCCTGTACACTATTCACCAGGGGTGAGTGTAGCACTCATTCCGTCCCTGTACACTATTCACTAGGGGTGATTGTAGTACTCTCCTGTCCCCGTACACTATTCAACAGGGGTGAGTGTAGCACTCGTCCCGTCCCCATACACTATTCACCAGGGGTGAGTGTAGTACTCGTTCCGTCCCCGTACACTATTCACCAGGGGTGAGTGTAGTACTCTCCCATCCCCGTACACTATTCACCAGGGGTGAGTGTAGTACTCTCCTGTCCCCGTACATCATTCACAAGGGTTGAGTAGTACTCATTCCGTCCCCGTACACTATTCACAAGGGGTGAGTGTAGAGGGGTGTACACACGCTTTGATTTTGACAGGTTTTCCATTTGATTTTGCGAATCAAAATCGAACGGTTTTTAATACACATCCACATTTGATGCGATGCGCGCTCCCGTAGTGAAAAGAAAAATAGACTGTGCAGGCCAAGAAATATCGAATTCGATCCAGTAAATCGGATGTGTACAACTGTGTCTTGAATGCGCAGCGAAATCGATATTGAATGCAACAGTGCAGATTAAATGTGAAATCGAATGCAAAGCAAAGGCCAAATCGAAAGGGGGTGGAATTGGGGAAATAAAAAGCAAATCAAATAGAAAGAAAATTGATGCATGTGTACATACCTTGTGTGTGTGTGTGTGTGTGTGTGTGTGTGTGTGTGTGTGTGTGTGTGTGTGTGTGTGTGGAGGGGGTAGGATATAGGCCTCATGGGGCCATAGGCAAGATTCCAGTTTGGGGCCCTCCTCCCTCCAACAATCCATAGCACTATAGTATTGCAGCTGATTGCAGATGGTATCAATAGAGTAGCGAGGGGATATGGCCAGCGCGGGGTGGGGGTGCGTTTGCTCGCTATGCTCCAAATATATGCAGCCTAGCGGGCGGGCTGAATTAGGCCCATGCTGTACACTGTGTGGGCATATGTTAATAAGCACATACGGTACATAGACACGAGAAGGGATCATCTCCAGTTGGTTGAACACATGAAGTGCGCTGTAAAGCATGACAGCCTCAGACACATGTACAGTACCGTTATATCTCCCATTAATTATACATTACCGCACATAACGCTCACACAGTCTATTTATAACGTCGTGTTTCTGAGGTAACAATGCTCCGTGCCACCAATAAATCTATGTTCTTTATGCTACATGTATTTGTGTTTATTGGAGGGGATTTTCCACCTCCAGAAACCTGGAATCTCTGGGGTTTATCACAGACGCCCTCCTGCCAAATGGACCTGAGACACCTATTGCGCACATCTGTGATATTATAAAGAGTGGCAAGCGGATGCGGATTACCTTGACGTGTATTCCGCGTCCCCTCGCGTGGCTCGCTGCCCTTGCCACACTTTATAAAATCAACTCCACGCCGACATGGATAGTGGGGTACGCGTACCGCGTAGATGGATAGTGGGGGTTTGAAATGGAGGCATTTCCCAGTATGTAACATGGAGCACTGGCAAATGCGTTCTTTATTGTGCATGAGATGCACTTGCGCCCGCACCCCCCACCCCTTTGTGCATGCGCTACTGAACCCCTAACCATCTCCCTGAAGCGGACACAGGCAGGGTTTCAGTACCCTGCCTGTGCCATGAATTACTGAGACGCACTTGTGTATGAGACACTCGTGCGTCTCAGGCAGATGGAGCGCCTCTCCGCCGCACCCGCATGATCCCCTCTCTGCCACCGTCCACCAGCGCAGGGGATCTGGTGGTTACCGGCGCTGTGTGACAGCTGCTCACTAGGCTTGCCAGGGATGCCGGGGACAGAGCTGCAGCTCGCGGGGACAGTACGGTGACTACGCTGCCTGACGGGGACAACACGCTGACTACGCTAGGCTGCTGTTCGGCTACGCTGACAGTGTAGGGTAATGCGCTCCGTGAAACTACACAAGTACCATAAAATCTAATTGGTTGCTATGGGCAACAAACCCATCTTCAATGGAACGCCCATCTTAGTAAACGTACCTCTAAGACTCGGTTCAGTGGCGTAACTAGAAGTTTTGTGCCCGCTTGCCCCAAAAAAGTTCTGCGGGGTTACACGCTTGTTGCCAAGGGTTTCTTGATCGTTGTCAGTGGTTACATGGTCGTTGTCAGGTATTTCACAGTTGTTGCCAAGGATTTATTGCTTTTTGCCAGGGGCTTACATGCTCATTGCCAGGGGGTTATATGCTCATTGCCAGAGGATCCATGCAGCGGCGTAACTATAGCACTGCAGCCCTCGCCACCGCGGGGGGGGGGGGGCGCTGTGCATGTGGGGGCGCGGGGGGCTGCGGTGCTATAGTTACACCCCCCCCCCCCCCCAATCCCCCGCAGACTTACCTATCTCGCTGGTCCCAGCGGCTCCGTTCTTCTGCTGAGGACCACCACAAAATGGCCGCCCCCATATAGCACACAGTTCTCTGAAACTGTCTGCTGTATGGGGGCGGCCATTTTGTGGTGGTCCTCAGCAGAAGAAGAACGGAGCCGCCGGGACCAGCGCGATAGGTAAGGCTGCAGGGGATTGGGGGGGGGTTGCATGGGCGGCGAGGCGGCGGGGGATTGGGGGTGCTTGGCGGGGCGGCGGCGGGGGGGGCGCCCAAAACTTAGTTACGCCACTGGATCCATGCTTGTTGCCAGGTGTTTCATGCTCATTGCCAGGGGGATTTCTTGCTTTTTGCCAGGAGTTTCATGTTCATTGTCAGAGGCTTACATGCTTGTTGCCAGGGAGTAGGTGATCACAGCATGTTCCCAGTATTCCCAGAATCCGGCACTTCCGGGTAGCACTGTGCATCCTGTGCTCCCCTGATAGATGCTAGAGGTCCAGTAGGCCCTCTACCCTTTGCCCCCTCCAAGGTGGCGGCCATTTTTTACCACTGTGTTGCGCTGTTTGTAGGTGAATTATAACTTCGAACCATCCAAGGCGCAGCCACCGGGGTGATCTACTGCTTTGGGGGACCCCACTACCTGGTAATTGTGAGTCTCTGGGAGGATAGAATGTTTTCTGTTAAGGACAAGCAGCGGCTGAATCTCTATTGTATGACTGTTGGGGTCACTAGCGGGACATAGACTTGTGTGCTGTGGAATTGATCATTAGGCTCCAGCTCCATCCCGCTGGGACTCCTCGTCCTTGTCTCCAGCAGGAAAGGGGTTATAGTCCCCGGAGTGCAGGAGAATCTCTGTGTATTCTCTTGTTTTACCGCTGAGTTCAGAAAGTACAAGAGGAATGAGAAGTTTTTATTTGATACCATTTTATCAGAATATCTGGTCAATCCGCAAGGAAAGACGTGGTCAGAGCAGCACAGAAATAAAACCAATCTTCAGTGATTCTTTGGGGAGTGAGAGGCTGAGAGGAGCTTAAAGCTTGTATTCCATTTAACTGTGGTATCATGTGAGACGAGCGCGCTCCGTGTTCATACATCGCAAGAGAGTTACAGGGGGGCTGTCTCCAGGCTCGCTAAGCCGCACTTTTATATAGCGGAGACCGCAAGCAAAGTGGGGGAAGAGAAGGATGTAAGTGGGGGGTCAAAACATAAATATAAGATATTTGGGTTCCTATCTAAGGAAAACTTCCAATCAAAGCAGCAAGGGGTATGGATAAAAACCGGAACCAGACAGAACCCCGGAACGCCGGACCGGACTGGCTCCATTCATCAATGTCTGTCATTAGGGAGCTTGTAGATTCTGGATCGGTGGGGTGTCTGACTGGGGGTGTCCGTCCGGTGGGACTGCCTGTGACACGTCACCAGGGAGAGGAGGAGGGAGAGAATACAGCCTCCCTGTATGGTCCGGGAGTGTATTAAAAATCGGAACAGTCTGGACCACATGGGGAGGCTGTAATCTCCCCTTCCCCATGTCCCTGGTGAAAGCTGTAACAGGGATCTCCCTGGACAAGACACCCCCGGACAGGAAACCTCCCGGACACTACAAGCTCTGGAATGGAGAGTTTGATGTCTGGTCCGGCGTTCCGGTTATTACTTAGTCCCCAATAAGTTGTGGATTTGGCATGGTCAAGTGCAATTCAGCCATTGTCTCTAAATATATTTGCACCTGGCGGTACTTGCACTGTGTCCTTTTGCCAGTAGCATCCTTGTTTTGGTCAAAAACATTGATTCCTGTTCTCTGACTGCTCACCCCAACATTAATGGTCACATTGGCGCCCCTAGAGATACAATTGTATCTTTTTTCCAACCCATTAATGGTCACATGCATGCAGACATTACACCTGCCCATGAGTGACCACTGGAGAGAAGAGGCCTCATGGAGAACAAAGACAAGCATTGCATTGCTCCGCCCTCTTCCCCTCTGGGACCTGGAGCACTGCACGTCACTGCAGTTCCACCTCTGCATTTAACAATGAGTGCATGCATGAGTAGGTCAGTAGCACTCCTGTGAGAGTATACTGCAGGCTAATGTATACTTATGAAGGCAATCAGCTGGTCTGTTTGTCCCTGTATACTTGCAGAAAGCAGAGATGTTTGCAGAGTAGACCCCCTGGGCGCAATGTAATGGGGTGGGATTTTTTAGACATGTGCGATTTTTGGTTAAAAATGGCCGAATTCGCACGTTTTTCAAAAATCGCACTAGGGTGCGATTCGCGGCGAAAAAATGCGATTTTGGCCGATTTTTGGATATGTCCAAAAATCGCCCCCTATTACATTTTGCCCCATGTGTCTTGGTTTTGGTTTTAATTTCATCATCATGTTTTGGTTTTGTAAACCACCATCAACCGAGTGTGTTGTTGGTTCCGTTTTGGATTTTGGTTGGGTTTAAAAAACAATTTAAAAAAATTGATAATCATTGGTAAATATCCATAAAAACAGGTAAAATCGTGTCAGTTTTGCAATACAAACCCAGAAATTTGGATTTAAAATCTGTATTTCGAACAGTGGGAAGATCCAAACTGGGACTTGGTTCAGAATGAATCTCTTTGGGGATCCGGACCGGATTTTTTTTCTGGTTCACATCCTCAAAATGAAGGTGGTTTGTGATTTCTGGAAAACCGAATTGCTCCCGTCTAAAAGAAAGTTATTCCTCCCCCCCCCCCCCCCCCCAAATAATATATCTTAGACAACCTGCTACATATATCATACCCTCCAACATGACCCATTCCATTAGGTACAAAATGCTCTGTTTCTGGACTTCCCTCTTAATTGATAATTGCAGTCACCTGTGTTGAACTAGTTCAGTGATGATAACGGTCTTCCACCACTGGTGAGGACAATCCTAAATTAAGGAAGAAGTCCAGAAGTAGAGCATTAATGGAATGGGTGCTGCAGTGACAGGAGCCTGGTGCTGCAATGACAGGAGTCTGGTGCTGCAGAGAGCTACTCTCCTGAATCACCCGTCTGTAAACACCCCTAAACATGTGTGGGCCCCTACCACTGTGTACCCCTTGGTGGACCCCTACCACTGTGTCCCCCTGGTGGGACCCTACCACTGTGTTCCCCCAGTGGGACCCTACCACTTTGTCCCCCTGGTGGGACCCAACCACTGTGTCCCCCTGTTGGGACCCTACCACTGTGTTCCCCTGGTGGGACCCTACCACTGTATTCCCCCGGTGGGACACTACCACTGTGTCCCCCAGGTGGGAGCCTACCACTGTGTTCCTCTGGTGGGACCCTACCACTGTGTCCCCCTGGTGTGACCCTACCACTGTGTCCCCCAGGTGGAACCCAACCACTTTGTCCCCCTTGTGGGACCCGACCATTGTGTTCCCCTGGTGGAACCCTACCACTGTGTTCCCCTGGTGGCACCCTACCACTGTGTTTTCCTGGTAAAACCCTACCACTGTGTTCCCCTGGTAAAACCCTACCACTGTGTTCCCCTGGTAAAACCCTACCACTGTGTTCCCCTGGTGCTACCATACCATTGTGTTCCCCTGGTGGGACCCTACCACTGTGTTCCCCTGGTGTGACCCGACCACTGTGTTCCCCTGGTGGAACCCTACAACTGTGTTCCCCTGGTGGAACTCTACCACTGTGTTCCCCTGGTGGGACCCTACCACTGTGTTCCCCTGGTGGCACCCTACTACTGTGTTCCCCTGGTGGAACCCTACCACTGTGTTCCACTGGTGGCACCCTACCACTGTGTTCCCCTGGTGCTACCCTACCATTGTGTTCCCCTGGTGGGACCCTACCACTGTGTTCCCCTGGTGGGAGCCTACCACTGTGTTCACCTGGTGTGACCCGACCACTGTGTCCCCCTGGTGGAACCCTACAACTGTGTTCCCCCGGTGGGACACTACGACTGTGTTCCCCCGGTGGGACCCTACCACTGTGTCCCCCAGGTGGGATACTACCACTGTGTCCCCCAGGTGGGATACTACCACTGTGTTCCCCTGGTGGGACCCTACCACTGCCTTGCCTTGCTGCTGCTATTGTGTAACTTACCGCCCTCATACCATTAATAACCCCAGGCACTTTGTCCACCTCCTCATTTCTGTCATGGCCGCAGGAGCAGATGCCAGTTGTAATGCTGTATTCCTGGGCTTGTTCCTAACCAGTTCTTTCTTTGTCTTGCAGCTCTACATCCAGACCACCACCCTTACTATCTCCATGAATCTTAGTGCCTCGGTGGCTCTGGGGATGCTCTACATGCCCAAGGTTTATATTATCATCTTCCACCCGGAGCTGAATGTGCAGAAACGCAAACGCAGCTTCAAGGCGGTAGTGACAGCAGCCACGATGTCATCGCGTCTATCACACAAACCCAGCGACCGCCCCAATGGGGAAGCCAAGACAGAGCTGTGCGAGAATGTGAATCCAAACAGTGAGTATGGCACTCACCTGGGGCCTCCGTCCGTAGTGCTCAGTAATACCCAATAACCAGCTGCTGCGCGACCAAGAATCAGGCCCTGCCTGCAGTCCATGGCTTACCATCATGTACAGATGGAGCAGAACTCATTGCAGCGAATGTCACAGAATATTTTCAGGTTATTCACAAGTCATTGTTCCATAGATCTGTTATGCGTTCAGGCGTATTGCGCAGTCTGTGCATTATTTTACACTGGTTTGGTTGCAAATGTGAAACATTGTTTCTGTCTGTGCATTGTATCCCCGAAATCAGTGGCATAACAATAGCCCTGCGGTCGCGGGGAGGCACTGAGTAAGTGTGGGTGGAACTATCGATGTGCTGCCAAGACCAGCCTGCCTTACCCCTCTGCTAGCCACCGTCGCTGCCGGGACCCACAGATGTACTTGTCTGCGGTCTCGGCACTCCTCCTGGCTTCTGCTAATGAAAAAGAGCACACACAAAATGTCCGCCCCCTTACAACAGACACTTTTTGAGGATGCTTTAGGAGGTGGTGGCCTCCCTTAGCATCCTCTAAAATGGTCTGCTGTTAGGGGCAGCCATTTTGTGATGGTCATCCTCATCAGCAGGGGCCAGCCAGGAGGAGCGGCGGGATAAGGCAGGGTTGGGGGATGGCATTGCCAAAATGTTTGGTGGGGGGGGGGGGGGTGTTACATTTTATAGTTACACCCCTGCCCTAAATATTTAGACATTTCATTCCAAAAAGATGCACATTTTTAATTTACTGATGATTTAAGGTAGGAAAGTGAAGCTGGCGTTAAGGGGGTAATTCAGGCTTGATCGCTAGGCTGTAAATCTTGCCCCGCCGAAATCGCTGGCCAAATCCCCACAATGCATCTGGCCACACAGTGGAAAAATGATTCGATAGTCGCTGACCATTGGATGATTTTTCCACCCCTCGCGAAGTAAGCCTATACTTACTTATATCCTGCACGGTGATGGCCGAGATGAGGGAAGGCGCTGACTCGTGAGACATCACCCACCCGCCCCAAACAGACTGGGCCATGTCTGCGTTCACGCGTGACCCCCCCAGCGTTTCCTTGGGTGCTCCCACCAGTTCTGTGGGCACACTCATAAAATACTGGATGGACCCCAGCAACTGGCCCCAGCGTATGCACGATTTTGGGAACGCCCAGCAAGTGTAAAACTCACCAGAGGCGTTTGTCAGGGGGTGTGTACATGTGCACCAGTGACTATGTGCATGCGTGACTATGTGCATGCGTGACTATGTGCATGCGTGACTGTGTGCATGCGTGACTATGTGCATGAGTGACTATGTGCATGCGTGACTATGTGCATGAGTGACTATGTGCATGCGTGACTATGTGCACCAGTGACTATGTACATGCGTGACTATGTGCACCAGTGACTATGTGCATGCGTGACTATGTGCACCAGTGACTATGTACATGCGTGACTATGTGCATGCGTGACTATGTGCATGCGTGACTATGTGCATGCGTGACTATGTGCACCAGTGACTATGTACATGCGTGACTATGTGCATGCGTGACTATGTGCATGCGTGACTATGTGCATGCGTGACTATGTGCACCAGTGACTATGTACATGCGTGACTATGTGCATGCGTGACTATGTGCATGCGTGACTATGTGCATGCGTGACTATGTGCACCAGTGACTATGTACATGCGTGACTATGTGCACCAGTGACTATGTGCATGCGTGACTATGTGCACCAGTGACTATGTGCATGCGTGACTATGTGCATGCGTGACTGTGTGCATGCGTGACTATGTGCATGAGTGACTATGTGCATGCGTGACTATGTGCACCAGTGACTATGTACATGCGTGACTATGTGCACCAGTGACTATGTGCATGCGTGACTATGTGCACCAGTGACTATGTACATGCGTGACTATGTGCATGCGTGACTATGTGCATGCGTGACTATGTGCATGCGTGACTATGTGCACCAGTGACTATGTACATGCGTGACTATGTGCATGCGTGACTATGTGCATGCGTGACTATGTGCATGCGTGACTATGTGCACCAGTGACTATGTACATGTGTGACTATGTGCATGCGTGACTATGTGCATGCGTGACTATGTGCATGCGTGACTATGTGCACCAGTGACTATGTACATGCGTGACTATGTGCACCAGTGACTATGTGCATGCGTGACTATGTGCACCAGTGACTATGTACATGCGTGACTATGTGCACCAGTGACTATGTACATGCGTGACTATGTGCACCAGTGACTATGTGCACCAGTGACTATGTGCACCAATGACTATGTGCACCAGTGACTATGTACATGCGTGACTATGTGCATGCGTGACTATGTGCATGCGTGACTATGTGCACCAGTGACTATGTGCACCAGTGACTATGTACATGCGTGACTATGTGCATGCGTGACTATGTGCATGCGTGACTATGTGCATGCGTGACTATGTGCACCAGTGACTATGTACATGTGTGACTATGTGCATGCGTGACTATGTGCATGCGTGACTATGTGCATGCGTGACTATGTGCACCAGTGACTATGTACATGCGTGACTATGTGCACCAGTGACTATGTGCATGCGTGACTATGTGCACCAGTGACTATGTACATGCGTGACTATGTGCACCAGTGACTATGTACATGCGTGACTATGTGCACCAGTGACTATGTGCACCAATGACTATGTGCACCAGTGACTATGTGCATGCGTGACTATGTGCACCAGTGACTATGTGCATGCGTGACTATGTGCATGCGTGACTATGTGCACCAGTGACTATGTGCACCAGTGACTATGTGCACCAGTGACTATGTGCACCAGTGACTATGTACATGCGTGACTATGTGCACCAGTGACTATGTGCACCAGTGACTATGTGCACCAGTGACTATGTACATGCGTGACTATGTGCACCAGTGACTATGTACATGCGTGACTATGTGCACCAGTGACTATGTGCATGCGTGACTATGTACATGCGTGACTATGTGCATGCGCCACCATCAGAGATGGGGTTGAATTCGCTGCGATTTAGAAAGAGTTTCAGATGTGTGTTTGCCATTCCTACAGTGGGGATCTATAACAGGGCCGGACCCATGAGCTGTGCAGCTGTCTGGAATACAGTATTTCTGCAGTGCCATGCTATGATGAGATGGATATGCTGGCCTGCAGCACATTTATACAGGAGCTATACAGATCTGATGCCGTGCAGGACAGCGGCCACCGGGCTTTATGATACTTTGCATTTAGTCACGGAGGATCTGAATAAATCTGCACGTTCCTAGCTGCCGGCAGGTTGGGCTTTACATTGCGCCCATAAGCAAAAGCAGTAAGGATTGAGGATGCATTTATGGAGAGAGTCCCAATGTAACGATAAACTAAATACATTTATTCATATGATAGTGGCATATGTAATACAGACAATCCCAATGTGCATGATCCTCTCCAAAAGGGACACAATGCTCTGTTTCCAGACCTCTCTCTTATGATGACATCACCCATAGTTACCTCCCCTCCTGCATTATGCAGCAGACTCCCTGACATAGCAGCAATCTCCCTCTCTCCCTCATTAGTCTAGCAATCTCCCTCATGTCCCCTAGCCCACATTACACTGTTACATCATAGTTACCTCCCCTCCTGCATTCTGCATGAGACTCCCTGACATAACAGCAATCTCCCTCTCTCCCTCATTAGTCTAGCAATCTCCCTCATGTCACCTAGCCCACATTACACTGTTACATCATAGTTACCTCCCCTCCTGCATTCTGCAGGAGACTCCCTGACATAGCAGCAATCTCCCTCTCTCCCTCATTAGTCTAGCAATCTCCCTCATGTCACCTAGCCCACATTACACTGTTACATCATAATTACCTCCCCTCCAGCATTCTGCAGGAGACTCCCTGACATAGCAGAAATCTCCCTCTCTTCCTCATTAGTCTAGCAATCTCCCCCATGTCACCTAGCCCACATTACACTATTACATTTTGTAGCACAAGATACTCGATGGTCACGCAGCTTGCCCTTTTGGAGAAATATTTATCTAGCGTTTTAATTTGTTTGCAAATGTCCAGTAAACAAGACTCCTCTGCTGGGAAAGGAGCGCTGGAGGCATCGCACTTACCGGCTGCACATTACAGATTGAAGCTATGTAATTGGATCAGTCCTATTCAGCTTTTCACGCCCCGTATTCTAGATGTATTTCTACCAATATGTGTGTGTGTGTGTGTGTGTGTGTGGCTGCACAGTTATTGAAGACAAATTCTCAGGAGGTTTGATCTATATCAAGTTGCAATTTCTGCCTATTATTCCAGGAGATCTTGTGGCCTACCAGTACTCAGACCCACGCTGCGCTCTACACTTGCCATACACACAACACGTTTGGCGGACATGAAAAGCACAGTGGGGTGGCAGGTTGGAGCGTGACCAGCCTACTTTAGGAGAATGGAGTCTTCCTGGCCTAAGTTCTTCGCGTTGCTCAGGCCAGGCGGGGGGAGGCTGATCCGTACAGGCAGAGTTTACAGCCCGGGCTGCCCGTACAGTTCCCAGTGCTCTGCAGATTCATGATGTGATAGAGATTGCTCAGACAGCACGAGTAAATTACATAATGAGACTAGAAAAGCTTCTGCGCGAGGGATCCGGGCCGGCGCTGCAAGGTGAACAGGAATGATCAATAGCAGCGTCGGTGCAATCAGGGAAAACATGAGCGACGCGTAAGGCAGCAAAGTGTTAACGAAAGATCCCACGGCTATAAATAGACGGTGTGAGGTCACTCCAGTTCTGATTCCACCGTTATCTGTCCTAGTTTCTAAATAGGCCGATTCGTTCCCATTTTCTGCTCTCTCTGCTGAAGCTCTTCCTCCTTTGGGAGCGGATTTCTCATCAAACTCGGCGGCTGATGGCTCTAATAATGCCCTCCTGAGTGCGGGGCCTCCGCTTCGCAGGGATAAAACCGCTGTACGGCCTTTCATGTTCCCACCAACACAGGGGCGGCGGCCTCTGGGACACAGTGACCTCTAAAGTCATGAAAGGGCATAGCTAAGGGTTGTACTCCGATGCCTCACAGCTGGGCTCAGGGGAAAACGCCCATTATCTGGGTCAACATGCATACATGTCGACCACTATTGGTCGACATTGACATAGGTCGACACACGCAAAATGTCAGCACAGTAATGGTTGACACATAAAGAAAGCATTTTTCGCGATTTTTCTTTTTCTGTACTCTTTCATATACTTTACCATTTACATGGACTACGAACAGGAACGGTAAGGTGCGCCGAGGGCAGCGGGTAGCGGAGCAAGGGCTGAAACTGGGCTAGCGTAGCAAAGGTACGCTGCGGTACATTCATTGCGGGTCCATGTACTTAAATCTAAATACTGACAACAAAAAAGTGAAAAGACATTGTTGTCCTTTTCACGCGTCAATCGTTTCCATGCCAACCGTTTGCTTATATCAAACTTTTTTCCATGTCAACTGTGTACATGTCGACTTAATTACTTACGACCCTATGATCCCCAACATCTTATGTACAGATGGGGATACAAAAAGCAGCAACGCAGCTCCATTAAATGATTACTGTGTGGGCATGTGATAGGAGTTTGGACCATGCTTCAAAAAGACGGTAAAAAAACAAAAACATCAGTAGAGTAGGCAAGAGAGCATTGAGTGAATAGGGATACATACATAGAATCTGACGGTTGCTATGGACAACTTCCCATCTTAAATAGAGCTCCCATCTTAGTAAATTTACAGCTAAAGGTGCGTACACACGGTACGATTTATGTTCCGTATGATATTGTATAAGATTTCCCAAGGAAAGTCCCAGTGGTCAAAAGCATAAGATTTGTGCTTAAAATAACGTACAATGTGCATAAGATATTATATATGATATGACGTCACAGCTGTACTACACTATACTATCTTATGCTTTCTAGACAGAATTGAGTTGCATGCTCACCCGAGCAGCTCCCTGCCAGACGACCAGCGGGAGCGTGCATCGTACGTCGGATAGTGCGTACACACGGTAAGATATAGTGCACTATCTAGCATGCTATTGGAAACTAGCTAGATAGTGTGCTAGATTTTTGCACTATATCTTACCGTGGGTACGCACCTTAAAAGTCTTCATATACTGCATGTACATTTTGATACAGTGGCGTAACTCCCAGAGACATTGGATGCAATGGCTGCCGGGCTCCAGCTGTCAAAGGGGTCCCAAGAAAGGGGGCTGGTGAACTAGGATAGATCTCTCTCCACTGATTTCTCAGAGATTTGCTATATTGAGCTGCAATAACAGATGAAAGTATTTATACAGTGAGCTGCAGCTTTGCTGCTGTCTTAAAGAAACAAAAGTTGTTTTAAGGAAATGCACTAATTATTATAACAACATTTTTAGGGGGGTTTCAAAGTTTGAAGAGAGATAAACTTGTGAGAGATAATGGTCCTTATTCTGGTTGCTGTGCAAGGCTGCGAATTCCACAGCCTTGCGAGTCCACCAAATGGCGCCGGCTGCCTGCCCCCACCTCGCACGTCAGAGCCCATCAAATGATTTCTTACCTCTGTGAGTGCCCTGTGCAGGAAGTGGGCATCCGCTGACGTCAGCCTCCCGCCCCCCGCACCCATCTCACCGGCCACTTGCATGGGAATGCCCGATGTTTTCATGGGGATGAACATGAAACGCTGTTTGTTCTAATGGGCTCTGCCCCCTGCCGCCGCCCCCACGTTCCCTGCCCGCACTTCTAGGTGTGAGCGGGATAGCGAACAGGCAGCTCACCGTGTCCACCCGCACCCGGCATCTGGACATGCGCAGACACTGAACTTCCCTCCCCTGCGCCTGCACGCAGGGGAGCGTGTAAATCAGAATAGGGGCAAATGTACCATCCTTTTCAAACTCATTTTTTAAACACAGCCTGTAACATGTAACAAAGAAGCTGATTGGCTTAATTTTATATCTTTTTGAGCTGTAGTAAAAAAAAAAACTCACTGCTCCAATCATTACCATATGCAGACAGCAAATATTCCTTATCACCACAATTACCTGCAATAAGGAATCGTTATGCTCCCAGATGTGCCATTTGCAAACGTCAGCACAGGTGCGCGCCTGAGCCACCGGGGGGGCACCACCTTCAGTCTCGTCTCCAGGTGCCTGGTTTGAACTTACGCCACTGTTCTGATGGCAATCTGAAACTTCAGCGTGATTTGCGGAATTATATACAGTGTGTACAGATGGCTGCACATATCCAGACAGCTGGGGTTAAATCCATGTGAGATATTCCCAGCTGTATGTTCATCTAATGAAGATGTAATGCAAAGTGACCCATCTTCCCAAAGGGGGGGAATCCTTGTCTGTGAACCTGTCACACTCCCCTATGTCCTGTGACAGATGACAGTGAGAGCGGGCAGTCCCCAAAGCAAAGAGGCATCTTGTGAGGTCAGCAGCTTGTCCCCTATAGCTCGGTTGGCACTGGAGATGCTCATTACAGGCTAAGTGCTGAGCCGGACTTTCTGGGTGACGGTGATTTGAACATGCCATGCCGGGCGTGGGAAACGCTGACTCAGGGCACTGCCACGCACATTGCCAGCCTACGTACATGTCACACGGAGACACGTTTTACACTTATTGCGTAAATGAAGTCTGCTTGTTAATACAGAGTGTTACTTTGTATCCCGGGGGGGTTCTGCGGCTCGTGCAGAGTTTGATGAGAATTCATGAAGAGTTTTTGCCATTCGAATCCGCACAGGGAATTACATGTCACCTCTTCAGGCAATCTTATCTAGAACCCCCATATAACCTCCAGTAGCATTCATATCTAATTGCATTGCATCAGGACAGTCTTGCAATCTGGTGGGACCAAGGCCGGTGCTAGGGTGTCTGGCACCCCCCTGCAAACTGAAAATTTGCGCCCTCCCTTCCACAGCCCATAAAGAGAAAGCTGGTGCTACAAGCCCACTCAGTCTCTCAGCTCCGCTGTAGGGTCCCCGGCGTCTCTCTCCAGTGATAAGGACAGAGCTTCACAGTGGGATCAGATGGGGACATCTAGTGGCTCCTGATAGTACTGCAGTCAGCAGTAACTCTGGAGCCATCCTCTGCAGACCACTCTCCTCTGCCTCCCCCGACCCTCTCCCTTTCCTACGTGCAGCACATCAGCAGCACGGGTGGGTGTCTCATGTTGCCGACGCGGCTGTCTGTCATGCAGTGTGACAGGCAGTGGCAGCTGGCAGGAGCAGGGTGCAGAGCAGGAAGAGCACCTCTACTGGCCAGCGCCTCCCTGCATTGCATTGCTCGCTGAGTGGGTTCAGCTGGCCCTGGTTGGGACTGCCATGCTATAGAATCCTGTCCTTATGTATCCCTCCTATTATCTCCATAGATACAAGCAGGGCCCTCCTAACTCTATGTTAGTCTGTTACTATCCCGTTTTTTTCCCCACTGTTATTTCCAATTTTAGAGTGCAACAGAATGTGCTGCGCTATATAAGAAACTGTAAATAATGAAATCCATCTCCAGCTGTATATATACTGAGACCTATCTGCCAGCTGCACCTATCTATGCTTATAGTAGGGTTGGCCATCGATCATTGATGGCTTTAAACCATCAACGGTTTAATGCCAATATTAAACAGTTTCACCATCGATGGTGCAGATGCTTTTTCTCCTCTGCCCTGCAGTTGGTGTCGGAACACGTAGCTTAGTTCCGCCTGATGCATCCCACCATACAGCCATACTGTGCAGCACAATGTTACATAACAATGTGTCCACTTAAACCTGTATTTCATTTTTATATATTGACTATGCTTATTATTTGCATCACTATTGCTACAAAAATGCACTGCATGGTCCCCCTGAACACTGGCACTGGCATAGCATGCAGCTGCCGGGGCAACTCAGGCTTTAACCTGGGTGATACCGGTGAGCCGCGCCATGCAAACAATAGCAATTGTAAAGTGTTCAGGGCACCATGAGCAACTTTGTATGTAACATGGCAGAGCTGCTAAAGGTGCCCATACACTAGGGCAACTACTCCGAAGTGAGAAGTTGCCCACAATCCCCCTTGAACCACCCAGGTGACCCCCCCGGGCAGTAGGACTGCATACGATAGACCTGGGGTAGCCAACCCTAGTCCTCGAGAGCTACCAACAGTGCATGCTTTGCAGGTCTCCTCACAGAATCACAAGTGAGCTAATAAGCTCCATCTGTGGATCCTTTAAAATGTGTCAGTAATTAATGAGTGCAGCTGTGCAGCAGCTAGGTTGTCTGTAAAATGTGAACTGTTGGTAGCTCTCATAGGCTAGGGTTGGCTACCACTGCGATAGACCATAAGCAGCCCTTTTACATGATGCATCATATGTGATCCCAGCCACGCGTGCCGGAGGCTTGGCAATGCGATATATCTAGAGTGCAGCACATGCAATCTGTAAGCTCTGATGCGATGGTCACGGGAGCACGCGTCACATCGGATTTGATGTCAGACACATGCGATTTCTACACCCATCATCCGATTTCTCCCTGGAATCGGATGAAAAGTGACCAAACAGCCACTTAATCGCCATAGTGTATGGGCACCATAAGGAGGAACCAGGATGGGTGTTTGAGAATACAGTAGATCCTCCTAGTAGAGCACTGTGTTGTGTTGTCCTCTGGTGGAGGACATTGTTATGTCTTACCCTGTAGTAGGACACTGTGTATTATACCATGGTTGAGTGTCGTCTTATGTCTTCTCATCTACTGGAGTGTGGTGTCGTTATTAAGTGGTGCAATGTGTTGTTTCTCCTGTTCTCTAATGGACAAGGATCCTGTGTTTTGTCCTGCACTCTATGTGGCCCTACACCTCATTCTCTTATGGACCATGACACTGTGCCTGTCCGGTAACGAAGCATCGTGCTGTCCCCCTGTCATGAACCATGGTGGTTATGGAGCAGCATTGTGGCTGTGCACGCTATACTTTCAGAGCAGATTGCGGTTTGGCCTCCTGTACCACGTTCCTGCACCCATGCTCATATCTATGCTGATATATTCTTGATGTGGACACATTCCGATGGTTTCCACCAGCAGAACCCTGAGAGTTCTGCAAGCTGGGAGCAGATCAAATACAAACATGAAATAAATAAGTAGAAGTAAGAAATATAAATAAGTGATGTGAAGGTTCTGTGATCTGTACGCCTGGCTGTACATAAAACATGTGCCGTTTCCATGACTACGCCCTACGTAGGCCAAAGCAAAGGATGAGATTGGGAGTGGGGTCTCCATCGCTGGGACCTTATTACTGGTGACCTGCAAGTGGCATCCACCCTACTGTACAACCACAGCGGCAGGCTCTCTACAACAACCCGACTGATGCAAAGGCTTCGGTAGGAGGCCGATCGGTATTGTTCAACGTCTAGTCAGAAACCAGAAGGTAAAGCCCAGGACAAGTAAATTAGATGCAGAAGATGTCACATAGTTGAGTATTTATTTGAAAGCCACCATCACTGAGAATATAAGGGATTCCAGTAAGTCAGTACAATATTGGGCTTTGGAGTGCGTTGTGAATATCTGAGATGCCCTAATTGCCCCAAGTGTGAGCGGCAGTCTATGGGGGGCATAAAGCAGGTTTTACTAATGTTGGTGGAAATGCTCCATCGTGGGAAGGCTGGACCTCTTTCATTAGCTCTTGTCTCCAAAACACTACGCATCAGTTTAGCGTTGGCCATACCCAGCAGCCCAACCGTTCCCTTCACGCCGCTATGCATCAGTTGACCATTGTCCGTCCCCAATAGCCCCACCATTCTTAAATAGCCCCACCATTCCCTTCATGCTACTATACATCAGTTGCATATTGACCTTTCCCAGATAGCCTAACCATTCCCTTCTAGCTACTACACCAGTTGAGTATTGACCTTTCCCAAAAAGCCCCACCATTACCTTCACTCCACAATACATTGGACATCCTAAGTAGCTCCACCATTCCCAGAAAGCTCCACCATTCCCTTCACGTTACTCTACCAGTTGAGCGTTGGCCATCTCCAGCAGCAGCACCATTCCCAGAAAGGAGTTATTGGCCTATGGTATTTAACAGCACAGAGAATAGTTGAGCCATTCTATAGGGTCAGGCATTTAGTTGAATATCTGGGGAGAAAGGTGTTTAAAATAAAGGGAGGCTTTTAGCTCTTCACTACTACCTATAATGACACATTTCTGACACCCGCCATGGTGCTTGGTAGTATTTTCTGCCACTTAATATCGTGATGAGCTACAGATGTGTCTCCGGTACGTTACTGCCACTGCAGTCCCCATTAGTGTAATTTGTTATGACAATCACATTTAGATGTTGTGTAACATCGTAGTGTTTTTTTTTTTTCTTTTCTTTTTTTCTCTTGATAATATCTTTTGCGGAGAATACAAAAGCAATCAAACAGACATTAACATAAGTGTGAGGGCCCATACGCAGCTTTGATTTCGTTTTGCTAATTGAGAAAAAAAAATTCAAGGAAAATCTTTCATATGAGACATCAGTAAGAAACCTCTGATATTAAGGGGCTGATATAAGGTGAAAGCAGAGTGATGAGAGAGAGAGAGAAGAGGGGGAGCAATGAGATAAATGAATAATAACAGCTGAGGTCTAAGGGTCAATTTGTACATTGATGTGTCAGTTAGCCTAGGAGTGAGGCAAACCTTTACACAGTGGCATACAGTAGCTAGAATTTGAGCAAAATAATTTTTTTTAACAACATGCTCGTTGCCAGGGGTTGCATGCTCATTGCCTGGAGTATCTTGCTTGTTGCCAGGAGTTACATGCTCATAACTAGGCGGTTACATGGGCACAAAGGGCCTTATTCTAGTTCATTCTTTCTGACAAAATCCTTCTTAGATGGACAAAATCATGTGCACTGCAGGTGGGGCAGATGTTACTTGTGCAGAGAGAATTAGATTTGGGTGGGGTTTTACTTCAAAGTGAGATCTATATTGCAGTGTAAAAATAAAGCAGCCAGTATGTACCCTGCACAGAAACAAAATAACTCACCCAAATCTAATTCTCTCTGCACATTTTACATCTGCCCCACCTGCAGTGCACATGGTTTTGTCTAAGAAGGATTTTGTCAGAAAGATTGAACTAGAATAAGGCCCTAAGTGACAGCGCTCCTGAAATCTGTGATGCGCCCAGTAGGACCTCTATCATCTGTCTCTTCCACGTAGGCTTCCATTTTTGGAGGGTCGTTTTACCAGATTCCATGTGGACAGCAAAACAGGGCCGCGAATGTTTGGAGACCAGCGATTAGGTAAATTCCGCCATGCTAGAGTGTTTTCCCGCCCCTTTGCACAGTCATTGGAACAGGGGGAAATCCGCTCAGGAACACTCACATAGATTTCTTCCCCGTGTGCAGCTGCTGAGTAAGTCGGCGCTGCGATGGCCGTGGGGAGAGCGGGGCCACTGATGGCGTCAGCGTCCCTCCCTTCCAACGGCCGCTCCCGCTTGGTTTGTCGATGGCGCTCTACTGCTTACAAACTCTGGCTAGCTGTCCATCACCTTGCAAACGGACAGTGATAGCTAGTCATCGCTGGCTTCGTTCGCAGGGGGACCCTGTGCATGCGCTCAGCATACCGTGCTCATGCACGGTCATTTCATAATGATGAGTAGGTCTGAATCGGGCCCTTTATCTCTTCCCCCTTTTCTTTTGCCAAGCTCTGATAAGTCTCCCCCAGAGTCCCATAGGTGGGAGACAGCACAGAAATCGTCCTGGAAGCTGACGTGGCAGCCAGTAGAGAGTGGTCATTATCAGAGTGACAATGTTCTCGATTCCTCCATCGCGACAATCCGTCCAATCATCTTTATCATCCCTGTAATGGGGGGCGCTCACTTTTGCTTATTTTTTAAGCAAATCAGTAGATGATGACTATACTGAGAATCAGCAGAAAAGCAATCTTAGTGGGACTGTGTGATCCAGTCACATAGCCGTTGCCTAGAGCGACAACACTGTACCATAATATACATGAAACACATCCGCTTCCCTTATTCGCGTGGCTAATCATTTAAGTCTACCTAGTCATACAATCCCCTCGCCCCACATGCAGGTCGCAGTGCCACGCCGGCGGGACATTTGTACAGACTGTGCATAGCCCAGGACCGGCTGCGATAGAAACAGACTGATCGGGGCGGAGCTGAGGTCACATGACTTCCCTCAAACACCTGGGCACGCCTGCATTTTTCTTGACACTCCCAGAAAACATCCGGCCACCACCCATAAACGCCAGCTTCCTGTCAATCAACTTGCGTATGGCCAGCGATAAAGCAAATTTAGCAGGTTTTTATCGCAGGACGGCCCTACACATGCGTGCTATTGGGACATACGCATGCACAGTCTGTTGTTATCACGGTCTGCAGATTCACAGCCGTGCAATCAGCTCTGAATAACCCCCATTGTGTTGAGTCACATGTGAGCGTTTTCCTAAATATCAGCTTTGTCCTCCGTAGAAGCTCTCAGCCCTGCAAAAATAATTTGCTCCGTTCAGTTCCAACTTGAAGCTTATTGTCCACTAATGGTGCCCATACACGTTACAATTATTGTATACAATATCGCATCTCGGTTTTGCGATGAGATGAGATCTAGTACAAAAAGTATGTGCTGCACATATTTTGTACTAGATCTCATCTTATCGCAAAACCGAGATGCGATATTGTATACAATAATTGTAACGTGTATGGGCACCTTATCAGACATTTAGCTGCGATCTCAATCTGCATCTCCCCTGCCAGGCCGGAGATTCAGCATTTACAGAACAATGTAGATGGGAACCCCCCGGAATCCTGGCAGCGTCTCCCCCACCTGTGCAGCTCTGCCTCCTTGTGGGAGTCAGTAAGTGATCCAGGAGAATGAATGGCAGCTAATGGGTGCTGTAATTGTCACTCATGGGCTGGGAGTGGCTGCATTTGACAGCTCGGCTCCCCTGGGACGTGGAGAGGCTGCTGGAGCTGATAAGTAATGCGGCCATTAGTGTTTATATAGTTTGAGCTTGCTGAGAGAAAGCAGAATAAAAGTATCAGAAATTACACCGTACAGTAAATCTCTTCCACTGCACAATGGGAATGGGCTGAGGCGGGGGGGGGGGGGGGGGGGGGGGGGGGGGGGGTGGCACCTGCAAAGTACAGGCCTGGTGCCACCTCACATTCTCCCCATATGTAATCATTAGGGCAGCTTATATATATGTATATGTTATTGTGGTACAGAACATGTTTTCTCTTCATGTCTGTGCTTTCCAGCCATGTATTGCAATAATCGGGCAGAGTGCTCTGGAATATGGCGCTGTATTGGATACCGTGGTATCCAGTGTGAAGCTTTGTGCAATGAAAGCAAACAGTTCTGTCTGGTAAAAAGAAGACAAGGCTGAGAGGCACAGACAGAGGCCAGGGTTGGGGTCATTCAGTCGACCCCAACTAGGTCGACAGTCCTTAGGTTGGGTCCCCTTTGGGTCAACATACAGCAAGGTCGATAGGGGTATAGGTCGACATTGGTCAAGGTCAACAGGGGTCTAGGTCGACATGGGTGTAGGCCGACACATGTGTTAGGTCGACATGGGTTAGGTCAACAGTCAAAAGGTTGACATGTGTTTTTTTTACGGTTTTCCACCCGAATGTCGACACAGTTGACATGGACACTATTTAAAATCCCGCTGCACTTGGCACACTATTCTATTCTTGGCCTAAACTTTGGCCCTCCAGTTGTTGTTGAACTACACATCCCAGCATGCCCTGCAACAGTTTTAGCATGACCAAATAGCAATACTGTAGCAGGGCATGCTGGGATGTGTAGTAGAACAACAGCTGCAGTGACATAAGTTCCTCATGCGTGCCCTGAGCAGACGTCTCTGGTGTGTTTATCCGTCACGGTTGGCCGTGACCGTTTCTGATGTGTGTACTAGAATTAGTGTAATCCGCTCTGTATTTACCATATGAGCACAGGAGACGCGCCTCGAGCGCCATGACTGAATTGGTTTTATGTATAATTCTCTTCCTCTAACACGTGCACTGGGATATTGTCGGTGACTTGTTCGCCCTGCCGAATTCCCTCAGCACCCCCCTAATTAGGGCATGGAATGCAGGTGTCCGTGAACAAAATGTAGTGCAAAATGTCCCAGATACGGCGCCGTGCAATATAAATATAACTAAAAGGGTCGGACATGTCCTAATGGGTCTCCCTGCCAAACTGTGTGACGTTCAGATGGCTTTAAATAGGGGTCATACTTGCCTACTCTACTAGAAGTTCTGGAAGACTTCCCATTTTAACTAGTCCTCCACACCCCCAGCAGAGTAAGTGGATCACCCATCTCCCATGTCTAGTGTGTCTCCAACATGTTTTTAACGAGTGAAACTACATCGCTTTCTCTCTCACACATGCACAAACACACAGGCAATCACAAGGTAGCAGACTAGCTTTCGCAACATTTACTTCGAGCTATATACTAGTATATAAAAAATAAATATGGCACACTATGGGAGCCTATTGTCTGACCAATAAACTCCGACATTGGCCCCATTGCCTTACTCCATTCTTTATGCCTATGGAACCATTGCCTCAGGAAAGGGATCTTTTTTGAGCCCTCTCCTGCAGCCTCCAGCCAGCTTTTGGTTACTGCACACAGTGCACATCTGCAGTGTCAGATTCTCCGATGTGATGAGTCTTCTTGCAACCTCCGTCCCTGTGCGTTACACTTAGTACATAGCTGTTTAGTTTTTGTTACAAATAAAAAAACGTCCCCATATTAGCGGCACTGCTGCTTCCCCAACTCTATATAGAGACTGTGGGGGGAAATTTACTAAGCTGGGAGTTCTGTGAAACATGGGCTGTTGCTATGGGCAACCAATCAGAAAATACTGAGAGAACGCTTCCCCTAAAGGGAGGTAAGTACAGAGGATGCAACCAACACTTGCTAAATCCTGTGCAATCAATTCTATCATTAAAATTCATGACCTGTCATTAAAAAACCCTTTTAACTACTGTAAAATAGCGCGGCATTAATATTTTATCAATACACGTTATGCATTTTGCAGTCAGATTTACATTTGTATCCCTTACATTTTACTATCACGTCTTTCTAATTGCAAGGATTTGGGCTCTGTCACCTCATTGGCGATAAATAAAACAGAGTTCTCCTAATACAGCCAGCGCAGGGGGTAGATGTATGAAGATGTGATAATAACAGTGGGGCCAAGGCAACCAACTGGCTTTGAAGTAACATTTATGAAGCGCATTCTATAAAATGATACGCAGCAGCTGATTGGTTGCCGTCGGCCACTTCCTCACTTTTATCACTGCTTTGTACATCTACCCCTCTATCACTCAATGAAAAGAGGGAAAGTCCCCTTTCTTTACCTGGGCATATTAAAGTTACAGTAACCAGCACAAGCAAAAAAGTCGACATCAAGATGTTGACGTGGGAACATTAAAAGTTCAACTTAGGGTTTAAACATTTTTTCGGTGTCCATGTCGACACCTGAGCTTGTGGATTAGTACAAGTAACATGTAAAAAAAAAAATAAGAAAGAAATGTGAAAAATGCATGTCAACCTTTTTGAGTCAATATTATCCATGTCGACCTTTTACCAACGTTGACCATTGACCATGGGCATGATTCATACCTGATTTTTTTTTGAGCCCAGCAATTAGGGAAACACTACCCCGCCGGACGCACTCCCTCCACCCATTGCAGCCATGAACATGAGGGGAAAACCATCCTGCAGGTGGGGCAGATGTAACATGTGAAGAGAAAGTTAGATTTGCGTGTTTTTTTTATCTGAACCTCTAAGTCAGGGGAATTCAGCATACGGCCTTCTACCTGCTGTGGAACTACACATTCCAGCATGCCCTGTCACAGCTTTAGTATGCCCTGAATCTTATTTTATTTAATATCGTGTTTTTATGGTAGCAATTATCAAAGAGATACAGAAACATCAACAGTAAAAGAAGTGATCATTTTTTACCAAATCATAAAGAGCAATTTTGATGTTTTTCTATCCGGTCCGATGCGCTGTCCCCCGAGTGTCGGGTAGGAGGCCCTAGATCGCTCGTACTGCACCACTTATTTATCGGAATCGGATGGAAATAGGAGTGCTTTTTGTGCATGCGATATATCATATGCGAAATATCGCAGGAAGTTTGTCTGATGTTTCCAGTCCCCCGAGCCCCTAATCCAGCCCATCAGATAAATGTTCTGGTACAATTCCATACAACACCAAAGTCCAAAATCAGATGGAACCACTCCCGGGAAGGTCCAGGGGGAGTTTAAGGGAAATTCCTTCGGACTTCAGGGTCGGACATATCTTTGTAGTGTTTGGGGCCCTTAAGACACACACTGTACTTGCCAAAATGCTGCAACCATAAAACAAAATGGTCCTAATTCTATCATTCCCAAACGCAGCCCTCTATTCACCCCAACAATCCCGTTTTTCTCCCTGGTTGTGCACAGATGCAATAAACATACCGAATGAGATGCCAATTCAGTCACCTGTGCTTAAGCATGGATATCCTTAAAAAATATCCATAAAACCTGGGCTGTTTTTGTGCCTTGAGTGTTTGGGAACCTAATGGATTTTCATTTGATTACTTTAAAATGTTTTTGGGAAGATTTCTTCATCGTTCTAAATTGAGCTATTTGGAAATGACAGCGGTGGTCAAGGGGTGGGGGGGGTGTGGGGGGTAATCCACCGCAGGGTTGGACTGAACAGCAGATTCTCCATGACACACTTCAGTGGATATCCTGTAGGTTGAACTTCAACCCTTTGATTTCCAGATAACTCACTTCAGAGAGACTGAGTGGTTTTTATACGTAGCTGTCAGACAGCCGCGCGATTGGGTCTATTTCATCATTTCACAACTTTTGAACTTCCAAACTTCCAAATTTATAGCGCTACATAAACAGACACATAAACTGACATTTCAGCTGACATAAAAAGGGGGTTTTACAGCTGCTGGCTTGGCGTTAATAATGTTCTGAGTATATACAGTAGCCATCTTTCATCTTTAGGTATTTCGGTTGAAATGCGTTTTTACAGTGTGAGTGGTATCTAGGTCCCCCTTCCCCAAAGTGCCTCTCTTCCTCTGCGTCTGCACTTATGAATCAGTGATTGCTGGATGAAACACCTTATGATACCAATCACCTGCTCTTCCTCCAATCAGAACTGGTATCCATCGCCTCGGCGACTGTAAAGGGATGCGCCACATCCAGCATAGAGCTAGGGCAGTGATCTAACTCGAACATTTGCGCCAACCAGACAAAAAAGTTTCTAGCCCCCCCCCCCCCCCCCCCTTATATTCATTATAATTTTTGCCTATGTGCTTTTTGCCAAGGGCTTCTTTCTCCTTGCCTGGGATTTCATGCTCATCGACAAGGTTTTTATGCTCGTTGCCAGGGTTTTTTTCCTATTTTTTTCCTCATTGCCAGGAGTTTCATGCTCAGGGTTTAATGCTCGTTGCCAGGGGTTTCTTTCTCCTTGCCTGGGATTTCATGCTCATTGCTAAGGTTTTTATGCTCGTTGCCAGGGTTTTTTTCTCATTGCCAGGAGTTTCATGCTCTCAGGATTTTATGCTCATTGCCAGGGGTTTCTTTCTCGTTGCCATGAGTTCCATGCTCAGGGTTTAATGCTCGTTGCCATGGATCTCTTGTTACATGCTTGTTGCCAGGGGTTATTTTCTCATTGCCAGGAGTTTCATGCTCGTTGCCATGGATCTCTTGTGTCATGCTCGTTGCCAGGGATTTCTTGCTCATTGCCTTGTGATTCATGCTCGTTGTCAGGGGTTTAAGGCTCATTGTCAGGGGCTTCATGCTCATTGCCAGGGGTCACATGCCTGCTAGCATGCCACTTTTCCAGAATCTGGCACTTCTGGGAGACGTTATATGTGTTGCCCAACAAGACCTCTAGCATCTGTTTCCTCCTAGGTGGCAGCAATTTTTGGAGGGCCATTTTCAGCAGATTCCATGCAGAAGCCAGACCACATGGAATCTGCATAAAATAGGCGCCGGTGTCCCCAAGCCACTGCCCTGGTATCGCTACGCCACTGAGCTAGGGTGAGGGAGCGGGAGGGGAGGCCCTCATCTCTGCAGCCCTTACTCCTTCATTTGTAGAGGTCATGGATCCTTCTGGTATGGAAGACGTTTGTCACCGGGGAGCACAGAGACAAGGAATGGACCTCCTTTTGTTACCGAACTTTGAGTTCTGATTCATCTTCAGTCAAACTTCTGAGAGACCTTTCCGATGGGTCCGTCCATTGCGTTCCCACATCAGGACTTCCTCTTACATCTATCTATGTTAATAGCATCGATTAGATAAAGCTCCACTCTATATTTAACGATAACTTTTATCTGTTTCTCCGCCTGAAGCCAGACTGAACTTCTCCAAGTGCCCAAGTATCCCACTGTAAGATTAATTAGCAATTAGGAAACAACAGCCAGGGTGAGAGCCATATTTCACACTCCCTCTCCCCCTTCACACACAATCACTTGCTGTCCAATATTTTATCATCAGTGACAGCAAATGGGACTCTATTCTGCAGAGGCCAAAGCCATTTGGCAGCACCGCGGGGCATCCTGTCCCAGAGGTGACTCTGTATATGAGTTATTCTACATTAACGTCCCGCATACATTACCCGGACGACTCTTTTACTTGGCCTTGTTCGCTATTTATTCAGTGCACATTAAATTGATCACACTCATCGGCTTTTCTTCTTTAGCCCCAGAGGAGATGGATAAATATATTGCGATGAAGTGATTTATTGATGTGTAGATTTTTCAGTATTGATCTCCTGCCAGAGTTCCGTCCCGATCGGGAACGCAGTCACATGACACCTCCATGCTATGTGCAGAGACCGTCCCCCCCGGTGTAAGCTATTCAGGGTCTGTATACACAGCCGGTGTCAGCGACACGCCCATGGCGCTCCCATAGTTTGCTCCGTGTGTCTCATTAGCCACCATGCCCTATCCATCTCCAATACAGTACGCAGGCCGTGCGACTGAATGAGCCTCTCTGTGCGCCAGGGTCTTGTGATATCGCAGTCAGAAGCTGATTGGTTGGCCCTTTCTCCACTTTGGCCCTTATTCAGGCTGGCCCCTAATGAGCAGAATTCGCAGAGGGTCCGATGTTGCGGATCTGCACATGCGAATCAGCGAAAATACGCATATCTCGTAGTGCAAACGCTTTCAGCGAGTATAACACTGACCGATGCATTCGCAAACATCGCTGCGGGCAGGGGGCTGTCACATGGGGACCACCAGCGTTTCCTGGTCGTTCCCATAAAAAAATGGCGGGTGCATCCAGAAAACCGCTGGGCATCCACTTGCAAACGCAGGTGTCCAGGCGCTCACAAATAAAAGTCAGTCGCCGACCATCGAATGTTTGTTCAACCGTGTGAGCGTGCAAATCCATTCGCAAGCAGATGCGGCAGTACGTTTGCCGAAGGGGGGGCGTTCCCAAGTCCAGTGGGCGGCGTTACCTTGCACGCTAAGCAGCAAATTTATACTGCTTAGCGAGTGAATCGGGCCCTTTATCTCTTTCCAAGCGTTGATAAATCTCCCTCTAAGGCCCTTATTCTGATCGGTGCGGCCGGATCCGGATATGCGGCCAGCACCGTGCGTCCTAAACCCCGCCTTCCATACGGATCGCCAACTCCGTCCGTACGCGGTAAGAAGCTGTCCGAACGGACCGCACGTGTATTTCTCATGAATACACCTCCTCCATCTAAGGGAACCTCCCCCATCATTCGATGGTCGCAGGACCGAGTGGCCAGGCAGCTCCCGCAACCTCAGACCACACGGGCATTTCTCCGTGCAAAAGCAGGGATCTGGGCGGGCAGCTGACATCCGGCAATGTCATATGTCCGCCCCCTACACATGCGTCACGGCCGCATTACCATACGTACGCCCAGCGTTTGCATGGGAACGCCCATGAAACGCGGGGCGTATGCATATGGTAATGAGCCCAAATAGCCTTTCACGCCCCTCTCCACCCCCTGTTCGTAGTGTACACATTTTATGCGGAATGTGGCCGTGCGTCCCGCTCGCACATGCGCAGAGACGCCTCTGCACATGCGCAGACACAAAACATCGGCGGCACGAACGCACGCGGATATTAACGCACCAACCAGAATAAGGGCCTATATCCTTTATTACAGGTACCATACTAACACACCGGTTGCTCTGAACATACCGCGAAACGTCATCTTCTGTCCAATTAGCCCCCAGCAATTAGCTATAGTATCACTGTATTATTATAATTACCTCTCCCACCTTCAGTGCATGTATATCCCTCTAGTTCCCAGGCTCCGGCGCTTGTGTATCACCGCAGAGATCCATTTCTGGGGTTATTTTATAATTTACGCCTTTTCCAAGTAGTTTAAAAAACAAAAGACTAATAATGTCTATATTTATATCGCTGTTAACACTTAAACAAGGAGCTAAAATTAAACTGTTAATGACAGTATGGAAATAATGATGTGTGGAAGGATAAAGGGACGTGTGAAGCACTTCAGGTGTGAAAGTATATTTCCATGCAGGGAGAAAATAGACTAGATACAAAAGTTACGAAGTCTCAGCACAGACCATAAATGGGAGTTGTTTTCCTGCTGAGAGCTGGATGTTTCAGCTGATGTGTTGGACGTGGGAAAGGAAAGAAAGTAGTTTTTGGAGCCCCTATGCACCCCATAGCCCCCCCCCCCCCATTCATGTGTTTGCAGGAGAACTTGGCAAGCAACCAGGATTGTAAGGTTTTGTTTACTCTGTTGAGACAATTGTTTCAAAAACTGTAGCTGCAGGAAACTGATTTACTGTATTTTTTTCAACTAGAGGCATAAACAGGCTTGCCTCCCCTCCCAGAATGGCCCGGAGCCTCCCAGAAATCGGGTCCGCCTCCTGCCCCCCTGGGAAGGTAGGCAAATCTCCTGCTTTGTGGTAATAGACCCAGCAGCTCCCCCATGCCCGCTGGTTTAATTACCGGAAATCCGGGTCCGCGGAGAGGGGGCGGGGCTAAAATGATGCGATCGCTGCATTTTGCGTCATTTACGCCCCACCCCCTCTCTGCGACCCGTGAATCAGTTTTCCAGCATGAGGGGCTGGGCAAGTGATGTCAGCCTTGCTCCCACCCCCCTGACGTGTTGCCTCTCCGGGCTTCTCCCGGAGAGGTGAATTTGAAAGTAGGCAAGTATGGGCATAAAGCACATGTTAGAATTCAAATGTACATTCTCTAGCTCTCTATGCTGGAATAGATAGATCATGAATAGAGTGTCTGACTGCAATGCTACAGGCGATGGGTTTGAATACTGGGTATGTCAGCATCTGTAATAGAGAACAGTGAGACTGAATAACAAAGAGCTCTCAAGCTAAGTTCATGAATGTTGTATAGGTATTAACGATGGAACGGGTGTGGGAAGGAGACAGGAGATGCCATGCTTCGAAGAGGAGGGAAGCTACAAGTGAAAGTACAGTAATTAAAACAGATAATTAACAAGTACCACAACAGCGCCCCCTTCCCTGCAGCACTGTGTGCATTGGCACACTCCACACCTCTCCAGTTACAGCCCTGCTTGCATTCTAGAGTGCACACTACACAACAAGGGACGTGGTCACCACTTTACTCTCGAATCTGGATCTGTGCGTCTCTCCCAAAACAGACAGCACCAGACACCAGCTCTCCGCATAATGTTGAATTTTAACGTTTAGAGCGGAATAAAAATCTGCATATTTGATGGGATTTCATTTCATCAGTAACTTCCAGGCAGAGGAGGATTTAATCCTCATGGGGCCCTAGGCAAGATACCAGTATGGGGGCCCCTCCCTCAAACAATCCATAACACTATATAATTTGCTGCTGATCGCAGGTGGCATCAACTTTGGGAGTGTGGGCGGGTCATGTGATCTCTGCTTCCAGGCTCTGGTTTAGGTAGAACCCCCCCCCCCCCCCCCACACACACACACACACACACACACACATTCCCCATGGCCTGTAACTTGACAGGTGCAATCCTGGGAGGTGTGGGTGGGTGAGGCGCTGTGCTGTCCCCATTGTATATATATAAGTCAGTCAATCTTCTAAAGCTTCCATTTCTACCCTGTGCACTGAGAGTGACAATCTGGCATCAGGAAAGCGCCTCTCCACCCCGAGCCACAGCTCGCTGCCTCCAACCGCTCGCTGTACAATCGTCCCATCAATTCCTGTCTCCTTCCAGCTGTTGGCCAGAACGAGAGCTCTGGAACCACAATATCCATAAATACATTTCAGTGCTGGCTCAATAAGGCAATAGACCCATCTCGTCTAGGAAGGGAAAGCCGCGGCTACATCCTTCCATCTGTTCTTTTATACCAGTAGAGGGATATATAGACGCTCAGTCTCTGCTTATTGAATATATAGGATGCTGCCCAGACAATGTGACACATACACGATATCTAGCGACATCGCCCTACACAGTAATGGCAATCTCCAGCTGGATGTAGGCTGCGCCCTATGTTAAATTACCCTCTGAACATCTGTCTCTTGTGAGACCGGGGAGAGATAACTTGTAGGGAACCTCTCCAGCTCTCCACGTCCGCCATCCGTTACAGGTGACTTAGATGGATGCTGCTGACATTAGAGTCGCTCGCCCTTTACGCTTGTTTTATTTTTTAGCTGTGATCAGCCTAAATGCGCCCTCATTTTTAATTCTTCTGTGGGTGTTTTATGGCTGAATGGAGAAGTCTGTCGGCAAATCCTTCGCTGCCTTGGAAAGTTAGAGCCTGGATTTATATCCTGTGCTGCCTGCGCAGTTAGAGTCTGCTTTATTGCTCTCTACTCCTTACTTACACTGCGTTACCCGCTGCTTCGCTTAACCTCTGCGGTGCCAGGGAGACTGAGGAGAGGAATGTGGCCCGTTCTGTTCTGGTGGCAGGGCTGGTTTATCGTGATCCTACTGGTACTGGGGTCTAGAGCAGGCATGGCCAAACTGTTGTGAAACTACACATCCCAGCATGCCTTGCCATAGTTTTAGCATTCACTAATAGTAAAACTGTGGCAAGGCATGATGGGTCTTGTAGTTTCACAACAGATGGAGGGCCATTTTTTGGCCATGACTGGCCTAGGGTTTGGTAGGGCTGCAGTGACAGGCACCTCTTGCAGGGGGAGCAGGGTCTCTTAGGAACCACAATTAAATAGGGGTGTTTGCTAATAATTAATAGATAAAGGGCTGGATTAATAGATGTACACAAATGCATTTGCAGCTGCGAAGGTGTACACAGGAGCTGCGTAGAAATATGCAAATGTTGCATATACCAGCAGCGGCATACAAAGATGCGGCATCCATCACAGATCAGTCAATTACAGAAGTTCTAAATAGCTATTTGACCAAGGCAGCAAGAAACAGGACATCAGAACCATTGCAGCTGTGCACCGGGTCGCAGTCGCAGCGTCAAGCACACCCCCCAAAATGGTTACAGTACCTCAGTGATGCCACTAGTTCCTTAGGAGTTACTTTAGTTATGTAGTTTGGTCCTGGGAGTTGCCTCAGTGATGTCAAACAGAAAGGTTAAAAACAACCGGCGCTTTACCTCAAAGTAGCTGCACGAATCTCTAGTTTTAGCAACTACAACCTGCTAAAACAAACAAGTACATATAACAAAAGGTGGTTTAGAGATCTCTGCGCTGCTTATCCTCTCAAAAAATTGATGGTCAAAACCGTTGCCTCAAACAAAGATTTTCTCTGTGTTCACCAAAGATGTTATTTCTTCAGTATAAGCCGAATCTCCACATATAGGACAGGAAAGAGAAACAGCAAGAAACAGACCGTCAGGCAACTTTCTTTACGTATATATAATGGAATATAATCCAAAGGGAGGGGGATTCCCAAAATCCCAATGTGGATGGCTTACACGTGCTTACAGGGATAACGTGTGTGGTAATCCTATCTGGGTATCTTTTTATGGGACCACCAATATGTGCTCAAACGATGTTAGCTTACATGTGCTTACATGCAAGTCGCCTGGGTTACATATATAATGGTATCTTTACAGACTTCTATGGGACCACCACTTAAGTGCTGAAAACGATGTTATCTTACATGTGCTTACATGCAAGATGCTTAAGGTACACACAGAAAGGTATCTTTTTGCTTGACTTTGAAACAACAATGCTCACACTGTCTTACGTGATTAAAAAGCTGCTTCAATCATACAAAGGTATCTTTCTCTTTGTTCAGGACAGATGTATTTTCATATGTAATAAAGAAAACATCTCCTCATGGTGCAGATATGATAAAGACACAAGACTTTATTTACAAAATATAATAAAATGGCAGGCCAAGCCTCGTACCGTAGGTCAGGGATACAACAGCAGGGAAATGAATGGAAACCCGGGTAACTCCTGCTGCAATCTCAACCTGGTGAAGATTGCAGCAGGAGTTACCCGGGTTTCCATTCATTTCCCTGCTGTTGTATCCCTGACCTACGGTACGAGGCTTGGCCTGCCATTTTATTATATTTTGTAAATAAAGTCTTGTGTCTTTATCATATCTGCACCATGAGGAGATGTTTTCTTTATTACATATGAAAATACATCTGTCCTGAACAAAGAGAAAGATACCTTTGTATGATTGAAGCAGCTTTTTAATCACGTAAGACAGTGTGAGCATTGTTGTTTCAAAGTCAAGCAAAAAGATACCTTTCTGTGTGTACCTTAAGCATCTTGCATGTAAGCACATGTAAGATAACATCGTTTTCAGCACTTAAGTGGTGGTCCCATAGAAGTCTGTAAAGATACCATTATATATGTAACCCAGGCGACTTGCATGTAAGCACATGTAAGCTAACATCGTTTGAGCACATATTGGTGGTCCCATAAAAAGATACCCAGATAGGATTACCACACACGTTATCCCTGTAAGCACGTGTAAGCCATCCACATTGGGATTTTGGGAATCCCCCTCCCTTTGGATTATATTCCATTATATATACGTAAAGAAAGTTGCCTGACGGTCTGTTTCTTGCTGTTTCTCTTTCCTGTCCTATATGTGGAGATTCGGCTTATACTGAAGAAATAACATCTTTGGTGAACACAGAGAAAATCTTTGTTTGAGGCAACGGTTTTGACCATCAATTTTTTGAGAGGATAAGCAGCGCAGAGATCTCTAAACCACCTTTTGTTATATGCCTCAGTGATGTCACTAGTTACTGGGAAGTTTCCTCAGTGATGTCACTAGTGGTAATACTAGTTCATAAGGAAGCTATTTCAGAGATGTCACTAGCTCCTGGGAAGTTATCTCAGTGATGTCATTAGTTACTGGGGAGTTACCTCAGTGATGTCACTAGTGGTAATACTAGTTCATAAGGAAGCTATTTCAGAGATGTCACTAGCTCCTGGGAAGTTATCTCAGTGATGTCATTAGTTACTGGGGAGTTACCTCAGTGATGTAACTAGTTCCTGTGTTACTTTAATGATGTCACTAGCTCTTGGAAAGCTACCCTAGTGATGGCACAAGTTTCTGGGGATTTACCTTTGTGAGGTCATTAGTTCCTGAGGAGTTACCTCAGTGATGTCACTAGTTCCTGGGGCGTTACCTCAGTGATATCACTAGTTCCTGGGGAGTTGCCTTAGTGATGTCACTAGTTCCTGTGTAGTTACCTCAGTTATGTCACTAGTTCCTGTGTAGTTACTGTACCTCAGTGATGTCACTAGTTCCTGTGTATTTACCTTAGTGATGTCACTAGTTCCTGTGGAGTTACCTCAGTGATGTCAGTTTTTCCTGTGTAGTTACCTCAGTGATGTCACTAGTTCCTGGGGAGTTGCCTTAGTGATGTCACTAGTTCCTTTGTAGTTACCTCAGTGATGTCACTAGTTCCTGTGGAGTTACCTCAGTGATGTCACTAGTTTCTGTGGAGTTACCTTAGTGATGTCACTAGTTCCTGTGGAGTTACCTTAGTGATGTCACTAGTTATGGAAATCCTAGTACCAGCCAAGCACACACGTAGTGTGCTCTCATACTCATGTGTTACATGGGTATGGGTTGTTAGGTCGATATTGTCTAGGTCGACCACTATTGGTTGACAATCAAAAGGTCAACGCGTCAAGAAAGGTCAACATACATTAGTTCGACATTGTCAAAAGGTCGACACAATCAAAAGGGCAATAAGAAAATGGCTGACATATGAAAGCTCGGCCTAATGAACGCATCCCATGTTACATGTAATAACGATGGACCCTGTGACTTACTGATGACACAGCAGAGGCCATGTCACAATGAATGAGTTGATAGCGGCATGTGCCGTGTGCGGAGGTCGCGGATAAGGCGATAGAGCGGAGGCATTTCCTGCACCCTGTACTGGATAATAATATTAATGTCAGAGGGACTGTCACGCTGTCCTCAGGACCAGGACTAATGCGCTGACCTTTAGCTGTGTGCTTGGAAGTATTGGAGACAATTCCAGGTTGTATTACGATCCCGCATAGACGTCTGTTATCACAGCATTCATTCTGCCTCCTGCTCCCTCCTGATGTCCATGAATAATGCGCAGGGTCGCCCAGGGCAACGCCGGGCTGCTTTAAATGTAAAGGGACAACCTGCTCCCACAGTAGTATATGAGGGATTGGCCTCGATGGGCTTACACCATGTTATACTTCATAATTAACCCTTTGTTTACTGAGGGGAGGGTTATTGCAGTGTCTGCTTGGTCGGTCTTGGGCCACAGTGACAGCTGGGACATGTGGTTTAGTAAGACATCCATGTGACTGCACTCAGCATGCGAAACAATGGGGGTTATTCTGGTTCTTTTGCTCGCATGCAAATTCGCAGGGGACTGCGGCCGGAGGGGCATGGGGCGACAGGCTCGCCTATGGGAATGCACAGTGTTTCATAGGGTTCCCATGCAAATCACCTGGTGACGCGGGTGCGGGAGGCGGTCAGCTGACATCACCGGTCATCAGCAGTCCGCCCAGTTCCTGTTGAATGTGCACGTAAATCTAAGTGACCTGAGAGTACTGAGATATGTGTGCACCTTCCACATCCTTCGCTGGTCGGTGACCGGCGAAGGATGTGGGTGTTTCACCATAGGCTGCGAATGGGTGTTTATGTTAAACATCCATTCGCAGCCATGCAGGCAAACCCGGCATGCAAGGAGGAGGGAGGGTGGACCTGCGAGCAGTATGCTGTGTCTGGGGGACTCGCAAGGCTGCGAATGTGGCAGCCTTGCAAGTCAACCAGAATAAGGGACAATGGGCCTTATTCTGGTTGGTGCGGCCGGGCCGTACGCGTACGTCCCGGGGTTTGTAATGATCTGCGCATGCGTACATTCGCTAATGCGCAGGCGCGAACACTCCACAACGCTTACGGACGGGTCTCTACGTGCGAAAAAACCTGTACGCGAGTGTACGGGCATTGGGGGCGGCATAGGGGCCTTGGGGCGGCATAGGTGGCATAGGGGAGCGGCCGAAATAATGAGGGAAAATGGGCGTAAATATGGGCGTACACGGGGGTGTGCACCAAAAATGAGCGGTGCTACTACCGCACGATCGACTAAAGCACCGTTCATTTCGGACACAACACAGGCGGCCGCCAACCGCCAGCTCAGACCACCCCTACAGATACCGCATGCCAGCGTGCGCCTGGGTTAGCTAATTTACGCTGATTACTACCAAACACATACACCTGAATGTAATAACCAATGCTGCAGTCTATTAAGTCCAAACCATGATTTCACTACCTGCAAGCCACACACAGCACTCAAACACATTGGAAGCTTATCTTTCTACACTTCTCTACATTTAAAGGTTTGTTTAATTTAAGGTAAGAATCTTTTTAAGACCTGCTTATATATGCTAAGGTAGGTATTTGTTAAACAGTTATACACATTCACTACGTGCTTTCATAGACTTTACACAGTAGCACACTCAATCTACACAAGTCGACATGTGTCAACGTGTTCACTCTAATACAAACATAGGTTTTGTATTTATGATACAGTAACATAAACCACATCTAACACCTACAAAGGATGTTTCAGCAATGTTTTAAGCCCATGGCCACTATTTTGCACATTAATTAATTCAATCAATTAATTAATTTTCATAATTATAGTTGAAAGGCAAGATTTGCAGGTCCATATATGTGAAGGGTATGCCAGTGTACACGGACGTACGCTCACTCTCACGAGCGGTGACATAAGCTGACTTTTCTATTGAAAACAATAGGGACCCGTCCGTGCAAGCTGGCGTACGCTCAGATAGCCGCAAGAAGTCGGTGGGAAGACGGCCGAGAGACGTCCGTAAACGGTGGTGTACGCTCAGTTGTACGCCAGTTGTCGGAGTGTAAGGGCTGGTCCGTCCGTGTACGTTGCCGTACGCTCAATTGTACGCCACTCCCCTTCTACATTGTTTATGCCCGTACGTATGCGGCTGAGTTGTGGGTGGACTTAACCCCAACGGCCGCGTACGGCTAGCGTACGTTAATAGTGAACGTACGCACGTTTGGCCGCTCCGATCAGAATAACCTCCAATGTCTCAAGTTCTTTATTATCAGAGGGGAATACGGTACAGGGCAAAGGGTGCAAATTGCTGTTGCTGCAGCATTTAAATGCCATCAACTGCGCTTCATCTCGCACCCTTTGCCCGCCCCGGCCACATCCATGATCACACAATTTTTTTCTGCACTATAAGGCTGCCGTAAAGAACAGATTTTGGATTTGCCCATAGTTCAGAGGAGTCACCTCTTTATCTGATTGGGGTAGCAGGGTTGGGGTAGTAGTTATCATTGTTGCCTCAAAGCAATGGGTTCTTGGGTTTGATTCTCACCATGGACCTATCTGTGCAGAATTTGTATGTTCTCCCCGTCTTTGTGTCACTTTCCTCACACACTCCAAAAACATACAGATTAGTCCTAGCATTAAATGTGTGCGTGTACATGTGATAGAGTTTCAGTATGGGGAAGGGGATATTGGGATTATTGACCTGTGCACCAGTACCACATGAGATTTGAAGTACAATATATATGATATATATGATGATCCACTATTTTTATATATCAAGTGCCTCTGCACTAATAGACGCTGTGGAGGTGCTCCCCTGAGAGTAATATATGATACAAACAGAGAAAAAGAAAAGTACTCTCTTTTTTTGGGGGCACGCTTTGATTATAAAACTTAACGTTTAATTATAAATGCATTAAAAAGGTTTTATTCAATGACATGACAGGACGAACACACATTAAACATATAAAATACTGAGAACTCTATTTTATGTGAGTTCTATAACAATTGTGAATTGGTCTTGGTCACAAAATTTTACCAATCTAGAGAAGAGTTCTGATTGGGAACTGCCAATCACACAAAAAGGAGGTACCACAGTATATGAAGTGGACCGCGAATATTTTTACTAAAAATACACCTGTAATAGTTAATTTGTAGATGCTTTGTCAGGCCTATTCTCTTGCTATTATTTAGAAAGGATAAAGGCAAGAGTCCCTTCTACTAACATAGGGTTCAAAAATCAATACAATTTTTCTTGAGAGAGTTTTTTCATGCAGCCCATAGTGAGTATATATATTGTAAGAAAAAGAGGGGGGGTTTGAGGCAAACTGGTGTTAGTACACCCCTGCAGTTTGTTTGTTACCACGGTGACTGCTGCTGATTGCTCTCACCGGGCTGGCTCAACCAGTCCTTACAATTGAGCGGGTCTATCCGTGTGACAGTTGCAGATTTGGGTGTGAAAAAGTAAGGGTATGAAGTATCTCAATGTTAGAGTGGGTGACTCCCTGGTTGGCAATGCCCTTGCAGAGATGTCTACCCTCAATCAGTGAGGTTTCTGCCCTGAAAGTGTATAATTTTAAGGGCAGATTGGTTGCACTCTTGGGCATATGTGCACGCTGCTTTCTCCCACTTGCTTTTCAGTATTGGTGGGCGATGAGCGGTGCACTTTACCTTTGAGTGTAACTTGAAAAAGTCCCCACAGATAAGAAAAAAGACAATAAGCAAAAAGTAGAGAAGAGATTTCACCGGGTTGAAAAGAATGTGTCGAGGGAAAAAAATGATTTTTTGAACGTCACATTAATTCCACTGAATTGTGTGCATATCTATATCAATTTTCAGCTGCATGGATTCCTTAAGTTTGTACGATAAATCAATAGTCTAAGGAATGACTTTCAATAATCTCTCTCACAAGAGAAAACAAATGATATCTAAATTCCACTATGTTATGTGCATATATACATCAAATTTCAACTATATAAGTTCCTTAAATTTGCATAATAAATCAATAGTCTAATGAATGACTTTCAATAATCTCTCTCGCTAAAAGATAAGCAGTAATCTAGAGATTTTTCAGCAAAAGAGTCACACATATTATGTATCAAAGAATTACTGGGTTTTATAGTATAAATTCCAAGGCTTATTTCTGATACATGGCATATTATGCAAGTAGGCATATGGAGTGGATAGGAATCAAAAAGATCAAAAAAGTCAAAGAATTTTTTACTTTTATTATAATCAGCCCCTTAATAGGGGTCTTACCACCACTCTAATTCCTGCCAGAATGTAACCAAAAAGAGTGTCGGTCTGTAGAAAAGGAATCTCAGGATCTCCCTTCTCAAGGCCTGGAAACGATGTTAAGGAGTCTGGTGCCTCCCCAATGGTTAGAGGTGTAAGCTAGGTGTAGGATAGACAGCTGTTTCGCGGAGGTCCCGCTTCCTCAGTATCCTGATACTGAGGAAGCGGGACCTCCGCGAAACAGCTGTCTATCCTACACCTAGCTTACACCTCTAACCATTGGGGAGGCACCAGACTCCTTAACATCGTTTCCAGGCCTTGAGAAGGGAGATCCTGAGATTCCTTTTCTACAGACCGACACTCTTTTTGGTTACATTCTGGCAGGAATTAGAGTGGTGGTAAGACCCCTATTAAGGGGCTGATTATAATAAAAGTAAAAAATTCTTTGACTTTTTTGATCTTTTTGATTCCTATCCACTCCATATGCCTACTTGCATAATATGCCATGTATCAGAAATAAGCCTTGGAATTTATACTATAAAACCCAGTAATTCTTTGATACATAATATGTGTGACTCTTTTGCTGAAAAATCTCTAGATTACTGCTTATCTTTTAGCGAGAGAGATTATTGAAAGTCATTCATTAGACTATTGATTTATTATGCAAATTTAAGGAACTTATATAGTTGAAATTTGATGTATATATGCACATAACATAGTGGAATTTAGATATCATTTGTTTTCTCTTGTGAGAGAGATTATTGAAAGTCATTCCTTAGACTATTGATTTATCGTACAAACTTAAGGAATCCATGCAGCTGAAAATTGATATAGATATGCACACAATTCAGTGGAATTAATGTGACGTTCAAAAAATCATTTTTTTCCCTCGACACATTCTTTTCAACCCGGTGAAATCTCTTCTCTACTTTTTGCTTATTGTCTTTTTTCTTATCTGTGGGGACTTTTTCAAGTTACACTCAAAGGTAAAGTGCACCGCTCATCGCCCACCAATACTGAAAAGCAAGTGGGAGAAAGCAGCGTGCACATATGCCCAAGAGTGCAACCAATCTGCCCTTAAAATTATACACTTTCAGGGCAGAAACCTCACTGATTGAGGGTAGACATCTCTGCAAGGGCATTGCCAACCAGGGAGTCACCCACTCTAACATTGAGATACTTCATACCCTTACTTTTTCACACCCAAATCTGCAACTGTCACACGGATAGACCCGCTCAATTGTAAGGACTGGTTGAGCCAGCCCGGTGAGAGCAATCAGCAGCAGTCACCGTGGTAACAAACAAACTGCAGGGGTGTACTAACACCAGTTTGCCTCAAACCCCCCCTCTTTTTCTTACAATATATATACTCACTATGGGCTGCATGAAAAAACTCTCTCAAGAAAAATTGTATTGATTTTTGAACCCTATGTTAGTAGAAGGGACTCTTGCCTTTATCCTTTCTAAATAATAGCAAGAGAATAGGCCTGACAAAGCATCTACAAATTAACTATTACAGGTGTATTTTTAGTAAAAATATTCGCGGTCCACTTCATATACTGTGGTACCTCCTTTTTGTGTGATTGGCAGTTCCCAATCAGAACTCTTCTCTAGATTGGTAAAATTTTGTGACCAAGACCAATTCACAATTGTTATAGAACTCACACATGTGATAGAGTGTAAGCTCACCTGGGGCAGGGACTGGTGTGGATGGCCAAATATTCTCTGCAGTACAGTGAGGAATAGCTGAGCGTTATTAATAAATAAACCTAAATGTTATCCCTTTCCATAATTCGGAATGCACAATTGTTTGAGGAATTCTGGAAATCTGGGTCTAGGACTTTTCAGTCTTTGTCCTAAAGGTTCTGAACCGTAAAATACAAATGGCTACAGGAAAATGATTTCATTTATACATTATTCTCATCGCTCCTGCGCAATTCTTCTTGAGACTACACCCAGCACTGATCCTTTACTCTGTTGCAGTCAGAGGATTTGTTACCTAGAAGACCACACACGACTCACTCAAATGTTCAAAAGCTTAAAACTCTCTAAATTGCCCCTTACCATTATAATTTCATTAGTTTCCTTGAAACTAGTGACATGACAGAGGCAATTCCATGAGATCTAGTGACATCACTGCAGTTTCAATAGAAACATGTGACACTGAAGAATCTCCCTAGGAACTAGTGACATCACTGAGATAACTCCTTAGGAACTGGTGACATCACTCTGCTAGCTCTCGATATATTTGTGACATAACTGAGGTAACTCCCTCGGAACCAATGACACCACAGAGGAAACTCTCTAAAAACTAGATACTTCACTGATGTACTGTAACACCCACGGAACTAGTGCCCTCACTGAGGCAAATTTCTAAAAACTAGTGACATCACTGAGAAAACTCCTCAGGAACTAGTGATATTACTGAGGTACTGTAGCTCCCCAAGAACTAGTAACATTACTGAAGTAACTAACCAGGAACTAGTGACATCACTAAAGTAACTTACCAGGAACTAGTGACATCACTGAGGTAACTTACCAGGAACTAGTGAGATTACTGACGTAACTTACTAGGAACTAGTGAGATTACTGAGAAAACATCTCAGGAACTAGTGACAACACGGAGGAAACTCCTCAGGAACTAGTGACATCACTGAGGAAACTCCTCAGGAACTAGTGATATTACTGAAGTGACTTACCAGGAACTAGTGACATCACTGAGGTAACTTATCAGAAACTAGTGATATTACTGAAGTGACCTACCAGGAACTAGTGACATCACTGAGGTAACTTACCAGGAACTAGTGACATCACTGAGGTAACTTACCAGGAACTAGTGACATCACTGAGGTAACTTACCAGGAACTAGTGAGATTACTGAAGTAACTTACCAGGAACTAGTGACAACACTGAGGAAACTCCTCAGGAACTAGTGACATCACTGAGGAAACTCCTCAGGAACTAGTGATATTACTGAAGTGACTTACCAGGAACTAGTGACATCACTGAGGTAACTTTCCAGGAAGTAGTGACATCACTGAGGTAACTTACCAGGAACTAGTGACATTACTGAGGTAACTTACCAGGAACTAGTGACATCACTGAGGTAACTTACCAGGAACTAGTGACATTACTGAAGTGACTTTCCAGGAACTATTTGACATTACTGAAGCAACTCTACAAACTAGTGACATCACTGAGGCGACTTTTCCATTGTTTGAAATGCCAAGCTGAACATACTGTACAATCGTTTTCTAAGCACATTATATTTCCAGTTCTGCATTATCCTCTGCATTATCCTCATCATGTATATTCCGTATATTATAGAGATACAGATGTATATCTATCTTTTTGTTTTGATATGACAGTACATATTAAGGACATTTTTACAAAGTGACCTTAAAATATTTGTCAATACCTTCAGCTCCTTGTATGTTCTAACTTGTTCTCTGTTTCTTTCTTCCCCACAGGTCCAGCAACAAAGAAAAAATATGTCAGCTACAACAACCTGGTGATCTAGACAGCCTGGGCGTGTTCGATGGAAGGAGCAGCTACATTTTCACTCCTGCGTTGTGTGGTGCGGCTTGCTCCCCCTCCACCTGTGCCTCTCCCAAGGCGGCCAATCATGGGAGGAGAGGAGCTGCTGGGACTTGGTGGTGCACAGCGATTGAGTACTGGGGGAAGCTGCTTCATCCAAGCCATCTGAACTATTCCTGGCTTGTATCTCAGGAGCCGGACCAAGGGATGAGCCCCCAGCCCCGCCTGAAGCAAGTTTGTGAGCGGGAGTTTCCAGGGCTCTTATGCCTTTTTTTAGGGGACCATCAGACTCAAAGCATTCTGTACAGTTTCTGAGACCTTTTTACATACCGACTCTTACCCGTTCATGTCCGACTTTTATTTCACCATGTGGGGGTTAATTTTCGACCTCCAGCAAACAAGCACTTCAGTTACCTGGCTTCCATGTTGACCACAATACCCTGTAGGGTCCATTCATTTATCTGGTTGACGCTTACCAAGCTCCCTTTTTTTTCCTTCGTTTTACATTTCATTATCTTTTCATCTGTTTTACTTGTTCACTTTGTCCGTTATTTTTTATATTCTGTTCTTCATCACTGAGAAACAAGGTTTTTTTGTTGTTTTTAAAGACCAAAAACTGTGTGTTTAGCACAGCCCACTTCTGAGCGTGATTGGCTGTCAGGGTCTGGTATGTGATTGGCTGATGTCCGCGGTTCTTCTGTCTCCGAATGCATGTTCTCTATCTGCATCATTTCCTTTCTTCTGTCGGAGGATTCTGCTGTTTGTGTTTGATTTCTCTCCATTTGCCCGTGGCCCCAGGGGGCTCCATTGACAGGAAGTGGGTGGAGGCGGCCACAGCGTTTTAAAAACCCGCCTCTAGGGATCTGTCCGAGTCTAGTTGGCGAGGGCCACGCCGTGGACTCAGATTGTGACAAAAAAAGCATGTATGTTTTCTACTGTTTGTAATGAGTATTTTCTGCTTACGTGCCAACCTCGTGAGACGCCCTCCCCAAATTGCCCTGTGATATTGTCAGAGAATGTATTAAAGATTTTGATTATCTTTTCTAGTATATGTTGTCATCAGAATTTTATGTGTGGCAGATATGCTGAGAATGGGTTTTCTGTTTATTAGGAAACATGACCAGGTGTAGCCCGTTACTGTGTTACAGCTACGATAATACACAGTCATCCATGGTAGGGATGGCTTGTTAAGGAGAAGATATTAAAGAGGTGATTGGATTAGATCAATTTACTGGAGTTGGTACTGCCCACCAAGAGCTCCTAGGTTGGAAGATAAGTATAATATACAATGGTACTGCCCACCAAGAGCTTCTAAGATGGGAGATAATAATGATATCCAATGGTACTGCCCACCAAGTTCTTCTAAGATGGGAGATAATAATGGTATCCAATGGTATCACCCACCAAGAGCTCCTGGGTTGAGAGATAAGAATGGTATCCAATTGTATCACCCACCAAGAGCTCCTGAATTGGGAGATAAGTATGATATCCAATGTTACCACCCACCAAGAACTCCTGGGTTAAGAGATAAGTATGATATCCAGTGGTACCACCCACCAAGAGCTCATGAATTGGGAGATAAGTATGATATCCAATGGTACCGCCCACCAAGAGCTCCGGGGTTGGGAGATAAATATGATATCCAATGGTACCACCCACCAAGAGCTCCTGGGTTAAGAGATAAGTATGATATCCAGTGGTACCACCCACCAAGAGCTCATGAATTGGGAGATAAGTATGATATCCAATGGTACCGCCCACCAAGAGCTCCGGGGTTGGGAGATAAATATGATATCCAATGGTACCACCCACCAAGAGCTCCTGGGTTGGGAGATTCAGGTTTACGCAAGCTTGGAAGCCTGCCGTCTACATTCCAACCAGTGTGTAACACAATGTTCTGCCTACCCCGCAGGTGACACAAGGCAGTCTTGATGTGTCCTCCCCCCCCCCCCCCCTACCCTCGTGGCTGATACAAGACATAAATTAGGCTAAACTGAGAAATGTTTGATTTAACAAAAGATTGAGGGCCAGATTCTCTAAGCTTCAAAAGTGATAAAATGGAGAGTGATAAACAGCCAGCCAATCAGCTCCTGCCTGATATGTTTCAAACACAGTCTCTGACATGACAGGAAGGAGCTGATTGGCTGGCTGTTTTTCACTCTCCATTTTATCACTTTTGAAGCTTAGAGAATCTGGCCCATAATAGTAATATGGGAGGCGGAAACGTTTCATCTCTTACTGAGCACGTCTCTTCAGAATATTGCACAGCAACGCGGCTTTTGTTGCTTTGCAACCACAGCTGAATAGGGCCCAGAGTGAGTTGTGAATATATACTGATGTGCAGCACTCGTCCCCTTCTGTAAAACTTTCTCAGCCTTACACACAATAACATAACAATAGGAGAGAATTATATTTGAAAAAAATGATAACAGCCGTTTTGGGGTCTTTGATTCTATTGTGTTATATGGAGATGGTTCCGTCTATCTGTGTCACAGTTTAGACTCTAATCTCCCCATCTCCTATTTCAGCACAGAAGAACGGAGAGGCGCTTAATGTAACAGCCCTAAATCTCTAGAGTCAGATGAGATTTTACAGACATGACCCTGAGCAGTTTAATGTCATTATAGCGTTTTATGCAATTTTCTTTCTTTGCAAAAAAAAATTTGAGCAAATTCAGTCGTTACTTTCCCCAATACCTAAAAGACTTTGTAATGCAGTTTATACAGCCTTCAAGTGCGGGAAGTGCTGATCTGATGGAGAATGTTCTGTCTGTTAGAGAAAGCAGTTCTCCGTGACGATGGGGGAACAGTACCTCTACCGTTAGTTGGGGCATCAAGGGAATATAGTGGGAGGGGCTCAAGCCAAAGGAGAGTGGCCAGCCCCCAGAGGGGGGAGGGGGGGGCACTAGCACATATGGATTTGGCCATCGGTGCAGTCACCATCGATGGCAATACTGCAACCAGCCAATGATAGTAATAAACTGTGTGATGGATGACCATCGATAGTTTTACCTGTTGATGGTCATCCATTTTCTTTGTCAGACTGGCTCATAAGCGAATCAGAATGTGGGGTCAGGTGTCGGGGGTGGAGCTATGCTCAATTTCTCGACACTTTATAAACAAAAGCAAAACATCGGTTTTGCTGTGCCATCGATAGAGGGAACCCATCTGGTTCTCCCCCCATCAATGGCAAAAGTATTCAACATCATTAATGGTCAATGGCTATCCCTACTTGGCCAACAATAAGAAAGGATATGCGGCCCACTGGGAATTTCCCCATGTGTACCAGTGGGCCAGTCTGATCCTGCGCATCACACCTCTTAAAGAGTGAAGTGGAGAAGTGTTGGCAACCAATCAGCTTGTTACACCTCCCATTAGGTAACCTGGGGAGCAGGATGTATCTATTATCTTGATCAAGATCATTCTGATACATCCACCCTTATTCATCGGCCTACCCGGCATTTGTAATTGCCAGTATGGTGGAATACCTCCTGTGATAGCTCCTCCCATAAGCACTGTCCCTGCAATAAGAAGGCTTCTATGTTTATGACCTGGAAGTCCTTATTGCACATACACATGCCCCCCAGCAGGCATCATCCTGCACCCTCCTGAAGTTTTATATATTAAGTGTGCCCCCCACTGTGGTGATCTCCTCCCCTTTCCTATGGTGCTTGGGAACTGGCCTTGGTGGCTCCCTCATCTGTCGAGCTGACTCCGCCTCCAGCGCTGACCATGACACCCAGCGGGGGGATTTGAAGCTCCCCTGGCACTGATTGTAAGACCCCCATGTGGAGCTTTGTGGCTCCCCCTCCCCCGGGACTGGTCCCAGCAAGCTCCAGCGCTGATCCTCAGACCCAGCAGGGGGATGAGTTGGTGGCTCTCATGGCCAACCTTCAAGCAGGTGGAGAAGCAATCATCAGGTCAGTGCTACCATTCACTCTCCCCAGCTCAGTGCACTCATGTCCCTGACCTCAGCCCAGTGCACCCCTCCATCTGACCAACCATCCCCAGCCCAATGCCCCCCATCTATCCACCCATCCCCTGTCCTCAGCTCAGTGCCCTCCATCTAACAAACCATCCCCAGCCCAGGTCAAACAAGATGCCAAGGTCAGACAAATACACGACTGCTTGTTTGTAGAGAGGAATGGCGGGGTATGTGTTGTGTTCCTGTGCACAATAAGCATCACACCTGTTGCTGTAGCATCACATCGCCGCTCCTCACATACTCACACGACAGCACTAACGAATATAAAACCCAAAGTGTGAGTTCATTCATTTCTGACGTGACACAGAACAAAGAACCCTACTCTCAGCCTGGCGACTGTTTACCGGCACAAAGAGCTTTGTTGTTTGTCCTTCGCTGAATCCCAGCCGCTTCCGGACAATTCCGCAGCAGAATTCTATCAGTTCCTATCAGAAGTCTTCTATTAATATTTGTCACGTTTCACTGCTGTCGTTCAATGAGGCGAATTCAATTTCCGACACCGACGTAATGTGCTGTTCTATTGGGTGTGAAGGAAAACTTGCAATGTCGACATTGCTGTAATTGGCTGATAGCAGCGCAGCAGGGAGTCAGGGCGATGCCTGGTGGCATTTTGTGCCAAACTGAATTCCCCCTAATGATATTTAGTATGGGCAGTAAAGTCTTAGTATTGTAGCCTGTAGTAACCAACCACATACTGTACTAGCTTCCATTTGTCTTGTGTACATAGGCTTGGCTTATTATGAGGGAGGTTACTGCTATGCCTAATATCCCATTCACACCAGCCAAAATTGCTGGTGTGAAAGGGGTTCCAGGAAAATTTGCCAGGATTTCAACCCTGCTCCCGTGACCAGCCCAGGTTACTGGCTGGTGTGAAAGGTACTTAGCTGGGCAGCGGATGGCAGGGTGTCTGGGCAGGGGGGTCCAGACTGCGGGGATCCAGGCAGCGGTGGCTGGTCACTTGAAGCACTATTTGCCGGTAGGAAGCGCTGCTGGATTTGAAAACATATTGAAAAGACTGGCCGGATTCTCTCAGCCAAGCAACGTCCGTCATCTCTTCAATATGTTTTCAAACAGACTGCTGCCTGCACCAGATGGCTGTGCCCGTATTTCTGCCCGCACTGGATTGCTGTGCCTGGACTTCTGCCTGCACTAGATAGCTGTGCCTGGACTGCTGCCTGCACTAGACCGCTGTGATCAGACTGCTGCCTGCATTATACCGCTGTGCCCGGACTGCTGCCTGCACTAGATAGCTGTGCCCAAGCTGCTGCCTCCACTAGATAGCTGTGCCCGGACTGCTGCCTGCACTAGATAGCTGTGCCCGGACTGCTGCCTGCACTAGATAGCTGTGCCCAAGCTGCTGCCTCCACTAGATAGCTGTGCCCGGACTGCTGCCTGCACTAGATAGCTGTGCCCGGACTGCTGCCTGCACTAGATCGCTGTGTCTGGACTGCGGCCTGCACTAGACCTTTGTGATCAGACTGTCCGGACTGCTGCCTGCATTAGATAGCTGTGCCCAAGCTGCTGCCTCCACTAGATAGCTGTGCCCGGACTGCTGCCTGCACTAGATAGCTGTGCCCGGACTGCTGCATGCACTAGATTACTGTGCCCAGACTGCTGCCTGCACTAGATCGCTGTGACCAGACTGCTGCCTGCACTAGGTCGCTTTGCCCAGACTGCTGCATTCACTAGAAAGCTGTGCCCTGACTGCTGCCTGCACTAGATTGCTGTGCTTAGACTGCTGCCTGCACTAGATCACTGTGAACCAACTGCTGCCTGCACTAGATCACTGTGTCTGGACTGCTGCCTGCACTAGATCACTGTGAACCAACTGCTGCCTGCACTAGATCGCTGTGTCTGGACTGCTGCCTGCACTAGATCGCTGTGCCCTGACTTCTGCCTGCAAAAGATTGCTGTGCCCGGGCTGCTGCCCGCACTAGATAGCTGTCCTCGGACTGCTGCCTGCACCAGATCGCTGTGCCCGGACTGCTGCCTGCACTAGATCGCCGTGCCCTGACTTCTGCCTGCAAAAGATTGCTGTGCCCGGGCTGCTGCCCGCACTAGATAGCTGGCCTCGGACTGTTGCCTGCACAAGATTGCTGTGCCCGGACTAATGCCTGCACTAGATACAATAGCTGCACCCAGACTGCTGCCTGCACCAGATCGCTGTGCCCGGACTGTTGCCTGCACTAGATCGCTGTGCCCAGACATACTATATTAAGCATGACATACTTTCTTTGAGTCTCCCCACCTGGTGACAGAACCATACACAGCAGTCTCCTTTTAATTCCAGATCATTATCTTGGAGGGTCCGTGTGTATGGTTAAATATCAGCGCACATCCACATTATTACAAGCTAATTAGTGCCCAGCAAGATGAATAGGAGAAGCTCGGTTTGTTCATTTTGCTTCAGGGAAAATACTCAGAACGGAACAGAAAGAAAGAAGCGCGGAACAAATGAGATTCCGGAGGGCTTCTAGAGGGTTCTCTGTAAATGGCAGGCAGTGGCTGAGGGGGGGGGGGTCTGGGAGGTGGTCCCCGGCCTCCTACGCAGGTTAAAGGCTGGCAGATAGCAATGAGGAAGACAGCAATGATGGGGGGGGGGGTCTGATACATGCAGGGAAGACTGCACAGGACAGATGGAGGTGACTTATTTTGTATAATTAACACCTATTTGGGGATTTCTGATATTAATCATTTAACGGCTTCCACTTTGCTGAGATAGGAGGTTTTACTCAGCAGATTCATCCATCTTTCATGTAATGTTGTTATCCTGCGGCAAAACTTCCCACAGTCTCCATCCTGCTATCCAGCATCTCCATTGCTGCTCGCAGTGTGCTGGCGTTAGCGGCCCCTCCTCTGCGCGGCGCCTCCACGCAGCATCCCACCGGGTCACAGCAAAGCGCAGCGAGCCTCTTCCACAGAGAAAACCGGGAAACAGGATAATCCCTTATACTTGTGGGACGATGTAAACGAAGCGGAGACGGAGGTTGTTTAAATCCAATAAATAGTTTTAAAAAGTGCAAAACTTTATCACAGCTTCATAGTAATTGACGCGACCAGTTAATGAAAATTATATATCATTTGAGTATACAAAATCAAATTACTGTAGTTAGAAGGGATTATTATTGGATATCGCGAAGATTAGCTAACACGTTTCTGTGCGGCCGTGAGATCATCGTCTAGTCAGTGGCGTAACTAGTAATTTTTTTACCTACGTGCTCGTTGCCAGGGGTTACATGCTCATTGCCAGCAGTGTCATGCTTTTTGCCAGGGGTAACGGGTTGCATGCATGTTGTTAGGGGTTTCATGATTATTGCCAGGGGTTACATGCTCATTGCCAGAAGTGTCATGCTCATTGACAGGGGTTGCATTGCGGCCGTGAGATCATCGTCTAGTCAGTGGCGTAACTAGTAATTTTTTTACCTACGTGCTCGTTGCCAGGGGTTACATGCTCATTGCCAGCAGTGTCATGCTTTTTGCCAGGGGTAACGGGTTGCATGCATGTTGTTAGGGGTTTCATGATTATTGCCAGGGGTTACATGCTCATTGCCAGAAGTGTCATGCTCATTGACAGGGGTTGCATTGACAGGGGTTGCATGCTCGTTGCTAGGGGGTTGCATGCTCATTGAAAGCAGTCTCATGCTCATTGACAGGGGTTGCATGCTCATTGCCAGCAGTGTCATGCTTGTTGCCAGGGGTTGCATGCATGTTACTAGGGGTTTTATGATTGCTGCCAGGGCTTAAATGCTCATTGCCAGCAGTGTCGTGCTCATTGCCAGGGGGTTGCATGCTCATTGAAAGCAGTGTCATGCTCGTTGACAGTGGTTACATGCTCACAGGTGGGCCAGTGTTCCCAGAATCCATCACTTCCATGTAACGATATACACGATGTACTTCCCTGACAGACGCAAAAGGCCCATTAGGACCTCTAGCACCAGTATCCTCCAAGGTGTCAGCCATTTTTGGTGATAGCACGTACTTGGGAACTGTGGCAGATGGTTGCCTTCTCTGCATGTGTTATATTCTGTAGCTCTCACATAGATGATGGCACCATGGGCAGAATGGCAAAAGGTTATTTTAAGTATTGTCATCATTATTTTATCCCAATGTCCCCAACATCAAATTAATAGTTCAAACCATTGGTGGATCCAGAGGGGGGGGGGGGGGGGGGGTAGGGGGAGGTGCTGTGGCACAACTATAAATCCAGATATGGGAGCCACACCAGCTGGTGCCGCCAGATATATCCCGCTGTGGACTTTCCGGCAGTCAGTGTGGCGATCCCCAGCCCCTGGATCCGCCACTGGGCCCTGCCCTCACACACTCCCATATATTATAAGCCCACATCCAGCATTAAATTTATAGAATATGCTTCCAACCTTCTCAATCCCACATCCACTGCAGGAACACGGGGACATTTCCCAAAATGCCAGAGTCTCCAGGAAATTCTAAAGGTGTCCATACACGTTACAATTATTGTATACAATATTGTATACAATATCGCATCTCATCCGATCTGGGTTTTGCGATGACATAAAATGAGATGAGATCTAGTACAAAAAGTACGTGCTGCACCTACTTTTTGTACTAGATCTCATCTCATCTGATGTCATCGCAAAACCGAGATCGGATGAGATGCGATATTGTATACAATAATTGTAACGTGTATGGGCACCTTAAGAGCCAAGGCAAGTAAGGTTCTTATTGACTGGTTACCAGTACATCAAAATGATGGGACAATATAACAGTAACACCAGAGCCGGTGGCTGTGCGTGCCCCAAAAATGCAAAAATGTAATTGCTCTGTCGGACTCTAGTGGTCACTGGTGTGCAATACACTTGAAATTGCCGCATAGAGATAAAGAGCAGCGTTGGCATTTTTTTACATTGGATAAGCTGCACTGTAATATAACCATTAAGGGGGAGTGGCCTAGTGTTGTGGGGTGTGGCTTCAGCTGCCTCCACTGGAGGGTGGATAAAGAACCATTAAGGGGGAGTGGTCTAATGTTGTGGGGTGTGGCTTCAGCTGCCTCCACTGGAGGGTGGATAAAGAACCATTAAGAGGGAGTGGACTAATTTTGTGCGGTGTGGCTTCAGCTGCCTGCACTGGAGGGTGTATATAGAACCATTAAGGGGGAGTGGTCTAATGTTTTGGCGTGTGGCTTCACCTGCCTGCACTGGAGGGTGGATAAAGAACCATTAAGGGGGAGTGGCCTAGTGTTGTGGGATGTGGCTTCAGCTGCCTGCACTGGAGGGTGGATAAAGAACCATTAAAGGGGAGTGGACTAGTGTTGTGGGGTGTGGCTTCAGCTGCCTGCACTGGAAGGTGGATAAAGAACCATTAAGGGGGTGTAGTCTAATGTTGTGGGGTGTGGCTTCAGCTGCATGCACTGGAGGGTGGATAAAGAACCATTAAGGGGGAGTGGTCTAGTGTTGTGGGGTGTGGCTTCAGCTGCCTGCACTGGAGGGTGGATAAAGAACCATTAAGGGGGTGTAGTCTAATGTTGTGGGGTGTGGCTTCAGCTGCATGCACTGGAGGGTGGATAAAGAACCATTAAGGGGGAGTGGTCTAGTGTTGTGGGGTGTGGCTTCAGCTGCCTGCACTGGAGGGTGGATAAAGAACCATTACGGGAGAGTGGTCTAGTGTTGTGGGATGTGGCTTCAGCTGCCTGCCCTGGAGGGTGAATAAAGAACCATTAAAGGGGAGTGGACTAGTGTTGTGGGGTGTGGCTTCAGATGCCTGCACTGGAGGGTGGATAAAGAACCATTTAGGGGGAGTGGTCTAATGTTGTGGGGTGTGGCTTCAGCTGCCTGCACTGGAGGCTGGATAAATTGGGTCATTTGCAAAAACCTGCCCCAATTATATACGTTCAAAATGTTGAGTAAAAAAACATTATATTTCCTATATAAGGTAACATTGCAGGTCAATATCATGACTAAAATGTTCCCTTGGCAATTTTCACACCAATTTTGACAAATTCACTTGGCACTCAGAGGGTTAAGTTACTGGTCTGTTCAGCTTGTTTTGAATATTTATTCAATCAACCTATCCCAGGTCAGCAACATAAAATCAGTGTGTGGGTTGGATACAGCTAGAGGCCATTAATCTGCAGGAATGAGTCACGTACGGAGTTCCCATAGGCACACGGAATCTAGTTGTTGTGCTATTGTGCCAGATTGTCCTGCCATGCGACGGGTTAAACCACAATGAAACCTGTCACTTGTTCTTCCTGTAATTAAGCTCTGAATGAAATCCACAGGCAGCTAAAGTTCTAAACACGAACAGGGATAAACTTCTCGGAAATCCCAAAGCTGGAAGCATTCCGCTGATTTCGCTCTCATCTAAAGCCCAGAAGATTAACTCAAAACGCGTTTCTGGATTGTAAATACTTTCTTCTTCTGGCCTCCGGCTTCCAGGTCTTCTCCTGCATGTAAGCGGCTAAGGAGCGGTTTAGGGGAGGGAGCCGCTGGTTCAGATTTGTCCTAACAAGGTGATCAAAGGCAATTTGTGCCAAAAAAAAAGACACTCAGGAGACAAGTTACAGGGATCCTGGGGTAAAGGACAATCACCCCGCACCTGCACGCAGAAAACAGGGGAGGGCAGAGCGGTCTGGGGCGAGCTGATAAGAGCGACGGCCACCTGGATTCTTACAGAGGGGCTTACGTTATCTGCTTCATGAAGGAGGAGGCAGATAAATAGCCATAGATGGTGCTGTCAGATCAGCTGTAATCCCCCAGCCCTCTTCTGTCTGCCTGGTGGGGCTTACTGTACTGTAGGTCACTTACTGTGCCAGGTTATCCTGCAGTAACACCTGCAGGCTGAGAATGTGTTACTGCATCTGCAATAGGATCAGTACCAGGTAATACCAGGGGCCTGGTATTAAAAAAAGTGCAACAATGTCGTGTCCATGGCAGAAGCATCCTGAACTCCCGGGCAATGAGCGGGTAGTGCGGTACAACTGTAAGAGGCATTAATATGTGTGGCATTAATATGTGGGGCATAATATGGTGCAAGGGGCATTACTGTGTGGGGCATAATATGGTACAAGGGACATTACTGTGTGGGGCATATGGTACAGGGGGCAGAGGAAGCAGCAGTGACTGCTGGTCCCTGCCTCAGCTTCTCCTATGCGTGTGACGTCATCACGTCACACGCTGGAGAGGGCAAACAGAGCAGAGGAGCCGGGAAGATTCAAGCTGAGCATGGAGGGAGCCTCAGGGAGCAGAGAAAACAGTGTCCCAATCCACCCAGTCCTAGTCCCGGGAGCGCAGGAAGTCTCTCTCTCTAACCTGCATATCTGAGGTGAGGTCCGTCCTGTCTCTCCCCCCCCCCCCCCCCCCCCCTTCCTCCCAGCAGCACACTGGTAGGAAGTTCAGAACTGTTTCTGTGCACAGTGCACACTCGCAACCTCCGTCTGTCCGCGCAGGCTGGGCAGCTGCAGCATCGTCCCTCTCCCTGCTTTCTGTTCCTGACCATACTGTGTCCTGCTCCAGCGGCTGCCTTCTCTTCCCCTGCACTCTGCACTCCGGTTACAGAGCCCTCCCCTTCTACAGGCTTCAGCACAGGAGCTGAACACAACAATAAGGTTAACCCTTTCAAACCCTGGATTTCTACAGTGGGATGCAAAACAGTCAGTGTCTGTGTCATCACATGTCAGCATATTTGTGTCTGGGTGTCTGTGTTATGTCTCTAGATGTCCGCGTCTGTCAGGATCAGTGTCTCTATGTGCAGTTTGTGTGTCAGCGTATCCCTGTGTATAGGCATCTGTCAGTGTCTATGTGTCAACATGTGTGTCTGTGTCAGCGTCCATGTATAAGCTTGTCAGCGCCAGTGTTTTAGGATCTGTCCATTTTTCAGCATATATCTGTTTTTTGGCGTCTGCGTGTCCAAGCATTAACATATGTCAGCATACAGTACTTCCCATCTGTACCGATTTTCATGGGACAGGGATTTTTTGTCTGTCCCATGACATTTTGCGCCTACACAGAGGGGCTGGGGGCATGCCAGAAGCTCACAGAGCGCTTAGCATGCCTCCATAGTGATGAAAACGGGAGGCATGGCTTGTGGGAGCATTATTCCCAATAATCCTTGCCCCCTCTCAGTGCAGTCACACACTTTTTCTGGCGGCGGTGCGGCTTCGTCGCACAGAAGTCCTAATTATAGATTAAGAAGCATTAGGATGTGTGACATACAGTATAGGGTGGAATTGAATGCCGCCTGAGTTCAGTGCAGTGCAAGATGTCTGCTGAATTATGACGTTTTTAAAAGGGGCATTAACTTACAAGGCAAAACCATGCCTGTTAAGTTAATTCCCCTTTAAAAAACGTCAGAATTCAGCAGACATCTCGCACTGCACTGAACTCAGGCGGCATTAAATTACGGCCATAGTGACTTAGGTGTGTGGAGTATAGTGTAAGGTTAATGACAGCATGTGGCATATAGTGCAAGGGGCATTATGATGTGTGACGTAATGTTTGGGGGGGGGGGGGGGGGGCGCCAGAAACTTTTTTGGCTGGGGGGAGCAAAATTTATAGTTATGCCACTGGGTGCAAAGGGCATTACTGTGTGGGGCATAATATGGTACAAGGGGCATTACTGTGTGGGACATAATATGGTACAGGGGGCATTACTGTGTGGGGCATAATATGGTGTCAGGGACATTATTGTGTGGGGTATAATATGGTGCAAAGGGCATTACTGTGTGGGGCATAATATGGTACAAGGGGTATTACTGTGTGGGACATAATATGGTACAAGCTCTGACTAGTGTGTGGGCAACCTTACCTTCTCCACTCTTTGGAAGGCTGTATAACCCCCCCCCCCCCCCCCCCCCCCGTTATTACCAGTGGATCCCCCCTCCTCTGCGGCATCCTCCTCTGTGTATCTCCACAGCAGCTGGTGCTGCGCATGGTGAATAGCCCTGGTATACACTGATACAGGGGGGGGGGGAGCGATATGTGTCCATTAATGATAACTACATCTGTAATAGGCGTTTAACATAATAGTGCACAATAGTAAACAGGGGTCTAATGGTTTGAGTAATGAGGGCGCTGTAATCCGCTGCTGGTATTAGGTCTGGTTATTATTCAGCAATAATGTGATACCACGCTGAACACATTAATATGTATGTGCTACACGGATCTCCAGACAGCTAGTAACCCACCAATAATCAGAATAAGAGCTGTCCGTCCATTGCCAGGCTGAGGATCCCATCCCTGCACTGCGCTCCAGATCAAAGGGTCAACGGTGTCTAGGTCAACAGACAATATTTGACCCAAAAAGGTCAACAGGAACGAGGGTCGACATAGAAACGATCTACACAAGCAAAAGGTAGATACATGAAAGTGTCGACATGAGTGTTCCGTATTTTTGTGTCAATGTCGACACATGTCGACATGGACCCCAATAAGTGTAGCCCGTACTCTCACGTGGTGCTTCCCTCCGCTAGCACTGCGCTCGGAACAATTGCAGCCCACGTGGATCAGAAGGCATGAAGGAAATCATGAAAAATGCATGGCAACCTATTCCTGTGTCGGCCATCATCTGGATACCGCGCACTGATCATTTCGCTCGCTGCGTCTCTGGGTTCTGCTCCGCTTTGCCAGGTCCCGCACCACGCCGATGCTGCTCTCCAGGGACCCTGCGCCTGTAGAATGCAGTGACAGGCACCGATGCAGCCCATAGAAGCCGGATAGAGCTGCACGGTGAAGCAGAGAGCGCCTGGACTATCGCAGCCCGGACTGGCAGTCCCGGGGGGAGGGAGGGAACACCTCCCAATGGGACTGCCTACACTGCGGGTGAATGGCAGGTCATACTTCCAATCGGAAGTCACTGCCAGTCATAGTGAAGACAGTGCATTCTCACGGACACTTCCAGCACTTTTTTGGCTAATCAGCCGGTCTCCACCCCCATTCCTGGCCATGACCTGGCAAACGGCCTTACACATCTGCAGTTCATCGATAATTGGCCGCTGTATGAATACGTTCAGCAGCAAGCTGGTCTGAATCAGGCACTTAGATTCATGGTGGCAGCACGGCGTGCCCTACAGTGCGGGGAGGGGTTGTACAGACCCGGCGCGATCATTAAGCAGTGGCTGACAGCTCCAGGTCACAAGTAGGTAGGCTAGATATATAGCATTAGGATATACTGGCTGTGCCGGGTGGTCCGTGTAACAACGCCTTCCCTTTCATTAGGTGTAATACTGTATTTGCAGAGGAACACATCCACTTTCTGCCGGCGCGTACAGGGTTATGGAACCGGAGAGAGATATGAAATAGATGAATGGAATAATATAACACCTGCCGTCACGCTCCACAACAGCTGCTCCCAGAGCCCGCAGCACAATCACCTGGCTCCCAGTCTGCCGTAGCTGCAGGATAACGGGGCGCGGAGAGGGTGCCAAGCACTGTCAGCCATGAGAGGGGGGGGGCACAGGCACTAATTGAGACTAGCATCTCTTAGTATGTGTGACGGCCGCTGCTCGGAATCTGCATGGAACACATCATACATACAGTATCTAAAGACTTTTCTTCACTAGACATAAAATTGCAAATTTATGAGAATCTCAGGGGTAAATTTACTAAGATGGGAGTTGTATTGAAGATGGGATGTTGCCACTAGCAACCAATTAGATTCTATCTATTATGTTATAGAAGGGGCTAAATAAATAAGTGTGCGAAGCGTATACTGTACATCCATGTGCCAAGCGTATACTGTACATCCATGTGCGAAGCATATACTGTACATCCATGTGCGAAGCGTTCACTGTACATCCATGTGGGAAGCGTATACTGTACATCCATGTGCAAAGCATGTACTGTACATCCATGTGCGAAGCGTATACTGTACATCCATGTGGGAAGCGTATACTGTACATCCATGTGCAAAGCGTGTACTGTACATCCATGTGCAACGCGTATACTGTACATCCATGTGCGAAGCGTATACTGTACATCTATATGCGAAGCGTATACTATACATCCATGTGGGAAGCGTATACTCTACATCCATGTGCGAAACGTATACTATACATCCATGTGGGAAGCGTATACTCTACATCCATGTGTGAAGCGTATACTATACATCCATGTGGGAAGCGTATACTCTACATCCATGTGCGAAACGTATACTATACATCCATGTGCGAAGCGTGTACTGTACATCCATGTGCAAAGCGTATACTGTACATCCATGTGTGACGCGTATACTGTACATCCATGTGGGAAACGTATACTGTACATCCATGTGCAAAGCATGTACTGTACATCCATGTGCGAAGCGTACTGTATACTGTACATCCATGTGTGAAGCATATACTGTATATATATTCGCAAGGCAGAATTTCACTGGAGCTGGGCGGAGGATAAACTAATCGCTGGCCCGCTGTAAATTCACGCGCATGCCATCAGGTCCGAAAGGCCCAGTAGGAGGCTGCCCAGGAGGGAGGCAGTGCCCTGAGTAAGGAATTATTCAGTGCCAAGGACAGTGAGAGCCCAGGGATGGCTTATTATGAATTATTAGGTCAACATTGTCTAGGTTTACAGTCAAAAGGTCCACCACTATCAGTCAACACGCCAACAGTTGACACATGGAAAATTACATTGTTTATGTTGACATGGGAACTGTATTAGCATACTGCGGCACGGTATTCGCATACTGCGGCACTGTATTAGCCTACTATGGCACTGTATTAGCCTACTCCGGCACGGTATTCGCATACTCCGGCACGGTATTCGCATACTGCGGCACTGTATTAGCATACTGCGGCACTGTATTAGCCTACTATGGTACTGTATTAGCATACTGCGGCACTGTATTAGCCTACTACGGCACTGTATTAGCCTACTACGGCACTGTATTAGCCTACTACGGCACTGTATTAGCCTACTCCAGCACTGTATTAGCCTACTCCGGCACTGTATTCACATACTCCGGCACGGAATTCGGCATGGTATTAGCCTACTGCGGCACGGTATTAGCATACTGCAGCACGGTATTCGCATACTGCGGCACTGTATTAGCCTACTATGGCACTGTATTAGCCTACTCCGGCACGGTATTCGCATACTCCGGCACGGTATTCGCATACTGCGGCACTGTATTAGCATACTGCGGCACTGTATTAGCCTACTATGGTACTGTATTAGCATACTGCGGCACTGTATTAGCCTACTACGCCACTGTATTAGCCTACTACGGCACTGTATTAGCCTACTACGGCACTGTATTAGCCTACTCCAGCACTGTATTAGCCTACTCCGGCACGGTATTCACATACTCCGGCACGGAATTCGGCATGGTATTAGCCTACTGCGGCACGGTATTAGCATACTGCGGCACGGTATTAGCATACTACGGCACTGTATTAGCCTACTCCAGCACTGTATTAGCCTACTCCGGCACGGTATTCACATACTCCGGCACGGAATTCGGCATGGTATTAGCCTACTGCGGCACGGTATTAGCATACTGCGGCACGGTATTAGCATACTGCGGCATGGTATTAGCATACTGCGGCATGGTATTAGCCTACTGCGGAATGGTATTAGCATACTGCGGCACGGTATTAGCATACTGCGGCACGGTATTAGCATACTGCGGAATGGTATTAGCATACTGCGGCACGGTATTAGCATACTGCGGCACGGTATTAGCCTACTGCGGAATGGTATTAGCATACTGCGGCACGGTATTCGCATACTGCGGCACGGTATTAGCATACTGCGGCACGGTATTAGCATACTGCTACACGGTATTCGCATAATGCGGCACGGTATTCGCATACTGCGGCACGGTATTAGCATACTGCGGCACGGTATTAGCATACTGCGGCACGGTATTAGCAACCTTTGGCCTGTCGATCAATAGTGGTCAACCTTTATTCTGTTGACCTATTGGCCGCGTACCATCTGCTTTATTATTATCAATGTGTTCTACTTGGAGGCGGATTTAGACCTCATGGAGTGCTATGCAAGATACCAGTTTGGGGCCCTCCTCAATCAGTTTATTGCACGATCAGCAGCCAGCATCAGTAGAGTACATTGGCGCGTGCACGGTCTACCAAACAATGCTTCCAGACAGTCCCCAATCGGAGTCCATGTAACAGGTGTGGACTGTTTGACCATGTTCGCCATATGGTGTCCACCTACTGAGTGTTTACCTACACATTGGGGGTTATTCTGGTTAATCCGAGTTCACCAAACCCTGCCTTGTGAATGGTGGTCAATGCCCAGCAATGTATATATATTTATATGCCCACTCCTACTAATGTATATACTGTATAAACACCGCTGCCCACCAATGTTTATTAATAATAGTTGGTAACATATACAGTACATTGCTGGCCTGCACCAGTAATCTATACGTGACCACTTATTATTAATAAACATTGGTGGGCAGCGGTGTTTATATATACATTAGTGGGAGTGGGCATATAAATATATAAATATTGGTGGGCAGTGGGCATATATATATATATACACATTGTGGGCAGTGGGCATATAAAAATATACACATTGATGGGCAGTGGGCATTCAAAAATATACACATTGGTGGGCAGAGGGCATATAAAAATATACAAATTGGTGGGCAGAGGGCATATACAAATGTATACATTGGTGGGCAGTGGGCTACTACAAATATATACATTGGTGGGCAGTGGTTGTATAAATATATAAACATTGGTGGGCAGTGGGATATAAATATAGCACTCCACCCCCCCCCCCCCCCCTTCTCCTCCCCTGCTGGGCACTTACATTAATTTAACGTTTTAGGACCTTCTCAGTCCTCATAAATCAGACTAGGGTGGGCCGGGGCGGTTGGCAGCTCCTCTCTCTCCTGGCTGCAAGGTTCATGACTGTGTGCTGCGCTGCTCCTGTCTGGTCTGTCCAGCGTGGCGTGGCTTCCTGTGGCTCCGAGTCCCGGCGACCAGCAGTACGCAGTCACAAATGTGCGGCTGTGCCGATATGAACGGGCGGGCTCACTGACACTGCTGCCTGCCACGCCTGGGCGGCTGCATAAATAATAACCGGCGCTGGACGGCAGATAAATGAGGGGGCGTGGGGCGGGTCACGAGCGGTGCGGCGGCGGTGTAAAAAAGGCAAATGAAGGTGTAGCAGTGCTGGGGATAGAGTTGCCCGGGCCCTACCCTCTGACAGAGTGGCAGGGCCCGGGACTCAAGTACCCCAGACCCCCCCCCCCCTGTCGGCGGCCCTGCATACGCCCACCATCGATGCCCTTGCGAAGATTCTGGTCCATATGAACCTACAGAATAAGGGCCATTATGTGATACCGTCAGATTTGCATCTTTGGGACATGTCAGGTTCTTGGAGTAATGCGATGACTCTAACCAGCACTACAGCAAGATTTCCAGACTGTTTATGCAGAACCCCGTTCCCGCTGAATGTTATGTTCCCCTATCATTATGGTCTTATCTTACTGTTTTGTGACCTACAGCAGCCGCCTAAAGCCGCAGAAAATACCGGCTAAATAACAATGTAACCGGTTTCCCGAAACACTTTGGAGCTGTCTGCAGGGTCCCCCAGAGAGAGGAACAGTGCAAGTTATTTTCATTAAGGGATTATTAGTAATAGCAGTCACAGATGAATACAGCAGAACGGTAATATCTTCCTTAAAGCCAATTTGTTAAATGCACGCTCCACGCTGCTCCTTTCTCTCCGCCTGCCATAATTTCCTTAGCTCCCACCAGTTTTATCTGTTCTAATATAATATAAATACTCTCCTGTTGGGAGACAAATAGAAGCACTGCCGCACTGCTTAGAATAATCCTCTCAGGTCAGGTCACCAAAATCCCTCACGTTGGGTTGTGTTAACCGAGCAGCCAGCCAGCGGTGTGGGCCCTTCAGAGAGGAAATCCAGGAACCATTCAGAACTTGAGCCCCAATGTGCCTTCAGCTAAATGAACGGGTCACAGTGCATCTCACCCATAGAATGTCAGACCCTCATTAAGTAGCGGAGCTGGAATCTAACACAAACCTCTCAAGCTCTGTGGTTTTAGCAGAATAGAGCTTCTGGAGTCTATTGTGAGTGGAATGACCTACGCGGTATGAGTCCTCAGACCTTCTCCATGTTAGTCTGTTGGAGCAGATACTGAGTGCCCTGTACAAGGAATATCATGAGCTACGGAGGAAGAGAAGAAATAGATATTCGGAGGAACAGCTCATAGCTAAGACATGAACGGTTATAATGTCTCCTGTTCCAGTGAGATTGAGCTGAGAGTAGGATATTGTTACAGCCAGGGCCGGTGTAACGCTTCTTGGTATCCTAGGTAAAACTTTAACCTACAGGCCCCTCCCCAACCCCACTAATACCCGCTTTCTAGCCCATCGATTGAAAGTGTGGCAAAGGCATCTTAGAAGTTCCACAGCCCGTATTACGTACAACAAGGGTGTCTTCCTCGTAGATAGCCAGTCAAGCATCTTCCAACAAGAGCAGAGTGATGACAACCGCATCGCAAAGAACAGCTCTCATTGGAAGATGCTTCACTCAACATGGTATCATTCTCCAATCGGAGTCCACATGGATGGTTAAATATGCAAAAAGTTCCAAAAATGACAACAATCATAAAAAACTCATGCCGACCATTTCATGTGTCAACCATTAGCATGTTAACCTTGGCTTGTGTTGACCTATTATTTATGGCGACCTAGTGCATGCTGACCAATGATGGTCAACCCAAGGCTTACTTGGTCCTGGAGAGGTGGTGGAACTCACTTCCCCAATAATCGCCAACCTCACCTCATATTTGTCACAGCCCAAGCCAGTGCCAGAGTTTTTGGCACTCCCTGCAAACTTTACATTTGGGTCCTACCTCCCATACTTGAAAAAGCGATGGTGGTCTCGCAAAGAAGGGGTTTGTTCACACAATAGTACCCCCCAATTCAAATTAAACCACACACTAGCACAATCATATTCACATTACACCGCATATAGTGCACATGATTCATATTACACCACATAATAGTGCCCCTTATTCACATTACACCGCATATAGAGCACCTGATTCATATTACACCACATAATAGTGCCCCTTATCCAAGTTACGTTACACAGCAGAATACAACAGATTTCTATGGCAGTCATGACAATCTACTGTATGGATCTGATATGGGGAATGGGTCATTGGGTTGAGCAACTTATGGTTGACGTGCATTCAGTTGACCACTGAAGGTCGGCACCTGAAATAAGTCAAGAAGCCTAAGGTTGACATGGATGGAAGTTTCCAAATGTCGACACAGTCTAAGTGTCTACCCCTTTAAAACATTGAGAAGGTTTACTGGGAGCTCACCGGGGTCTGCAAACTGCAGGATTTTACACTTACCCCAGAGAGTCATTTTGAATAATCACATTGAAAGCTTATTTAAAGTATATAATCTATTAAAAAATCCCCAACTCGTAGGAGTAATTCTATGTCCCGTCAACAAGAATAATGTGACGGCTTTAACTCTTTTGCAGGAGTTTTTAAGATCTGTCTCTGAATTTCTGACACGTGGCGCATACTGCGGCCAATTAAAAGCAGCCAGCGCTTAGGGGTACAGCATACGCTTCTGATTTATAACAGCTTTCAAGAGCAAATCTGGAGCTTGGACAATGTATCTCTTTAATCCAGCAATGCTGAACCACAGCTTGTCAACAGCTCTACAGCTGTCACTGCAAAGATAAACAATATGCGGAATCTGGTGTCACTTCGTGTAGTCTTGTGTTACATGGCGTGCTTGTAGAGTTTTGCCATTCTTTGCATTTGTTTAGCCCATGGACATCTGATCTCCTGGGGTGACAAACATGAAGCCCTCCTGTTCCCACATCCCCCTCTAGACTTGGCATGGCCCTCATAGCACTTTCTGGCTGGAGTTGTAGGCCATGCTTGAGAGTTGCTTATATTTGCGCTGAGGATTAGCGATGCCATAGCCAGACTTCCCATCTCAGCTCAGGGTCTCGGAGGGCTTTGCTCAAAGACAAAAGACTCATCCAGAAAAGCCAGGGGAGGGATCATTCGTGGCTCCATTGTTAAAGCTGCATATTCAGACTTGGCCTTTATCTTACAGAAAGGCTTTGATGTGGTTTCATAAATATTCATATCCACAGAGGATATACAGCAGAAACATAATTACTGAAAGCGTGTAACCCTCGCTAATTTACCCTGAAGCCTGTTCTGCATGCGCTGATATCTGTAAAGGCTGAGTGACTGATAGGAAGGCGGAATTCATGGCACAATGCGCGAATCGCAAGAGAATTTCGCTTCCAAGACAACTGGGTCTGGCTCGCTGACTCATACGGCACCTCCGGGACATTCTCAACTCCAACATGAGTGGAACCACAAGAAGGAATTTGTGGAGGCTGACACTTGACGGTGTCTATGTTTGAAATATCTCTGTCCTCAAACTATCACAAAGCATCTTATACTGTAGTGCGCTTGCTATAAAACTCCTCATCGCCGAATGTTTTCCTCTGATAGGAAGCATTTATGGGGATTACACGGAGTTCTAAGTGTGAATACTAAGTACAACGCTCAACCGGCAGCCAGGTGCCCTATTGCCCTGAACTCCGCACCTGACAGTGATACATTTTACATTTCCATTATTGATGCTAACGGACATAGAGACTTTTTGCTCTTGTATTGATCTGGTTTTTCATAGTTACAGCTTCTAAATGTGCCTGATTACAAGTATCGATCCCGTGCAATGAAGGAGTGAACTCTTTGACTTTTCAGGATGACGAACAATTCATAAAAATAATCATAACATTTAAGGCCTTATGCTGCTAATTGCATATCTCAGGTATGGGAGACAGCACTCGCGTTTCAAGATAGAGGCAGATGAGGGGACAGCTGGTAGAGAGGACCCTGAGTTGGACATTGGGGCCCCTATAGAGTAATGGAAAACTTTCACTTATTTAACTGGAAACTTGGTTGCACGAATCTGTTCTTTAATCTAACAAACTGTAGGGCCAGAGATATGGGGCTGTGTATCATTGTGTGCTGAAATCCGGCATCGTATTCTGTACTTGGTAATTGAAATAGGACATTATTGTGTATGTTTCCTCGATGATTAATTCCCGCATCATCAGTGTAAATATAAATATCCATTTTTGTAGTTATTCCACAATTCTTCTTTGTTACACAAGAATGAACCATCGGTGCGTTAACTTTGGTCCCATGATAATCGGTAACCTTCTGCCCTGTTGACATCCAATACTCTTCCCTTATCATGTTGTGAGCATGACTAGCAACAGCGCCTGTCACTATGGGCCTTATTCTGGTCGGTGCGGATGGAGCCGAATATGCGGGCAGGACCGTGCGTCCTAAACCCCGCCTTTCGTACGGATCACTCACTCCCTCCGAATGCGGTAAGCCGCTGACCGCACGGAGCACGAGTGGATTTCTCATGGATACACCTCCTCCATCTCTTGGAACCTCCCCCATCATTCGATGGTCGCAGACCATCGAATGCAGGACCGAGTGGTCCGCCAGCTCCCGCAACCTCAGACCACACGGGCATTTCTCCGTGCAAAAGCAGGGATCTGGGCGGGCAGCTGACATCCGGCAATGTCATATGTTTGCCCCCTACACGTGCGTCACGGCCGCATTACCATACGTACGCCCAGCGTTTTCATGGGAACGCCCATGAAACGCGGTGTGTAAACATATGGTAATGAGCCCAAACAGCCCTTCACTCCCCTCTCCACCCCCTGTTCGTAGTGTACACATTTCATGCGGAATTTGGACGTGCGTTCCGTTCGCACATGCGCCTCTGCACATGCGCAGACACAAAACATCGGCGGAACGAACGCACGCGGACATTACCGCACCAACCAGAATAAGGGCCTGTGTCCTAGACTGCCCACAATCCAGACAGTCCTCCGAGCAGCTGCCACCATTGGCTAACCTCAAAGTATGCCCATTCCTGCCAAGCATATGCTACGATTAAACCACCCCCTGGAAAGCTGACAATAGCACTATAATTATGTCACAAATCAGCCAACATTAGCCTCCCTATGGCATCATCCACTGGCCATAGAAAATATTGTGCTGGCTTATCCAATGGTAATTAGAATTCTTCTCTAAGTTAGTTCATGAAACATAGAATGCAATAGGCAAGAGGACTCTAAGAGACTGCATGGCATATGCCTGTATTTGAAAAATGACAGCTACGAGCTGATTGGTCGGTACTGAATTGCTCTGCACTTTATACCTCTCCAAAGCTTAGTACATACTCCTCTTAATATCTTAGAAATCTGTACATGGTACATTGACAAGTAAAGTGGTAAAATAAGCCCCTTTATTCCGCCGCTGATGCCCCTTCCAATACGACACAGTAGGGGAGATGTTTTAAGCCTTAAGTTTTAAGTAGAGATAAATTGGAAGGAGATAACGCACCAGCCAATCAGCTGTGTTTGAAATATGACAGTTGGAAGTTGATTGGCTGGTGCGTTATCTCTTTCCAATTTATCTCAAATTTATCTCTTCGCCAAGCTTAATACATCTGCCCCAGAATTCTAAGGAGTTAATTTACTAAGCTGGGAGTTCTTTTGAAGAACCAATCAGACTATACTTATTTATTTAAAACCTTCTAGCAGATAATAGATAGAATCTGGTTGGTTACTATGGGCAATGTCCAATCTTCAATAGATCTCCACATGTACGGCGCTGTGAACCACTTGTGGCGCCTTATAAATAAAATGTAATCATAATACTGATAATCCTATTGGGTTCTATAACCGGTGACTGTCATTTGGAAATTAAAGTCCAAGGTCCCCTTCATCTGTTGGTGTTGAAATTCCATCAACATTCATTCCGTATTCTGCTTTCAGATGTTTCTCTCCATGCATTATATTACCTTTGATGTAACAAACTTAAGATTCCACACTTTGGTTCTTACCGTATTCTTTCCAAACCAATTTGCATTTGTTTTGTGTCAACCCTGCTAAAAAAAAAATTGTATTATCTGCAAGAGACACCTTCTCTTGTAATATCACTAATGAATATATTATATAAGACAGGATCCGGGGTATTCTCCTGACTATGCTCCCCTTCTTCTTACCTTACACCAGTGGCGGTTTTTACCTATGGGCTGGTAAAATCCCCCCAGGTAAAATCAGCCATTGTGCCCTGAATAAGTGAAGCCAGATGCAGTCTGTGAGATCGCTCTGGCTTCACTGTGACTGGCAGTGACTTCCTGCCAGTCACACAAGGCAGGTGTTCCCTCCCTCTGGGATGCCTCTGTGGGCCGCTTCGTCTGCAGCAGTGGCGTAACTATCATCCCGCAGCCCCCGTGGTGGCGGGGAGGCGCTGAGGGTATGTGGGCGCCGGGGGGGGGGGGGGGCTGCGGGACGATAGTTACTCACTGGTTGCCTTCTGCCGCCGGTGTTTTTTTTTGCACCGGGTCCCAGCTCTCTTGAGTCCCGGCAGCCGCAGCGCTTCTAATACAAAAAGGTGACACTTGGAAAATGGCTGCCCCCATACCGCAGACAGTTTTTCGTCTGCAGTATGGGGGCAGCCATTTTCCAAGTGTCACTTTTTCATTAGCAGCAGTAAACAGGAGAGCCGCCCGGGACCCGGCGCAGACGGATGCGGCCACACACAAACACATACACACAAACACGTCACACATACATACAAACACACACACAAACACAACACCCCCCCCCCCCCCCCCCCCCCGGCTCCCCTCCGTTTTTTCTTACCGGGGGGGGGGGGCGATAATGCACATGCGCAAACCGGGGCCTGTTATCTGCAGTGTACAGGAGCCAGGACCATTATTTAGCTGCTATAGGACCGGCAGAGATGGCAGCAGCAGTGGCGGTAGCGGAGGGGGCTCAGGATATATACAGGCTGTGTACCCTATTTGTACGCAACCTAGGAGCCGATTCAGTATCAGTTGCAATTTTGGTAAATCTGCAGCTTCTTCCAGTTGTGGTCTTTGTGCATAGTAACGTATGAAAAGTAAAAAAAAAAAAAAAAATTAAAAACCCAAGCTGACATTTTGATGTTTCGACCCTTGCCTTCGGGACCTCTTGCTAGGGTCGACCTTTTTTCTATGTGGACATTGCGCATTATAAAAATATGCTGTCAAACTATTATCTGTATCCCTTCTTTATACACACATATATAGCTTTATGCAAACTTTATTAATCTTGGCATAAACCATCCGTCCTGGACTAAGAAGTGAAAGATGATGGGGGAAAAAATACTGACATATACAAACTTGATGTCTTAACCCTTTGAGTGCCGACATCTCTGTGAGAAATGTTCCAAATATCCGCTAAAAATGCCGGAGTCGCTCACATTTGTTATTCAAATAAAAAATGTTGTGTAAATAAAAGATTTGGGGGCATATTCAGTTGATGTCGGATCCATTCCGAAATTCTTAAGCCGCAATAGATCCGGCATCCATTATTCAATGCAGCGGCTAAATCAGAATGTCGGATTTGGCCACTGATTGATGCTCACCCGGCTCACTAATTGATGCTCACCCGAGAGCACAGCGATGGGAGGTGGCGGGAGACGGGGCCGGGACAGCAGGACAGGTGAGTGCGGTGGGTGGGTACGGAAGGCGGGACGGGGCGGCGGGACAAGTGAATGCGGAGTGTGGGTACGGGAGGCGGCAGGAGGGTGTGGGTGGCTGCGGATAGGATGGCGCCTGGTAAGCTGCTACTGCTCACCCGGTGCCGTCCTCCCTGCCTCAATCTGGCATATTTTCATGTCGAATTGAGATTGCCGGAAACATGGCCAAAACCTTTCCGTTTGGCTGTGTTGCCATCAAAAGCAGGTGGATTAGCGGCTATTCCATCAATCCACCTGGTTTTTGGCAGGTCGGAACATTTCGACCTGCCGAAAAAAAACCAGCTAGCATTGTATAGATGAGAACCCCTTCCAGTCTCTTCATGTCGAAAACTGCCATCTTTTCGGCAAGACGGCAGTTTCGACATGCATTGAATATACCCCTATCTATGTATGGTAACATTACAGGTCATTATGAGGAATATACATGTTTTCTTGGCAATTTTCACACCTATTTTGACAAATTTACTTGGCGCTCAAAGGGTCAACAAAAACCAAACATGTGTACAACTGTACGAATTTCTCTATCCCTTGTCCTATTCGCTAAACCTTTGTGAGTCCAGTTCATGGATACACAGATTGAATTGATTTATTGTTGATTATTGTGTCAGTGCCTTGCTAAATCTAAAATCATTTTTAATCGTGACCATAACTTCGTACATGCAGAATAATATTTTCCATATCTAGGATGCAGACTCACGAGAGGATCCATGAATGGTTTCATGTGGGATCCCTAGAGTTCATCCCAAGCACTGCTGATTTTACACATTTTTTGTGCAGTAAATTTCCATGTAGTGCATTTAATGAGGATGCGAAACATAGTGCACCATTAATGAGGATGCGTAACATAGTGCACCATTAATGAGGATGCGTAACATAGTGCACCATTAATGAGGATGCGTCACATAGTGCACCATTAATGAGGATGCGAAACATAGTGCACCATTAATGAGGATGCGAAACATAGTGCACATTAATGAGGATGCGTAACATAGTGCACCATTAATGAGGATGCGTCACATAGTGCACCATTAATGAGGATGCGTAACATAGTGCACCATTAATGAGGATGCGTAACATTGTGCACCATTAATGAGGATGCGTAACATAGTGCACCATTAATGAGGATGCGTAACAAAGAGCACCATTAACCGGAAGTGGGTTTTAAACAAAACAACCATAAAAATTAAACTAGCGTTTGAATAAAGTTGCGTCAGGAGTATTGTGGTAAGGTCCCCACACAATTTAAGAGCCCCAACCGAGTCCTTCAAAAACAGACTCAAGACTTTCCTGTTTACTCAGCATCTCCTTGTTTATTTTTTTTATGAAAAACTTTTCTATACTTTGTTTTTTTCTGTAATGCATGGTGTTAACTCTACCTGTTAAGAACTTTGGATTAAATTTACTAAGATGGGGGTTCTATTGAAGATGTTGCCATAGCAATAAATCAGACTATTTTTCTTATTTATTTAGCACCTGTGATATTCAACCTTTTTCAACTTGCGGCACACCAAACAAGATTTTAAAATTGCCAAGGAACACCATCAGACCCCCACAGGGTAAAACATATTTCCCCCACAGAAAAAATAACCATTGGCCCCATATGAAAAAAAACAAGTACACTGGTCCCCACAGGTAACAAAAATAAAATACATTGCCCCCCACATGAAAACAAAAGACCATTGAATAACAGTTGATCTGGTGGGGGTGGCTGTAAACGGGTGTGGACATCTGAAGCGCTTATTATTATTATTATTATTGTTGATTGTGTGGCTTTTACAGTAAAAAAAATTGTACACATTTCAAATTGAGTTTTGAAAAAAATCGCACTTTGATACTTCTCGTGATTCTTACCAGTAATACAAAGAGACAGTGATATATTTACTCTCTTAAATGACACATTTTTAATTTAAAAATAAATCACCCAAATTAGTAATTTGCCAAGTTCCTATTTAATTTTTTTCATGCATTCATCCATTTATTCGCAATTTAATTAATTTCAGAAGGCTGTATTTTCACATATCCAAGAAGCCTGAAGAGGGGAGAAAGTGAGAGAGAGAGAAAGAGAGAGAGAGAGAAGGAAAGAGAGAGAGAGAGAGCCCGAAAGAGAGAGGTGTAAACAGTGTACCAGTAGGATATGCTCATTTTCATGCTTCTGATGGTGTTAACCATCTGGCATGAAATCAGATCTATATTAATGAACCCCTCAGCCCTTGTCAGAAGTGTATGAATGGATTGTAAAAGTTCCTATCTGTCTTGTTCTGTTCCTCACTAGCCATGTACAGCTGATGTTTCCTGGTAATACAGCTGTCACTGACACAGACACACAATGTACATGTTTGAGGTCTATTGAGCTTGACAGAGTGTGGGGACATAGAGTTCTAGTCACATAACATCCTGAAGTTTGGGGAGTTCTATCTCTTACTCATTGTGTGAATTCCATGTCACGACTCTGTGACGTTATTCTGTATTATCCTATGCTTCCTATACTGTCACACAGTCTCCATTACACAAAACACTAACAGAGATGGGACAATCCCAATAGTAACATATCAGGTTCATGGACAGCTGCATAAAACATATATACACTCATCAAAGACCATGACACTCCACAAAATCAGCAATCGTTTGCAGGACCATAAACAGGAACATGAACAATGTAGAGCAGGGCTGGGCAATTGCGGCCCTCCAGATGTTGATGAACTACACATCCCAGGATGCTTTGCATTCGTTTTGCTATGTGGCCATGCTGAAACTGATGCAAGGCATGCTGGGAAGTGTAGTTCATCAACATCTGGAGGGCCGCAATTGCCCAGCCCTGATGTAGAGAGTCATTCCAGTATCATAGACGCAACGTCATCCATGTCATTAGTGGTATCAGAACCATGGACAGCAACATTATTTCCTCTGGTCCCCTGGACTGTAGACTGGGTCATTATCCGGTATCAGCAACAGCTTCAGAACAGCAGAAAAACGCATCAACCAATTTCAGCACCTTCTTCAGGATAGCAGACAACAGCACAATCCAATAGTAACCGCAGCTTCGGAACCATGGACAGTATTATCATTGCCAGAACCAGCTTCAGGACAGCGGACAGCAGCATAGCATAATGCATAATGGCCCTTATTCTAATAGCCACGTGTTTGCGCCACGTGTTCATCATCCCATATGCACCTAGCAGTGCAGGTGGCGATGGGGTTGTGCCCATAGGAACGCCCAGCATTTAATTGGTGTCTCCATGAAAACGCTGCGTGTCTCCATGCAAATGTGCCCGTGACGCGGCTGTGAGGGGCGGGCAGCTGATGTCAGCTGCCCGCCCGCTTCCCATACAGGGCGTCCACAGATGTAAGACACCAAAGAGGTTATTTACATATGCAAAATCATTTGATGGTCAGCGACCATCGAATGATTTTGTCCCTGCACGCATGCGAATGGATGTTTAGCAGTCCTACCTGCGGGGACATATTTTGTGTGCGGAGGAGGGGGGGCATTCGTGTGGGTGGCAGGCAGTGTTAAAATTACCCACAAAGCTGCAAATTCCACAGCTTTTTGTGTCAACCAGAATGACCTCCAATATCATCAGCAACTTCAGGACCATGGACAGCACCATCCATATCCGAACCTGTTTCAGGACCATGGACAGCACCATCTATAGCTGGACTTGATTCAGGACCATGGACAGCACCATCTATAGCCGAACCTGATTCAGGACCATGGACAGAACCATCCATAGCAGAACCTGTTTCAGGACCATGGACAGAACCATCCATAGCAGAACCTGTTTCAGGACCATGGACAGAACCATCCATAGCAGAACCTGTTTCAGGACCATGGACAGCCCCATCCATATCCGAACCTGTTTCAGGACCATGGACAGAACCATCCATAGCAGAACCTGTTTCAGGACCATGGACAGCCCCATCCATATCCGAACCTGTTTCAGGACCATGGACAGAACCATCCATAGCAGAACCTGTTTCAGGACCATGGACAGCCCCATCCATATCCGAACCTGTTTCAGGACCATGGACAGAACCATCCATAGCAGAACCTGTTTCAGGACCATGGACAGAACCACCTATAGCAGAACCTGTTTCAGGACCATGGACAGAACCACCTATAGCAGAACCTGTTTCAGGACCATGGACAGAACCACCTATAGCAGAACCTGTTTCAGGACCATGGACAGAACCACCTATAGCAGAACCTGTTTCAGGACCATGGACAGCCCCATCTATAGCAGAACCTGTTTCAGGACCATGGACAGCACCATCTATATGGTGCGTGCGGAGGAGGGGGGCATTCGTGTGGGTGGCAGGCAGTGTTAAAATTACCCACAAAGCTGCAAATTCCACAGCTTTTTGTGTCAACCAGAATGACCTCCAATATCATCAGCAACTTCAGGACCATGGACAGCCCCATCCATAGCCGAACCTGTTTCAGGACCATGGACAGAACCACCTATAGCAGAACCTGTTTCAGGACCATGGACAGCACCATCTATAGCCGGACTTGATTCAGGACCATGGACAGCACCATCTATAGCCGAACCTGATTCAGGACCATGGACAGAACCATCCATAGCAGAACCTGTTTCAGGACCATGGACAGAACCATCCATAGCAGAACATGTTTCAGGACCATGGACAGCACCATCTATAGCCGGACCAGATTCAGGACAATGGACAGCACCATCTATAGCCGAACCTGTTTCAGGACCATTGACAGCACCATCTATAGCCGGACCAGATTCAGGACCATGGACAGCACCATCTATAGCCGGACTTGATTCAGGACCATGGACAGCACCATCTATAGCCGAACCTGATTCAGGACCATGGACAGAACCATCCATAGCAGAACCTGTTTCAGGACCATGGACAGAACCATCCATAGCAGAACATGTTTCAGGACCATGGACAGCACCATCTATAGCCGGACCAGATTCAGGACCATGGACAGCACCATCTATAGCCGAACCTGTTTCAGGACCATTGACAGCACCATCTATAGCCGGACCAGATTCAGGACCATGGACAGCACCATCTATAGCCGAACCTGATTCAGGACCATGGACAGCACCATCTATAGCCGAACCTGATTCAGGACCATGGACAGCATCATGCTCCAGTTTTAGCACCAGCTTCAGGACCAGCAGTTTCGTCCAATGTCAGCAGCTGCTTCAGGACCATGGACCATCAGCATCCCCCAATTTCAAATTTAGGACTGAGGAGAGTGTTGCCTTTATTTGCAAACACAATCCAGAATAATTATATAAGACTAAAGGTGCCCATACACTTATAGGATATGGCCCTTGACCGCATACAATTGGCAGCCGAGGTATCGCATGAGAAGCTGCATGTGATACCTTGGCTTAGTGTCTGGGGGCTTAAAGGCTCAGGTACATTGCCATTCCCACAACAATAGTTCCATTAATGTCAAATAAAAAATATTAAATAATTCATACAGATATGGCTGCCGTTATCCATCCTGTGAACGTCTTACATTGCAGTTGAAACTAGTTTTGCTCTTGGACAACCCAATCATCGGAGTGTATGCATCCATCCATCCTACAATACATTTTCTGTGGTTAGTGGCAAAGAGTTAAAACTTAGGGGTTCAAACTTGGCTGTCAAGATACACACGTAGGGATCCTAAAAACCTGGATTTTTAGGGAAATTTGAAAGCCATGTTTGAAAACCACTGCATTAAAAGATAACTGTGCCTAGCTTACATTAGCATGAGGAAACAGAGGGAAAATAACTCATTTACCTATAAACGAACTGAAAACTTGTTGGAAAGCTGCTTGACAAGGAGCTGGTTCAGCACAATGGGCCTTATTTTGGTTCATTCTTTCTGACAAAATCCTTCTTAGATGGGCAAAACCATGTGCACTGCAGGGGGGCAGGTGTTACTTGTACAGAGAGAGTTAGATTTGGGTGGGGTTTTACTTCAAAGTGAGATCTATATTGCAGTGTAAAAATAAAGCAGTCAGTATTTACCCTGCACAGAAACAAAATAACTCACCCAAATCTAATTCTCTCTGCACATTTTGCATCTGCCCCCCTGCAGTGCACATGGTTTTGTCCATCTAAGAAGGATTTTGTCAGAAAGAATGAACCAAAATAAGGCCCAATGTGTGAGCTAATGGCAACACTTAACCGAAATAGGTCATTGAACCGGACTCCACTTTGTCTATATAAATATGAGGGAATAAGAATCTGTGGACATGGTTAGGACAAAAGAGTATGTAAATAGCGTCCTAGTCATGGAGGCCACAAACACACCCCTGCTCTTATTTGCACACACTCCGTGACTTAATAAACCCACATAAATATATCTAATACAGGTAATGATGGAGGCTGGGTTGTATCTCTCAAGTGATTGCCACGTTCACCTTACCTTTATACTGGCACTTCCTTCTATGGCTCATTAATCATTACAGATAAAATAATAGGCCTGTTATATTGGCTCTCGCTTCCAGAACACATCACAGATAAAATAACAGGAATGCATCTTATACTGTGGAAATGAGAGAGAACATTGAAAATAATCTTAAAATCCATAATTATTCAACATATACAAAGTTGTAAGAGATTAGAGCAGTGGTTCCCAACCCTGGTCCACAAGTACCCCCAACAGTGCACGTTTTGCAGGTCTCCACACAGACTCACAAGTGCTATAATTAGCTCCACCTGTGGATCTTTTCAAATGTGCCTGAATAATGAGTGCACCTGCCGGGTGACCTGGAAAACGTGCACTGTTGGGGGTACTTGAGGACCAGGGATGGGAACCACTGGATTAGAGGACGGAAAAAGTTTTCTATTAGTGTTTGTAGAACCATTTACTGTACAGTACGTCAGACCTTTATGGGAATAAAACATGTCCTATTGCACATATGAACAGTAATGATCACAAATATCGTTGTGAATTCTGGTTCACACAAATGCTAACGATCTGAAAAAAAAAACAAATCGGATTGAAGTCATTTGATGCATTTCCACGAATTTCCTCCAATAACTCAGAGATTTATGGAGACAGTTCCACGATTTAATGAGTAAAATTGGGTACAATTTAAACTCAAACGCGTTTCATGTAGATTTCAAATACTAGGCTGCATTCAGACATTTTTTTCACTTGCCATCAGTGTAGAAGACCAACAACTCCTGGATCTACAGGAATTGATATAATTAAGGTGTCACTGTCATCATTAACTAGCGTAACAGGATTCCATGGTACAGTATGTATGACATGCCAGAAAGCTGATCTGGCAATCTTCCATATATATAGAATTTTTTGCCTTCACATATCAGCACTTCGTTTGCTGCCTGATGCCCCCGGCTGCAGCGGGCAGATGAGAGGATGGAGACGCAGAAGATGATAAGTACTAGGCTGTACAGAGAGGGCAGGACACCCACCTCTCCACAGTAATGGGTTACATACTCTTTAATCTATTTTAGTGCTTCTGTGAAAGATTCTCTAGAACATAGGGCCTTATTCTAGTTCACTTTTTCTGACAAAATCCGTCTTAGATGGACAAAACCATGTGCACTGCAGGTGGGGCAGATGAAACTTGTGTAGAGAGAATTAGATTTGGGTGGGGTTTTACTACAAAGTGAGATCTATATTGCAGTGTAAAAATAAAGCAGTCAGTATTTACCCTGCACAGAAACAAAATCACTCACCCAAATCTAATTCACACACACAATCGTACACTACACAATCCTGTTATACACAAATACATATCTTCTTAGTCACAGAAAACTAAGTATATTTTCTTATGTATTTAATATTTCAATAACCGAATAAATTAGCCTACATAAAGGATAACTGTAACTGTGTGTTACATAGAGAAATCTATGCAATGCACAACTGGAAAATGGTCCTGGTCATAGAAGTTGTGGCGGGGACAGCATCATTCCACAGGAACAGGATCAGGATTTACAGCAGCTTCAGCAGCAGAACTAGATCCAGTTTAGGATTTCATAGGATCTGATGTGAATCATGGTTTGGCTAATTAGCAACACCTGTGGTTTCCTGTTAAATGTTTATTAATTGCAGAGGGCCAGGGTTCCCAATGCCAGTTAGTGGCCGGGCAATAGTCTTGGGGTGTGGGGACTACGCTAGGGACCTCTGAAGTGTTGAAGCCACATTGTGAAGCTTGTGTAAAACTGCTATGATGTGACTTGTGAATTGTAAAGCTGTCACGCCTGTATGCTGTCTACCTGCTACACATAAAGGAATCAACTCCTGTTCATCCAGTGTATGTGATCTCTGTCACAAAGGGGGGTATTTTGGTTCACTCTTTCTGACAAGATCCTTCTTAGATGGACAAAAGCATGACCACTGCAGGTGGGGCAGATGTAACTTGTGCAGAGATAATTAGATTTGAGTGGGGTTTTACTTCAAAGTGAGATCTATATTGCAGTGTAAAAATAAATCAGTCAGTATTTTCCCTGCACAGAAAAAAAATAACTCACCCAAATCTAACTGTCTCTGCACATGTTAAATCTGCCCCACCTGCACTGCATATGGTTTTGTCTATCTAAGAAGGAATTTGTCAGAAAGAGTGACCCAAAATAACCCCCAAAGTGTTGAGCCCTTATGTACAGTATTCTATTATACCGGTATTAAAGCATTAACGCATGTACGACGTTTCCAACCAATTTGGTTACTAAGCTGCGATCCTCTTTATTCTCTTTTTAAGACAATAACAAATAAATATGATTTATATCATGTCAATTAATGTCTCTATATATGTTTAAAGAGGAAAACATTTTTTGTAATAAATAAAAATGTTAGAAAAAAAAAACGAAAAGCAAAAACGAGTCTTCTGGAAGAAATATCTCCGATTCAGGCCGTATGCAGATGGTTTAGCATTACAAGACGGTGTAAATATAACTTCTGATGACTGTGGAATTTGGTGGTTCACTGCTCACGTTACCTACTGGAATGTAGCTGAAATGGGTGGCAATGCAAGCTCTGTACCTCTCTGTTCTCACGATCTGCCAGGAAAGGCCGCGGCACGGAACGGGCACTGATATAAGCTTAAACAGCTGTGTACACAGCAAACAGCAAGCGATAGATTTGCGCAATTACAGTGATTAAAGAAATGCTGAGGTCAGCACAATCCTGGAAAACGACCTCAGGAGCAGATGGCTGATAAAACAAGTGTTTTACTCATAGACGGGGAGATGTATCAGGCTTTGGGGAGAGATGCAGCAAAGTGGAGAAGTTTCACAAATCAACCAATCAGCTTCCAGCTGTCATTGCACAGACTGGGCTAGATAAATGACAGAAGCTGATTGGCCGCTTTGAGGAAACGTCTCCATTCTCTTGGATGAAGGTTTGATGTATCTCACCCATGTATCTCACCCATGATGGATATTCTATTTCCTAGTTTGTCTGTAGAAATCACACAACCTACTGTACATACAGGAAACCCTATCCTGATTCCCACAGGCCGCTCCATGTTTTCTCCTGTTATCTGCATAAATTCAAAGCTGCAACAAGTATCCCGGTGTCTGGAACCGTTACTGGGACATGGAACTATAAATAACTGGCCTCACATGTGATGAAACATTAAAAATGACCCTTCAAAAACTTAAAAAAAAAAATGTGTTGACCTTTTTCTTTGTCGGCTTTTTTGTGTTGACCGTGATGATCAACCTTTTGCATGTTGAAAATATGGGGTCAACCTATTGGCTGACTGTCCACTAACTGTCTATCCAACGATCCACACCCACTGCAGTAGACTAGGTCCCTACTGGACCTCTAGCATCTGTCAGGGGAGCACAGTGTGTGCAGTGATACCCGGAAGTGCTGAACTCCAGAAACACTGCTGCACTGTGAGCACATAACCCCTGTAACCCCTTGGTAACAAGCATGTAACCCCCTGGCAACAAGCATGAAATCCCTGGCAAAAAGCATGTAACCCCCTGGCAACGAGCAAGAAATCCCTGGCAACAAGCATGTAACCCCCTGGCAACGAGCAAGAAATCCTTGGCAACAAGCATATTACCCCCTGCAAGGTTGTTGACAGTCCGACTGGGTTAGAGATGGGTCGTTCGCGAACGAACCAGATCTTTTGAACGAATCCCATTCAAGAACGAGTGAGCCGCCGATCCCAAAAAGGTGATCCATTTCAGTTTTGTTTTCCATTACAATGCATTTTCCTGATCTCAGTGCTGCCACCTGTGGCAGCTGAGATGTACTACCTCTGGAAACTGAGTACAGTGCTGTGACTACAAGTGATAGAAAGATTATCTGCTGCTGCCAGGGATGGCCATCGGTGCAGATGCCATCGATGGTTGCCATCGATGGTGATTCTGCACCCAGCCATCGATCAGTGTTTTTACTCGGTCATGTACTGTATATTCCCCTTTTTCTTAAAGCGAGTCGAGGATCCGTCTAAAACAGGCATGTCCAACGTTGGCCCTCCAGATGTTTTGAAACTACACATCCCAGCATGCTTTGCAATAGTTTTAGCATTCTCTAATAGAAAAACTGTGGCAAAGCATGCTGGGATGTGTAGTTTAAAAACATCTGGCGGGCCAACGTTGGACATGCCTGGTCTAAAAGATCTGTATCTTTTCATCGAGAGATCCGGCGGATCCCGGCTCAGCTTAATGACCCGCTTTGCCCATCTCTAGACTGGGTCCTGGTAAAATGAGGGGCATGACCAATGGGAGGGGTCAACAGTGAAGGCGTGGCCACGACTCTGTGAGGTAGAAAAAACTTAATTTGTGCGGGCATGTGCTGTGCAGGAGCTGCCTCTCTCCTCAGCTCAGCACACGTCACTGAACAGAGTGGGCCGAGCTGGGGGAGCTCAGCTCAGGCTCCTCCATCAGACTCAAGCCCGGGCAAAAGTACCAGCCCCCCCCCCCCCCCCCCCGACCCCTTAGCGCCACTAACCCCCTGGCAATGAGCAAGAACCCTCTGGTATGTAACCCTTGGCATCAAGCATGTATACCCTGGCGATAAGCGCAAGCGTGAAACACCTGCCAATGAGCATGTAACCCCTGGCAACAGCATGTCAAATTTCTATTTTTTCAATGACCTTTATGTTCTATTTTGTTCTAAATGAATGTATTGTAAGAGGTAAATTTGCTAAATCATCTAAAAATGAAAAAAAAAACAACGATGTTGCAACAGAGAAATAATAGATTATCATTGGTTGCTATAAGCAACATCAGGTCCTTTCATTTTTAGAAGCGATAGTAAATGTACCCCTACATGTATGCTTATTACCCTGTAAAACATATGTTTGTCCAGCACACGTAACAGATCGGTCTGCATATGGAATGCCCTAAATAAGACACAATATGCAACATTTTGTCCTTTGGTGAATCCTGCCAGGGAAGGAAATAGGAAGCGCGCGGTGGAACGTCTGGACGCTTATGCGGAACGCCTAAATAAACAGTTTAGTTTCTGTAAACCCAAAGTACACATCTATCACTGGCAGCTGAGGACCAGGCGGATGAGCTTCATCAATCTCCAACCTTATAATGATAAACACATCAGCTGGAGTCAAACCGTTGTGTTCAAAGCTGTCTTTTTAACATGGCAGTCACATTACGCAGACTTACATATCTCAGGGGAAGGCAGATGAATCCATAAATCCAATTGCACTTTATTGATTTTTAAATCTTATTTCTTGAGGGGATTATGTCATAAAGCAAAACAGAGGCAGCACAATTGGGACTTGGGCATATGCTGCACTGTAATTCCGCTCGGCGCATTGTTCTCATAACATTGGAATATGAATTGTCCTTTTCTCCTCGTTCTAATATTTTTTTAATGCTGGTAATTAGAGGGATTGTAACATACAGGCAATACGAGTCTTCTTGGCGTGTTGGTACAAATTGCCGTACTCCCGTCGCTGGGGACTGCGCATTATAGCGGCACAGCAGAGGCACGTTCCTGAATACGTTTATCGCCGTTTTATAATGGAGACTTCGCACCAGAGATTAAATAGATTTTTTGGGAAACAAAACAATATTAATGTTTAGTTGTATATATATATAGAAACATTTTCCCTTACTCAGATCTGACTGATCGCAGTACAAATGTGTTCTCAAAATGGGCAAAACCATGTGCACTGCAGGTGGGGCAGATGTAACATGTTTAGAGAAAGTAAAATTTGGGTGCGGTGTGTTGAAACTGAAATCTATATTGCAGTGTAAAAATAATGCAGCCATTATTTACCCTGCACAGAAACAAAACAACTCACACAAATCTAACTCTCTCTGCATATGTTATATCAGTGGCGTAACTACATTTTGGGCGCCCCCCCCGCCATTAAAGGGAGGGCGCCCAGCCACTCACCTGCCGCTCCCCCAGGTAGCCGTCAATGCAGGTGGGGGGACGGACGCTGCGGGGGACACAGAGGCGGCAATTACTTACAGCTGAGCCGGGCAGGGGGAGCCGGGAGCTGTCACTGTCAGTACGGAAGAAAAAAAAAAAAGCCCATACAATGAATGGGCAGCCTGTGAATGGCTGAGCGCTCTCTCAGCCAGTCAGCAATTGGCTGAGAGAGCGCTCAGCAGCCAATCACAGGCTGCCCATTCATTGTATGGGCTTTTTTTTTCTTCTTCAGTACAGACAGCTCCCGGCTCCCCCTGCCCGGCTCAGCTGTAAGTAATTGCCGCAGCTGTGTCCCCCGCAGCGTCCGTCCCCCCAGCCGCCTCGCAGCGCCCCCCCCCCCACCTGCACAGGTAAAGACTGGGGATGGTGCGGCGGGCGGCGGGGTGTAACGTAACTATAGCACTGCAGCCCCCCCCCCCCCCCCCCCGCGGTCGCGGGGGCTGCGGTGCTATAGTTACGCCCCTGTGTTACATCTGCCCCACCTGCAGTGCACATGGTTTTCCACATTTTGAGAACAAATTTGTACTGAGCTCAGATCTGAATAAGGGCCATTGGGTGTGATGTTTTAGATCTACAATGAAAAAATCAATAGTGTCTATGTCAAGCCCAAAAGGTCAACAGACACAAGGTCCACAAAATGTTAACACAAGCAAAAGGTTGATGCAGAGATGGTCGACACAAAAAGGTTTACTCAGGTTTTTGGTATGCTTCAGGCCAATTGCCTTGCTCTTGCACTTTACCGACTCCAATTGCAGTCCACATGGATGGTAAAGTATGATAAAGTAAAAAAAAAAATGTGAATTACCTTATCTCAATGGAGAACTGCTGATTGGCTAAGAGCCATGACAGGCACCTTTCTCAGCCAGTCAGCGGCCACCCATTGATTTCAATGGGACTTTTGAAAAAGCGGCACCTGATTCAAACCTGCGGTGTCCGACAGAGGCATCTTATGGTTTTGTCACCGATGGTTTTTCAGGACAGAGGTGTCAATTCGAGCTTCAACTCAGAACGCCCTGTATCCCCAAATTATGGGAGGGTTCAGATCTACTAAAATTGCTATATACTGTAGTGATAATTAATTTACACAGTACTTGCACATGACACATAGCTGTAAAGTTACTAAAGCTTCTAAAAATGAAAAGAGGTGATGCCACGCTTCGGGTTCACGTTGATCATGGGGTGGCGTTAACAATTGGGGGGGGGCATTTCACACTTCAGGGTGCCTTTAACATTGTTCCCTATGTAAATTGGGTTCAATTAACCATTTAACATGTAAAATCGTGGCCATCACGGTCATTCTAATTTAACATTATTCCCTATGTAAAATCGTGGGCATCGCGGTCAATATACATTTCACATTATTCCCTATGTAAAATCGCGGTCATCGCGCATGCCATTATAAATTAGCCGTGATGCCCGCGATTGTGGCCATTCTAGGTAAAGAGTACCGGAAATCGTACTCACCTGGTCCTGTGGTGAAGATGTCTTCTCTTGGTCCGCCGTAGTCCAGGTATTCTTCAAGCTGCCGGCATTCCCCGCACTGTCCGCATCGGACTGAGGAGAGATGCAGAGATATTTCATACTCTGCGCCTCTTCTCAGGATGATTTCTATTGGCCACCTAGCGGCCAATCAGGAGCCGACTTTCTTTCAGAAGAATACCTGGACCAAGAGAAGACATCTTCACCACAGGACCAGGTGAGTAGGATTTCCTTCCACAGCTCCACCATGGATTACTTCGGAACCGGACACCACCATGGACCTGGAGGATGACACGGACCACCGACATGGACCTGGAGGACGACACAGGACACCGGACACCAGGACCAGGGGCTACCTACGGGCTCAAGATAGGTAAGTATCAGTATGTGTGTAATGGATGTATTAAAGTTTTATTTTTATTGTGTCAGTGTGTATTCATTGTACTATTTTTATTACTGTGGAACAACAAGTGCCAGTGGGCCCTTTAATGCCCCGCAGGCTGGGACTTGTGGTTCTTCAAGTCCCAGCTTGCGGAGGAGGCTTGCTGGATCTCATAGTTCCACAGTTTTAAACAATAGTTTTTCATCTATTTTTTTTACACTGAAATCAGCCCGGTGGCCACCGCACAGGGCCACCGGGGACAGCACCAGCCTTCAGCCTGGTCAGGTAAGTCCTGGAGGGGGGGACCCCTTTATTGGGCGGGTCCCCACTCCCCCAGGGCCCCTGGCCAGGCTGACCGGTCAGGGGGTTAATGTTTTGGCCGCGGGACCTTATATAATAGGTGTCCCCCGGCTGTGACATTACCCTGCTGGCTGGTTTGGCCTGGGGCTGGTTCTTAAAATACGGGGGACCCCTAGTCATTTTGTCCCCCATATTTTGGGAACCAGCCCCGGACCTGGAGCCTGGGGCTGGTTGTAAAAAATCGGGGAAGCCCTATTTGTCGGGTTCCCTGATTTTTAATTACCGGCCCCGGCTCTTTCAGCCTGGTGCTGGTTACAGCTGTGGGGGGGACCCCACGCTGTTTTTTTTTAATATTTATTTATTTTTCTATTTTTTTACACTAAAGCCTGCATGGATCTGACTGATCTGTGCAGGCTTCTGCCAAATACGACAGGACAATCAAGGTGTATTTTCCTGCCGTATTTTCGTGGCTTTTTCACGCCAATTAGCAGCCGTATTATCAATACGGCTGCTTAGTAAATCAGGAACCACCATTCTTTTGAATGGTGATTTCTGTCGTATTCTATCGATGGTGTAGACATTCGTATTTGTAAATACAAATACGAATGTCCCATCATTAGGAATACGAATTGCTGTATTTTTGGGATAGTAAATCACGAAAATACAAATGTGTAAAAAATAGGTGGATTTCTGCCTACGAATACACCTATTTTTTACGAATTCATATTAGTAAATTTCCCCCTATATGTCACCGCTCCGTGCAGTGGCCTGGCATCGGCGTGCACTGCTACAGAAGCCATTCCGGTGATGGGTAGATACGATGGCACAGAATGTATCTCAGGCCGGCAGTAAATAAGAAGAAGATCCCACAGAGGAGACGCTGAGCACAGATCCTCTCGCTGGAGGTTTATGGTGCGCATTGTGCAGCACATTAAATAACACTACATTAATTTTAATGATAATTTCCCTTTAAGGCCTGAAGATGATTTAGGTATTATCTATTTTTGCTGTCACTATGTGTATACATATGTGCCGCCGTTCTGTGGTTACAGCCGGGAGAGAATGGGAACAGCTTTAGTTAAAGGGCAAATATTGGAGGCTTGGATTCTGTAAATCTATAGAGGACCATGGGGACGTGTTACACCGCAAATCAAAATCTATCTCTCTCCTCTCTTTAGTATTTATTACCCAGGGAGAAGTAATGTATTAATTAGCCGCATTCTTTTCTAGGGGGTTCGTTTGCTCAGATGGGAGTTCTGTTGAAGATGGGACGTTGCTCGTAGCGACCAATGACATTCTATTATCTTCTAGAAGGTGTTCTGGAAGGGGCTAAATAAATTCGAAGTAGAACCTGATTGGTTGCTATGGGCAAATCCGATATTCAAAAGAACTCCTATAGTAGTAAATTTAGCCCTAGGGATCCAACCGGTACCCCCGCACTTAGGGGGTTATTCTGGTTCACTCACAAAGGCAAATTCCTTCTCAAACGGACAAAGCCATGTGCACTGCAGGTGGGGCTGATGTAACATGTGCAGAGAGAGTTAGATTTGGGTGGGGTTTATACTTCAAACTGAAATCTATATTGCAGTGTAAAAACAAAGTAGCCAGTATTTACCCTGCACAGAAACAATAAAACACCCAAGTCTAACTCTCTCTGCACATGTTACATCTACCCCACCTGCAGTGCAGCATGGTTTTGTCCATTAGAGAGCAATTGTGCCTTTCCGACTGAATCAGAACAACCCCCTTACTAAGGACATGTTGGCCAGTTAGGGTCTGATTTAATCCCACTTGCTAAGCAGCATTCTTTCCACCCACCCTCTGGGGGAGCGAGTGCCCAACCCCCTTGTGCCACCCGAATGTCCGCGTCAGCATAAGAATGGATGTGTATGCGGACACGGACGCGGCCCCTTTGTCTCTAAGCTAACCACTATATATGATTAATAGCAGTGACGTACATTCATATCAGGTGCCTGGTGGCAAAATAGAAGGGGGTGCCCCCCCCCCCCCCCCCCCCCCCCCCCAGTGGCTCCCCCTTGTACATGAGCTGATGTCCCAGCAACTCCCCAATGGCACATCTGGGAGAATAGAGATTTCTTATTGCAGCTAATTGTGGAATCTGGGACTATGTAAAAAACGGACTAAACCCCGGACCGGACATCAAAATCTGCAGTCCGGGGCTTGTAGTGTCCGGTCCGGGGAGGTGTCCCGTCCAGGGGGTGTCTTGTCCGGGGGGGTCCCTGTGATAGCTATCACCAGGGACATTAGGAAGCGGAGATTACAGCCTCCCCGTTTGGTCCGGCCCGTTTCGGTTTTGCTACATGCCCGGACCATACAGGCAGGCTTTATTCTCCCCCTCCTCCTCGCCCTGGTGACAGCTGTCACATGCAGTCCCCCGGACAGGACACCCCCCAGACCGGACGCTACAAGCTCCGGACTGCAGATTTTGATGTCCGGTCCGGCGGTCCGGGGGTCTTGTCCTGGTCCGGTTTTTACCCATACCCGTGGAATCTTTATCTTCAGGTGCTGGCTGTGAATGACAAAGCATTTATTTATTTATGAACAGTTTCTTATATAGTGCAGCATATTCAGTAGCATTGAGGTTTTTTTTTTTTTTTTAATACAGCTCAGAGATAAAATTGTGAGAGACAAAGTACCAGCCAATCAGCTTCTGCCTTACATGTTACAAGCTGGGTACTTATGTATTATCTGGGCTCCCATGTTAAATGTACCCCATTTTTTCATACCCCTACTATCCAACTACGCATGGAGTTGATTTTATATAGTGTGGCGAGCGCAGCGAGCCCCGCGAGGGGACGCGGTCTCATAAGAAAAACGGGAGCCCAGATATTACATAAGTACCACAAGCTGTGATTAAAAAATTACAGTTAGGAGCAGATTAGCTGGTACATTATCTCACAATTTTATCTCTCTTCATTATTTGATAACCCACCCTAAAAGTTGTATTATATTAGTGCATATATTTAGAACAGCGTCTGTTCTCCTAAGACACAGCAGCGCAGCCGTAGCTGGCTATAGAAATATTTTGACCTGTTATGTCACATTCTGAGGCTTTTCAGCTCAAGAGGGTTGTAAAAGGGAGTCAGCAGTGACTGTAGCAAATCTTTATGAAATGAAGTGGTGAGAGATCTGTCCTAGTCCAGCGAACCCTCTTTCTTGGGGCCTCTTTGACAGCTGGAGCCCAGCAGCCACTGCCTCCAACATCTCTGGGAGTTAACTTACACCACTGATAAGTAGCATATAATGCCCCTATTATATACACAAATGGAGCATAGTGCAGCTGTTTCCACCTGATCCACGGCTGAATAAGGGCCTTTCCTGATGTCACAGCATGCAGACGGAGATACCCAGGATGCTGGGTCACAGGTTGAGCAGGACTTACAATAATCAGACATTATCTGCTCTGCATGTTTATACATGAAGCACAAAGCATCCACAGCCCTGTCTAGGATAATGCATTAATTGGGCAGGAATTAGACTTTCATTTAACAAAGGATAAACCCTAATGAGTTCTCACGATTCATTTTAATGAGATCCAAACTGCAGTCCTGAATAAAACAGGCAGCATAAGATCTGCATTGTTCTTTGTACTCTGGTAAAGATCTAGGTTACGCATGGGAATGATATGAGAGAGAAGTTCTGTAACATCCATAAATATATATGCAGTGATTTGTATAATTGGGAATTATTTATAACTGTCTGCTCATCTGCAGGTTACATCCTACACAATCAGACCGTCTGTGAATTAACCAAAGCGGGATGTCATGTACAGGTTCCCGTCTGCCTCTCAAACAGCATTTACCGTCACTGGGTACAGACAACGCTATTGGCCTGGTTCTGAGTGGGTGGTTCTGGGAGGTGGTTATTCAGCCTGATTGGTCGCCTTAAGGACGTGTCTTAGGGGTGTTGGAGATGCATCGCTGAAATGCGGGTGTACGCAGGCGCTAACTCATGTTGGACGCTGAACTCTGGCGGAGATTCTGCTCCTAGTATGGGAATGCTGCATGATTCAATGGTGGTCCAAAGATGCACAAAGTCTAAGTCCTAGCACAGTCAGATGTACTAAGGGCTGATACTAACCTTGGTATAACATTGCACATTTATCTGTGGGAAAAGGCGCTAAAATTCTGGCTGCAGCTTATGTCAGAATCAGCCCCTGAACGCGGAACATGACTAAACATTCATCTGAATCTGCTTCAGTCTTATGGCCCCCATACATGTCCGAAGGACAAGTAGGACCGGAATTCCCCGGCAGCTCCCCGGTAGGGCCCATATACGATTAGAGACTTGATGTGCCGAGTTTTGCATGTGATAAATCATGCAGCTCCCAGGGAGTGCGGGCGCTGCTCACCTGGCTCCAAGGGGGGGGGGGGGGGGGGGGCGGGCTACTCCCAAATGCTGCCCTCCAGTGGCCGGTGGCGCCAGCCCTGACCACAGCAGATATCTCCAGAATGTGCCACCTCCCTCCATTTCCAAATTCCAAGGCAGCCCCATAGCCATGCGGGCAAAGCATTAACCCTTTCAGTGCCAAAGTTGCTGTGACAGATCCTCAAAATACCCACTAAAAATGCCAGCGCCGCTCACAGCGACTGTTCTGTCTTTGGGTGCAATATTTACCTAAGCTTCAGGTAATAGACTCGGCCGTATTTGTATTTATTTATACTAAAAGACCGGTCGCTGTGAACGGCGCTGGCATTTCTAGCGGATATTTTGAGGGTCTCTCACAGCTGTGTTGGCAATGAAAGGGTTAAGATGGTTAATACTGCATCCAGGTGGCAGCGGCCTATAGTGGTCTATGGGCTACTTTTCCACCAATTCTGAAGGGGAGGAATCCTGAAGATCCCACTCTGCTGGTCTCTGGTGACGCTTGCGTCGGCTGGCGGTGGCATATGTACATTGGCTGCGGACACCTAGATCAGTATGATGCATTACCCTGTAAGACTACTGCTCTTCCCCAGGGTTGGTTCTTATCTCAGCCCGTCTCCTGGAAAGAGGCAAATTGTAAGTTTGTATGAAAATAGGGCACTTGTTTCCTAGCAGGGTGCCCAGTTTTCTTCCGTACGCTACCATAGCAAAATCCATTGCATTACATCTCATGGGCCATTATAATGCCATGCGATGCGATTTTTTAATGTAATTTATTCACTGTTCTGTTGGCCCTAGGGGATTGCATTGCATGCGATGCCATGCCATTAGCTATACACTTGTATGACATACAATGAGGTTTCACTGACCCCCCCACTATCCACGCCACCTCAAAGCGTGGCGAGCGGCGGCGGAACGCGTCCTCCCGACCTTGTCATACCCCCACTATCCACGTCAGCGTGGAGTTGATTTAATATAGTGGGGTGAGCGCTCGCCACGCTTTGGGATCGGAGGTGCAATGCAATGCAATGCCCTTGGGCTAACAGAGCAGTGAATAAATTACATACAAAAATTGCATCGCATGGCACTATAATGGTCCATGAGATGCAATGCAATGCGATTTTGCTACGGAGAATAGCCCTGTACGCTTACAGCATACTGGGCGCCCTGCTAGGAAACAAGTACTGAAAATAGTCACTTCTATGTTACAATTGTATGTAAAAATCATTATCACAATGCAGATTAGTATAAATATGCCCTACACTATTTGGGGATACATCTTGTTACCTTCAGAGAGCCTAGAAAAGAACCACAAAGTCTTATTGTATAAGTGTGTAAAAGTTGCATAATATAGATCAGAAATATTGGTTTTAGTTTGGGACAGAATCAGTAAGTTAACCTAGATTTGGGTTACTGGCCCCATGTACCTCCCTAGGCTGTGGAGACGTTGGCAATAACGGCGCCCTGCGCAGCGCAGGCAGAGATACACGGTCACCTATCTGCGTACAGGTGACATGCACAGAGGGAGCGTCCTGTTTTGTGTATGTAGTAAGCAGCCATCACTAACCGCGCAGGGCGGTGCCGTGGAGGGGGGGGGGGGGTCCCAGGAGGCCTGATTAGAGGAATCCATCTGCTGGAAGTCATTTCCAGCGTTTCTGTAATCAGGGAGATGACAGGAGTTATGAGGCCCGGTACCTGCGGAGACAGCGTCTTTAATCTTTGTCACATATTAATTGCCCAACCATAATGCAATAAAGATGCCTCCATTATACTGGGATTCATTATCAATGTCTGTGATTAGAGGTGTTTTTCTTCTCTGAGAGCAAAGCTAAGGTGTAAAGGAAGGTGGGAGACAACAAGGGTGGGGGTATTTTAAGAAGAGAGAGGGATCAAGTGGCCGGAGATAAAGTAGCAGCCAACTAGCCTCTAACTGCCATGTCTGTGGTTGGAAATGGCAGTTAGGGGCTGGTTGGCTAATACATTATTGCCATCCACTTTATAACTATCCAAGTCTTAGTACATAGACCACACAGTCTATAAAATGACAGTTAAGAGCTGATCCAAGATTTGATAAATCTCCTCCTTTTCTATGTCCAGGTCTCTGTTTAATGACCTGCCGTGACACATAAGTCAGCAATGTGTCTTATAATTGGCACATATGCGACACTAACAACCTCTTTCTCAGTTTCCACATGGTGGGCACAGTAGACAGGGAAAGCTGTGCAGGAGTCGGGGAACCAGAGGGTAGACCGGGTAACACTATCTTAAGATAGCATTATTATCACAGGGATCCTCCAGTATTTTTGACATTTTTTTTGGGGGGGGAGGGGGGGTTAATTCTGGCAGATCTCAAATTCCATTACAAGTATGACAAGCATGAGCTGCTTGCTAAAAAAAAAAGAATGAATTTAAGGGTATGGAGGAGAATTTTGTGAATGACTCCTGAGAATCTGACATTACATATGAGCACAGAATCAGACAGACGAGATTACCACATTACGCATCTAAGGGTAAAGTAACACTACTGTCCCAAACATTTTGTATTTCGGTACATATAGGAGTAAGTAAGATGTTAGTCCATATTGATAATATTGGGGACTGTGGTCTGCAGCATTAATTAGACATCGGTAGCAGATTTCTGTGAATCTGCATAATGCATATGTACAGTATAATGCTTCTTATTCTCGGTGCAATAGTTTCCTTGGGATAAAACTACCTCTACCAGAGAGTAACTCTGGGAGACAATGGAATCATCTGCCGCTGGGCTCCTGCTCCCAAGGGGGCACCTCTCCTCCCCTGCCATTTTGAATCAGTTAATTGGATATCGTTTCTATGGCTGACCCACTCCTAGCAGGACAATAGGCATCCTAGTCTCTTTATTTTAAACATAATATACATAACATACATATATATATATATATATATATATACATACATATATATATATATATATATATATATATATATATATATATATATATATATATACACACACACACACACACACGTGTGTGTGTATTGGGGGGGGCACCAGGGCTATTTTTCAGCAGGCTCCAGCAGGAACTGAGGCCCTTATTCTAGTTCACTCTTTCTGACAAAATCTTTCTTAGATGGACAAAACCATGTGCACTGCAGGTGGGGCAGGTGTAACTTGTGCAGAGATAATTAGATTTGGGCAGGGTTTTACTTCAAAGTGAGATCTATATTGCAGTGTAAAAATAAAGCAGCCAGTATTTACCCTGCACAGAAACAAAATGACTCACCCAAATCTAATTATCTCTGCAGTGCACATGGTTTTGTCCATCTAAGAAAGATTTTGTCAGAAAGAGTGAACTAGAATGGGGCCTCAGTTCCTGCTGGAGCCTGCTGAAAAATAGCCCTGGGGGGCACCAATATTTATCTCCAGGCAACTGGGAGGACGTTATGCCACTGACCTCTACCTTATCCACATGTCCGGTCCTATCTTCGGCCTCTCGTCTCCTGTCAGGCTGCAGCACAAAACAAATCAGTGACAAATGACTCTGTACAGCATTCTAACCCTGGGATTATTCCTCTGACAGGTAACGAGGGAACGACGTGCTATAAGACAGCGTCCTGTTCTTTAACCTGCTGAGCGATTGGCTGGCAGGCAGACAGCTGGGCCCAGCTGGGAATTACACCGGCCATTGCCAGGATTACTGGCATGCATGGGAATGACCGGCAGGGGTGACGGGTGAGCAGGTCTAATAGTAACTAGGGCTTGGCAGGAGAGATAAGACTGGCAGGGGAAGGGGGGTGACTACCAGTAGCAGCGACAGGGTCTGGCAGGGGTTGCACTGACATAAAACCTGGCTTAGCCGCCATCGTTCATGCAGATATAATGAGATTTGTTTAGTTCCGCTAATGAGGGGCACGTCGGAAACAATCCCTTTGTTATTTCAGGTCACAATAAAATGTCTTGTGTCGAATTTCACGGGGATTTAAGCGCCTTTTGTAATTAAGAAAAGAGTGAGCTGAACGCTACAAAGGAACTGGCAGCTGAAAAACATCATTTTTATATCTAAACCCAGGAGACTTGGTGCCTAATGATGGCACAGCCTTTGCTCCGCAAGGTGTGATAGAGATGTAACCCGAGAAGTGCTCCTCCAGGTGCCAGGGCTGGTTCACCTGCTGGGCCAGAAGACATCACCGTATATAGGGGCCAGAATATCTTAATAATTAACAGTGGCAGATCCAGTGATGACCATGTGGTGCAAGGTGGGGGTCTCGCTAAGCACATATATACATTCCGTGGCTGTCTACATGGAATCTGCAGAAAACAGCCGCTGCCATGGAGCGTACAGATGCTAGAGATCCTACTGGACCCCTAGCGACTGACAAGGGAGCATAGCGCACACAGAATTACACAGAACTTAAGTGCCAGATTCTGGGAGCATTGTACTCTCTAGCAAAAAAACATGTAACCCCTAGCAACAAGAATGTAACAACCTGGTAAGGAGCATGTATACCCCTCGCACGAAACCCCTTGCAATTAGCACATAACCCTTGACAACAAGCATGTAACCCCTGGCAATGAGCATGTAACCACTGGGAATGAGCATGTAATCCCTGGCAATAAGCATAATACACCTGGCAAGGAGCATGTAACCCCTGGCAGTGAACAAGAAATCTTTGGCAACGAGCATGTAACCCCTGGCAATGAGCATGTAACCCCTGGCATTGAGCATGAAACTCCTGGCAGTGAGCATGAAACACCTGACATGGGGCGCCATGTGGCATCCTGGAATCAGCATAAGCCATAACACACTCTTAAGTCTGCCTCCATACAGTTGTGCATTTAGCCAATGGGAGTCCAGGGGCGGGCTTAGAAAGAGTGTGTGAAGGCTTATGCTGAAATCTGGGCAATGCATGGGGCCCGATTTGCATGGGGAATCCCTCCAGCACATTTATTACAAACATGATAGCATGTATGCATGTGCTTAGCGATCCTTAACACCCCACCCCCACAGCACATAGGGCCAGATGTATCAAGCTTCAGAAAGTGATAAAATGGAGAGTGATAAACAGCCAGCCAATCAGCTCCTAACGGTCATGCCACAGGCTGATTGGCTGGTTACAGGTAGGAACTGATTGGCTGGTTGTTTATCACTTATTAACAAGTATTGCTGCATGTTTTGTATGCTGCAGTAGCCTTCCGTGGTATAACATGTACACACTAAGGGCCTGCGGTAGTAGCCAGGGGGGGATCAGTGGGCACTGCCGCAATATCAGAAGTATAGCAGCGAGGTTTGAAGCATTTGCCTAAGGTGCTTCTTTATGCTTGTGTTCCCTTGCGTGCTCTTCTATATGTAATGTGTGATATATAAACATAGAATTACATAACGGTTGGTGTCAGGACTCTCTGATGCGTCTAATGAGCTATTTCACGATGACAGCGCTGAATCCTCCGTACTGATATTTACTTAGTGTTCCTCTAAACATTTCTCATTTCCTAATGTCCAGGTCTCATTTCTCAGCTTGTACAGCAAGACTCAAATATTTGTGCTGGTAATTATAGTCAGTGCACCTGAGAGAGGGCCAGGGAAGCACCAAACGCTCCCAGAGATCGGGGCGTGTTCTATAAATAAAGCACTGGCGCTGATGTAGACGGGATATTCAGGAGGATTAATTCCTGTCCGTGGGCTCACCCCATTCACCCCCTAACTCAACCAACGTGTTTTTTTTTTTATTGAAATAAGGTTATTACATTTGTCTACAATGCACACCGTCACAAATCTACATGTAAAGCAATAATCACTTTTAATTCAAGTCGCATAAATATGGGAGGCTGATGCTTTAGATTCCCAGCATTTTCCTCTTTTGTCATAATAACCTGGAAACTAAATGATGTGGATGGTGGAGCTCCTACTACTGGTCCAAGGTAATCCACTGGCCGGTATTCATAGAGGACGTAACCTCTTTGGCTCAATAACAGTCTGCAGGCACCAAAACCTAAGAGAACCCAAAGCGTCTGCAACAGGTCCCGAGCAATGGAAAATTAGTGGAAGGGGCGTCAATTCCGATTTACCTATCTGACGGCTCTTGCTCTGCTTCTTTTGGGGTTCTATGCACCCCAGTGCATGCCTAGCATGGGCATCAGGAGGGTGACCTGGCATTGCCATGGCCACTGTACCAGGGTCACCAAGAGCTTGGGCAGTCCAAAGCTGAAGTGGTGAGAAACATTGGCAACTGACCTTCAATGACACAAACATTGAATATTGGAACTATACTATTGATGGTTCCAATGTTTCAACATTTCCACATTCACTTCCCATCCCTGCATTTATTCTGATTTGGGAATAAAGTAAGAACGGGCAAGTGACTGTGCACCTGGACAACCCATGTTTCCATGAAAGGGGGGCAAATACAAATATATATTTTTGCATGCAGTGTTAATACAGCTGCTTTTTCATGTAGCCCACGAATGTTGACTGGTGCAGTGCATGTTTTACAGGTCTCCTCCCAGAATCAAGTGAAATAATTAGCTCCACCTGTGGATCTTGTGGTGAGCTGACAGGGACTACATTGAACTGGGATGCAGCAGCGGGGCAGCAGTATCCTGCCCATCTCCGCTTCAGGGAGACGGGCAGGTTTGGGGGGGTTGGGGTGGTGAGGGGGACCGGTGGCGGTGGTGGAGAGGTGGCGGGGACCCGGCGGGAGCTCCGTTGCCAGAGCCGGATTAACAATGGACCTGATGGAGCTATAGCTCCAGGCCCACTCTCCAAATAGGCCCATTTTGTAGCTGAGGGTCAGGGCTTTCCAACGAGACCAGCCCCGCGTCGCTAGCCCACCAGGAACTGGAGATACCACCAGGCAAACCTGGAACGTTTTCCCCTTAGGATAACATGGGACCAGCTAATTCCGACCTCCACCCAGTTCCAACGGCTGCCAGTTCCCCTTCCGGCATCACAGAAACTCGAGGTTAATCTCAGTCGAACCCAAATCGCTGGGCCTTCAATCTGATACCTGGTCCATATGGGTTCATTGGTTCCAGAGATATTGCAGGTAAAACAATTTTTTTTTTTTCATTTCTGAAATGTAATTTCATGGCTGTTCATGTTGTTTGAGGACAGATTTTTCTAGAACCAAACGGCCCAGTTTCACGGGACCAAAATCATTCGAAGCCTACATGTAAATGGGTCAGTTGGTTCCGAAGATATAGCTGGTTGTTTAAAGGGGGGCGGGGGTGGTTTTCTCTCCCCCTCACACCAGAAAATGCAGGGACTAGGCTGGTGTAAAAGGGGCCAGTCCGAGAATGTCCCTGCATGATCCTGGGACCATATTCCCTACATTTTCTGATATGAAAGGGGTATTATTTCAAATAGCCGGGACATGCAGTGCTCTGAATACAGCCGGGCAGCCCCCTGCTCTCTGCCCGGCTGTTAATGGCTCTCATTTCTGCCCGGCGGCGACTGTCCCCCAGTTACCGCGAGCATGTATTCCCCCTTGGCAATGAGCATGTAATGCCACATGGCAACGATGCATGGAACCCCTGGCAATTAGCACGTAGGTAAGCAGCACTTATGTAGCATAATTTTTAATAGGCATTATTGTGTTTGGCATAATACGTAATGGAGATAATGGTGTGAGGCTTAACATGTAATGGGCCTTTGGCGAGCAATGCCCCTGTTTATGAAGCATATTGTGCATTATTGCTCAATCTGTTTGGTATAGTGCAGGCATGTCCAAACTATGGCCCTCCAGCTGTGAAACTACAAGTCCCATCATGCATTGCCACAGTTTTGCAATTAGGGAATGCTAAAACTATATCAAGGCTTGCTGGGACGTGTAGTTTCACAACAGCTGGAGGGCCACTGTTTGGACATGCCTGGTATAGTGTGTATTTTGGCTCAATCCATGTGGCAAAATGTGAATTTTGCCTTAATCTGTGTGCCATAGTGTGAATTTTTGCTCAATCGGTGTGAATTTTGTCTCATTCCATGTGGCATAATGTGTAAGAAGCAAGTACAGTATAAGGGGTTACTATTGTGTTGCATGATTTGTTTAAGGGGTACATGGTGTGGTAAACTTAGGTTACCACATAAAAGGTGCTGACATATTGTCTACCAAGTTTCGGTTTTCAGTATATTTTTTATGACTGAGTGCCGCCTCACCCCGCAAGTATCTTAGGACATCAGCATCCTGTGGGTGCACCTTTGGAGGGCACCCACCAATATATCTCCCTGCATTTTTCCTATGCCAGCCCCCCGCCTTTTCCAGGCATATATAATTAGTTGAAAGTATTTACACAAATAGAGACACACCCATGAGCAGACCACCCAAACAGAACACTGGTCATGCCCCCCACATTATTAGGTGCTGGCCGCAACCCCTATTATTGCGCATAATAGGCCCTTGATCATTTTCAGCTCCAGGCCCATTTAGACCTTAATCTGGCTCTGTCCGTTGCCACAGGGCGTGCAAGCTTCTTGTGCACGCGCGCGCCCTGGTGGGAGCTGGCAGGGGCTGGTGATAATTTTGCCAGCCCCTGCCAGGGTGACAGGGGCTCCATCTGAATGGGAGCAAATGAGTTTCAAATGAGCCAAAATTTGCTCCTTAACATTGAAAACAGACAACGGTTGGTCATACAAATTGGTGAAATTAATTTAAGAAATGTATCCAAGCAATTGCATACCTCCCAACATGACCCTCTCCAGGAGGGACACATTCTTCTGTTCCTGGACTTCCCTTTTAATGAATGGTTACCCTCACCAGTGCGGAAACACCTTTCTTATCAATTAACCTGTTCAACACAGGTGAGGAATAAATTAAGAAGGAAATCCAGGAACAGAGCATTGCGTCCCTCGTGGAATGTGTCATGTTGGGAGGTATGCAATTGTTTTTGACTGTTTTCCAGCATTTGGAAGCGCATATTGATTGTAATTTGCTCCTATGCATTTCCAGATTTTCGTTCCCATCAGATAGATTGGACAGATAAATCTGTATGTGTGTATCCAGCATAAGCATGTGGCTGAATCAAAAACACCTTCACTCATAACTAGCCTGCAGTATGCAAATCAGAATGCTTGTGGTGTATCATAGGGTAACCTATACACAGCTGTACATCAGAGTCATCTTAATCCATCCAGAACTATTTTTTGACATGCCATTAAATGGTTAAACACTACAAACTTTCTCTTAACTAAGTATTAATATGTTTTATTCATAAGTCCCAAAAACATCATGCCTGAGTCACCAAACATAAAGGTCATGCTAATTAGTCTGCAGGTGCATGTTGTTTACTTGACTCTATGAAAGGGTCTGCATATGCCCAAGCCTGTTGCTGTGTTATTGTAGAGTCACAGTGCTGAATGGCTGTTGGTGTCAACATGTGCACACATTAACTATGCACCTACCAACTTGCAGGCATTTGCCAATACTATTGTGCAGGGCTATTTTTCTGCAGGCTCCAGCAGGAACAGTGGCCCTTATTCTAGTTCACTCTTTCTGACAAAATATTTCTTAGATGGACAAAACCATGTGCACTGCAGGTGAGGCAGGTGTAAAACCCCACCCAAATCTAATTATCTCTGCACAAGTAACACCTGCCTCACCTGCAGTGCACATGGTTTTGTCCATCTAAGAAATATTTTGTCAGAAAGAGTGAACTAGAATAAGGGCCTCAGTTCCTGCTGGAGCCTTCTGAAAAATAGCCCTGCCCCTGCCTATCTCTCTGAATGTGTAATAGATTGAACATTCTACTCCTCTAGCACCTACACAGGTGTCGGGGAGGGTCATTTCTAGAAGACATTCCCAAATCTGCAATGTGACACCCAGATTCTTCCTCACCTGCAGTGGCAGCAGCCTCCAAAGAAGCAAGGACCCCTAAATCGTCCTTCTCCACCCTTGAAACTGATTTTCTATGTCACCTCTTGAGAAACAGGCTCATGGCTTGCATGTCTGCACATAATTAATTGAATTTATTCTCCTACATGTATTCTACGCTGTCTCAGAAACACCCTCAGTCTACTGTATATAGCCAAATATTGTAGCAGTCATCGTGGGATAAGGAAATGAAGGTTATATGGTTCTTCATTACTAGGGTGTAATCATACATAACAATCACTGGGCCTAAATGATCCTTAAATGCTGCACACACAATAGTGGGAGTCATGGGGTGCACTGCAGAGCACCAACCCTCCAACTCCAATCCTATTGGCCAGATCGGGGCCTAGTTATCCAAATGGGTATGAGGTACAGAAGCTTCAATTCCCGACTGCGCTGTCTGAACTGGGACGGTATCCGGATTCCTGACAGTGTGTCTAGGTCAACAGTCAATAGAATGACACCATATGTTGACATGGTCGAAAGGTCAACCAAAATGATAGGCCAACATTGGCAATGGTCGACGCATAAAAGAGGTACACATGATTTTATTACAATTCTTTTGACTGTTTCATACTTATTTGCATCAAAAAAGGTAAAAAAAAAAACCTCATGACAACCTTTTCATGTGTCAACCTTTTTAAAGTGTTGACATACATGTCGGCCTTTTAGGGTTGATCTATTGACTGCGAGCTCTACCACACCCAGTTTGGAATGATAGGAATGATCGAATTGCCCAGATCCTCCAATCAGATGATGCATCCAATGGAAGCTGCTGTCTCAGTCCTCAAACGCACTGGCTTCCGCATGTATCGGTGACATAATCACACAAAAAAGGCACAATACAAAATTTGCAACATGTTACAGACAAGTGAAGATATATTCGCCTGTAGTTGTGTACCCTTGGTCCCCAATATGTTAAGCTATTGTGGCAGATACAGCATATTTCCACATGAGGATAATGGGGGAAATCCAGACCAGGTTTTAGATCAGCAGCAGCAGGAAAATGAGATGTGATCAGGGTTGAGCTAATAAGCAGCACCTGTGCTCTCCTGATATAAGTGTTTCCAGGGCAGAAGGTCATTGTTCCTGATGGTGGAACAGCTGCCCAGGTGATAGACCGGGGTGTGGGCTACGGTCAGGACCACTGGAACATACTGAGGGGTTTGTGCAATGCTGTGACACCTGTATGCTGCAATGCTGTAACCATACTTGCCTATGCTGTTTATCTGGTATGCTGTTAACATGCTACAAAATAAAGACCAAAACGTCCCATTAAATTTCCGTTGGCTGCTGTAACACTGGGTCTGGGCAGGAGAACTTGCTTTCTATAGTCCGCCGGGCTGTGCAGGGTCATCTGGCATTTGAGAGTTTCTGTCTGAGCAGTTGCAGCAAGATGTCTGCGTCCCATGGTGGGGGAAGCTGTGACAGTGAATTAATCACAGCTGACATTTCAAGACTCAGAATGTCTGCAGCACAAAGTAATTCTTTCAGATTACGTTTCCCCTGAATTATCCTAAGCAAGAGACAGAGAGAGGGGATTAATGAGAGAGGCACCACGTCTTAGGGAAGGGGGATGCAGAGGATGCCACGGACGTACATCAAAGGCAAGCACAGGGACCACAGCGAGAGGACGGCATTAGTGCCGGGGAAGATTGAGATGCTCAATGGCGTATGGGACCTTGGGCAGAATAGGGAATTGCCCAATAGCAACATTTGGGCAATGACCTGGCGATACCTTTCCACCCTCCGGCCACTTGCTCTGGTCTATGACCAATGTTAAAGACTTTTGCCATTGATGGGAGCATTTGGTTTCCCATCAACAATGATGCACAAACAATAAAAAAAAAATGTATTTGAAAAAAGTTCAAGAAAAGAGATTTGCTCTACTCCTGCAAAGCTCCACCCCTGGGCTCTCATTGGCTCGCAGCCTACTGAATTGCAAAGCAGGGTGACCATCTGCTGGTGAAACTTTTGATGATTCCTTTACAGATGGTGTCACACCATCGAGGTTACCGATCAATAGGATATTTTTGTGTCCCAGGCCCACAGGGCTGCATCTTTTAGAGTAGAGCACCCTGCGTTGTCTCCTCTCTGCCATTACAGCGGAGACCCCATAGTGCCTGAGGTATGTCAACATGGTATCTATGACCCCAGAGTTTACTGCACCTCTTCAGCTCTATCCTACATGGACGGAGGATGCACCCCTGGGACAGAGCCGGCCCTAGGCATAGGCAAACTAGGAAAATACCTGGAGCATACAACTAAGCCAGCGGCAGGAGCGTCAGTGGGGGCAGCAGTGGGCAGTAACAAAAAGTGTCTCCTTCCCCAGAGGAAGACTACAGTTCATGCCCAACTGCACAGCTCCTCCTCCCATGGACCTTTGTAGAATCCAGCAGAATGAGTTTGAACCAACTGACTTCCTGCAGTCAGCCCAGGCTTCAATATTTGCAAAGTCCGTGGGGTGAAATAGGGAGGATTGGGTTGTAGTAATGTGTGGCATATATGTAAGCAGCATTACCATGTGGCACCATGAGTATAACGACATTACTAATGTGTGGTATAATGTTTAAGTGGAATTACTCTGTGGCATTATGTGTAAAAGGGCATTACTAATGTGTGGTATAATGTGTAAGGTGCATTACTGTGTGGCTTTATGTGTATAAGTGTCACTATTACATTGTGGCATTATGTGTATGAGGTGCACAACTGTGTGGCGTAATGTGTATAAAGGGCACTACTGTGTGGTGCAATGTGAATAAGGGGCAATATAGTGTAGGGCATTACATTTTCTAGGGCTGGTTCTGCCCTGAGAGACTCTATAGAGAGACTGCCCTTAGATGCAAGAGAGACCCTGCATATTATACTGAGTCACCGCTGCTATGTGAGGGTGAGTGCATGCTCCACTGCCGCGCGTGTTTGTATATGGACAGTACAGGTGTCTGCGTACTTATTTACTTTGCAAATCCCCTCTCTGGAAGAAGCCTGGGTGGGAAGAAACTGCAGGGAACTTCATGGGTGGGGCAAAATTATCTTGTCATTAGGCCCCACCCCAAACATAGGGGGTGGGGTCTAATGAAGGGCCTGCAGTGAATCCGCTGTATGGAAACCCTGGAGCTTATTTTGAGATGCTTGGGGTCCCCTAACGCTATGTCATGCGCCTGCTGCCACATTTCTTGTCCAATCAAAGCCCATCTTCTTCTGCCCGGTCCACGTACGGGGTCAGCTAGGAATATCTGGATCTGTTTGTTCTGTTCCAGAGCTGATTTTATTTTCCATCCGGCGGATCAATAAAATAATTATGCACCAGCCTAAAGGGGACTGAACTCAATTATCCATCTAGTTTGCTGTCAGTCTCCATTTACAGAGACAGCTAGAAGAGGAAGCAAGATAAAAGAGGCGAGATAAGAGAAGCAACTCTCAGGAGCCCGGCACCCTTTCCTTGCTCCCATTGCTGGAGGATAAGATTAGAACATGGGTTTACTACGGCTGGTTGGTTTAATACAGTGTCACTGTGTCACCGATACAGAAATGCCAGGTCCACTAAGGAGGGAGGAAGACTTTATTCGGTAGCTTAGGGCGGAGAGGAAGATGAACTTGGGGCCTTTCCCGGATTATAATACAGGACCCACTAATCTGTAGCAGCCTGGTGCTAACACACAACCGCAGCAGGTGAAAGATGTCGGTGTAAACCTCATCGTGTAATGATCGGAGAAGGAGCCATTGAGAGGAGGTGGTTAGTACATGTACACACAGGGCCGGCGCCACCTCTAGGCAGCTCTAAGCATTTGCCTAGGGCGCCGGCACCTGGAGGGCGGCAGTTCGCCCCTCACCCCCAGCATGTGCATATAGCTGGCGGCGTCGGCGTCCCTGCAGTGCTGGAGCGGGCAGGGAAGCACTTCTGATTTTGAAAACACTTGCCGCACGCTGATTGGCTGAATCTCAGCCAATCAGCGTGCGGCAAGTGTTTTCAAAATCAGAAGCGCTTCCCGCGCTGCCGCATAGAGCAAGTTATTCTCTATTCACTGCAGGGACCCCGCCGCCGCCAGTTTTATAATACAGGTACCACCCCCACCCCCTGGGCACCGGGGTGCCCCCACCCCGACTCGCCTGGGGCGCTCCGGTGCCTTGCACTGGCCCTGTGTACATGGTACAGAGGGAGGAACAAATGGCAGCGGAGATGAATCGCTTTGCTGCGGCGGCTTATGATCTAATTACTGCTTAGTAGAAAACAGACACAAGAAAAGTCGCAGAGTCAAAGTCTTAGGCAGCATTTACAAAACATATGCTCTTATTATAATTAGATTTTGTTCTCCTTTAAATAGGCAGCGGAGTACAGCAGCACTCGCGGCATTGTGCGGCAGGGAACGTTTATTGTCAGGAGCAATCCTTTACCGTTCCAACAATGCGTTTATTTCATTTTGTGCTTGGAATATTCCGCTGTGTAATTTATCCTGCTGCGGACTTGTGTCTTCCAGCTGAACGAACCTGGGAATCTAGCGGCGTGTTACGGCTGGTATCACCCCTACCCCCTATCCTCAGAGTATGATCACGGCCCTTTCCATGTGTCTGCTTTGATGTGCATGTACCATGTGTGTGTCAACACTAAAGGGTCAACATGCACAAGTTCGATAGTGAGAAAAGGTCAACATGAGTTTTTCATGTCTTTTGAGAGTCAATGTCAACACCTGCACACAGGGACCCCTGATTATTGTACTGCGTCCCCCTCGGATTGCCTGCTTTACGTACCATGCTTTGGAGTCCACCTATGGATGGTAAAATATAAAAAAGTTCAAAAATGTCAACCTTTTCACGTGTCGACCATAACCACGTCGATTTGTGTCAACCTTTTGACCATGCCCACCATACATATGGTGGCGACACTGTTGACCTACCACCTGGATCCCTTGTGGGTAATCTGAGGCTTCGCAGATGATAGGACGGTCCTCAATAGGAGTTTCCGGCGTTTCTGTCTCCAGAGGGTAGATTTACTAAAGGTTGGCTTTGATCAATTCTAGTCAACGTCAGATCTTAATCGATGCCGCTCTAGATCTAAAACACACATTTACTAATATTTAAAAATCAATGTAAAAATGAATCCGTTAACAAATGTGTGCCTTAACCTTGGGAGCCGCACATGGATTAAGATCGATTTTAACCACCTGGAATCAATTAAAATCTATCATAATTGACCTTTAGAAAATATATCCCCTGGTCTCAACATTTTCTCCTCTAACCGTATTTTTTGAGACAATGGGCCGGATTTTCCAAGCTTCAAAAGTGATAAAATAGAGAGTGATAAACAGCCAGCCAATCAGCTCCTGCCTGACATTTTTCAAACACAGTCTGTGAAATGGCAGGTAGGAGCTGATTGGCTGTTTATCACTCTCCATTTTATCAAGTTTGAAGCTTAGAGAATCTGGCCCAATGAACCAAATGATTCCCACTAAAAGACCACTATATTATCTACCCACCCACACAGGGCCATATTATCCATATGGCTGACTAGACTGAAGCCTAGGGGCTCTGCGATGGAGCAAGTAAAGTGTTAAAGAGTGTTATATAGATAACCGCAGCTGCTGCATGTGTAAAGGGCCCTACATACCCACTGACGTGTGTAGGGAGAGTGTTCTGAGCTATGCTGCTTCACTCACAGTGCTCTCCTTCTCTCTGCAGATAGATAGATAACAGCAGTTACTGCATGTGTTAGGCGTGTTATATAGATAGGAGCAGTTACTGCATGTGTTACAGTGTTAGATAGATAGGAGCAGCTACTGCATGTGTTAGGAGTGTTATATAGATAGGAGCAGCTACAGCATGTGTTAGCAGTGTTAGATAGATAGGAGCAGCTACTGCATGTGTTAGGAGTGTTATATAGATAGGAGCAGCTGCTGCATGTGTTAGGAGTGTTATATAGATAGGAGCAGCTACTGCATGTGTTAGGAGTGTTATATAGATAGGAGCAGCTACTGCATGTATTAGGAGTGTTATATAGATAAGAGCTGCTACTGCATGTGTTAGGGGTGTTATATAGATAGAAGCAGCTACTGCATGTGTTAGGAGTGTTAGATAGATAAGAGCAGCTACTGCATGTGTTAGGAGTGTTAGATAGATAGAAGCAGCTACTGCATGTGTTAGGAGTGTTATATAGATAGGAGCAGCTACTGCACGTGTTAGGAGTGTTATATAGATAGGAGCAGCTACTGCATGTGTTAGGAGTGTTAGGTAGATAGGAGCAGCTACTGCATGTGTTAGGAGTGTTATATAGAAAGGAGCAGCTACTGCATGTGTTAGGAGTGTTATATAGATAGGAGCCGGTACTGCATGTGTTAGGAGTGTTATATAGATAGAAGCAGCTACTGCATGTGTTAGGAGTGGTACATAGATACTGTAGAAGCAGCTGCTGCATATGTTACAGTGTTATATAGATAGGAGCAGCTACTGCATGTGTTAGGAGTGTTATATAGATAGAAGCAGCTACTGCATGTGTTAGCAGTGTTAGATAGATAGGAGCAGCTACTGCACGTGTTAGGAGTGTTATATAGATAGAAGCAGCTACTGCATGTGTTAGGAGTGGTACATAGATACTGTAGAAGCAGCTGCTGCATATGTTACAGTGTTATATAGATAGGAGCAGCTGCTGCATGTGTTAGGAGTGTTAGATAGATAGAAGCAGCTACTGCATGTGTTAGGAGTGTTATATAGATAGGAGCAGCTACTGCATGTGTTAGGAGTGTTAGATAGATAAGAGCAGCTACTGCATGTGTTAGGAGTGTTAGATAGATAGAAGCAGCTACTGCATGTGTTAGAAGTGTTATATAGATAGGAGCAGCTACTGCACGTGTTAGGAGTGTTATATAGATAGGAGCAGCTACTGCATGTGTTAGGAGTGTTAGGTAGATAGGAGCAGCTACTGCATGTGTTAGGAGTGTTATATAGAAAGGAGCAGCTACTGCATGTGTTAGGAGTGTTATATAGATAGGAGCCGGTACTGCATGTGTTAGGAGTGTTATATAGATAGAAGCAGCTACTGCATGTGTTAGGAGTGGTACATAGATACTGTAGAAGCAGCTGCTGCATATGTTACAGTGTTATATAGATAGGAGCAGCTACTGCATGTGTTAGGAGTGTTATATAGATAGAAGCAGCTACTGCATGTGTTAGCAGTGTTAGATAGATAGGAGCAGCTACTGCACGTGTTAGGAGTGTTATATAGATAGAAGCAGCTACTGCATGTGTTAGGAGTGGTACATAGATACTGTAGAAGCAGCTGCTGCATATGTTACAGTGTTATATAGATAGGAGCAGCTGCTGCATGTGTTAGGAGTGTTATATAGATAGAAGCAGCTACTGCATGTGTTAAGAGTGTTACATAGATAGGAGCAGCTGCTGCATGTGTTAGGAGTGTTATATAGATAGAAGCAGCTGCTGCATGTGTTAGGAGTGTTACATAGATAGAAGCATCTGCTGCATGTGTTAGGAGTGTTATATAGATAGGAGCAGCTGCTGCATGTGTTAGGAGTGTTACATAGATAGGAGCAGCTGCTGCATGTGTTAGGAGTGTTATAGAAGTGAAAGATAATTGTGCGAAAAATGAAACATAAAAACAAACAATATGAGTTTTATACATTGCTAAAATAAATGTTATATAGTATTGTGATGCCCCAAAGCTGCTCATCCACAGCAATCGAGGAGGCCCCAAAAACATCACCCCACAATTGCCATACTGCCTACATTTTTAGGCCTTACCTTAATTGTGTATTATTTAAAGTGCAGTCTGAAAATACTAGGATCCCCGGAAAGGGTTGGGATCATTTGGTCTACAGCATGATGGTCGACAGTCATTAGGTCGACATGGGAAAAGTTCGACATGGGTCTAGGTCGACATGGGAAAAGGTCAACATGGTTCTAGGTGGAAAGGTCTTTAGTTTGACAGGTCGTTAGTTTGACAATGTCTAGGTCGACAGTCAAAAGTTCGACATGGGGTTTTTCACAGTTTTTTTACCTGAATGTCAACACAGTCAACATGGACACAGTTTCAAGTGCACCACATCCCCTCGCTGCGCTCGCAATGCGTCGGGCACGGTCCTCGCTGCACTTGTATTCTCCCGCCATGCCCTAGTGGATGGTAGGGCATGAGATACCACCAGTCGGCATATGACGGCTCAAAAACAGTGAAAACCCCATGTCGACCTTTTGACTGTCGACCTAGACATTGTCAAACTAATGACCTGTCGAACTAATGACCTGTCGAACTAACGACCTGTTGAACTAATGACCTTTCGACCTAGAACCATTTAGACCTTTTCCTATGTCGATCTTTTTCCATGTCGACCTAATGGTGTCGACCTAATGACTGTCGACCATCATGCGGTAGACCAAATGACCGCATCCACCCGGAAATTGTTGCATGCGCATGTGCATTCTTCTGACTCCATGCAAGGACAGTAGTGAGGCCGTCCACCATACCAAAAAGTACCAAACCAAAAGTATGTACCATACCAAAAGTACCAAGCTAAAAGTACCACACCAAAAGTATGTACCATACCGAAATAGAGAAATAGAGAAATTTTAATTATTGGGCCTTAAACCTGATACCTCTTAAAAAATAATCTATAAATCCATTGGTGTAAATAATAAAGAGGAGGGGGGGGGGGGGGGGCAGCCATCCATGATATAGATTTTGCGAGGAAAACTGAGTGACATTTTAATATATACCCTACGGGAAGCATACTGTATGTCTAGTCAATCGGGAAATAAAACCCAATTATGGTGCTAGGAATGCTGTATTTATCAAGCCTAATTCTGAAGAATGGCAGGTTATATTCATCTGATAAGGAGTGATTTAATGAAATAATATACACATAACATGCACGGTGCAGTGAGACGGGATACCGGGGCCTAGCGGGGAACATTTACCATGTATGGTACGGCTACAGAAGATATAAAATACACATAACATGCACGGTGCAGTGAGACGGGATACCGGGTCCTAGCGGGGAACATTTACCATGTATGGTACGGCTACAGAAGATATAATATACACATAACATGCACGGTGCAGTGAGACGGGATACCGGGGCCTAGCGGGGAACATTTACCATGTATGGTACGGCTACAGAAGATATAATATACACATAACATGCACGGTGCAGTGAGACGGGATACCGGGGCCTAGCGGGGAACATTTACCATGTATGGTACGGCTACAGAAGATATAATATACACATAACATGCACGGTGCAGTGAGACGGGATACCGGGGCCTAGCGGGGAACATTTACCATGTATGGTACCGCTACAGAAGATATAATCATAGTTACCTACCCTCCTGCATTCTGCAGGAGACTCCCTGAAATAGCAGGAATCTCCCTCTCTCCCTCATTAGTCTAGCAATCTCCCTCATTTATCCTAGCCCACATTACACTGTTACATTTTTTTTGGAAAAAGAAATGAGAGACAGATACAATTACATTGAATCATCAGCACCATTTCCCAGCACTTTACCAAGTATAATATCTCTTACTAACTGCTTTGGGGTTCAACTACATTTGTATATAAGTAATTTTAAAAGATTCTTCTCCGATGTAGTAGTACACATCCACGCTTCTAGGTGCCACTTTCACAATCTCTCCATATATAGAACTAGACACGCCCTTTGAGTGGGGTATGAAAATTCTACCAATTATAATCTCCCTGAAACTAGTTTTCAAAAGTAGGCAAGTATGGATATAATATACACATAACATGTACGGTGCAGTGAGACAGGATACCGGGGCCTAGCGGGGGACATTTACCATGTATGGTACGGCTATAGAAGATATAATATACACATAACATGCACAGTGCAGTGAGACGGGATACCGGGGCCTAGCGGGGAACATTTACCATGTATGGTACGGCTACAGAAGATATAATATACACATAACATGCACGGTGCAGTGAGACGGGATACCGGGGCCTAGCGGGGAACATTTACCATGTATGGTACGGCTACAGAAGATATAATACACACATAACATGCACGGTGCAGTGAGACGGGATACCGGGGCCTAGCGGGGAACATTTACCATGTATGTTAAGGCTACAGAAGATATAATATTCACATAACATGCACGGTGCAGTGAGACAGGATACCGGGGCCTAGCGGGGAACATTTACCATGTATGGTACGGCTACAGAAGATATAATATACACATAACATGCACGGTGCAGTGAGACAGGATACCGGGGCCTAGCGGGGAACATTTACCATGTATTGTACGGCTACAGAAGATATAATATACACGTAACATGCACGGTGCAGTGAGACAGGATACCGGGCCTAGCGGGGAACATTTACCATGTATGGTACGGCTACAGAAGATATAATATACACGTAACATGCACGGTGCAGTGAGACGGGATACCGGGGCCTAGCGGGGAACATTTACCATGTATGGTACGGCTACAGAAGATATAATATACACATAACATGCACGGTGCAGTGAGACGGGATACCGGGGCCTAGCAGGGAACATTTACCATGTATGGTACGGCTACAGAAGATATAATATCCACATAACATGCACGGTGCAGTGAGACGGGATACCGGGGCCTAGCGGGGAACATTTACCATGTATGGTACGGCTACAGAAGATATAATATCCACATAACATGCACGGTGCAGTGAGACGGGATACCGGGGCCTAGCGGGGAACATTTACCATGTATGGTACGGCTATAGAAGATATAATATACACATAACATGCACGGTGCAGTGAGACGGGATACCGGGGCCTAGCGGGGAACATTTACCATGTATGGTACGGCTACAGAAGATATAATATACACATAACATGCATGGTGCAGTGAGACGGGATACCGGGGCCTAGCGGGGAACATTTACCATGTATGGTACGGCTACAGAAGATATAATATACACGTAACATGCACGGTGCAGTGAGACAGGATACCGGGGCCTAGCGGGGAACATTTACCATGTATGGTACGGCTACAGAAGATATAATATACACGTAACATGCACGGTGCAGTGAGACAGGATACCGGGCCTAGCGGGGAACATTCACTATGGCCCTTATTCAGATCGGTGCGGATATTCCCGCATTCTTACGGAGCGGTCCGCACGCCACGGTGTTTTGCCGCATGCGGCCATCGTCCGTAGAAACGCCCACGTGTCCTCCGCATTCGGACGGACTCACTCTTTAAGAACAGGGCGTGTTTACGGACGACATACAAACCATGCGTGTGCGGGAGAAACACTCCGATTCTGCACGGTATTACAGAGTATTACAGAGTATGCACGGGAATACCGCATCCGAACGGGAGCCAAGCGGTGCTACCGCCCGTAAGCGGAGTATTTACGCCAAACAACCCACTATTAAGTATCTTCTGCAATACATCACATGACCCACTTATTCAATTACCTATCCTCATAAAAAACTGCTTATTTGGAATTGGAATCAATTAGATGCCAATATATCCTTACAAGCATGCCTAACACATGCATTGCACACATTAACCCTTACAGCAATTTAAGTGCAATGGTTTGTATTAGACCCTGTGTAAAAGATTATAAACAATCTACACATATACTGTTTAATGTGCAAAGAAAACCAACAACTGTGAACTTGCATAAACAATTTATTTGAAAACACAAATAACATATAAATCAAAAAATATCAAATCATAAATTAAAGCAGGAGATCTCTGAGGTCCTGCAGGTCGGCTAGCAGGAGCCTCAAATGGTGCTCCGCCCGCAGGAGGGCCCCACGCACCCCCTCATCTTCCGGTGTGGTGTCATCTGTGGGCATGTCAAAGGGGCAAAAATTAGTCATGTTATTCATGCATACATTTCACATACTGCGACATAAATTGCACAAATGCTAGGTGACATGTGTGTGTATATATATATATATATATATATATATATATATATATATATCTATCTATGTAGAGAGATAGAGACACACATAGATAAATAGATATGACACATACATATATACATACATGCAAACTTATTTACTACATACTGTCTTTTTTTGCCTCTACCCTTTACTCTGCAGAAGACATAACAGTCATAGTGTTTCTTCTCAGTCACAACCCACCCATGACTAACCAATGACAAGCATGTCATGGCCTCCGTCAATAAGAACTTGTCACAATCTGCTCAGTCAAAGTTCAGTGATGGTTCGTGGCATGGGAGTTATGCAAATGTCAGGAATGCACAGTACACATCCTCAAAATCATAATTCTGTCTAAACCAACCTACAATTCTGTGAGGGCAAAAAAACAATCTGAACTACAGGGGGTGTTTAGGTAGAGGAGGCTCCTGGGACACTGGCAACTTGTGACTCCATTCCAAGGTAGGCCGGCCCATACTCCATTTATAGCATACATCCTAGAGTTTATAAATAACATTCACCAACAATATAGATTCCACTATTTGATGAGTCATAATCTACGATTGCAGCAGGTGAATTTAATCCACAAATGAGCCACTCATCCCTTTACTCCAGGATCCTGTTTAACTACAACGGTTATGTGGCAGTCAAAATGGAGCTCCAACCCATCCCACAAACCTGTGTAATTGAGAGGTGTCCTGGATGAAAGGGATGCCTTGGACACCCCATCTAACCCGTACCTGTATCTGTAGCTACCCACTTTGGGGTCTATATGAATAGTATTGGAACAAAATTTTTAATCACCAGTGCTACATAACAAATACCAGTACAACTACTTCATGAATGATGCATTATGTAAACATACCGATCTGCTGGGACTCCGGGGCTTGGCACGCCTCCTCCCCCTCGGAATCTGAATCCTCTGGGGCAACCGTGGCCTCCTCAGCCCCCTCCTCCGCCAGCTCCTCTGCCACCATGACCACGTCCACCTCCTCCGCCACAAGCACCTCCTCCTCCACCTCCTCCACCTCCTCCTCCTCCACCTCCTCCTCCACCACCACCACCTCCTCCTCCACCTCCTCCTCCGCCACCAACACCTCCTCCTCTGCCACCAACTCCTCTTCCACCTCCTCCACCACCACCTCCTCAGGCACCTCCTCCTCCTCCACCACCTCCTCCACCATCTCCTCCACCATCTCCTCCAACATTTCCTCCTCCTCCTCCACTTCCTCCTCCTCCACCCTTGCCGCCACCTCCTCCTCAGGGTCTTGGGCCTCCTCCTGGGCCAGGGCTGCCTCGGCCTCTTCACGGGCCTGTCGGGCTCGGGCTCGTGCTGTGTGGTAGAAAAAAAAATCATGGTCAATGTCGGGTCATTGGGGCACATGTATTAATCCATAACAAGACATACATGGAAGGGTGATAATGATGGCAAACGATGCAGGCAAGTAGCTCATTACTGTTAATGGACTCAAAAATGTGACATTTAAATTATTATGTGATTGTTAGTAATTTGTTCAAACATTACAACCCTGGCATTTATCAATGTGTAACACATATTAGATCTGGCACATTGTATGCATCAGAATCCTCAATGCTATGTCATTACATATAAAAGCCACATGACTGCATGTTAACCAGGAAGAAGCACACATAACAGTCTATGGACTTTTAAACCCATGGACACCCACTTATCATGAGACACATGTTATTGTTTATATATGCTATGTTGTAAGTGCGAAATTTCATAGCGAAAATACTCACAATCAGCAATTTCGCCCCTGATTTGCTGCAACAGCTGGGGCTGGCGCCTGCGGAGGTCCGACCACCGCCTCTCGAGCTGCCCGAGGGACCTCCGCACCCGAGTGCGGGCGTAAATACGGCGCCCTGCCGCAGCATAGGCCCTCCGCTTATGGCGGTTAGTGATAAAGGGCCCCGCACGGCCCAGCCTTGTCTCCATGACGGAGACCAGAACCCTCAGCTCCGCATGTGTAAAGGGGTCTGCCCTTCGTGTCTCCGCCATGTTAACAATGGCATCTATCAACCAATCAGGTGGTGGCATTGGTTGATCACAGTTATTTGTGTTAATAACTTTATTGTTCATCTTTACATTAACAGCGTCTCTGCGCCAACACAAATGGTGACAAATTCGCATGCCTTAAAAACAGTAGTGCTGATGTATGGCAATGAACAAATCTGATATATATAAAACACAGTGTGTATGCACTTAGCAAATCCAATGACGCCTCGCTCCGCCAAGCAACGCGTGCTATAGCTTAGCAACGCATAGCTGTAGTTAGCATTACTTACTCTATGCATCTATGTGTATGCGTACATTTATGTGTAAAAGACACATACACATACTTGCAGGTATCCTGAGACCAGCATTATACACCAGCCCTGCCTGGCTGCCTGCCTGCCTGCCTGCCTGGGTGCCTGCCTGCCTGGGTGCCTGCTCCTTGAAATGTTGAAACATGTGAATAAATTCAAATATCATATATATATATATATATATATATATCTCTTATATATTTAGCCAGATCTGTCACTCAAACCCAGTCTCTAACGGTGGGCGGGGCTCCACATACACACAGACCTGGCCAACGTCATACACTGCCCTGGCTTCTACACCAGGCAGCTGCAGCAAGTCACCTACCACTCAGCGCAAACACTCCCACCCCCCCCCCCCCCTGCCCCATGGGTGCACAGCACGCCCCCAACCCCACCCCCTTCACTTTCCTACTTCTCTCTACCGCCCACACCGCCCCTCCCCCCGCCCCTCCCAGCACAAATACCCTCCGTCCGAGGACGCCCCCCCCCCCCCCACCCGGCCAGAAGTGTGTCACGCTGGCTCCGCCCACATTGCCCGCCCCCTTGCTACATGCCTTCCAAAGGCGCATCCCCCCACACCCGGCAGGATCGACAGACGGCGCTGGCTCCGCCCACATTGCCCGCCCCTTACTACACGCCGTCCAAGCATTCCCCCACACCCGGCCGGCTCGAGGACAGCAGTGCTGAGGCTGCCTCCGCACACACTGCCTGCAGGTGCACAGCGCACCACCAGCCACTGCCAGCCCAGCTACATTACGCGGCGCTGGCTCCGCCCACATTGCCCGCCCCTTGCTGCACGCCGTCCAAAGGCGCATCCCCCCACACCCGGCCGGATCGACACACGGCGCTGGCTCCGCCCACATTGCCCGCGCATCCCCCCACACCCAGACGGATCGAAGGATGGACAGCAGTGCTGAGGCTGCCTCCGCACACACTGCCCGCAGGTGCACAGCGCACCACCAGCCGCTGCCAGCCCAGAGAGCTGCCTCCGCACAAACTGCCCGCCCACAGACGCCCGGATCGCAGGTGCACAGTGCACCGCTAGCCTTGCTGACCACAGCTGCCGCTGCCCGACGCTGTCCTGGACATCATACCATCCAGCGCCACCCTCCAGCCCCTGCTATCGACGCACTCTGGATGCCCTGCTGCCGCTGACCAACAGTAAGTACCAACTCACTGTCACCCCTGCTGACGCTGACCACCACTGTTCCGCTCCCTAACTACCATCCCACCACCCCATACCACTACAATGCCTCTCCCACCATGGGGTGCTGGGTGCCATAATAGGTGTGCTAAAGTAGTAAACAGGCCCAGTACATGCAGCATTTACTACTTTAGTAGGCTTATGGCACCCAACACCCCATACCACTACACCACCAACGCCGCTTCGAACACACCTCTCCTCCCTTACCGCACTATCACCCCTGCTGCCACTGACCACCACTGTACAGGACCCGACCTACCATCCCACCACCCCATACCACTACACCACCAACCCCGCATCTAACGCACCTCTCCTCCCTTACCGAACACACCTCTCCTCCCTTACCGCACTATCACCCCTGCTGCCACTGACCACCACTGTACAGGACCCGACCTACCATCCCACCACCCCATACCACTACACCACCAACCCCGCATCTAACGCACCTCTCCTCCCTTACCGAACACACCTCTCCTCCCTTACCGCACTATCACCCCTGCTGCCACTGACCACCACTGTACAGGACCCGACCTACCATCCCACCACCCCATACCACTACACCACCAACCCCGCATCTAACGCACCTCTCCTCCCTTACCGCACTATCACCCCTGCATGCCTCCAATACTCACTACTACTACTACACACACACACACACACACATACACACACGCATGCATGCCTCCAATACTCACTACTACACACACACACATTCATGCCACCAGTACTCACACCTACACACACACACACACACCCATGCCTCCAATACTCACACACACACACACACACACACACACGTGCACCCACCCATGCCTCCCAATAGTCACAACTCCATGCCACATGCTTCACACTACTTACCCTATATCTCTATTAACTCCTGCATCCTACACCACTCACAAAACACACAACCTCACCTTTTACACTCACATCTGCAATACACATGCACCTCACACTACTTCACCTAACACATCCACACATCTATTTACACTCTCCATAACCTGCTGCCACCAAACGTCAATCTCCACCACCATATGTAAGTACCTCTCACCACCCCATAACACTACACCAACAACACCTCTTATAACACACCTCTCCTCCCTTAAACATGTAATCAAACACTATATTGTGGGGGTTTAAACACACACACACACACATGCATGCATGCCTCCAATACTCAAAACTACACACACACACACACGCATGCCTCCAATACTCACTACTACACACACATCCATGCCTCCAATACTCACACACACACACGCGCACCGACCCATGCCTCCCAATACTCACAACTCCATGCCACAGGCTTCACACTACTTACCCTATGTCTCTATTATCTCCTGCACCCTACACCACTCACAAAACACACAACCTCACCTTTTACACTCACATCTGCAATACACATGCACCTCACACTACTTCACCTAACACATCCACACATCTATTTACACTCTCCATAGCCTGCTGTCAACAAACGTCACTCTCCACCACCATATGTAAGTACCACTCACCACCCCATAACACTACACCAACAACGCCTCTTATAACACACCTCTCCTCCCTTAAACATTTCATCTCACACTATATTGTGTGGGTTTAGACACACACAGACACACATGCATGCCTCCAATACTCACTACCACACACACACACACACACACACACACATGCATGCCTCCAATACTCACTACTACACACACACATCCATGCCTCCAATACTCACAACTCTACACACACACACACACACACACACACATCCATGCCTCCAATACTCACACACACGCGCGCACAGACCCATGCCTCCAATACACACACACACACGCGCACCGACCCATGCCTCACAAGACTCACAACTCCATGCCACATGCTTCACACTACTTACCCTATATCTCTATTATCTCCTGCACCCTACACCACTCACAAAACACACAACCTCACCTTTTACACTCACATCTGCAATACACATGCACCTCACACTACTTCACCTAACACATCCACACATCTATTTACACTCTCCATAACCTGCTGCCAACAAACGTCACTCTACACCACCATATGTACCTACCACCCACCACCCCATAACACTACACCAACAACGCCTCTTATAACACACCTCTCCTCCCTTAAACATGTAATCTCACACCAAATTGTGTGGGTTTAGACACACACATGCATGCCTCCAATACTCACTACTACTACTACTACTACTACTACTACTAATACACACACACACACACGCATGCATGACTCCAATACTTACTACTACACACACACATTCATGCCACCAGTACTCACACCTACACACACACACACACCCATGCCTCCAATATTCACAACTACACACACCCATCCATGCCTCCAATACGCACACACACACGCGCACCGACCCATGCCTCACAAGACTCACAACTCCATGCCACATGCTTCACACTACCTACCCTATATCTCTATTAACTCCTGCACCCTACACCACTCACAAAACACACACCCTCACCTTTTACACTCACATCTCCAAAACACATGCACCTCACACTACTTCACCTAACACATCCACACATCTATTTACACTCTCCATAACCTGCTGCCACCAAACGTCACTCTACACCACCATATGTACCTACCACCCACCACCCCATAACACTACACCAACAACGCCTCTTCTAACACACCTCTCCTCCCTTAAACATGTAATCTCACACTATATTGTGGGGGTTTAGACACACACACACACATGCATGCCTCCAATACTCAATACTACAGACACATACACACACACATGTATGCTTCCAATACTCACTACTACACACACATCCATGCCTCCAATACACACACACAAACACACACACCTATCCATGCCTCCAATACACACACACGCGCACCGACCCATGCCTCCCAATACTCACAACTCCATGCCACAGGCTTCACACTACTTACCCTATGTCTCTATTATCTCCTGCACCCTACACCACTCACAAAACACACAACCTCACCTTTTACACTCACATCTGCAATACACATGCACCTCACACTACTTCACCTAACACATCCACACATCTATTTACACTCTCCATAACCTGCTGCCACCAAACGTCACTCTACACCACCATATGTACCTACCACCCAACACCCCATAACACTACACCAACAACGCCTCTTCTAACACACCTCTCCTCCCTTAAACATGTAATCTCACACTATATTGTGGGGGTTTAGACACACACATTCATGCCTCCAATACTCACAACTCTACACACACACACACATGCATGCCTCCAATACTCACAACTCTACACACACACACACACACACACACCTCCAATACTCCCAACATCACACACACACACACACACCCACACACCCATCCATGCTTCTAATACACCCAACTACATACTACAGACTTCACACTACTTACCCGATATCTCTATTAAATCTTTCACCCCACACACATCCTCACATCTATTTACACTGTACAGGACCTTTTCCCACATACTTCACTCTCCCCGACCATATGTAAGTACCACCAACCACCCCTTTACACTACACCACCAACACCTCTCGAAACACACCTCTCCTCCCTTAAACATTTCATCTCACACTATATATTTTATTTATTTCTTAACAATTTCTTTTATAGCGCACACATATTCGACTGCGCTTTGAACATTCACATCAGTCCCTGCCCCAGTGGAGCTTGCTATCTATATTCCCTAACACATATACACGCACACACACACATTGTAGGGTGATTTTGTTGTGAGCTAATTAGGCTACCACTACATTTTACACTTTGAGGGAGGAAAACAGAGTACCCGGACAAAATCCACGCAAGTACGGCGATTGTTGTGCTGCTGCAACAACCACTCAGGGAAGACCCTGTCCAACACACAACCGGCTCTAGCCTGCTTTGCACACTACATAAAACTATAAGTTTAGCCCCCCTACTACAAACAACACACTCCTCCACGCAAACACTACTCTACTGCAGCAACCATGCAACCCCTACACCACAAACTACATTAGTCCTATCCTACACCCCACACAAACTACCAAACCATTGCTATCCTATAGCCCATGCCTGTGCACACTACTACCTTTACCCTGCACCCCACACTCCATACATTACACTACCGTCCTTACCTTACAACACCCTCCCCACACTCTCTAATTTACTGCTGTGCCCCTGCATCCCACTCACTACACTTCCACTGCTAATTTACAATCACTGCGCTAATGCCACTACAGTGCTCTACACTGTACACTATATCTCACACTCACATATTTCTACTTCTAATGGGGCGAAGCCCCTCACGACGGTGTGAAGAGCGCCCGGAGGGCGCGATGAATCACCTAGTATATATATATATATATCTGCAAACAAAGCATACATCAACACAGGAAAAAATCCCCAACACATTAGAGAATAAATCAATGTACTCACCAGTCATCAGGGATAGTATCAACTACAATAATGAAGATATAACAAACACATAAGATCCCTTGTACAAGGTATAATAATTAGCACCTATATTGAACTTCCCCCAAAACTAAGCACATATGATAAATATCTCCTATTTCTTTGCCATTAGGAGGGCAGGCTGGCTAATTTTAGTTTTGTAACACTGACAACTAACACACTGTACTTATTTGAAGGGCTGATTTTGACTAAAATTGGTGTGTTCTGTCAACTCGATAACATGTACCTGAAGTATCTTTGCGCCACAGAGTCCCGCAGCTGGTATCCCCTCCGGCATTCAGGGGCGCGGGATGGGCGCATGGGCGGATCTTGCGGCTCAGATGGTAACTCCCACTCATCAAAGGGTATCTCACGCCGCACAGCAATGTTGTGGAAAAATATACACAGGCCCACGATCCTCGACACCATTTGAGGCGCATATTGTAAGTCACCACCAGTGCGGTGGAGCACTCTAAATCGACCTTTTAAAAGGCCAATTGAGCGCTCCACCACTTGCCTGGTGGCAACATGCGCCCGATTGAATGCCTCCTGTGGGCCCGGTGCTGGGTAGCTGTACGGCGTAAGTAGCCAGGGCGTACATGGGTAACCGGAGTCACCCAGAACCCACGCATCACGGCCTTCCAGCTCTTGGAGTCTTTGCCATATCCCGGTTTGTCGGATGACATGAGAGTCATGGGCACTTCCGGGAAACTTCGAGTTGAAGGCGAGAATTTCCATGGATGGGCCACATACCACCATCACGTTCAGTGAGTGGAACAATTTGCGGTTCCTATATATCTTCTCACTTCGAGATGGAGGCACAAATGGTACATGGGTGCCATCCACAGCCCCTATCACATTAGGGAAGCCAGCAATTTGATGGAAGGCCTGCTGGCTTCTGCGCAGGGTCTCGGTGGCAAATGTCATGGCCATGAAGTGCCCCTTGCGCCTGAACATGGCCGACGTCACACGCCTCAGGATTCGGCAGAAGGCCGGCTGAGATATTCCAGCAAGTACTGCCACTACTTGTTGGAATGATCCTGAGGCGCAGAAATGCAACACCGCCAGCAGCTGTGTGTGAGGCGGAATTGCTGTCGTGATCCCGTGTAGAGGTTCCAGATCGCTCTGAATTAAGGTGAGCAGATCCAGAATTACATGTGGCGGTAACCGGTACCTAGTAAGTACCTCATCATCGGGCATAGCAAACAGAGTCACCCGTGTGCGATAGATTCTAGCACGTCCTGGCCTCCTTGGCCGACGAGTGGGGAGAGCCGCAAGTGCCCTTAGCCTCCTCTCCATGTAGCGCATCATTGCTTCAGCAACCTATAAAGAAATGAACATAAATACTGATGCACCTATGCACATAATGGCCATATCCCACTACAAATAGATTTGTAGCCTTCAATACGTACAATAGATGGCCGCCCCGTGAAATCCCTCAGATCCATTTGACTCTATAATGATGACACAATAATATGAACTCAATACACACCGTCCCAAACACTCAGATAAAGGTGTCAGCATTTTTTGCCGACATCATGTACTATGAGACATTTCATCTATTGCTGGGACATGTTGTCCTGCAATAGATGAACCCACACAGGTTTAAGACCTGTGAGTGAAATAGTGAACATGTGACATGTTGCAATAATGCTACACGCACTTTGCTGGCCCAACAATCTGTAGTCAGTGAGGCAATGGTGCATACATTCATACACTTACATTGTTAATGGATATCATATCTACAAGGAGCATGGAAGAGCTTACCTTAGACCCTGACAAGTCCAGATCTGGAGACAAATGATTCTAGCAGCAACTCACTATTTATAGGGCTCTCACATGTGTGGTCTATAACAGTAGAGATGAGTATTGCATGACTTGTGGCCTGGATTATCTAAGGGATTGGGCTACTTTTAGCTTGCAATCAAACGCCACAATACCACAGTAGTCATGAATCAAATGTCATGTCATGCTAGCAAATAGCATGTGTATTGTGCAATAGTCACAGGTGTATCAGAAGATTCTATGCAATGTTAGCATTGGTGACCAGTATTTCATGTAGAACTTTCGCCAGGTTTTACACAATGGAATTTCCGCCACCGTATGCGGCGCGAAAAAACAGCGACGTACGCTCACGCACGGAACGCAGCTGCCGCTGATGTCCGCCAAACAGGATACACAAACAGTATATAAAGGTGTATTAGAAGGTGACCATGTTGTTGCTAACATGTCTGGATCACAACCAGAGGTGGACCCAGATCTGCAGCAACTATTTGACCAGATGGACTCCAGCACCACCTATGTGCCACTGCACATGCGGGCAGTGGGTAATGAGGAGGCTGCTGGCCCTTCTACAGCAGGGCAACCTGCACCTGACCATTCTACAGCAGGGCAACCTACACCTGGCCCTTCTGCAGCAGGCCAACCTGCAGCTGGCTCATATGCACCATCAGCAGAATTGATTGGAACACAACCGGGGACTTCACAAGGTAGTACCATGGCCAGCACTTCAAGTGCAGCGACACGTGACAGGGGGCGTGGCCAAGGACGTGGCAAGGGGAGAGCCAGGGCAACAGAGGAACCACCCAAAAAAAATAAGGCATATGAAGCACAGGAGCTTGCCATCCTGGTTCCCCGAGCACGTGATTGGATTGAGTGTCCATCGGAGAAGCTGACACACACACGCAGATGGAAGATTTGGGAACAGATAACGGCAGAGATTAATGAAGTAGCGCCACAAGTTCGTGAGACGGACCATGTGAAGAAGAGGCAAGTTGTTTTGTGATACATGTGCCCAGTAATAGCCAAGTAATGATTGAATTGATGCTTAGATGGATTTTGCAAATGGCCCGTGAGGTTGTTACGATACACATACATTATTGCCATGTTATTTCGGTGAGAGTTAGAGTAGGGTGATTGTGAATGTGTATTGTAACGGTGGATATCATAGTTGCATGTAATATTATCTTTAGGACATTAATCACATGTCGTAATATGTAGCACAGAGCAATGGCTGCAACAGCTAACATCTGGAGTGACATGTATTAATATGTCAACTTACATTGCAGGTGGCAGGACTTCAAAACCAACCTGAAGAGGAAGATGACCAAGCGGTGGGAACACAGCCAGACATCTGGGGCCGGGCCCATGCCATCAGGGCTAGAGCTCACCCCCCTGGAGTTGATGGCCGAGAGCTGTATATCAGTTGAGGAGATCAGGGGGGTGAGCACGATGGATAGCGAGGCCCCAGCTGAAGTGTTTGCGTCTTTTCTGGAAGGTAAATATTGGTCATGCCATAAACTTGTGCAAGTAATTATCTTAGAATGTCTCCTAATTGTGTTTATCTTTTTCCACAGACACCCCACCGCTTGGTGACGACTTTGCTCAGGAGGTGGAGGAGTCCGTGCCACCTGGCCCCAGTGGTAGGCCTGTGCAGCAGCAGCCATCGGCCCAAGCCGATTTGGCCGCCTTGGCCCAGATGCTTGGGGACATCAACCAGCAGGGAGACTTGGCATCAGAACGGATGCATAGGACCGAGGAGATCCTGGCGAGCTTGGTCAGCACCCAGCAGGCCATCGCTGCGAGCATGCAGGCCATGGCTGAGTCACATCAGGCCATGGCTGCAAGTGCTCAGGTGCTGGCCGAGCAAGCCACCCGCCAAAATGATCTCCTCCTCCACCATAATGAGCTTATGGTGGAGCTGGTTACCAGCAACAGGGTCCTAATGTCATCCGTTTCTGGTGCATTACCACCGGCAACACTCCCTGCTGGCAGGAGGGGTAGACCAGCCAACCCCTCAACATCATCTGCTCCACCTGCCCCAGCATCTGGCCGTCCCCGAAGAGCTGCTGCACAGGCCAAGGAGCCTACCAAGGCCAAACGTGGTCGCAAATGAACTTGTGGCTGCATTAATCTCCACCGTTATGTGGTCCCAAATCTTCCATTGTGCTGTGTGTGTCAGCTTCTTGTGTCCAATCACGTGCTGAGGGTAACCAGATGAGCCCTTGCTTCATATGTCCTTTTTGGTTCCCCTGTTGCCCTCTTTTGCCTGCCATTACTGTCAGCTGTACTTGAAGTGATGGCCATGGTACTATCTTGTGAAGTCCCCGGTTGTGTTCCAAATGATTCTGCTGATGGTGCATATGAGCCAGCTGCAGGTTGGCCTGCTGCAGAAGGGCCAGGTGTAGGTTGCCCTGCTGTAGAATGGTCAGGTGCAGGTTGCCCTGCTGTAGAAGGGCCAGCAGCATCCTCATTTCCCACTGGCTGCATGTGCAGTGGCACATAGGAGGTGCTGGAGTCCATCTGTGTGCAATTATATTTGTTTTGTATTATTATTTATTTTGCTACATTCCTGCCATGTTGTTTCTTTTTTGGATTTTGTATTTTTGGGTCATTGCATCACAGTGGCATTGACTGTGACATGTATAGAAATAAATTTGTTTACTTTACCCAAAAATGTGTGGTTTCATGAGTACATGTCGAATACACATGTGTATTGATAGTATTAAGATTCAGTCATGTCCATTGTTAGCAGTTTTTAAGTGTGGGACAAGTACAGCATATGTGGGGGATTACTAAGGTTTCCTTGAAGCAGCAATGGTTTCAATTAAAGCACTGACAAGCGGCCTATTAGTGAGTAATGAGTAAAGGAGTAGATTCTATTGGGTTCAGGTGTTAATGCTTGTAGTCATTAGGCGGTCCGTTCGCCTACCGCATGAACGAGTGGTGTCCGCAAAGCAATAGTACACTTGTGGACACCGCACATTTCTGCCCTTTTTGATCGCGTGCATTCGGAGTGCTATCCGAATGTACGCCCCCCAACATAAGTGTACTCCCCCGTGTCCGCCCATGTTTCCGCCCCGTTTTGCCCACTTTGAAACTACGCCCATGTGACATTCCGCATGACGCCCATAATACGCCCATATTTCCCGACTGATTGCGGGGAACAGTTTTGGACGGGATTTGGCCGAACTGGTACGGAGTCAAGGCGTGGCACATGCGCGTTGCGTTCTCCACGTATGCGCAGACGCCGAAAAGACGCGATCCGAAAGTATGCGGTAAAGTCCGCGTCAATCAGAATAAGGGCCTATGTATGGTACGGCTACAGAAGATATAATATACACATAACATGCAGGGTGCAGTGAGACGGGATACCGGGGCCTAGCGGGGAACATTTACCATGTATGGTACGGCTAAAGAAGATATAATATACACATAACATGCACGGTGCAGTGAGCCGGGATACCGGGGCCTAGCGGGGAACATTTACCATGTATGGTACGGCTACAGAAGATATAATATACATACAACATGCACGGTGCAGTGAGACAGGATACCGGGGCCTAGCGGGGAACATTTACCATGTATGTTACGGCTACAGAAGATATAATATACTCATAACATGCACAGTGCAGTGAGACAGGATACCGGGGCCCAGCGGGGAACATTTACCATGTATGGTACGGCTACAGAAGATATAATATACACATAACATGCACGGTGCAGTGAGACGGGATACCGGGGCCTAGCGGGGAACATTTACCATGTATGGTACGGCTACAGAAGATATAATATACACATAACATGCACGGTGCAGTGAGACGGGATACCGGGGCCTAGCGGGGAACATTTACCATGTATGGTACGGCTACAGAAGATATAATATACACATAACATGCACGGTGCAGTGAGACGGGATACCGGGGCCTAGCGGGGAACATTTACCATGTATGGTACGGCTACAGAAGATATAATATACACATAACATGCACGGTGCAGTGAGACGGGATACCGGGGCCTAGCGGGGAACATTTACCATGTATGGTACGGCTACAGAAGATATAATCATAGTTACCTACCCTCCTGCATTCTGCAGGAGACTTCCTGAAATAGCAGCAATCTCCCTCTCTCCCTCATTAGTCTAGCAATCTCCCTCATTTATCCTAGCCCACATTACACTGTTACATTTTTTTTGGAAAAAGAAATGAGAGACAGATACAATTACATTGAATCATCAGCACCATTTCCCAGCACTTTACCAAGTATAATATCTCTTACTAACTGCTTTGGGGTTCAACTACATTTGTATATAAGTAATTTTAAAAGATTCTTCTCCGATGTAGTAGTACACATCCACGCTTCTAGGTGCCACTTTCACAATCTCTCCATATATAGAACTAGACACGCCCTTTGAGTGGGGTATGAAAATTCTACCAATTATAATCTCCCTGAAACTAGTTTTCAAAAGTAGGCAAGTATGGATATAATATACACATAACATGTACGGTGCAGTGAGACAGGATACCGGGGCCTAGCGGGGGACATTTACCATGTATGGTACGGCTATAGAAGATATAATATACACATAACATGCACGGTGCAGTGAGACGGGATACCGGGGCCTAGCGGGGAACATTTACCATGTATGGTACGGCTACAGAAGATATAATATACACATAACATGCACGGTGCAGTGAGACGGGATACCGGGGCCTAGCGGGGAACATTTACCATGCATGGTACGGCTACAGAAGATATAATATACACATAACATGCACGGTGCAGTGAGACGGGATACCGGGGCCTAGCGGGGAACATTTACCATGTATGTTAAGGCTACAGAAGATATAATATTCACATAACATGCACGGTGCAGTGAGACAGGATACCGGGGCCTAGCGGGGAACATTTACCATGTATGGTACGGCTACAGAAGATATAATATACACATAACATGCACGGTGCAGTGAGACAGGATACCGGGGCCTAGCGGGGAACATTTACCATGTATTGTACGGCTACAGAAGATATAATATACACGTAACATGCACGGTGCAGTGAGACAGGATACCGGGCCTAGCGGGGAACATTTACCATGTATGGTACGGCTACAAAAGATATAATATACACATAACATGCACGGTGCAGTGAGACGGGATACCGGGGCCTAGCGGGGAACATTTACCATGTATGGTACGGCTACAGAAGATATAATATCAGGGTTGCCGACTTTAACATTCTCCTCTCCGGGAGAAGCCCGGAGAGGAGAGTTTCAGAAGCCGCTCAGGGGGCGGGGCTTACGAGTGACATCACTAAGCCCCGCCCCCTTACTGTTAAAAGCAGTGAATTCAGGGATCTCCATGGAGGGGGCGGGGCTAAAATGACGCGATGGTGTCGTTTTAGCTCCGCCCCCTCCTCTGAGACCCGAGGATTGCGGCATTTTAATGCCGCGATCCGGGGGTCAGCGGGGGTCCCCCCTGAATCCGGGAGGGTTGCCCACCCTTCCGGGGGCCGGGAGGGGGTACCCGATTTTCGGGAGACTCCCGGAAATTCCGGGAGGGTCGGCAACCCTGTATAATATACACATAACATGCACGGTGCAGTGAGACGGGATACCGGGGCCTAGCGGGGAACATTTACCATGTATGGTACGGCTACAGAAGATATAATATCCACATAACATGCACGGTGCAGTGAGACGGGATACCGGGGCCTAGCGGGGAACATTTACCATGTATGTTACGGCTACAGAAGATATAATATCCACATAACATGCACGGTGCAGTGAGACGGGATACCGGGGCCTAGCGGGGAACATTTACCATGTATGGTACGGCTACAGAAGATATAATATACACATAACATGCAGGGTGCAGTGAGACGGGATACCGGGGCCTAGCGGGGAACATTTACCATGTATGGTACGGCTACAGAAGATATAATATACACATAACATGCACGGTGCAGTGAGACGGGATACCGGGGTATAGGGGGGAACATTTACCATGTATGGTACGGCTACAGAAGATATAATATACACATAACATGCACGGTGCAGTGAGCCGGGATACCGGGGCCTAGCGGGGAACATTTACCATGTATGGTACGGCTACAGAAGATATAATATACATATAACATGCACGGTGCAGTGAGACAGGATACCGGGGCCTAGCGGGGAACATTTACCATGTATGTTACGGCTACAGAAGATATAATATACTCATAACATGCACGGTGCAGTGAGACAGGATACCGGGGCCCAGCGGGGAACATTTACCATGTATGGTACGGCTACAGAAGATATAATATACACATAACATGCACGGTGCAGTGAGACGGGATACCGGGGCCTAGCGGGGAACATTTACCATGTATGGTACGGCTACAGAAGATATAATATACACATAACATGCACGGTGCAGTGAGACGGGATACCGGGGCCTAGCGGGGAACATTTACCATGTATGGTACGGCTACAGAAGATATAATATACACATAACATGCACGGTGCAGTGAGACGGGATACCGGGGCCTAGCGGGGAACATTTACCATGTATTGTACGGCTACAGAAGATATAATATACACATAACATGCACGGTGCAGTGAGACGGGATACCGGGGTATAGGGGGGAACATTTACCATGTATGGTACGGCTACAGAAGATATAATATACACATAACATGCACGATGCAGTGAGCCGGGATACCGGGGCCTAGCGGGGAACATTTACCATGTATGGTACGGCTACAGAAGATATAATATACATATAACATGCACGGTGCAGTGAGACAGGATACCGGGGCCTAGCGGGGAACATTTACCATGTATGTTACGGCTACAGAAGATATAATATACTCATAACATGCACGGTGCAGTGAGACAGGATACCGGGGCCCAGCGGGGAACATTTACCATGTATGGTACGGCTACAGAAGATATAATATACACATAACATGCACGGTGCAGTGAGACGGGATACCGGGGCCTAGCGGGGAACATTTACCATGTATGGTACGGCTACAGAAGATATAATATACACATAACATGCACGGTGCAGTGAGACGGGATACCGGGGCCTAGCGGGGAACATTTACCATGTATGGTACGGCTACAGAAGATATAATATACACATAACATGCACGGTGCAGTGAGACGGGATACCGGGGCCTAGCGGGGAACATTTACCATGTATGTTACGGCTACAGAAGATATAATATCCACATAACATGCACGGTGCAGTGAGACGGGATACCGGGGCCTAGCGGGGAACATTTACCATGTATTGTACGGCTACAGAAGATATAATATACACATAACATGCACGGTGCAGTGAGACGGGATACCGGGGCCTAGCGGGGAACATTTACCATGTATGGTACGGCTACAGAAGATATAATCATAGTTACCTACCCTCCTGCATTCTGCAGGAGACTCCCTGAAATAGCAGCAATCTCCCTCTCTCCCTCATTAGTCTAGCAATCTCCCTCATTTATCCTAGCCCACATTACACTGTTACATTTTTTTGGGAAAAAGAAATGAGAGACAGATACAATTACATTGAATCATCAGCACCATTTCCCAGCACTTTACCAAGTATAATATCTCTTACTAACTGCTTTGGGGTTCAACTACATTTGTATATAAGTAATTTTAAAAGATTCTTCTCCGATGTAGTAGTACACATCCACGCTTTTAGGTGCCACTTTCACAATCTCTCCATATATAGAACTAGACACGCCCTTTGAGTGGGGTATGAAAATTCTACCAATTATAATCTCCCTGAAACTAGTTTTCAAAAGTAGGCCAGTATGGATATAATATACACATAACATGTACGGTGCAGTGAGACAGGATACCGGGGCCTAGCGGGGAACATTTACCATGTATGGTACGGCTACAGAAGATATAATATACACATAACATGCACGGTGCAGTGAGACGGGATACCGGGGCCTAGCGGGGAACATTTACCATGTATGGTACGGCTACAGAAGATATAATATACACATAACATGCACGGTGCAGTGAGACGGGATACCGGGGCCTAGCGGGGAACATTTACCATGTATGGTACGGCTACAGAAGATATAATATACACATAACATGCATGGTGCAGTGAGACAGGATACCGGGGAACATTTACCATGTATGGTACGGCTACAGAAGAAATAACACCCACATGTTGCACGGTGCAGTGAGACTACCAGAGGTCTATGTCTTCAGTACACAATTCCTGGGTCCATGCCCCCCCCCCCCCACACACACCTGGGCATGTGGGAAGCGATATAATAATGTCACTGGTGAGACAGCCAATCAGAGAGGCTCAGCGCAGGGTCGCTTAGTGTGTGCTCACCGCCGTCCATATGACGGGGTCCCAGACTAGGACTTGGCAGATCTGCCACAATACAATCTCTTACAGGGCCATTATCCTAGAATGCTTGGTACTTTATACAGAGGTATCTAATAGTAACTATGCTGTCTCCCGTCAGTAAGACCTACTGACGCTAGCCGCAGGAAGCAGCGCCGCTGATCTGATAATAAGAGTAACTAATAGTTATCACTGATGATCAGTACATTGCTAATTACATTGTGTATAGATCTGGGAGTGTGGCAAGATTGCTTTCATGTTAAATGGCCTTCATTATTATACTGTCCGGGGTCATTATGCTAAAAAATGAAAGAGATTTAGGGGATGATTTATGAACCAGATTCACAATGCGATAATTGGTTACATCGCATGGATGTATCGATTATTGCACACCGGGACTTGTTACTGCGATGGCGCTCTGCAGCCATAACAGTACCTAGACCATGAGCTGCACCTGTTATCTCTTCCCACTGTGGGCACCACCACCCCGCTGTGACGACCCCCTGCATCGCTGCTCCGCGACCCCACACACCGCTGCCCCACGCTCACCTATCAGTGATCGGCGTTTCAGCAATGCTGATGAGCATTGGGGCTTCCTGCTCTGTGACCCCCGGCACTTTGCAGCGTCACTTTACTGCACCGGGAGTCACAGGAGCGGTGCAGAGCCATTACCGGCAGCCCTCACCAGAACACCGATATATTATATGGATATTACAAGTCACTGAGCAGTTCTGCTGCTGTGTATAAAGAGATGCTTCTCGGTGCTTCATTATCAGACACGGTCAATGATTCATAGGGGGAAATTTACTAAAATGGGAGTTTTATTTAAGATGGGATGTTGCTATGGGCAGGGCCGGATTTGTGCCTAGGCCCGTGAGGCACCGGCCTCAGGGCGGCACCAATTAAGGGCGGCAGGCAGGCTGACATTCTGTTAAATGGCACAGCGGGTGGGCAGCAGCGAGTGACGAGCACCGCCGCCATAGACATAAATGATCAAATGTAGGCGGCAGCGCCGCTCATCACCCGCCACTGCCCACCTACTCTGCCATGCACATTACATCACCGCTTAGTGGCTGGGTCCGACGGTCCCCCTGCGCGTCCAGAAATGGCTCAGGCTCACTGCTGCCGGCTCCCGCCCATTGGCTACTCTACACACACACACACACAGTCTATTGGCTGCTGTGTATCCAGCAGCTGAGCGGCGCGCAGATTCTCCCTGCGCTCAGTCAGTCACAGTCTGTGAGCTGGAAAGAGACTGACTGAGACACTGTGCTAATCACTGTACTAATAAGTGCCTCCCTCCGGGTCCTCCGTACAGTGAGCAGTCCAGAGTGCTAAAAAAATATTAAGGTGGGCTACAGTTACATTTTTATAAAATATATATATATATATATATATATATATATATATATATATATATAACAATGTATATACATATATGATTAAATTAAAATAGGGGAGGAGGGGGGGCACAAAAATGTTGTGCCTAGGGGCGGCCTGACCCCTAAATTCGCCCCTGGCTATCGGCAACCAATCAGATTGTATCTATTATCTTGTAGAAGGTGTTAAATAAATAAGAAGTATTCTGATTGGTCGGTCATATCATGTGAAATAGAAATCTCATTTTAGAAAATGTTACCCATATAATCGCTATAGATTACAGGAGTGGGTGCATTGTTCCTTATACCCAATGGGCACCAAAGAGATGACATCAGAACTGTTTTACAGTGATGACATCAGAACCGCTTGTATATAATGTAGACAATGCTGCTTAAAACACTCAATTTTTTAGTTGGACGCACTGCCAATGCCAGGGGCAGGGGTGTGAGGCTTTATTACTGCGCAGGCAAAGTGGGGGGGCGGGGGGGGGGGGGGCGTGTGTGGCATCATTTACCTCAGCGAATACCGTAGCTTAATGAGCAGGTCTGAATCAGGCACAATGAGCGGCGCACAGATATACGGTATCTTATAGGTGTGGCGCTGAAAGGCGATTCATCACTTATATTGGGGGCCATACTCAGATGGAGAATCTGCATTTACTCAGATTTTCTGACGTGTCCTAGGAAAACGTAAAGTAAAATCTTTGAGCACAGAAGTTTATATATATATATATATATATATATATAGGCATGAGTGAGTGACCGCCGTAAATGCGCTATTTAGAAGAATCAGATAGATTGTCTCAGTTTCTCCGGCCCCCCATGGTACATAACGAAGTGTGCCTGTAGTATCATGCCTGTGGGGGGGGGGTCCGGAAGATTTGGCTGAATATTAATTAGACCTATTAGCGCAGGAATTGTCCCGCTGAGCGAACACTATGGAGGTCTGGCTAATTAGGCCCCCGCCGGCTCCGCAGCAGCAGTGGCCTTTTCTGCTTTTAGGTTTAATTAAGTTATTGAGCGGAAGATACAGGTGAATGAAATGAAAATCCATTCATCAAACGTTTGCCCTATCAGAGAGACAGTGGGGTTCGCAGATTGCCTGTCAGTTAGGTGCCTGCACCTATGGGGATAATCCTCAGGGAGTTGGCTGATGGGCTAGCAATCAGTTCTCAGAGATTGTCTGGGCTCAATTCAGTTAGTGGTGAAGGTGGAGAGTTGTCATTGCAGTGGCGTAGAAACCCCGGCCACGCCAGTGCACCTCTACCCACCAGAGGCCTAATATTGCCCCACACTTGCAGAAATTTGTATGCAGCCCTATGGGGTGAGCAAGAATCAGGGGCGGGTCCATAGCTACTGTAACATCAGCATAAAGGTATACCTCCGGGAAGCCATGAGTAATTTGTGGCCAATAGAATTCAGCCCTTTTGTGTCAACAACTGACAAATCAGATTCAAGTACAAGAACAGGCAATGTTGGTACTCCAGCTGTCACTAGTAACAGAGTCAGTGAGAACGGGCAACATTGGTACTCCAGCTGTCACTAGTAACAGAGTCAGTGAGAACGGGCAACATTGGTACTCCAGCTGTCACTAGTAACAGAGTCAGTGAGAACGGGCAACGTTGGTACTCCAGCTGTCACTAGTAACAGAGTCAGTGAGAACGGGCAATGTTGGTACTCCAGCTGTCACTAGTAACAGAGTCAGTGAGAACGGGCAACATTGGTACTCCAGCTGTCACTAGTAACAGAGTCAGTGAGAACGGGCAACGTTGGTACTCCAGCTGTCACTAGTAACAGAGTCAGTGAGAACGGGCAACATTGGTACTCCAGCTGTCACTAGTAACAGAGTCAGTGAGAACGGGCAACGTTGGTACTCCATTAGTACTTTCCTTTGCTGGTATGGATGCTCCTATATAGACCGGTGTATGGTATGGATCGTCCTTGTAGGATAATTCTCATAGATGTTAATAGTCCATGTAAGAGATGAAATAAAAATAGGACATCAGTGATCCACCCTATATGGTTTGTTCTACACCCGTGCAGATAGATGGAGGTTGTGAAGTATTTCTTCTTCCACCCAGCAGTAAAGGGACAGACAGATGTAATCGATAAGATTAATCTTGCGTACCCAGACTCACATAGAAATGTGGCTGGTCATACACATCAAGGTATCTTTAAATCTCTAATGCGTACCCAACTCACAATTATGGAGTGGGGTATCCTCACGTAAAGGTATCTTTTAACCAAGTAAATAAACAAATTTTATGCCAAAGGGGTGCGTACCCCAACTCACTGGTGGAGATGCTGTGGTAATCACATCAAGGTATCTTTCAAGCCACTCGATAGATGAACCAAAAAAGGTACTTTTAATAACTTCCACATCCAGAAGTACACAATATGAAATAAAATCAAGACAGAGTAATCACTGTGACTGCCGTATACAATGGAACAATGATGTAAGCTTGAGGTCTACAACCTGGGAGGTCTTCCGGACGATCCAGCCAGGGAGTAGGTCAGTCAAAGTTCCAGGGTCCAGCAGTCATCCAGGGATCACTTTTCCTCTGGGTACACTCTGTGTACCCAGAGGAAAAGTGATCCCTGGATGACTGCTGGACCCTGGAACTTTGACTGACCTACTCCCTGGCTGGATCGTCCGGAAGACCTCCCAGGTTGTAGACCTCAAGCTTACATCATTGTTCCATTGTATACGGCAGTCACAGTGATTACTCTGTCTTGATTTTATTTCATATTGTGTACTTCTGGATGTGGAAGTTATTAAAAGTACCTTTTTTGGTTCATCTATCGAGTGGCTTGAAAGATACCTTGATGTGATTACCACAGCATCTCCACCAGTGAGTTGGGGTACGCACCCCTTTGGCATAAAATTTGTTTATTTACTTGGTTAAAAGATACCTTTACGTGAGGATACCCCACTCCATAATTGTGAGTTGGGTACGCATTAGAGATTTAAAGATACCTTGATGTGTATGACCAGCCACATTTCTATGTGAGTCTGGGTACGCAAGATTAATCTTATCGATTACATCTGTCTGTCCCTTTACTGCTGGGTGGAAGAAGAAATACTTCACAACCTCCATCTATCTGCACGGGTGTAGAACAAACCATATAGGGTGGATCACTGATGTCCTATTTTTATTTCATCTCTTACATGGACTATTAACATCTATGAGAATTATCCTACAAGGACGATCCATACCATACACCGGTCTATATAGGAGCATCCATACCAGCAAAGGAAAGTACTAATGTGCATGTTCTAGCGCTAGAGGGTTTCCACTTATAAATTTGTATTGTGTATTGTTGTTTGGAGGAGTGGTGACTCCTCAATAAGTGTTTTGAGACCCACAAGCTGCTGCGCCCGAGGGTGATCCAATAATTTTTCTTCTGTAACGTTGGTACTCCAGCTGTCACTAGTAACAGAGTCAGTGAGAACGGGCAACGTTGGTACTCCAGCTGTCACTAGTAACAGAGTCAGTGAGAACGGGCAATGTTGGTACTCCAGCTGTCACTAGTAACAGAGTCAGTGAGAACGGGCAATGTTGGTACTCCAGCTGTCACTAGTAACAGAGTCAGTGAGAACGGGCAATGTTGGTACTCCAGCTGTCACTAGTAACAGAGTCAGTGAGAACGGGCAACATTGGTACTCCAGCTGTCACTAGTAACAGAGTCAGTGAGAATGGGCAACATTGTCATTAGTAACAGTCAGTGAGAACGGGCAATGTTGGTACTCCAGCTGTCACTAATAACAGTACCCTGCACTTAAAGAGACACACCCTTCCTGCACTCTTCTTATGTTGTACTACAATTACATATCTCCCCCTTCCCTGCCGCTGCTCTGGAATAGACGCTGGGTGAAATGTAATAGGATGAGAGATTCAGAAAGTGAGAGATTTGGTAAGATATCTCCAGTTTTTTTAAAGTGGCAATCATTTACACTGCAAAACCAGTTTGATTTTGCAGTGTAAAAGATTGCCTGTTTAAAAAAAACTGGAGATTTCTCACCAAATCTCTCACTTTCTGATTCTCTCATCCTATTACATCTCACCCAGCGGGCTGTGCGCATGTTTATATAACTCATTCAGCCTTTATGCAACCTGTAGGAACTGACCAGTTCTCTGTAATACTTTTCCTAGGCCTTTAGTTGGCTGGAAGTGCAGCGCCCTCTGCTGGCTCACTGTATACTGTATCTAGCCAAGTATATAATAGGTAACATGCAATGAGCCTGTGTGTGAAACAGAATGGGGTTACTGTCCTTGTCACATAGGGCCTTATTCTAGTTCACTCTTTCTGACAAAATCCTTCTTAGATGGACAAAACCATGTGCACTGCAGGTGGGGCAGATGTTACTTGTGCAGAGAGAATTAGATTTGGGTGGGGTTTTACTTCAAAGTGAGATCTACATTGCAGTGTAAAAATAAAGCAGCCAGTATTTACCCTGCACAGAAACAAAATAACTCACCCAAATCTAATTCTCTCTGCACATTTTACATCTGCCCCCCTGCAGTGCACATGGTTTTGTCCATCTAAGAAGGATTTTGTCAGAAAGAGTGAACTAGAATAAGGCCCTTAGTGCTATTGCTTATTATGAAATCTATTTACCAGAGATTTGCTGCTGGTCTGTACCCCATGGGAGGAGTATTGATCCTCCCGCACATGATGACCTCTATGAACACATATGTGCCCAATATACTGAAGATCCAGTTAGGTTCATGTCCCCTTCCCCACACCCCCTTTAGCTAATAAGCTGTGATTTGCTGATTTACCTTCTGTTTCTACATACGTTCCTTTATTATTTATTGTATCATTCATATATATATATATATATATATATATATATATGATATATATATGATATATACATATACTTATATATACATTTGTAACACATTATATATAGTATTTGGTTGTCTTTATGTATTTCATGGTATTAAATTTGTTGCCAACAGTCAGTAAATTTCTGTCACAAATTAGTAAAAAATGTAGATATCAGTAAATATCTCATGGTTGCCGACTCTTTAAATCTCCTCTCCGGGAGAAGCCTGGAGAGGAGACTGTCATCAGGCGTTCTGGGGGCGGGGTTTGAGCGTGATGTAATTAAGCCCCGTCCCCATGATGGAAAATGACCCTATTTGCCGATCACCGCCGAGGGGCCGGGGCTAAAATGACATGATTCTATCACTTTTGCCCCGCCCCCTCACCGGAGATTGGCCAATCTGGTTATTTAAACGGCGCGGTCAGGGGTGAGATAACCGGGAACAGGGGAGGAAGAGGGGGTTCCCCAGAAACCGGGAGGGGGGGGGGTCCAAATGCTGCCCACAATCTCCCACTCTGTGGAACATTGGAGCAAGTGTTGGAGTCTGGGGGAGCGGTAGAAGCACCTAGTAATGACCCTGGACATTAATGTACACATTGGTCTATTATACAATGTTAATATCTAACACTATAGATCAGGGATGGGGAACCTCAGGCCCGGGGGCCGTATGCGGCCCCCGTGGCCAGTCTGAGTGGCCCTCCCACCCGCCCGGCGACTTTGCCAGGAGTCAAGTACAGGGAAATCTCGCGAGAGGTCGGTAGTTCTTGCGAGATTCCTCTTAATCTACAACAGCCAGGGACTGTCGGTCCTATTCAGCGGCAGCCCCGGAGCGTGGGACGGCTGCAGAAGGACAGCTTATAAGAGAAATTTTGGTACTTGTGTAGTTTCACGGCGCCAGCGTGCGTCGGAGTCCCCTTGCGGGGCTCGCTTCGCTCGCCCACGGTGCGGGCTCGGTGGCTCGCTACGCTCGCCACGCTATTTAAAATCAACTCCATGCCAACATGGATAGTGGGGGTATGAACTATCCATGTTGGCATGGAGTTAAGTTAGTTTATTTTAGAAAGTTTGCCGAGCGTACAAACCGGAAGTAGCACTACAGAAACTACACAAGTACCGAAATTTTTACATACGGCCCCCTAAGGATTTTTTCCCCATACAAATGGCCCTTGGCACAGAAAAGGTTCCCCACCCCTGCTATAGATGGTCTATTATATATAGGCTACTAGGAGATTCACCGCGCCCTACGGGAGCTCTTCACACCGTCGTAAGGGGCTGCAACATTTGAATTTGTAAAGCCTTTTTTTGTGTGAAACATGGTTAAAATTTCGGCGACTGAGCACTGGAGGCTGGGCAGAGCGCCATGCTAGGGGTGTGTGGGCATGAGGGGGACTACACTTGCGGTGCTGGAGGAGAAGAGGGTGGGGGACACTTAGAGGCTGCTGCCAGTCAGGTGTAAAGTAGCAGCGCAAAAAGAGAGGAGTGTATGGGAGAGTGTGCAGCTCATCCCAGTGGGGGAACGACTGGCGTGGCGGTTTAGGAATACAGGAGGGAGGTTGCGAGACAGCGGCTCCTCCCATTGGGCGGAGTTTCAGCAACTGAGCACTGGAGGCTGGGCAGAGCACCATGCTAGGGGTGTTTGGGCATGAGGGGGCCTACACTTGTGGCGATGGAGGAGAAGAGGGTGGGGAACACTGAGAAGCTGCGACCAGTTTGGGAATGTCCAGCATGGCAGCACAGTAGTAGATGAAGGGAGTTGGTGGCTCCTCCCACTGGGCGGAATTACGGTGCCGGAGTACAGGCGGCTGGGCAGAGTGCAATGATAGGCAGGGTGGGTGTGCATATGTGCCCCGTCAGAGGCTGGCCACTTTCAGCAATGGCGGTCAACAGCGCGGTATGCATGCAACCAGCAGCAGAGGGCAGAGGCAGGCTGTGAGTTCGGGAGACATGATCATCGCCAGACCAGCGGGTGGGCGGGCGGCAGGAGTGCAAATACTCACGAGATGATGACATCATCAACTCACAAGCGCGTCTGTTAGTCTGCAGTGGCAGGTCTGGCAGGGGCAGCGGCGCTTTCCGTGGCGGCTGGTCACTGGGGACGGGGAGAGGCGGCAATGGAGGGCTGGAGACTTTTTCAGACACCCAGATTCCCGGGAGCATCCCAGATTCCGGGAGACTGGAAAAGCCTCCTTGAGAGTTGCCACCAAAAACGGGAACATTTCTGGATATCCGGGAGAGGTGTCAACCCTATACCTTCCCCATGAGTGCCACTGAAACCCCATCCAATTTGTACCTCTGCTCTGTTACCCATGAGTGCAGCTGATACCCCTCCCCATTTGTGCCTGTGATCTCTTCCCCGTTTGTGCTTTTGAACCCCCTCCCCATGCTCTACCATTCTGCAGTGACATTAGGGGTGGTGGGGGGTGTATATGAACAACGATGAACCAGTACAACCTCCAAGATTGTTCTGGAGAAACCTCCTCCTTTGGTGTTGCACCGGCTCTAAGCTTGCACTCCATGTTAATGGTTCCCAAGCCCTTGGTGTGGTGACCTGTTGGCAGCACCCTAAAAGTTCCCTGTGGCCTCACAAACATTGCAGATCAGTCGGAGGCAGATAATATGGGCAGCAGGCTCCGAGTTGATCTAGAGCACAACCATCCTGCACTGCCATGTAATTTATGAGCAACATGGCTGCCGCAGATCAGCAGTAGGCGTTGGCACAGCAGTAAGCAAGGCATGGTTGACTCTGGGACACAGATGGTCTCTGACAAGAACAACATGTGAGTGATATGTCAAAACATGTTGTGATGAACTGCAAGGCTTCCCCGTACTGTTACTGACACCATGCAACGCTGCCATATTGCTCTTCTTCTCTCAGCCGGGACACAACCTTCTGTGGGAAGAAGAGGAGGAGAAACTGATGAATTGATGACATTTCAGAAGTTCTCAAGTTGAGTTTTCAGCTCATGCAAAGAATAAGCTCTTCACAGACACATGAAACGTATTTATTAGCACTTAACAACCATCTAATCCGTTGTCAAGGATACGGGGAAAAACTTCTGTGTTTGGTAAGAGGGTAGTGTGAAATTAGCGGATGTTAACTCTTCCACTGCTGGACTCCTGCATGACAGCGACCTCACTGTTGTATCCCTTTGTGTGCGGGGGCGACGTCTTAGAAGACTTCATTGTCAATTGCATATTGGTATGTTGGTACAAAAAAACGTGCACATTTTGGGGCGAGATCAGAGTTAAAAACATTTAAGGCACAGTATACTTTCCCAGGGCTGGATTCTGCCACACACCACCAGCCAGGGGGCTCATTGGTAGTTGGTGCGGATCTACTATCTGAATTCTGGACTCAGCTGCAGCCCCCCCCTCCGGTTCCGCCACTGGTTGCTTCTAAAGATGCACCGTGCATTATCTCAGTCTTCGCACATGGAGACGCACGGCTGTACATGTGGGAGGGGCTTGGGGCAGTATTTGCATAAAGCTACAGAAGCAAGATGATCACAATCAGGATTTACCAGCCTCCTATATACCTCACACCTCCCAACTAGATCTGTGGGGTGTGATCTACCACAGCACTCTACCAAATCAGTCAATTGCTGTTTTTATCTATTGCAGCAGATAACCAGGTTCCTGCCAACATTGCTCTGATGCAAATACATGTATTGTGTTCGCATGAAGGGTAAATACTGTCTGCTTCTGCATGTAGCCCTCATATTCTGGGCAGCTTTATTCTAGAGTGTACATCTACAATGCAATGAGCTATTATGTGCTCCTCCCAAATATAACTCAAACTTGCCTCCTCTCCCGGAAGTTACAGGATTTTTCGAGGTTCCACACACCCCCAGAAGAGCAGGGACCTCCCATGCACCCCAATAATGTGGGCAGGATGGAGATACAAAGCATAGTGGGGTTTGGCCCAGAAAGTCTCAAAGTGCACACGTTTATCCCCGCCCCTTTCTGTAGACCCACAAATCACAGTATTTTGTAGAAAAGGGGGTGGGGCTTGATGATGTCAGAGCTTATCCCCACCCCTAGAAGTGCAGAGCAGCAATTGCTCACCCGAAGCTGAGAAAAGAAATGTTGGTATTATACCCTAAGGGGGTGAGTCATATGGTGATGTCAGCTGCCCTCCCCCGGCTCCCACTTCACTGGGTCATCACCATGGGCATGCCCAGCGTTATCATGGGATCACCTATGAAACGATGCTCGTTTCCATGGTCGCCACTACCCGCCGATCCCGCCACATGCACTGGTGGGTGTGAGCATCCAGAAATGCGCATGTACAGTTGTAAAGCATTGCGCGCCTGTGCAAATTTTCACGGGTGCGCATGGACCAGAATAAGGTCCTAACTCTCTGCCCTTGTTACACCTGCCCCATCTGCTGAGCAGCATGGTTTTACCATGGTGCACAGTTACTGGATATTTTTTACTTTACTCCTACCATAGATTCAGCCCATTGTACTTTGTTTATTACAACAAAGAATGCATTCTGCAAACACCGGTATTTCCAACATGCAAATACCAAAATTGCGGGTTTGGGGAACTTTCAGTGTAGCGTAATAACCTGCATTGTCATTGTGACAGAAAACTGTGTTGCAGCGGCCTTTCTGTGCTGAAATAACATAGTAGGCAAACGTGCCACGAAAATATTGAGATATTACACTTAATCGTTATTGTGACGGCAGATTTGGCATGTGACAAATGTCATTATGTTTACAGATGGGGAGGGTGTAATATTCGGTATTATAAATCTAGCAACAGGAAATTGAAGGTCTTAGAATTGCCTTTTATTTGCTCAATATCGGAGTCGGGGTGGTGCAGCCAGGTGCTGTGAAATTGTAACGCAGCAGAACCGTGACGGCAGGGGTGCTGGTGCGTGCTACAAACATGCATTATTTGCTCACTGGTAAATGCTGTAACAGGGGTGGCTGACACATTCATTAATACTCCCCAAATACCTAAAAACAGTTAGAACAATAAAAAATAAAACAACTGAGGAGGAGTGGTGAGAATTACCCTCCCTACCTCCCAGATCTGGCTGTTACCATCTCATGTATAACGTTGTCGGGCTTAGAACTCACCTTGCAACTCTGCAAATCTGGATGTTGCATGATGGTGTGCGCACACACAAAGAACCATTCTAGGGGTGCTATATTCTACAGGGGGGTGCGGATTATTAGATAGACAGTGTCTATATGGATGGTCAATAGGATGACCCCAAAAGGTCGACATGGAATTGGTTGACAAAGTCAAAATTTCAACAGGGTCAAAAGGTTGACATGGGACATAACTCATCAGCCACAATAACACTACATGTCTGCGTAATTGTGTTTGGTTCATCGGCCACAATAACATTGCACGTTTCAGTCAGCAGACTTAAAAGGTCAAGCTGATTAGACTGCAGGTGCATGTTGTTTACTTGACTCTATAAAAAAAAAGTCTGCATATACCCAAGCTTCTCTCTGTGCTATTGGAGCATCATAGTGCTGTACATTACTTAGCCCAGGAGAGGCTGATACCTTATATGGACTGAATTACAGTATCTTCTATCACCTGTATCCTGTTATCTCCAACACAACCGACTCTAGTTTGGAATCAACGTGTGGACGAACCTTTTTCCTCACATACACTACATACCTAGGCATCTGCAAATGATCCCGGCAAATATCCAGAGGCTGCAATGTGCTAGACACAGCCAAATCTCTTAGCTTAATTTTTCCGAATGAGGTGTAGGGTGACGTGAGCTGTGAAATCTCCCACTATAGTCAAAGTGTCAGTGAGTGGCACGTCCAAGTCAATGTCTAAAGGAGAATTGTTCTTCCCTGCCAAGTCTCTTCAATATACACAAGGGCAGAAGTTCTAACGCTTCCTTATTGTGTCCATATAAATCCTCCCATCTCCTGTAACGAGAAATGCCTTCTTTACCCAAAAAGTAATCAGTCTGCAGATTGTTCCTTCTGAGGAAGCGATGACAGCACATTCATCAAGGGAATTAGAGATGAAATTGAAGAGGTTCTGGAGGGGACAGAACACCGGAGCTCCGGGGACTGTTGTCTGAGCCTTAGGTTGTGTACAATGGAGAAAGAAATATTATCTTTAATTACAGATATGAGCCGTGCGTTTCCCTGCTCATGTTTCCATCTATAGATCCTATTGATCATTCCCATCGCAGATGGTGTTTTTATACGTGCAATGTCCTCAGTACGTGCGGATTATCACAGTTGACCCGAAATTCCGACACAACAAGCCTGACAGCAGCCTGAACAAATGTGTCCACTTCAATGCATAGCCGCCTGGGGTCATTTAATTTCCTAGTCTAATAATAGCGCATTTAGTGCAAAACTAATTGTTATTCATTCTCTGTATAAAATATATATAAATATATATATATATATATATGTATACTAGGTTATTAATTGAGCCCTACAGGCGCTCTTCACACCGTCGTAAGGGGCTCCTCCCCCTTATCCTGTGAATGCGGGGCGTAAGGCCTATTACATATTAAGCCACACACTGTTATCATACCCTCCAACAACTGAGGGTCAGAAATCGGTGCAAAAATCCGTAGAGGGGCATGGCCATACCTCATTTCCTATACTTTCAATACCTCGGTGACTGGAATATAATCACTTTACCTGCCCTGCCCCACGTCCCCCGCCCAGCGCTGGTCCTCTACTGCTGCGCTGTGCTTCATTGTCCCTGCTGCCCTACACAGTGCACACTGCAGCATTATGTTCTTCACCAGTCTACTCTATCCCCGAGCAGGAGGAGGCGGGCCCACCGTGTCCCCCCTTGGTGCACCTTGGGAGTTGTAGTCTGGCAGCTCCCCCTTAAGCTCCCTGGTGAATGGCCGGCGGTGTCGGAAACTACACCTCCCAGAGTCCCCGCGGCCTCCTCGGCTGACAGGTAGGTGAAGGAAGGCGGCGCCCGTCAAGCGCTGCAGCTAAAAGGCTAAAAAGCAGGGGAATTTAGCCGGTACAGGCGTTTGAAAACGGTACTGTGCTGGGTAAATCCATAGTTCCCTACCCTCCTGCATTCTGCAGGAGACTCCCTGAAATACCAGCAATTTCCCTCTCTTCCTCATTAGTCTAGCAATCTCCCTCATTTCTCCTAGCCCACATTACACTTTTACATTTTTTGGGAAAAAAGGAGTGAGAGACAGACACTTTTACATTGAATTATCAGCACAATTATCAGCACCATTTCCCAGCACTGTAGCAAGTATAGTAGCTCTTACTAACTGCTTTGGGGTATTTTAAAATATTCCTCTCAGATGTAGCAGTACACACCTGCGCTTCTAGGTGCCACGTTCACAATCTCTTTTTGCAATCTCTCCATATATGGAACTAGACACGCCCTTTGGGTGGAGCATGACACGCCCCATCAATGGAGCACTTCGCAAAATTCTATCACCAACTATAATCTCCCTGACACTAGTTTTCAAAAGTAGGCAAGTATGGGTAAATTGGTACCGTTGTCATGCCCATTATATATTATGCCAAAAAACCTAATGACCATTACATACTATTCCACATAACTGCCGCTTACATGCTCTTTGCCAGGAGTTATATGCTTGTTGCCAGGAGTTTCTTGCTCGATGTTAGAAGTTACATGCTTGTTGCTAGGGGTTACATCTCATTGCATGGGGGTTTCATGCTCCTTGCCTCTGGCAGAGAGGGGGTGATATATGATCCTTGCCAGTGGTTTCATGTTTGCTGCTTGTAGCCATGGGGGGACAAATGAACATTGAACTGGGTGCATTGCGCTCCCCTGTCAGAGATAGAGGTGCAGGAGGAGAACCTCTAACATCTATATTTATGTATTATGCGGGTGTGAGGGGTGCATCTGGCAACTGGGGACTGACCCGCGGCTGTTTCCTGTGAGCGATGAGGGGACAGCGAGGAGCAGCTGTGGGCTATTTTGTGTAAACAAGGGGGGTGCGGGTCAGTAGGGTACTGAGGCGCCGATGTGTACTGTTAGGGAGGCGACAGTCGCAGGGGACTGACCCGCCGCTGTGAACTGTGGGGGGGAGGGGCGAGTGGCAGTAGGGGACTGACCCGCCGCTGTGCACTGTGTAGGAGCCAGGAGCATTAGGGGACTGACCCGCCGCTGTGTACTGTGAGGGGGGGCGGCGGGCTGCAGGAGACTGACCCGCCGCTGTGTACTGTGAGGGGGGGGGCGGCGGGCTGCAGGAGACTGACCCGCCGCTGTGTACTGTGAGGGGGCGATGGGCAGCAGGGGACTGACCTGGCACTGTGTACTGTGATGGGGCGAGGGGTAGCAGGGGACTGACCCGCCGCTGTGTACTGTGAGGGGGGGCGGCAGGCAGCAGGGGACTGACCCGCCACTGTGTACTGTTAGGGGGTGGTTGGTTATCAGGGGACTGACCCGGCACTGTGTACGGCGAAGTGGGGGTGGCGGGCAGCAGGGGACTGACCCATGCTGTGTACTGTGAGGGGGGTGGCAGGCAGCAGGTTACTGAGCCACCGATGTGTACTGTTAGGGGGGAGACGGTCGCAGGGGACTGACCCGCCGCTGTGTACTATGAGGTGGGGGGGCCGCAGTCATCAGGAGACTGACCCGGCACTGTGAACTGTGGGGGGGAGGGGTGAGTGGCAGCAGGGGACTGACCCGCCGCTGTGTACTGTGAGGGGGGGTAGAGGGCTGCAGGAGACTGACCCCCCACTGTGTACTGTTAGGGGGTGGTTGGTTATCAGGGGCGAAGTGGGGTTGGCGGGCAGCAGGGGACTGACCCACGCTGTGTACTGTGAGGGGGGTGTCAGGCAACAGGGGACTGATCCACCACTTTGTACGCCGAGGGGGGGTAGAGGGCTGCAGGAGACTGACCCCCCACTGTGTATTGTTAGGGTGGTGGTTGGTTATCAGGGGCGAAGTGGGGTTGGCGGGCAGCAGGGGACTGACCCACGCTGTGTACTGTGAGGGGGGTGGCAGGCAGCAGGGGACTGATCCGCCACTTTGTACGCCGAGGGGGGCTGGGCGTGCACGTGTCCGCTGGTGCTCGCCAGAGGGGACGTTCTGGCGGGAGCCGGGCAAGGACAAGGCCGGCTCCATCTTTATTATAAAAAGTTGCCATGGAATGAGCACAAGGGGCTCCACACAGGTAACCACGGTGCTCTATCCTGGGTGCAGAATATGTGGCACAATGGGCAATTAGGAGCTGCCTAGAGACTCTGTTTGTGTGTGTGTGGGGGAGGGGGGGGGGGGGCGCCACCTGAATCTATCACAAATTTAAGGCTGCCTCCGAGAGAGGAATCCTTGTTGGACTTTGGCTAAAACAGCTGCAAACGGACAATTCTGCATCTGAATATGGGAATATATAATAAAATCCATCCCCGTATTCTGCTGCAGGAAAACTTTATTCCGCTCACGTTTGCAGAAGTTCAAACGCAGCATTTTTTTTTGTTCGCCTGGTTCACGGTCCCCCTGTGCGTGTGCGCGGCTCGGGACTCCGGAGTGATCACTGCATTAATGCTGCCTGAATAACAGATTTAAATGTTCCTGTTGTAAATCTGCACCTCGCTCCCTCTAGCGTGGGGAGAGGGGAGGGGGGGCGCTCCTGTAAATCATTCTGTATGGTTCAAATAATAGATTACCGGTGAATGATCTGGAAGAATCTGCATTCTTTCTAATAGAATTTAAAGCTTCTATTTCCAACAAAGAAAAGTCGCCTACGCCGTATCTTCTTTGTGCTTAAACGTTATATTTTATTTATATGTGACAGATTTGTTTTTTTCATGCTATCCAGGTTTACTTTAAATATTCCATTCTGTAGATAACGTGCTGCTTGTCTCCAATAGTTTAACATGTTAATTCCAGGACGGAGAGGAGTAGCGAGGTGACATGGTGCCTGGAGCAAGGGTATGTTTTGGCACACCCCCCACTACTTAGACATTTTTACTTCTTATAAAATTGCCCCTTGTACATTATGAAGAACATGCCATGCACCATAATGCCCCTTACACATTATGCTACGCAAACTGTAATGGCAACTGCACATTATGCCACACAAAACTTACAGTACTGCTTGTTACACATTGTGACACACACTGTAATATCTATTACATACATTGCCAGGGGGAGTTACATGTTTGTTGCCAATTGGGAGTTATGCTCATTGCTAGAGGAGTTAAACATGATCATTGCCAGGGGGGAGTTACATGCTTGTAGCCAAGGGGAGTTATATGCTTGTTGCCACGGAGGTTTCATGTTTATTGCCAGGGAGGCGTTTGTTACATGCTCATTGACAAGGGGGCATTATATGTTAATTGACAAGGGGCTGCATGCTCATTGCCAGGGAGGAGTTAAATGATCATTGCCAAGGGGATTTACATGCTTGTTGCCATGGAGGGGAGGTTTACATGCTCGTTGCCCAAGGGTTCCCTACTAATAGAGTGCCAGCGCTCCCAGAATCCGCACTTCCGGGTAGCACGGGGCGCGGTGCACTGCTCTGAAAAACACTAGAGGTCTGGCAGGACCTCTAATGTCTGTCTCCTCCAAGGCAAGGGCCATTTTTGAAGGCAGGCAGTCAGAATCAGTACAGCGGAGGAGGGAGGAAAAGGGGCGGCCATCGCACCCACTCTCCTCCCTGGCTCCTGGAGCTTGAGCAACACCGGAGCCACCTTCGCTATGCCTCTGCGGACATAGACATGGAAAGATGGGCCTGCCTAACATATGGACACAATGGGCATCTTCCCAGGGCCCCATGATTCTAGGGGTTTTCATTCAGGGGCGTGCTGCTCTCCAAGGTCCAAAGAATCATAGAGTCATCTGCCCTCCAGGCTGGTTCCTCAGGAGCTTCTTGGGGGCAGGTAGCGAGTGCTGCTTCTGAGTCACACACACACACACAGGGGAGCAGAAAACCTTGTGTGGGGGGGGGGGGAGAATTATCTGAAATGTGGAGGTTGGTGGTTTGTCACAGCAGTTTAAACGCCAGCCACACACAGGTGTGGTAATGTATTAATCCCACCTACTTTGTTGTTGGTTCCACCCAGGGCCGGTGCTAGGGTGTTCGGCGCCCTCCTGCAAACTATAAATCTGCACCCTCCCAAATCTGCGACCTCCCAAACTTATACATAATGCCCACACCAGTTGCCGACAATAGTAGCATAACTTATACATAATGCCCAAACCAATTGCCAACAGGAGTAGCGCTGCTTAAATGTAATGCCCACAGCAGTTTGACAGTAGCAGCGCAACTTATACGTAACGCCCACACCAGTTGCCGACAGGAGTAGCACTGCTTATACGTAATACCCACACCAGTTGCCTATAGAAATAGCACCGCCTGTACATATGCCCACACCAGTCGCTGACAGTAGTAGTGCTGCCTATACATATGCCAACACCAGTCGCTGACAGTAGTAGTGCTACCTATACATATACCCACACCACTCGCTGACAGTAGTAGTGCTGCCTGTACATATGCCAACACCAGTCGCTGACAGTAGTAGTGCTGCCTGTACATATGCCCACACCAGTCGCTGACAGTAGTAGTGCTGCCTGTACATATGCCGACACCAGTCGCTGACAGTAGTAGTGCTACCTTTACATATGCCCACACCAGTCGCTGACAGTAGTAGTGCTGCCTATACATATACCCACACCAGTCGCTGACAGTAGTAATGCTGCCTGTACATATGCCCACACCAGTCACTGACAGTAGTAATGCTGCCTGTACATATGCCCACACCAGTCGCTGACAGTAGTAGTGCTGCCTGTACATATGCCGACACCAGTCGCTGACAGTAGTAGTGCTACCTATACATATACCCACACCACTCGCTGACAGTAGTAATGCTGCCTATACATATGCCGACACCAGTCGCTGACAGTAGTAGTGCTGCCTATACATATGCCCACACCAGTCGCTGACAGTAGTAGTGCTACCTATACATATACTCACACCACTCGCTGACAGTAGTAGTGCTGCCTATACATATGCCGACACCAGTCGCTGACAGTAGTAGTGCTACCTATACATATACCCACACCACTCGCTGACAGTAGTAATGCTGCCTATACATATGCCGACACCAGTCGCTGACAGTAGTAGTGCTGCCTATACATATGCCCACACCAGTCGCTGACAGTAGTAGTGCTACCTATACATATACCCACACCACTCGCTGACAGTAGTAGTGCTGCCTATACATATGCCGACACCAGTCGCTGACAGTAGTAGTGCTACCTATACATATACCCACACCACTCGCTGACAGTAGTAGTGCTGCCTATACATATGCCGACACCAGTCGCTGACAGTAGTAGTGCTACCTATACATATACCCACACCACTCGCTGACAGTAGTAATGCTGCCTATACATATACCCACACCAGTCGCTGACAGTAGTAGTGCTGCCTATACATATGCCAACATCAATCGCTGACAGTAGTAGTGCTGCCTATACATATGCCCACACCAGTCGCTGACAGTAGTAGTGCTGCCTATACATATGCCGCCACCAGTCTCTGACAGTAGTAATGCTGCCTGTACATATGCCGACATCAGTCGCTGACAGTAGTAGTGCTGCCTGTGCATATGCCGACATCAGTCGCTGACAGTAGTAGTGCTGCCTGTGCATATGCCCACACCAGTCGCTGACAGTAGTAGTGCTGCCTATACATATGCCCACACCAGTCACTGACAGTAGTAGTGCTGCCTGTACATATGCCCACACCAGTCGCTTACAGTAGTAGTGCTGCCTATACATATGCCCACACCAGTTGCTGACAGTAGTAGTGCTGCCTATACATATACCCACACCAGTCGCTGACAGTAGTAGTGCTGCCTATACATATGCCCAAACCAGTCACTGACAGTAGTAGTGCTGCCTATACATATGCCCACACCAGTCGCTGACAGTAGTAGTGCTGCCTGTACATATGCCCACACCAGTCGCTGACAGTAGTAGTGCTGCCTGTACATATGCCCACACCAGTCGCTGACAGTAGTAATGCTGCCTGTACATATGCCCACACCAGTCACTGACAGTAGTAATGCTGCCTGTACATATGCCCACACCAGTCGCTGACAGTAGTAGTGCTGCCTGTACATATGCCGACACCAGTCGCTGACAGTAGTAGTGCTGCCTATACATATACCCACACCACTCGCTGACAGTAGGAATGCTGCCTATACATATGCCCACACCAGTCGCTGACAGTAGTAGTGCTGCCTATACATATGCCCACACCAGTCGCTGACAGTAGTAGTGCTGCCTATACATATGCCCAAACCAGTCACTGACAGTAGTAGTGCTGCCTATACATATGCCCACACCAGTCGCTGACAGTAGTAGTGCTGCCTGTACATATGCCGACACCAGTCGCTGACAGTAGTAGTGCTGCCTGTACATATGCCCACACCAGTCGCTGACAGTAGTAATGCTGCCTATACATATGCCCACACCAGTCGCTGACAGTAGTAGTGCTGCCTATACATATGCCGCCACCAGTCTCTGACAGTAGTAATGCTGCCTGTACATATGCCGACATCAGTCGCTGACAGTAGTAGTGCTGCCTGTGCATATGCCCACACCAGTAGCTGACAGTAGTAGTGCTGCCTATACATATGCCCACACCAGTCGCTGACAGTAGTAGTGCTGCCTGTACATATGCCAACATCAGTCACTGACAGTAGAAATGCTGCATGTACATATGCCAACATCAGTCGCTGACAGTAGTAGTGCTGCCTATACATATGCCCACACCAGTCTCTGACAGTAGTAGTGCTGCCTATACATATGCCAACACCAGTCGCTGACAGTAGTAGTGCTGCCTATACATATGCCAACACCAGTCGCTGACAGTAGTAGTGCTACCTATACATATACCCACACCACTCGCTGACAGTAGTAGTGCTGCCTGTACATATGCCAACACCAGTCGCTGACAGTAGTAGTGCTGCCTGTACATATGCCCACACCAGTCGCTGACAGTAGTAGTGCTGCCTGTACATATGCCGACACCAGTCGCTGACAGTAGTAGTGCTGCCTATACATATGCCCACACCAGTTGCTGACAGTAGTAGTGCTGCCTATACATATACCCACACCAGTCGCTGACAGTAGTAGTGCTGCCTATACATATGCCCAAACCAGTCACTGACAGTAGTAGTGCTGCCTATACATATGCCCACACCAGTCGCTGACAGTAGTAGTGCTGCCTGTACATATGCCCACACCAGTCGCTGACAGTAGTAGTGCTGCCTGTACATATGCCCACACCAGTCGCTGACAGTAGTAGTGCTACCTATACATACTGTATACCCACACCACTCGTTGACAGTAGTAATGCTGCCTGTACATATGCCCACACCAGTCGCTGACAGTAGTAGTGCTGCCTGTACATATGCCGACACCAGTCGCTGACAGTAGTAGTGCTGCCTGTACATATGCCCACACCAGTCGCTGACAGTAGTAATGCTGCCTATACATATGCCCACACCAGTCGCTGACAGTAGTAGTGCTGCCTATACATATGCCCACACCAGTCGCTGACAGTAGTAGTGCTGCCTATACATATGCCCAAACCAGTCACTGACAGTAGTAGTGCTGCCTATACATATGCCCACACCAGTCGCTGACAGTAGTAGTGCTGCCTGTACATATGCCGACACCAGTCGCTGACAGTAGTAGTGCTGCCTGTACATATGCCCACACCAGTCGCTGACAGTAGTAATGCTGCCTATACATATGCCCACACCAGTCGCTGACAGTAGTAGTGCTGCCTATACATATGCCGCCACCAGTCTCTGACAGTAGTAATGCTGCCTGTACATATGCCGACATCAGTCGCTGACAGTAGTAGTGCTGCCTGTGCATATGCCCACACCAGTAGCTGACAGTAGTAGTGCTGCCTATACATATGCCCACACCAGTCGCTGACAGTAGTAGTGCTGCCTGTACATATGCCAACATCAGTCACTGACAGTAGAAATGCTGCATGTACATATGCCAACATCAGTCGCTGACAGTAGTAGTGCTGCCTATACATATGCCCACACCAGTCTCTGACAGTAGTAGTGCTGCCTATACATATGCCAACACCAGTCGCTGACAGTAGTAGTGCTGCCTATACATATGCCAACACCAGTCGCTGACAGTAGTAGTGCTACCTATACATATACCCACACCACTCGCTGACAGTAGTAGTGCTGCCTGTACATATGCCAACACCAGTCGCTGACAGTAGTAGTGCTGCCTGTACATATGCCCACACCAGTCGCTGACAGTAGTAGTGCTGCCTGTACATATGCCGACACCAGTCGCTGACAGTAGTAGTGCTGCCTATACATATGCCCACACCAGTTGCTGACAGTAGTAGTGCTGCCTATACATATACCCACACCAGTCGCTGACAGTAGTAGTGCTGCCTATACATATGCCCAAACCAGTCACTGACAGTAGTAGTGCTGCCTATACATATGCCCACACCAGTCGCTGACAGTAGTAGTGCTGCCTGTACATATGCCCACACCAGTCGCTGACAGTAGTAGTGCTGCCTGTACATATGCCCACACCAGTCGCTGACAGTAGTAGTGCTACCTATACATACTGTATACCCACACCACTCGTTGACAGTAGTAATGCTGCCTGTACATATGCCCACACCAGTCGCTGACAGTAGTAGTGCTGCCTGTACATATGCCGACACCAGTCGCTGACAGTAGTAGTGCTGCCTGTACATATGCCCACACCAGTCGCTGACAGTAGTAATGCTGCCTATACATATGCCCACACCAGTCGCTGACAGTAGTAGTGCTGCCTATACATATGCCGCCACCAGTCTCTGACAGTAGTAATGCTGCCTGTACATATGCCGACATCAGTCGCTGACAGTAGTAGTGCTGCCTGTGCATATGCCCACACCAGTAGCTGACAGTAGTAGTGCTGCCTATACATATGCCCACACCAGTCGCGGACAGTAGTAGTGCTGCCTGTACATATGCCCACACCAGTCGCTTACAGTAGTAGTGCTGCCTATACATATGCCCAAACCAGTCGCTGACAGTAGTAGTGCTGCCTATACATATACCAACACCAGTCGCTGACAGTAGTAGTGCTGGCTATACATATGCCCACACCAGTTGCTGACAGCAGTAGTGCTGCCTATACATATGCCCACACCAGTCGCTGACAGTAGTAGTGCTGCCTGTACATATGCCGACATCAGCCGCTGACAGTAGTAGTGCTGCCTATACATATGCCCACACCAGTCGCTGACAGTAGTAGTGCTGCCTATACATATACCCACACCAGTCGCTGACAGTAGTAGTGCTGCCTATACATATGCCCACACCAGTCGCTGACAGTAGTAGTGCTGCCTATACATATGCCCACACCAGTCGCTGACAGTAGTAGTGCTGCCTGTACATATGCCGACATCAGCCGCTGACAGTAGTAGTGCTGCCTATACATATGCCCACACCAGTCGCTGACAGTAGTAGTGCTGCCTGTACATATGCCCACACCAGTTGCTGACAGTAGTAGTGCTGCCTATACAGTAGTGGTGCTGCCTATACAGTAGTAGTGCTGCCTATACAGTAGTAGTGCTGCTCCCCTCTGAGTCTGACCACCAGGGTGTTTAGGTGACGGGAGGGAACTCTGTTCTGTCGGCGCTGCTGACTGTCAGTAAGTGTGACAGGCACAGCAGCGGCCACAGAGGAGAGAGGACAGCAGGGGATGTACAGCAGGGAGAGCGCCTCTACTGGCCGGCACCTCCCTGCTCTGCATCCCCTGCTGAGCGGGTAATGCCGACCCTGGTTCCGCCTACATTTTATTTGGTGACTTCCACATGAGACCACGTCTAGAGAATTTCCCTGGGCCCCTTTTAGTTCCCAATCTGTCCCTATACCGAGCCATTCGTCTCGCCCTGTGGCTGCACTTCGTTATAATGTCAAATGCTCCTTTGCTCACTTTATAGTCCAGATCAGAGGCAGATTTTACACAGGGCAACATACAGTAGGTAGCGAAACGCGTCTGTTGTTTTTGCCTCTACACCAGGACCAGAATATTGCTATAAGGAGCGGATCATTCTTCCCTCATCACTTTGCTTCATTGCATGTTGGAGACCCCCCCCCCCCCCTCTTTTGCTTCCGCAACCAGTTGGTCAATCCATCCGACATCCCCCTCCTGGGACACCTCTGGCGGCCAATTTTATGTGAAAGGACGCCCCAATCCAACACCAAGGTACACCAGGACATCCCCTCCAGCGGTTTGCAGTTGGATACCGTAATATTAGTGAGGACTCCAGGACCTGTTAGGGGGCTCCAAGCATTGCCGTTCCTCCAGCGGTTTACAAAAAGGACACCGTATCACTAGAGAGGACTCTGGCACGCCCCTGATGGGGCTTCGATTACATCCCTCCATCAGTGGAAGCAATTGTAACATATGGTAACGTGCACTTACCTATCCATCAAAATATATTCTCCTACATCCTGAATGCTCCTTTAAATGGCTCCTGGTAGTGAGGCTACAATTTAATGTTTTATTCAGTATTTTATTCATGTTATTGTCTATGTAACAATGCTTAGTGCTATGTTCTTTTTTTATAAAGTTTCATATTTACATAAACCCTGCTTTTGTTTTTTTATAGTACTAGTAGCGCTGCTATATTTCCATTTTTCCTCATTTCCCTGCTTTGTAGGGCTTGACTACCCCTACCCCCTACCCCCTAGCAGCTGCTCATTGGAATACAGCTCACATCATAGGCGCCTGAATTTATTCTTTATTGAGTAAAACCTGCTTTTCAAAATAGGCATCTGCCTAGGGCCCAGCAGGTCCCAAGGGGCCCTATAAAGATATCCTGGCCATCCAAAACTATTCCAAAGGACATCACACAGACCTGCCCACACTCCCAAAGTTCCTATGATGTTCTTTAATAGGATAAGAAATGATTGGACACCAGTGGCGTAACAGAAAATTTTGCTCCCCCCCCCCGCCGGGACAATATCGGCGCCCCCCCCCCCTTAAAAGACAAGAACCCCCCCCCCCCCGGGGAGCTGGCAGGGGGGTCCGTGCGGCGCGGGGGTACCTGTGGTCAGGGACTCGGGAGAGCCTGGAGGTCCCTGCGGCGCTGATTATGAGTTGCCGGGGTCCCTGCAGCGAAGTGGAAATACTGCGATATCGCCGTGCGGCGGCGCGGGAAGCACTTCTGACTCTGAAAACACTGGGCGCATGCTGATTGGCTGAATCTCAGCCAATCAGTGTGCGGCCGCGGCCAGTGTTTTCAAAATTAGAAGCGCCTCCCGCGCCGCCGCACGGCGGTAGCGCAGTATTTCCACTTCGCTGCAGGGACCCCGGCAACTCATAATCAGCGCCGCAGGGACCTCCAGGCTCTCCCGAGGCCCTGACCACAGGTACCCCCACTCCGCACGGACCCCCCTGCCAGCTCCCCGCTGCACCCACAAGCAGTGGGGAGCTGGCGAAGAAACAACAGCGCCCGCAGACTCCCGGCGCCTCCCCGCCACCGCGGGGGCTGCGGCACTTTAGTTATGCCACTGTTGGACACATATAATGGTCTCATCCCCTGTATGTGGGCAGGTTAGGCTATTTTCCAAATCACGGACATGATTTTGGACTTAATCAGCTTACAAAGGTTTTATTTTGTATCTTAAATCATGCGCCTTTAGAGGAGTTTCTTCCAAATTCTTCCTGATTCAGATTTGTACACAATGCCGATGGTCACACAGTTGAGCAATTATCAGTAACTGCACGCACCCAGGTGCTCTATCGATGCTGCCTGCAATCAGCAGCAACAATATACAGTGCTATGGATTGTTTGAGGAGGGCCCCAAACCGGATTCGGCATGAAAAGCCGGCGGTCGGGATCCCGGCGTTCAAAATCCCGATGCCGGAATCCCGAATGCCGAAATCCCGACAAGGGGTGGACGTGGATCGCCCCCCCCCCCCCCCCCCCCTGCGGGCTCGCTGCGCTCGCCACGCAGCGGGCCCGGTGCCTTGCTACGCTCGGCACACTAATTTATTCTCCCTCCGAGGGTGTCGTGGACACCCCACGGGGGGAGAAAGTGTCGGGATTTCGGCGTTCGGGATTTCGGCGTTCGGGATTCCGGCGTCGGGATTTTGAACGCCGGGATCCCGACCGCCGGGATTTAAACTGCATCCCCCCAAAACTGGTATCAAGGATAGGGGTGGATAAAGTGGTCCTCAATATCTACCAACAGTTCTTGTATTCCAGGCCACCTGTGGATCTGTACAATGTGTCAGTTAGGGATGGGTGCAGTGTTGCGCTCAGCACGCTGTCTCTTGTTGGCAGCAGTTGCAGCCCGCAGGCTATTTGTCCCTTTTTTTGCTCCCCGTCCCCTTGTCTGGGTGTTCCCAGTGTAGGCGCACCCACTGTGTCTGTTGGCAGAAGAGCGCACACTTTCCAGTCTCAGGGATAGCGCGAGTTTACTGTTAGTGCTAGCGCACGTTGTTAGTAAGACTGTGGGCGGTATTCAATGAGGCTGATTCGCCAGGTTTTTATGGCGATTTTGTGCTGTAAGGCGAATTTCTGACTAAAACGGTGAATCACCCTATTCAATGACCACATGGCGAATACATTTCAAGGTTTTTTTCGCCATGATTCACCGAGTAACAATCGCTATCTTTTTATGGTGAAGTGGAATGTGAACTTTTAAAATAAAGTGTTTTGTTTTTTACAATTGGTGTCAAAAAATCTGGAATTTTATTCTGAGGAGGGGCATGCTATTTTTATGTTTTTTTTTTGTTTTTTTTTTTACACAGACCAGCCAGCAGGGGGCCGGAGCCGAGCCGCTCATTAGATATTCATATATTCACTTCACCCAATCATTACATATGCATGATCGGGTGTAGTGAATATACCCGGTCCCCTGCTGGCACCCCCGGGGGGCAGCCTGTGCTGCCTGGCTCCCGGGGAGCCCACCTCCCCCCCACAAACGTTCTGGGGCAGGCAGGGAGACTTCCATCTCCCTGCCTGCCACCGTCCTCAGGCTCCCTGCGGCGTCCGCCGCAGGAGCTCAAATTCGCCGGTCAGGGGCAGCGAGCCCCTGACTCGTTGAATACCGGAGCCGGCGAGGCTCCGGAATGCAGCGAGCAGTGGCGAATGTGCAGCAAATCCTAAACAGGATTCGCTGCACGTCGCCAGTATTCACATTGAATACTGCCCATAGTCTTGCGCTGTGTATGAGACAGTGCCCTGCAATGTGTGACAGGACGGTGCCATTACCCCATACAGTGAGTCCCCACTATCTACCCGCTGGAGAGAGAGGGAACCTGTCAATCACCATCTCAGTGAGATTCCCTGTATTGCTCCGCAGCGCTAGAGCCACTGATCCATACCCTCCAACATGACCCATTCCATTAGATACACAATGCTCTGTTCCTGGACTTCCCTGCCAGATCAGTGAGATATGTGCCTGGTTCTGTCCAACAAAATGTTTTAAAGTAAAAGTAAAAAAAAATGCACTCATTGAACCGGTCCTGGTTTCAAAAATACAGGAGAAAAAATGTGTAGGGGTCCCCGTATTTAAGAAACCAGCACCAGGCTCCTGGACCGGTCCTGGTTCCAAAAATACTGGGGAGCAAAAAAACTGGAGATCCCTCGTATTTTGGAACCAGCTCCGAGCTCCAACAGCCAGCAGTATCCTGCCACAGCTGGAGGACACGTATCCTGCCACAGCTGGAGGACACAGTATCCTGCCACAGCTGGAGGACACTTTTTACGTAAAGTCCCCCGGCCGTATCATGATCAGCCCTGGACTGAGGACCCTCAAATAAAGCACGCCAGCCACAGTGACTATAGGAGGCGCCCAGACAGTGCCTTGTTGTAAGCCATTCCCCTATGTATTACCTTGTGTAGCAGAGCTCCTCGTAGTGACTATAGGAGGAGGAGCCCAGATAGTATCTGTGTGTAGGCCATTCCCCTATGTATTACCTTGTTTAGCAGAGCTCCTCACAGTGACTAGAGAGGAGGAGCCCAAACAGTGCCTGTGTGTAGGCCATTCCCCTATGTATTACCTTGTGTAGCAGAGCTCCTCACAGTGACTATAGGAGAAGGAGCCCATACAGTATCTGAGTGTGGCCATTCCCCATGTATTGGAAGAGACTCTTCAGGAGGCGCACAACTTCAAAAATACAAAATCTGTGAGAACTATGGTTTTTTGCATTAAAAAGGAAAAGGCCCTCCTCAAAACCACTTCTTGGAAAGAAACTGCTATATGTGGAGAACCTCTACACTTAACAGTGAGTGAGGTACACCTATTCCCGTATGTCCAGATATTCACGGTATTAGAACAGGAGAATCACAAAGAAACTGCTATATATTGGGTACCACATATAGCCTGGTGAGTGAGGTACGCCATTCACAGGCTTTTCCTAAATAAAGAAGCCACTACGGTTGTCCCTCCCCCCTAATAGCGGCGAGTGAGGTACGCCAATCCCTAGAGATACAACTTTTACCACACAATTTTGAGGGGACTTGATGTAGGAGATACCCCTAAAGGTGATAGTTGAAACTCTAAAATTATAACATCAGACCTATACTACACATTGGAGTTTCTTTTGTGTTTTCTTCCGGTTCACCTACACATCATATTCACTAATAGTCACTAAACGAAGAATCCAAAAAAGAGAAATGCATACCTCCCAACTGTCACGATTACAGCGGGACAGTCCCGATTTTCGGTCCTGTCCCGCTGTCCCACCCGCGGCAGGCATTGTCCCGCTGCTGGGGGTGGCAGTTGGGAGACCCCCCAATCTAATAGAATAGACGCTGTGCGCATGCGCACAGCGTCTATTCTCGTATGAAAATGAGGTTGCGGCTAATTAGCATAAGCCGCGCCCTCATTTGCATATGCCCCGCCCCCTTTTCGGACGCGCGCGCGGCTTCGCCGCGCGAGTGTCCCTATTTGTTGAGCACAGAAGTTGGGAGGTATGGAAATGGAATAAAAAAAAAAAGAAACCCTGATAGGAGTCTCCACCATTTTACATACATGAGTCACGGTGTGCTTGTTGCTTAATGAAATTCATCCTGAGTAAAAGAAACCGCTATAGGAGTTACTATACACACTTTCTGTGAGTCCTGGGTATGCTCCTTTGAATAAAACCTCTTTTATCACATTTTAAAGATACCTTGATATATGTCTCACTACACCCTAACCGGTGAGTGAGGTACGCCACAAAGGAAAAATATTCTTGTAAAATATCCCATTAGGCCAGTGGTCAGGGAACTCGGTCCTCATTACCCCACGCAGGGCATGTTTTGCAGGTCTCCTCACAGAATCACAAGTGAAATAATTAACTCCACCTGCGGACCTTATAAAATGTGTCTGTGAGTAATTAGTACACCTGTGCACCTGCTGGGTTACCAGCAAAACATGCACTGTGTGGGGTAATGAGGACCGAGTTCCCTGACCACTGATTTAGGCTATGAAATAAGGAAATCTACACATTATTGTTTTTTATTTATCTTTTGTACCACCGGAGCACGTTCTGGACGAGACAACTTCTAGACGACCTGAATCAGAAAAACCACTTACCATCTGAAGGACAAGGAAACCGTTACAGGTTTGAAAATACACGCCTCTACAGTGAGTTGGGTACGTCCACCACCTTACAACTAGTTGCACCAGTAACTTTTACACAGTCATCTAACCACAAATGTATTTTTATCTTTCACTTTATGTGCATCATTGATCACATCACTACTGGGAATTATCACAATATGGCGCTCCTTTAGCCAAAACAAAGGATACACTTCGACTCATAAATAACTAGACAAGGAATTTTTATTATTCAATTATCAGATTGTTTTTTTATTGAATTATTTTATTTTTGAATTCGTGCGCCTCCTGAAGAGTCTCTTCCAAACCCCCTCTTTCTCCTAGAATACTACCTAAGGTGTTGGTGTCACCTAGGAGGACTCTCTTCTGAAGCTGCACGGCGCCACTTGTATTTGTTGTTCACCCCCCTATTCCCCTATGTATTACCTTGTGTAGCAGAGCTCCTCACAGTGACTATAGGAGAAGCCAGACAGTATCTGTGTGTAGGCCAATCCCCTATGTATTACCTTGTGTAGCAGAGCTCCTCACAGTGACTATAGGAGGAGCCCAGACAGTATCTGTGTATAGGCCATTCCCCTATGTATTACCTTGTGTAGCAGAGCTCCTCACAGTGACTATAGGAGGAGCCCAGACAGTATCTGTGTGTAGGCCATTCCCCTATGTATTACCTTGTGTAGCAGAGCTCCTCACAGTGACTATAGGAGGAGGAGCCCAGACAGTATCTGTGTGTAGGCCATTCCTCTATGTATTACCTTGAGAAGCAGAGCTCCTCACAGTGACTATAGGAGGAGGAGCCCAGACAGTATCTGTGTGTAGGCCAATACCCTATGTATTACCTTGTGTAGCAGAGCTCCTCACAGTGACTATAGGAGGAGGAGCCCAGACAGTATCTGTGTGTAGGCCATTCCCCTATGTATTACCTTGTTTAGCAGAGCTCCTCGCAGTGACTATAGGAGGAGGAGCCCAGACAGTATCTGTGTATAGGCCATTTCCCTCTGTATTACCTTGTGTAGCAGAGCTCCTCATAGTGACTATAGGAGGAGGAGCCCAGACAGTATCTATGTGTAGGCCATTCCCCTATGTATTAGCTTGTGTAGCAGAGCTCCTCACAGTGACTACAGGAGGAGGAGCCCAGACAGTATCAGTGTGTAGGCCATTCCCCTATGTATTACCTTGTGTAGCAGAGCTCCTCCTAGTGACTGTACTGGTAAATTATATTATTACTGGGCAGATACCTTTATCGACCTCCGGGACACTGGTATTCTAGATAATGGGACCCAAACATAAACATTGATTTAAAACCAATGATACGGATCCTTTAAATCTCTCACTTGCTTTTGATATTTGTTTTCTATGCATCTTCCAGTGTTAGTAACAGGCCTCGCACTAGCTATCAGACCCTTGTCTATGAGGACCCAGGAATGGGAGGGAGGGCGCCGTGAAGGGGGGGGGGGATTGGAATAACACTTCCATCCTATATATCCGTTATTAAGCACTTTCATTTCTACAATCTCCAATACTCCGTAAATCTGCTTCTCCATTTACCGATCCTCTGAAGAATAAGCGTTCTTATTACTTCTGAGATCGTTAAACAAATGAATCGAGTTAACCACATTTGCACAGGAACTTATCAAAGCAGAATTTGTGAGAGTGCAGAATATTGGCTGGTACCCATGTAATGTACAGCCGCCCGCTCCATCACTGCGGAGACCACCAATCACACCTCTCCTCGCTGCTCGCACTATAACTCCGGATTTATTTGTTTTTAAAGGAAACCAGTTACCGAGGGAACAAACTGCGATGTGCGCTGAAAAATGACACTCTGTTCTACATGAAGCGTCCTGGTATTATAGGCACTAAAGTGCCGGCACCAGTACATTATAGAGGATGAGTGCGGTCCTCTGGGAGGCGCAGGGAGTGGAGTGCGCACACATAAGCAGTAAATTATCATTTCTGTATTGGGGAATATTACTACACTGCAGAACATGGAAGAGATGTGATAGTATAAAGGCTGCTACTTTGTGTTACGTGGTTATCTCCTCTGTGTGTAACAGCAGTTGGGCCATTGTGAGATTTTGCACAAATGCAGCATTTTGTCACCTCTAATAGAATTGATTATTTTAAGCTGGTTTCAGTATAATGCCGTCAATCCTACCTGCCTAGGCTCTCGGAAATTGGGGGAGACTCAGGGAGCCTTTGACCTGGTAATTTGCCTTTCAACACAGGTCTAACCTGTCACCTGGATCACGCACAAGGCATGTGAGCAGCGCTATAACATAAAAAAAATTATTGACAAGTGTTCAGAATAATATTGAAATTTACTTTCATTAAAAAAGCGACCACACGTAATTCAAGTAGAATTTAAATAAAACAATTAGGGTTAAAATAAATGATATTAATTCCACGCCACAGGAAATGGAAATAGAGTGTGGATATAGGCCCGGAGCAATTGGTAAGTCATAGGAAAGTGCACATTACTGGTTCTTGTATACCATTGTAAAGTATACTGTATACAGATGCTTCACTTTTCATAGGACGGTTATCCTCACAATTGTTGCAGAGCTGTAAGCTACCGCTGGAGCTGATGTACAGGCTTCCGGACGCAGAAACTGATGTCCTCTCATATATGTGGCCAGATGGAATGTACGGCACCGGAGGGGTCCACAGAGCGGTGTCCGCCTATTGTAAAGCGATGTTTGATGAAGAGTTGAGGCTTCCGCACACAGGACTGACGTCCTATCACGTGGGTGACCAATTAGATTATTGAGCCAAAGGAGGGATCCGTGAGCGGTGTCCGCCAGATATGAAGCAATATGGGGGCAAATGGTAAATTGTAGCAGGAGTCAAAATATCCACATCAATAGGTAGTCCCCAATATATTGTCCTGGGCAGGGAGCAAGGCAACTAACGCGTTTCACTGCCAACTGCAGCTTTATCAAAGGTCCAGTTGATTATTTGAAGCTTGTTTCAGTATAATGCTGTCAATCCTACCTGTCTAGGCTCTCAGAAATTGGGGGAGACTCAGGAAGCCTTTAACCTGGTAGGCAAATGCCTTTCAACACAGGTCTAACCTGTCACCTGATGCGTTGCCGCTCTGCTCCGCCCCGGATGACATCAGCGACCCGGCAATAAGCCATTTGCAATAGCTCAGTGTTCATCTGCCCCGCTCTGCCCTCGGACATCAGCGTTCATCTGCCCCGCTCTGCCCTCGGACATCAGTGTTTCATCTGCCCCGTGCTGCCCTCAGATATCAGTGTTCATCTGCCCCGCACTGCCCTCGGACATCAGCGTTTATCTGCCCCGCTCTGCCCTCAGACATCAGCGTTCATCTGCCCCGCGCTGCCCTCGGACATCAGCGTTTCATCTGCCCCGCACTGCCCTCAGACATCAGCGTTCATCTGCCCCGCGCTGCCCTCAGACATCAGCGTTCATCTGCCCCGCACTGCCCTCAGACATCAGCGTTTCATCTGCCCCGCACTGCCCTCGGACATCAGCGTTCATCTGCCCCGCACTGCCCTCGGACATCAGCGTTCATCTGCCCCGCACTGCCCTCGGACATCAGCGTTCATCTGCCCCGCGCTGCCCTCGGACATCAGTATTTCATCTGCCCCGCGCTGCTCTCGGACATCAGCGTTACATCTGCCCCGCTCTGCCCTCGGACATCAGCGTTTCATCTGCCCCGTGCTGCCCTCGGACATCAGCATTTATCTGCCCCGCGCTGCCCTCAGACATCAGTGTTCATCTGCCCCGCGCTGCCCTCGGACATCAGCGTTCATCTGCCCCACTCTGCCCTCGGACATCAGCGTTCATCTGCCCCGCTCTGCCCTCAGACATCAGTGTTCATCTGCCCCGCGCTGCCCTCAGACATCAGTGTTCATCTGCCCCGCGCTGCCCTCGGACATCAGCGTTCATCTGCCCCGTGCTGCCCTCAGACATCAGCGTTTATCTGCCCTGCGCTACCCTCGGACATCAGCGTTCATCTGCCCTGCGCTGCCCTCGGACATCAGCGTTCATCTGCCCCGTGCTGCCCTCAGACATCAGCGTTTATCTGCCCTGCGCTACCCTCGGACATCAGCGTTCATCTGCCCTGCGCTGCCCTCGGACATCAGCGTTCATCTGCCCGAGCTGCCCTCAGACATCAGCGTTCATCTGTTCCGCGCTGCCCTCAGACATCAGCGTTCATCTGCCCCGCACTGCCCTCAGACATCAGCGTTCATCTGCCCCGCACTGCCCTCGGACATCAGCGTTCATCTGCCCCGCGCTGCCCTCGGACATCAGCGTTCATCTGCCCCGTGCTGCCCTCGAACATCAGCGTTCATCTGCCCCGCGCTGCCCTCAGACATCAGCGTTTATCTGCTCCGCGCTGCCCTCGGACATCAGCGTTCATCTGCCCCGAGCTGCCCTCAGACATCAGCGTTCATCTGCCCCGCGCTGCCCTCGAACATCAGCGATCATCTGCCCCGCGCTGCCCTCGGACATCAGCGTTTATCTGCCCCGCGCTGCCCTCGGACATCAGCGTTCATCTGCCCCGTGCTGCCCTCGAACATCAGCGTTCATCTGCCCCGCGCTGCCCTCAGACATCAGCGTTTATCTGCTCCGCGCTGCCCTCGGACATCAGCGTTCATCTGCCCCGTGCTGCCCTCGAACATCAGCGATCATCTGCCCCGCGCTGCCCTCGGACATCAGCGTTTATCTGCCCCGCGCTGCCCTCGGACATCAGCGTTCATCTGCCCCGTGCTGCCCTCGAACATCAGCGTTCATCTGCCCCGCGCTGCCCTCAGACATCAGCGTTTATCTGCTCCGCGCTGCCCTCGGACATCAGCGTTCATCTGCCCCGTGCTGCCCTCGGACATCAGCGTTCATCTGCCCCGTGCTGCCCTCGGACATCAGCGTTCATCTGCCCCGCAATGCCCTCATACATCAGTGTTCATCTGCCCCGCACTGCCCTCAGACATCAGCGTTCATCTGCCCTATGCTGCCCTCATACATCAGTGTTCATCTGCCCCGCACTGCCCTCAGACATCAGCGTTCATCTGCCCTATGCTGCCCTCAGACAGGCAGCAGTAATCCTACAGGCTTTAGTAGGAACTCCGTAGACAGTACACAGCCAGCGGCCGGACACAGAGGGACCCAATTCCTGACAGCATAGTAATTCCACTCCACTCGTACTGCGGATATTTCAAATTGGGATGAGGAGGTACTCATAATTGAAAAACTTAATGCTCGGGGAGCACTGGTCATGCCCCCCAAAATAACGAAAACAGGAAGTAGTGGCTATAGGCCATGCCCCCTCTACCTGAAGCCACACCCATTTCTCTATACTTCTGCCCCCTTTTGGGCCACCCACATCCTAACCCCCTGTAGACTTGCACCCAAATGTCACCCACACCTTGACCTTCTGTACACCTGCAGCCCATAGTTGCCTATCCTCCTGCATTCTACAGTAGACTCCCTGACATAGCAGCAATCTCCCTCTCTCCCTCATTAGTCTAGCAATCTCCCTCATGTCACCTAGCCCACATTACACTGTTACATCATAGTTACCTCCCCTCCTGCATTCTGCAGGAGACTCCCTGACATAGCAGCAATCTCCCTCTCTCCCTCATTAGTCTAGCAATCTCCCTCATGTCACCTAGCCCACATTACACTGTTACATCATAGTTACCTCCCCTCCTGCATTCTGCAGGAGACTCCCTGATATAGCAGCAATCTCCCTCTCTCCCTCATTAGTCTAGCAATCTCCCTCATGTCACCTTGCCCACATTACACTGTTACACCATAGTTAGCTCCCCTCCTGCATTCTGCAGGAGACTCCTTGACATACTGTAGCAGCAATCTCCCTCTATCCCTCATTAGTCTAGCAATCTCCCTCATGTCACCTAGCCCACATTACACGGTTACATCATAGTTACCTCCCCTCCTGCATTCTGCAGGAGACTCCCTGAAATAGCAGCAATCTCCCTCTCTCCCTCATTAGTCTAGCAATTTCCCCCATGTCACCTAGCCCACATTACACTGTTACATCATAGTTACCTCCCCTCCTGCATTCTGCAGGAGACTCCCTGACATAGCAGCAATCTCCCTCTCTCCCTCATTAGTCTAGCAATCTCCCTCATGTCCCCTAGCCCACATTACACAGTTACATCATAGTTACCTCCCATCCTGTATTCTGCAGGAGACTCCCTGACATAGCAGCAATCTCCCTCTCTCCCTCATTAGTCTAGCAATCTCCCTCATGTCACCTAGCCCACATTACACTGTTACATCATAGTTACCTCCCCTCCTGCATTCTGCAGGAGACTCCCTGACATAGCAGCAATCTCCCTCTCTCCCTCATTAGTCTAGCAATCTCCCTCATGTCACCTAGCCCACATTACACTGTCACATCATAGTTACCTCACCTCCTGCATTCTGCAGGAGACTCCCTGACATAGCAGCAATCTCCCTCTCTCCCTAATTAGTCTAGCAATCTCCCTCATGTCACCTAGCCCACATTACACTGTTATATTTTTTGGGGGAAAAGGAATGAGAGACAGATACATTTACATTGGATCATCCGCACCATTTCCCAGCACTTTACCAAGTATAGTATCTCTTACTAACTGCTCTGGGGCTCATCTACATTTGTATATAAGTCAGTTTACAAGATTCCTCTCAGATGTAGCAGTACACACCCACGCTTCTAGGTGCAGCGTTCACAATCTCTCCATATATGGAACTAGACACTCCCTTTTGGTGGACCATGACACGCCCAGTGGGGCACTTTGCAAAATTCTATTACCAACTATAATCTCCCTGAAACTAGCTTTCAAAAGTAGGCAAGTATGTTGTGCCCACATGCATACCTCCCAACTGTCTTGGGTTTTTCGGGGACGGTCCCGGGGATGGCAGTGTCGACGGAGGAGTTCAGCTGGGAGTCCTCCCAGCCTGAAGGGGATAGACAATGTGCGCATGCGCAGTGTCTATTCCATTCTGGCTGGGAGGACAACAGCGATGCAGAGGGTGAAACCGGTGGTGTGGCCTGAGGGAGCGGCATCCCCGTAAGGTCACGCCCCCTTTTCATAGGCCATGTCTCCTTTTCCGGCCATGCACGTGGCTTAGCCATGAGACTGTCCCATTTCTGAGCCACCAGAAGTTGGGAGGTATGCACATGTCACCCACACCCAAACCTCCTGTAGATATGCACCTACTTCACCCACTCGCGACCTCCTGTGACTGAGGGGCAGATTTATTAAGCTTGGTGAAGTGATAAAATGTCTGGTTTTTATCACCGGCCAATCATCTCCTACCTGTCATTTTTCAAACCAAACCTGTAACGTCACAGTTAGGAGCTGATTGGCCGGTGATAAAAACCAGACACTTTATCACTTCACCGAGCTTAATAAATCTGCCCCTGAGTCACTGCCAAGCTATCTCTGCTTCTTACGCTAGGTATATTTATTATAGCACTGAATTTACAGAAATCAGTGTGACTAACCCGACACAGGACTTCCCTGATTGCTATAATTACTGCCGCAGCTTATATAATACTCAGAAGAAGACGCTTGCTTACTATTAGCACAATTATGCAAATTGAGCAAGTTGCCTGATATACAGCAATGTCTGTAAAAGGCTATGAATAATTAATTGCGCTGCGGAGGACGGTGAGTGGGAAGTGATGTGTGAGAGTATGGCTGTATGACTGCGGGATGTATACAGATAATGTGATATGTATGGGGAACCAAGACAAACATCTACGAAAACATTTTACTATGCAAGATATAAAACAAAGAAGGTGCAATAATGGCAAGAAGGCCATCAATAGTAATATTATTTGGACAGTGATCCAGTGCATTGAGACCACCGCAAATTATGGAATCAGGTAGGAAATGTTTTCCTTATGAGGATAAATTAGACACTGCTCCACTTTGGACTCTGCGTTACCATTCTGGAGGGCAGAAGTCAGTAATATGTTGCTCGCCGCCGATGTAGAACTACAGGTATCAGCATGACCAGCTAATCTCAGCGTTTCCTGCATCTTCTTCTCTTCAGTATAATACTGAGAAGAAGATGCAGGGACTTCTAAGCCGAGTAGGGTTTGCTGGGACTTGTAGTTCCATAATAGCTGGGGAGTCATAGCTAGCCTGAACCTGAATTAAATCATCTGTTTGAATTAACCAAAGGTTAATCGTAAGGTTAATTATGTGCCATTTTATGTCTAATCTGTGCAGTGGTGCGGAAGGTGCCACAGCACCTAGCACCGCACCGTAGGGGGCGCTGTTGGCAGCACTTGTCAACTATCTATTTTTATTATTTTCACTTGTAGCTTCCCTTCCTTCTTTGTGGCCCAGCTTCTCCTAACCGGCTCTGTCTCCTTCCCACGGAGCAACAACACCTCTGACGTTAAAGGGGGCAGAAAAGGTGTAGGTGTGGCCGTACATTGGTAGCGCTAGTATCTCTTCATCTATGGTGGGTGCATTCGATCTCTAGCGCATTATAGAGAGGATGGAATGCTGCTATATGTGCACAGCAACTAACAATGCAGCCGGGAGGGAAGTCAGCGGCTGCCCAGGGTGCGCTGGACTTGCCCCAAAATGACAATGCTCTCTCCACTGAGGCCTTGACCTATTTTGGCGCTCCTCCCATCGTGCAAGCCCCCGCTTCTCCACTGCTTAAAGTTGGGAGGAGTCGAGATAGACAGGGCCGCCAATAGGGGGGTGCTGTGGGTACAGCTGTACTGGGCCCCGGCCTCTCGAAGGTCCTGGGCAGCTCATTTTGCCCACCGCAACCACCCCGACTGCCTCCGGTGTGCTGCGCTCAGTGCGCTGAACAAAGCAGGTCCCGAAGCGCAGGCTTTTGCAACCCAGGGCGCCGGCGGCCAATTAAAAGGCTGCATCGCCAATCAGAACGGCTGCCGGTACGCAAGCTCTGATTGGCTCACCAGCCGGTGCTGCATTTTAATTGGTCTCCGGCATCATGAGTTGAAGAAGCCTGCGCTCCAGACTGCAGCTCAGCGAAAGAGGAGATGGGGTCACAGGAGCAGGGTTATAGTAAGTCAAGTGCGAAGGGGAGGGCCTGGGGCCCAGACTGGAAATGAGTCCCGGGCCCCAAAATTCCTAATAACAGCCCTGGAGATAGATAGATAGATAGATAGATAGATAGATAGATAGATATTATGACTGGGAGTATAACATTTGCTCTCACTAGGTAATACAGAATTGGAAATCACTGTACATATCAGTCTCACCCTTTAGCTTTTTCATCTTTACACCCATCCATGTCTGAGTCAGACACTCCACAATCCCAGGTTGTTACTGCAGCGGAATTATCCACTTCTCCCCTCCTTACTGCCTGATTGCAGCGCCACGTTCTCTCCGCCGGAAGGTGCGCTGCAGCGAGGCGTACAATGGGAACTCAGTGCACGTATGCTATTACCTTAATCCGAAGATTAGAGAGTATAATGGAGCCGGCAAAGTTTGAATGGGTTCTTAATCGACTCGTGGGAATACAGAAATGATTTGATTCATTTATAATTCATTGGGAATACTAAAGAATTCTCATAATATTTGCTAAGCACCCATTAATTCCTAATTACAGAAAGCCTCTGCTGACTGTCGGTGGGAATCCCTGTCCTGAGGCTGGTCTCCTTCAGGTTGTCCACAAGTCGTCTTAGTTCTCAGGGAACTGGTGGGAACCCTTTATGTACTGTAATTATAGCCCTATATGCTGGCTGTTACTATAGGGACCACATGCTTCACCCAAATGCTTTGGAACTCAGAATTCTTTGTAGTGAGGTGGTTCCAACAAGGGTGATATCCATGTGGAATTTATATACTGTCCACATGGGGTTCCTCTGGGTTCTCCTGTCCCGCCACAGTCCAAAGACATGTGACAAGCCAGCAGGGCAAAGTGACTGTAAGCTCCACACTCCAAGAGGTGTGGCCAGTTACAACGGAGGGGTGTGGCCAGCCTACACATAGGCATGGACAGCCATTGGGGATCATGTAACTGACCCTCTAATAAAGCATCGATATATAATATGAGTGGTGTGCACATTAAAGGAAGGGGTGGGGCTCACCGGGGATGAACCCTGTGGGACAATTCGGTGGGGGGAGTTTGTATGTACTAAGTGTTGATTTTGATGTATTTCAATGTTGAGGTATATACTGTAATATTCACATCATTTTTATTTTCAAAAAGTTTCTGTAAGATATCAAATGTATAAGAACTTGCTTCCGTGTGTCCTAGCTGAGGGGGGGGGGGGGGAGTGGGACAAGCACAGAGCCATGGAGAGGGAGGGTCGGATTATGGGAGTGTCGTTCCAAGGCAACGCCACAGTTTTTGCAAACATTAATGTAAATGTCACCTTTGGGAATTATCGTCCTGATTCAGAACGCCACGCAGATTACGAAAATTGCTGATCCCGATTTTATGATTTCTACACAATCTAAGGGCTGGCGCCAATGTAGCGTTATGTGGTGACGCCATTCCAGTGGCCCAGGCAACACAGGTGTGCCAGACCATTTGTGGAGCGGGACATGACCCGAAACATGGTGGCCCTACGCCTAGGCTTCACAGCCTGGGAGTTACCAGTAATATTCCATCACTTCACCTAATAGCAATCCAGTCACCAAATGTTGTGATGCCCAAGTGTCTGCAGTGCTGTACAGACGTTACTATACTATTAGACATCAGTATATCGGAGAACATAAAGTAACAATGAACATACAGTAACTATACAACCAAAGGCGAGATGGTGTATTTGGTAATGCAATTTGATTGTTTAGTAAAAGCAGATAATGCTAAAATGCCATAGAGTAAGAAACAACTCCGAGCTCAATGACTCCACACATTGGCAGTCAGTCAAGCTGGTGGTGGATGGTAACAAAGGCGCACTGGTGGTGGGGATAGAGGTAGGGAGGAAAGACAATTTACAGTCTACAACGGAGTCACCAGTAACCCTCCATAATCATCCTGCCATGGTAATGGGGAGATGTGTCCAGTTGTCTGGTCCTCCAGCTCTCAGACCTAGGTCACCAGGCCTACCACCCCACCACCACCACCACCTCCTCCAGTAACTCCTTCATATAACCACCAGGAGCTACCACCAGGGATAATACCTCGACTTGTGTTCTTAGGAACAGAAGACAACTCAGAGTGTCTTCCATTCCTGTAACCCAACCCTGAACCTCCACAGTTGGTGACTACCTACTCAGCTTGGTGCCAAATGTGAGCCCCCCCCCCCCACACACACACACACCACACCCACTCTGGACCTCCCAGGCCCCCTGGCAGAGAAATATCATCGTCCCTGCTCTCTCTCATTCTGTCTCGTGTGCAGCTTTCTCTCAGAAAACCTATTGATTTCTGCCTTGAGAGGAACAAGTTATAAACACCTTTAATTCACTCTGGTGTGTTTTCACACACTGACTCCCGAAGCTGGGTCATTGATTTTGCCTTCTGGAGTGTCTTTGTATCTATTCAGGTCTAATATCACCCTATCAACTCGTAATGGGAAAACAGATGGGCTCGTGCGCTTAACATGGCTGCAGTCGCTGCGCAAAATACAATTGGTCAAGTTTATTGTGGCAACTCTGCATCCATCTCCGCAGATAGTTTATGGTTGCATGGTGGAATAATGTGAATGAAATGGATGCTCATTGTGTGCTGCCATTACAGTGGAAACGCTTTGGCGTAGGATAAAGGCGATGGCTTGGAATTACGTTACATTATTGCCATCTACCTTGACCTGGAAGGAGATAAGTGTCAATAATGATAGAGATGATTAAAAGGCCGGAAATGCTTTATCTAAGACCAAATTTCAAAGAGTGGTGTCAGACTTCATTTACTGTCATTCTTATTGGTGGATAGTGAGGGCCATTCACCAATGAGAGAGCTGGATACCCACTGTGGTACTCTGACTGGCACACCACCACTGTTGTCTGCATTATAATCCATCAGAGATTTCTGCATTGCACGTCACGAATAATCTTTATCGCGTATTCTAAAGCCACCATAATATTGGTGTCTGCCCCACCCTGACTAAGATTCAGGGGGGACGGGGGACGGGGGGACTGCATTGCAGATTGACCAGAGATTTGAGCAGTTCATAAATTTTCTATTATTGTACACCATTAAGCATCATCTAATGGTAAAACCATATTTTTTTGCTGTATTTAATGGACCATTCCAGCTGTCCCGGCAACATCGGAAGGGGTGTCATCGTCCTTCTCAAAGTATAAATTCAGCACTGCAAGACATCATTATACGAGGGTGTATAATCCTCTACAGGAGACTGTGTGGCAATCACAGCGGGAACCGGAGTCTAGTCTATAGGTGCAAACTGAAGACAGAAATATCATAAAAGTCTTTATTTTAAGCTGGCGCTGACCTCTTACATTGGACATGTCAGTTCCCTTTCTGCTGTGCGGATGCCGGTAAGGGCTGGGATATGAGAATAACTCTCTCCTATCACTTCTTTTACTTTCTTACATTCTGAAATCAAAATGTATTTAGGAATTCTTCCCACCGATCGCACTGAAGACTGTCATAATAAGTAAGAAATAGTAAGAAGTAGATTCTGATTGGTTGCCCATAGCACATGTTAAGTAGAATACACATCTTAGTAAATTTCCTCCAATGAATGTTACCGAGAGGTTCCGCAGTTGATTTTGGGTCCGATTCATACTTGGAACGCAACCCAAGGTTGACACGGTGCATGTGCAGAACAGGTCCTGGGTACTGGCAGGCAAAGACCCAGCTTAAGTGACAACCTGAGGGAAAGGAACAGGCGGCAACAGGGACAGTTGCTCAAAATGGAGGCTTGTCATCGCTGCTTTGTGGGAGCGCCGAAGTGATCTGGCAACGCACATTTACTGACCTCAGCTACGGGCCTGAGCCGTAAATCTGAGCCACCTGAAGATAAATGACAGTAGATAACTGATGGTCAGGCAATGTGATCCGATTGTGCGTCGTCTGGCGCAACAACACATCACACAAGCAGTCATGAGACGTCTGTATACACTAGACACCTTCTGCTACATTAGTATATAGCCATACAGTATTACACAGCTGCTTCCCTGAAGCTGTGCCATATCATACAACTCTCAATGTTTCTAAGCAAGGGTTTCATCATGAAGATCAAAGAACATTTACAAACAACATTGAAATAAAAGGGTATTACATATAAATCTGGCTATATATTTTTCTTGTATCTATATATAAGCTATAAAGGGTATAAGAACTGTTTAGTGTCTCATAATGCAAAATCAAACTCACTCATAAGCAAAAAGAAAAAACCCTGAAAGAATATGGCACAACTGAGAAATTGCATAAAAAGGGGACTCGCAGACTAATAAGCAGTTAGCCAAGATGGGCACATAACAGGCAGTAACATCGGGAGGTGTTACCTACTTTCGGGACTGCCAGTCCATGCTGCAATAAGCAAAGACCTGGCTTCCTGTAGGAAGCCACTCCCTGCCTTGCCATGAATCCATAGCCGGCTGCTATGGGCTATATCATCTGCAGCCCATACAAGCAACCAATGATCAAAAACACGAGTAATCACCTAGGACTGAAAAGAGAGGCTGCCCGCAATCCAGGCGTCAGTTCAATTATTATCATTCCGACACTTGTGCTTAGTAAATTTTCTTTCTTCTCATTAAATTAAACAAAAACCAGGCGCTCCTAAAAATCTGCAAAATTTCAAACCAGCTGCCGCCCTCTCAGCCTCGGATGCCGGATCCTAATAACTAAAGATGCAACAAAACAGGGCACATGAGTGAGCGCAAAAGGAGTGAATTTAAAAATGCATTAAACCGAATATAAAATATAAAATGATAATCAAATTGGGAACTGTATTGCCATTAAATTAGCATATGCGCATATGTAAGTATGCATTTAAATAGAGATGTATACAAAGTAATGGTATACAGGAATATCAAAAATACATATGGAAAAACTTGAATATATATAAAAATTGTCAGATTCGTAGGAAAGTCTCAGATCTTCTAAGTAATCCAAATTCATATGGTAGTCAGCTGTCAAGAGCACACCCACAGTGTGTGAGTTACACCTGCTGATTATATTCATATCGATCCACAGCTCCGACCCCCCCCCCCCCCCCCCATATTTAGAGTCCGCTCATTAATAATTGTGCGATTCCACAAAGATATTAAAACTACAAGTTTAAGGGGAGAACTCATCCAATAAGTCTGTACACGGTATCTGCTTGATACTGTAGGTCGACAGTGTCTTGTGGACACCAATGTGGTTTGCAGCTCAACACAGTAATGCCTTTTACACCATATTTATATTATGGGCGGGATGTATTAATATACATCGCCGCCCTTCGCCTGGCAGCCGCCGCAATGCTGCCGCATATGTACTAACATATGCGGCTAGCATCGGGTTGCGGTAACGGAGACCCCCGCGATACCTGTGATGTGGCCTGCGGGGGTCTCCGTCTCCTCCCGGCGGCTGCCAGTGTCCCCCTGCGTCTCCTCCTCCCCCCTGAAGCCGGATGTCCTCCCGGCTGTGACACCTGCTGGGGGAGGAGGAGATCAGGAGGACGGGAGGGGGGGGGGGGGCGCGCGGACAGCGGGCGGCGATAGAAGCCCATAGGCTTCTATAGGGTATCGCCACGGGGCGGACGGGTAATGGTAAATAGGAAAATGCGGTAAAACCCCCATTTTACCGCATTTTCCCTTTAGTACATCCCGCCCTATGTCTCACACAGTAATGTCCTTGCCCCTTTATAAGGCGCCTATTGAATTATAATGATTGACCCTTAACCTTTAACTTAACTCTATATTACCTAGATATAACTCACACTGACACACTTATCCTAAAATAAGACACAGACAACAACTGCGTAAGTTAAATGGTCATGTATATTTCTTTAAGTGGAATGACCCTATTTGTAAAGGGGTGGCAAAGAAAGCGCTTGAGACCAGCTCCAGTCAAAGGTGCTAATCCTGGCGGCGACTGAAACGCCCCAATCCATAACACCCCCCTATCATAAGGTACAGCCCGTGCTGTGATGGACTCACCGCCCCTTTTATGGCATGGCGAGTACACTTCCAAATTCCCCCCTGCGGAGGCAGGACTCACCAGCCGTCCTGGCAAAGGGGTGCAATACTGCTCAGCGACCACCTGACACCTCACCTGACCGCTAGTCGAGAGCACCTTCTCGACGATTTCAATAAAATTTAGGTTAAACCGAATTAGGTGACAGCCGAAAGGCCAGGTAGCACTAGAAGAGAGAAAGGGAATAGGGAGGGTGGGGTTCCAGCCTCTAAGAGGAAGTAGCATCACCAGAATTCTCCTAATATACCCCTCTCTACGCCCCTTACACCTGTCACACACCACATAACTCTCTTCTTGGGTAATCTGCTTTCTTCAATAACTTTATTAAACAATCACTAAATTCACAGGCTCTTAAATGCACTTTTGCCTATGCAGCCCTCATTCTATCTACTGTGTTACACCAAAGACACTCCACCTACTTATTGTCAGGCTGAGAGAGACCATTTCATACCGCCATTACCAACTGCAGCATCTTAGTTCTGACATTACCCAATCCCCCTCCTGCAATTCCAGGAACCGCTGTTCAATTCTCATCTAGTTTCCTTCACAACTGTCTCCTCTGAGGCAGCTGCCATTTTGGGAGGGACTTTTTCAACAGTATTCCATATGGTTAGTCATGATGACATAGAATACTGCCCAGGCACTGGCAGCAGGTGCCCCATTCAATTACATGACTCCCCCAGCCCTAAAAAATGATCCTGCATAGAGATGTTTGCGGACCAATGTCTGGTCAGGGACATGGTCACATGATCGCATTATTGAGGCTCCGCCCCTCACTATACAGCACCATAAAATCAGGCACTTTATAGCAGAGGCAGGGCTACTACGATGGTGTTATTCGGCACAAAAACATTTACACGATTTTCACAAAGGTCACAAATTTTCAGGGAACCTTCTGGCCGTTCCCTTAGGACACAAGTCATGCTTTTCAGATGCCACCTTTCATTTTATATTCATTATTGGGCTATAAAAAAAAAAAATTTTGAGGCAAATAATGCACGCCATTTGGTGAGAATGGGACGTGTGTGCCTGTGAGATGCTTATGGCGCGTCAAGACCGAAAACTCAGTCGAGCCAGACGGATTTTGTAGACAGTTTTTTTTTTTTTTTTTTAAGTGCTTTAATAGGCCCCTTTAAATCCAATCTCCAACCCATATGAACAAGCTGTAAATCTTCCCTTCCTAGGGGGAGCCCAGGGCCGTGTGTGTGTGTGTGTGTCTCAGCTTTGCCTAATACCACACAGGGGTTAGGAGGGAGTTTAGTACAGGGCATTATTTAAATCAGAAAACACATTGAAGAGAAGTAGAGTAATCATTAGGAGAACGCAGTAATATTGCTGTTATTGATGCTGGTGTCAGAGTGTTTGCATGGCTTGTTTTTGTGTAATGCGTGATGAATGACTACACTAGAAATCCTGGATATTCCCATTTATCGTCTGCTCTCGTTCTACTTCTCAGAACCGTACTGCAAAGACGGGAACAGATTCATTGTATTCATATAAGTCTCTCCTGCAAATTTGTACACCCGCCGCAGATTTGTTTTTGTACCTTAATAACCGATTCAAGAGACAATGAAAACCGGTGCCAACTGTGTACGAAAAACTGCAATTAATAACGATGATATAAGTAGCATTTTGCAGCCTCTGATAATTAAAGTGAAGCGTGTAATTGTTTTGTAACAAATTCGCAATAAGAGGCATTTCAAATAACAGTGATTTATCAAATCACCAGCATAAAGGGCTCTGCTTAATAGAATGGAGCAAGAAAAATGATGTAATGTAACCCGTAGCAACCAATCAGATGACAGGTTTTCCTGGTGGTACCTCTATAAGCTGCTCTCTGCTAATTGCTTTGGTTTAAGGCAGGGCATTTCCCATTGCACTAAATCAGCCCATTAAGGGTCATCGACTTAAGGTTGGATCGCAGAAAAAGCAATAAAATCGTCATTTATTTTACAAATTTACAGGTCAATTTCCTAATCACCAGATCTGTTAAAGGCAAATAATCCGATAAATCAACTACATTCCTCTAATCACAAATTCATCAGCAAAAAGGAAAGATCGGGGGAAGGAGGGGGGGGGGGGGGGGGCATCTGTGAAACACAAGTTTTTGAAGTCAATCCTAGAGACTAACCAAAACTTTTTAACCTAGTTTTAAATACTCAAGAAACATTGAAAACTTCTATGCGTGTAAGAGCATTGAAATGAATAAGCGCAAATGATATTTCCCCATTGAAACCCCATTGAAATGAATGGGCAAGTTGAAAAAAAAAGTGAAAAGCTCTATGTTATATTTTCTCTTACTAACCAAAGTAGCTAGTAGCAACTAGACACCGAGCTATAGGTAAGTTCCAAGTGACCTGGATTTATTTGGTGTCCCAATATTGATTTGGGAATCTTAGGCCAAAATGGTCAATTCATTTATTGCTTTGATAGCGTTGAGTATTGGAAGCTCAGTACGATTTCATGTATATTGATAGAATGGTCAAATAATGCTGACATATAGAGACAGGAGATTTTCTTTCAGGCTCGTGATCTCAGATATTTTCTCAGAGTTGCTCAGTTTCGATTCCCATAAGCTTGCAAGGTGGGTAATATATAAAGTTGCAAACGGAATTCAGTGGTATGCAGCGGCGTAACAATAGCCCAGCGGACCCCACGGTCGCGGGGAGGCGCTGCGTAAGTGTGGGCACCGGGGGTCTGCTGGGCTATCGATGCGCTGCACTGCTGCTGGAACCAGCCTGCCTTACCCCTCTGCTTGCCGCCGCCGGGACCCGCAGATCTACTTGTCTGCGGGGCCGGTGCTCCTCCTGGCTCCTGCTAATGAAAAATAGCCCACACAAAATGTCCGCCCCCTTACAGCAGACACATTTTGAGGATGCTAGAGGAGGTGGCGGCCTCCTATAGCATCCTCAAAAACGGTCTTCTGCTAGGGGCAGCCATTTTGTGATTGTCATTTTCATTAGCAGGAGCCAGCCAGGAGGAGTGCCAGGACCACAGACAAGTTGATCTGCGCGTCCAGGCCACAGACCCGGTGGGGTAAGACGGGGTAGGTGGGGGGATTTATTTCACTGGGGGGGGGGGGGCAATGCCGAAATTTCCACCGAGGGGGGGGGGGCAGGCCGGCGCACATTTTATAGTTACGCCACTGGTAGTATGCTACTATCTATGTGTACCCAGGCACAGAAGAGTAGTCCAGTACTGATTTTGATATCAATTCCGGCAAACTTCAACACATGCTCAATATATGGAATGATACTTGATTCAGAAGGTTTATAAACCCATTCCATATGCAGTAAAAGTATTGCCGAAACACCATAATTTTGTGTGGTCACCTTCTCTGGTTAGATGACAACTTGCTGATGTGTATATCATACTATTGCAGCTTTCAATATTCAGCATAATCCAGGGTTGCCGACTTTCTTATTCTCCTCTCCGGGAGAAGCCCGGAGAGGAGAGTTCCAGTAGCCGCTCAGGGGGCGGGGCTTAAGCGTGACATCACTAAGCCCCGCCCCCATGCTGGCAAACCAGCGAATTCAGGGATCTCCTTGGAGGGGGCGAGGCTAAAATGACGCGATTGTGTCATTTTAGCTCCGCCCCCTCCTCTGAGACCCGAGGATTGCGGCATTTTAATGCCGCGATCCGGGGGTCAGCGGGGGTCCCCCCTGAATCCGGGAGGGTTGCCCACCCTTTTTTCGGGAGACTCCCGGAAATTCCGGGAGGGTCGGCAACCCTGGCATAATCACACGGTGTTAACAAATCACACAACCAATCAAAGCGTTCTTAATGATATGATTAAAATCCAACTTTGTTTCATGCACAAAATTATTGAAAATAACTACATCATGCTCTTCAGGCTGTGTGTATATTGGGGCCTACACACAGGGTGATTTGAGGGCATTTTCTAAGCCACAGGTTCTCAAACTCAGTCCTCGGGACCCCACACAGTGCATGTTTTGCAGGTCTCCTCACAGAATCACAGGTGAAATAATTAGGTCCACCTGTGGATATTTTATAATGCGTCAGTGTGTAATGAGTGCACCTGTGCACCTGCCGGGAGACCTGGAAAACATGAACTGTGTGGGGTCCTGAGGACCGAGTTTAAGAACCCCTGTTCTAAGTGATCTAACTAGCTTAGAAAATGCTCCTACATTGCTAAGTGTGTCAATTACCAGCGATTGACATCCAGCATGCTGGAGAAATCTAATAATCAGGGCCAGTGTTCTCACTGGAACAATCTGGCATAGCTGAGAACCGTCAGCACCCCCCCCCCCTCCATGTGTAGTACCCGTTAGGTGCACACAAAACATAAATGCAGTCTGTTTATAGACTTGGGTCTCTTCCCCAAGATGGCATGCTAATAGTCCAACATACAGAACAATACAAACTACTTCTGGCCCCAAGCATTTGGGATATGGGAGACACAACCTGTATCTTAATAAAATGATACTGTATATGAAAGTAACAATGTGGATAGGAGAAGCTGCGTGATACATGTAACAGCGCAGATCCCAGAGGCCACTGCTCAGGGGCAAGTGCTCTGTGAGTGCAGCTCTCATATAGACTCTCTCCTGTGCCGATTCCAGCTACAACCCTGTTCAGTCTGTTTCCTTCCACCTGTGAGTGACACATACAAAGACGTGATCAATGAATGGACTCCTGACAGGACTACGCTTTGATTTGACGCTCAGGATGGTGTAATTACCTTCTCGAAGACCAACACCTTGTCCATCAACATGATTAATATGATTACAAACCTGTGGACACCGCACTTAGCTCTGTAGCTGTCACGTCACCTGAAATGACAGCTGGGAAGGGCCCCCCTCGCTAGCTCGCTCTCAGGTGGGGTTTCGGACTGATTAATGGGGTTGAGAAAACCGCCTTCATCTCAGCTCCGACCGCTGCAATAATTATTTTTAATGTTCTTCTGATGAGCAAGATGCAACTAGGAGGAAAGACAGGACAGGGACGGGAGTACGAGAGAAAAATGGTGTCTTTTCCAGTCTGGTTCTTATTAATTAAGAAGCTGAGGTTATGTTATTGTAAATAATTATATGAGCTGCCAAGCACTCCATTACAGTATGGAACGAGCCCAGCGGAGCTGCAGTTTGCAGTCTGTACCATGAAAGCGAATGATTCGCCTTTAGGCGGAATGCTGGCAATAGTGAGTCCCATGTATTCAGCGAAAGCAACCATACTGTGGGCAGCCTGTCAGTCATTTAGCTAAAAGTTGGTGAGGTCACCAATGCCTCATATCTCTGTGATGTCACCAGTTCCTGTTCTTTGAAATTTTAGACTAAAGCAATGTCTTTTTTAATGAGGTTTTAAAGTGTGTTATTTCGATAAGGTTATTTAATATCCCTTTCACGCCAGCCAAAATTCCCAAGTTGAAACCTGGAACAACCTGTGATTAGCTCACACTTTTCCTTCTCCCCTCCTCTCTCTCAGGTAGGTACCCAAAATAGAGAAACAAAATATGGGGGGACACAATAGTGTGATATTGTTTTGACAAAAAGTTACAAAGAAATAACAATTTTCCTTAGTTCTTAATAACTCGTACCCTTGGACGTGGTCTACTATTTATAAAGTAGACTTCAATCACTTTTTAGGGGGGCGGTAACGTCACCAATTCAGCAATCAAATTCCTCCGGCGTATATGCAAGAGTAGAGAAGCTTATATAGTGAAGCACCGCTTTTTTATTTTCACAATAAACATAAAAACATTTGAGGGTGTAGCAATGGACTCTCACCGGATCAATATGTCCACAAAGAAATTGTAGACAAATAGGCAAGTTGTTAAAATCCCAGGTGTCCCCGGAGCCTCTTGGTCCAGAAAAATCCACTGTCAGATCCCTCCTCTCCACGGCCAACACGTTTCAAAACCTGCTGGTTTCTTCCTCAAGGCATGTGGAGATAATGGACTAAACCTTTATTTATACCCCAATTGGGGAGAACCTATTTCCAGACAAAAATAAATAAAGGTTTAGTCCATTATCTCCACATGCCTTGAGGAAGAAACCAGCAGGTTTTGAAACGCGTTGGCCGTGGAGAGGAGGGATCTGACAGTGGATTTTTCTGGACCAAGAGGCTCCGGGGACGCCTGGGATTTTAACAACTTGCCTATTTGTCTACAATTTCTTTGTGGACATATTGATCCGGTGAGAGTCCATTGCTACACCCTCAAATGTTTTTATGTTTATTGTGAAAATAAAAAAGCGGTGCTTCACTATATAAGCTTCTCTACTCTTGCATATACGCCGGAGGAATTTGATTGCTGAATTGGTGACGTTACCGCCCCCCTAAAAAGTGATTGAAGTCTACTTTATAAATAGTAGACCACGTCCAAGGGTACGAGTTATAAAGAACTAAGTAAAATTGTTATTTCTTTGTAACTTTTTGTCAAAACAATATCACACTATTGTGTCCCCCCATATTTTGTTTCTCTATTTTGGGTACCTACCTGAGAGAGAGGAGGGGAGAAGGAAAAGTGTGAGAAAATCAGTCTGCGCCCAGGGAAAAGTTGGTATTCTTTTCTTTTATGTGTATAGTGTTGTGTATGGTAGGTGAACCATAAAGACCAACTTTACTTAGGCTGCAGAAGCGCAAAGGTGGTTACCCGAAATCATTTCTATTTGAACCTGTGATTAGCGCTGGTGTGCAAGGTTCCTGGGCCAAATTCCGGGGGGAAATTTGACGGATTTCAACCCTGCTAGCTAGCAGGGTTGCTCCTGCGACCAGCCCAGGTTACTACTGGGTGTGAAAGGAACTTACCAGGGCAGCGGGCGGCAGACAGTGGGGTCTGCGCGGCAAGCAGCGAGGTCCGGTGTCCAGACTGTGGGGATCCAGGCAGCAGCGGCTGGGTGCTTGTAGCGCTGACAGGGTTATTCTGGTTCACTCCTGGCAAATGGCTTCTCAAATGGACAAAGCCATGTGCGCTGTAGGTGGGGTAGATGTAACATGTGCAGAGAGAATTACATTTGGGTGGGGTTTTTACTTCAAAGTGAGATCTATATTGCAGTGTAGAAATAAAGCAGTCAGTATTTACCCTGCACAGAAACAAAATAACTCACCGAAATCTAACTTTCTCTGCACATGTTACATCTACCCCCCTGCAGTGCACATGGTTTTGTCCATCTAAGAAGGAATTTGCCAGAAGGAGTGAACCAGAATAACCCCCAATATTAGGTCAACAGTGTCTAGATTGACCTCAATCTAATTTGCAGATTTATATAACTTGGACCGCAAATTAGCGAACGGAGTCCCCTCCCATGGCTCGCTTCACTCACAGAGCGCTGGCCCCAAAGCAGTGAAAACTGGACATGGCCTTGTGGTATTTGCCGCTACAATAGATCACGCCCCGCGCTTTTTAGGCCCCACCCCCTAATTTGGGGCCCAATACATTCGATGTGCGCACATGTCCTGCTTCCCATTGATGATGATAATCAGGCCTATTATCTGTATGCTAAGCAGGATTTCAAGAAGCTTCTGGAAACACTTGATGATCAGACTTGTGCTAGCTACGATCTACTCCTAGGCCTCCCAGCGTGGGCAGCGATGGTTCCTGAGTGGAATATAATGATATCAGCCAGCGGGAACAGCAGGAGCTCTCTGTGGGAGAGGATTCAGCCGCTGCGCCGTGTGTCAGATTTCAGGGAAACTACAAGTTTCTTCCTAATTCACCTGCTGCTTCTCTCAGCCACAGAACAGTCCTAGGCTCCAGTGTCCGGTAACTTGTGGATGCAGCCAAATGTCTACATACCAGATGTCATGGTAAGTGCAAACTCTCTACAGTGCAGGTCAGGATACCCCCAATTACACTGCGCCACATACCAGCTGTCAGCATCAATTCAAAATGATGATCGATCCAGGTAACTCTATAACCATCCCCTCCTGCAGCCTACCCCAGCCATCCCTCTATATGCCAACCCTAACCCCAGTACTCACCATTAGGATCCATCGGCATTCTGACCTCCTGAAGGCCTCGGTCAGCATTCAGGCCAAATAAATTTTAACCGCTGGGATCTTGAATGTATCCTGTATAATACCACATAACCATCAGGGCATGACACCTTTATTCATGTAAAATAATTATAGATACACTTTTGTAGCAGGTGTATCCAACCCATGTCTGTAAGTGTTTAGGCCAGTGATTCTTAAACTGTGTGCCATGGCTAAGGACAAACCATAAACACAATTTTATTAACTTAATCATTTTTTCTGACTTTCTTAATGAGAAACTTTTGGTCTAGGGGTGCCATGAGAAACTTTCTGATACTCTGGGGTGCCGTGATTCCACAAAGTTTGGGAACCCCTGGTCTAGGCTGTTTTAATGTAAAATAAAGCCCCACACGTTAAAAAAATAAAAAAATAAAATAAATCTATTACCACCAATAAATGAACAATTTCACATTTACTGGTATGTATGAATCCCTGTCTAATTCTTACTGACTGCCACAGACGTGTCACTGTAGCTTTTACATTTGGTACTGACTGTAACAGTGATGTCATCACTAGCCTTTAATTAGGTTGTGACACTAATAAAATGCATATGAGAGGACAATAGGCTGAAATAACTCCATATAACTAAGAGAGTTTGCACTTCACACACGCACGTAGGCAGAAAGACATAAAGAGGCTGGATTTCGTTTGGATAAAGGAAGGATCACGAATGTCCTATGCTATGTAAGCATGTCCTTGGTGAGTGAGTGCACTTCTTCTGAACGAGGATGACATCATTGTAATAAATTGATCAGATGACCTTTACGGATGTTTTTTCTACAATCCAAGTTGCTCGTATATATTATTCTAATGTACTTGATCTAAATATTGCATGCCTCATCAACAGGGCTGGAGAAGGACACGAATGCATAATGTACTGTCCTCTCTGCCACCCTTCCCCCACATATGGTGTCAAGAAAGAGGGGGGCAAGCCAAGAAGCTAAGCCCCCCTAAGCATCATAAGTTACTCTCAGGTGTCTCCCCCCAGGCACTCTGTAACCCAAGCACAGGTGCCAATGGGGTAGCTATTGTCAAATACATACGTTGGTACGTGCGTATCGGATGTAAGCAAGGAGGCTAATCCACACATTTAAACCAAAACAGGGTAGATTTTAGTGAAGTTTACAGAATACAGGTGAAAGTTGATAAACAGAAGTCAATATGATGAGGAAGCAATCTCTCCTGGGCTAAATTCTGTACAGCCATACTGCGATGTGACTCTCCAATAACACAGTGACCGGCCTGGCCATATGCAGATGCTTTTCTAGAGGTAAGTAAACAAAATGCACCTGCAGTCTAATCAGCCTGACTTAAGTCTGTGAGTCTGGTGATTCAGACATGTGATATGTGGCTAAGAAGTCATGTACAATAACACAGGCATGTAATGTTATTATGGTTAATGAGTCATGCACACTAACACTCAAATAAGAAACAGCTTGTAGCAGTTAACCAGGCATGTCCAAACTGTGGCCCTCCAGCCAGCATGCCTTGCCATAGTTTTAGCATTCCCTAATAGCAAAACTGTGGTAAAGCATGATGGGACTTTTAGTTTCACAACAGCTGGAGGGCCATAGTTTGGACATGCCTTTGTTAACCACATCAACAATGGTGGCAGCTGTGCTCTGGACAATATCAGCACTTGTACTGTATCTTCCTATTTGTGTCCCTGCATTAGATAAAATACTACTTTATTTCTTGTTTACAGGATTTATTAATTCTTAATTTATCACTTATGGAGCATATTTGACGCTGTATCAACACATACTGTTACTGAGTTATAACAATGCAATATATAATAAGTCAGACTGTCAGAGTGCAGTTTAGAGATTACATCCCATTATTATTCAATAACATTTTGCAGTCGGCACAGATGCAGCATCCAGGCATTTACTTTATTCGCTACACGGCACAATAAAAATAACAGTTTCAATCTGATTTGTTGGCAGGTTTTACAGCTTCACATTTGTACACTGAGCTACTAAGAGGGCCGGGTGCCAGTTTTGGAGATCCTTCCCTCAGTAACGCAGTAGCAAACAGAGCGGAACCCACCCAGCTCACAGTAAATTCACTCCGTGCCCCATTAGCAGAAAGGTCCTAAGCCAGCGATGGAACTTCAAATATATGACATGGGGCAAGAAAGCTATGTGATGTAACCAACCCCCCCCCCCCCAAGCCCTCAGTTGTATTCAAATCAACTTAGAATATGAATTCCCTGCGCTTGGCATCTGCCCTAGATAAATGTAATGTTGCATTGTCCTGACATCAACCCCGCAATTCCTGAAGCCTGGTGGTTGGACTTCAGCACCCTTAAGGCCACCCAAGAGCCTCAATAGTCCAAAAAGGCTAGTAGAAGTTTGACCTCAAACCCATTGATTTTAATATTAGCACAATATATATAAATGGGTTTCAAAATAGTTTCCAGTACAGCGGGGCTGGAACTCTTACTAGCATCTGAGTGCATTGTTGTACTCAGTGGGTATAACACGTTGGAAATGTATAACATAATTTGTGTTCTTTCATTAGAAGTAGTTTTTATTTTCAGCCCAAAACCGCCAGTGAGTAGGAGGCCTTTAGAGGCCTATGGTATGTATCAAGAAGTGATGCCAGAAACCCAACTGCCAGCATCCCTGTTGTAAGTATGCCGGGGCGGGTTAGGACATGGGACGGTGTTTAGAATTAGGCACTAGGGGGTGAGTAAAGGCATGGGGTGAGGTTAGGTTTCGGCTATGGAGGGAGGGTTAGGCACTAACAGGGATGGTTAGGTGGAAGTAAGGAGGAACAGGGGCAGGGAGGAAGTAAGTAGTAAGTATACTTCCTGGATTCTCTACATTCGGATGCGGCTGTTGGGCTTCTGACTGCCGGCACTCTGTCTTCTGGTCATCCGTGTGTATGTAACAATAGCCCAATGCAGGAGATATCAGGCCTTCAGCAAGAGCAGACTGCAGGTATCAGAGTGCAGTCCCCATTAATCTCAATGTGACTGCAATCTGATGCTGTACACTACACTCAGATCCATAGGCTTGTTGCCAACGGTTTCTTGCTTGTTGCCAAGGGTTTCTTGTTCATAGCCAGGGGTTCCATGCTCATTGCCAGGGGTAACATGCTCGTTTCCATGGGTTTAGTTATTGTTGCCAGGGGTTCCATGCTCATTGCCAGGGATTACATCTTAATTGCCAGGGGGTTCATGTTCATTGCCAGGGGTTACATGCTCCTTTCCAAGGGTTTCTTGCTCATTGCCAGGGGTTAAATGTTCATTGCCTAGGGTTACATGCTCATTTCCAGAGGTTTCTTGCTTGTTGCCTGGGGTTACATGCTCGCTACTTGGGGGTTACATGCTTGTTGCCACAGGGTTTTATGCTCATTGCCAGGGGTTATATGCTCGTTGCCAGGGGATTACATGCTCATTTCCAGTTGTTTCTTGCTTGTTGCCAGGGGTCCCATGCTCATTGCCAGGGTTACATGTTCATTGCCTAGGGTTACCTGCTCATTTCCAGGGGTTTCTTGCATGTTTCCACAGGGTTTTATGCTCGTTGCCAGGGGTAACATGCTCATTGCCAAGGGGTTAGATGCTCGTTGACAGGGGTTACATGCTCATTAACAGGGGGTTTCATAGTCACAGCACACCAGCATGCCTCAAATCTGCACTTTCGGGTAGCACTGTGCTCCATTGACAGACGCTAGAGGTCCAGTAGGACCTTCAGTATCTGTCTCAGCCAAGGCGGCAGACATTTTTGGTGTGCTATTTTTAGCAGATTTCATGCGGACAGCCAGACCACAGGGAATCTGCAGACACCAGCCGCCCGAGTAGCTGGCTCCTCCCCCACCAGCTATTGGTCTGCGTTGATGTTTTTACACCGCTGCCTGTAGGTCTGCAGATGATAACAGCTGATCTATGCCTATGAAGACAATCTAGCAAGAAAACCATGTAACAATACTCTCCTGCATCTGTCACCCTCCTCTAAAGTTTGGCACAATCTCAGAAAGTGTGGGGGAAACATAAATACTTTTTACATCATACAGCACAAGATGCATGGCGATGGCGTGACTTGGGTGCTCCACTATAAGTATCAACTGCCAGACTCTTGCCACTATTTCATATAGCATCTGCGTTGCATCCTAGCTGCATCTAAAGTCGCTTACATTGTCCTGGTTACCAGTAACGTAAGTTCCTTCCAGTTGCCCGGAGGCAAGATAAATATTGTCCTGCTAGGATGGGGAGTCAGCTACAGAAGCGATATCGATGGCTTTCAATTAACTGATTCAAACTCGCAGGGCAGGAGAGGTGCCCCCTTGGGAGCAGGAGCCCAGCAGCCGATGACTCCATTGCCTCCAAGTGTTACACCGCTGCCGGTTACTTACAAGTAGCTTCCGTGTCGCATGGATTTGGTATAAAGTTGCATGTCAACCCCTGAGTGCCAAGGGAATTTGTCAAAATAGGTGTGAAAATTGCCAATCAACCCTTTTTATTAACCCTTTGAGTGCCAGTTAAAAATGCCAGCGGCACTCACACACTTTTTTGGGTGCAATATTTAACTAAACTTCGATTAATTGACTAAAAGAACAGTCGCTGGCATTTTTTACGGATATTTTGAGGATCGCTCACAGCAATGTTGGCACTGAAAGGGTTAAACACCATAACTAGTGGGCGGCATGGAGCGGGTCACACATACAGTATTGACCATGGGCCTTTTGGACTTTTTCCCCTGGGTTATATTCTGAGTTGATGTAAGCAACAGCGCCGGTGTCTGGGGTACTTGTGCCCCATTATCTGTTGTGGACCGAGTGGCAGAGGGTGGTGTAATGAGAACAGAATATTCAAGAGCGTATAACCTGTATGGACAGACTTCTAAGAGGAAGTGCCAGGGAGGGACAACGCAAGAAATTCAGAGATGGGTGATTATGTTCCACAGTCGATCGATCTTCTGCAGTCTGAGAATAAATCTGTGCACTTTCCGCGATGAAGGGGTTCGTAGCAGGTTTCAGGGTCTATGACGTCTCATCATACGCAGACTTCCCGAAATCAGGTGTCCAGATCCCACGGGCTGCCTGTATAAGCTTTAGCGAACGTAGGATGACCAGTGCCTGTACCCATCACGAATCATGAGCGATGCTCACGATGGTGATTGCAGGGAATCGGTACATCTGTCAGACCACACTTAGGTCTACAGTCATTAGGTCGACCCCACTAGGTCGACTGGCAGGAAGGTCGACCTGACTTAAGGTCGACATGGGCCAAGGTCGACATGACTTAAGGTCGAATTTGCATAAAGGTCGACATGAGGAAGGTCGACTGGTCATAAGGTCGACATGGGTTTTTCACTGTTTTTTACCCGAATGTCGACACAGTCGACATGGACACAGTTGGCAATGAGAATCGGACGCTCGCAATGCTTCGGGCACGGTGGCTCGCTTCGCTCGCCACAGCTTTAATAACCTCCTCCACGCCCTAGTGGATGGTAGGGCATGAAATACCGCCTGTCGACACGTCGGCTCAAAAAACAGTGAAAAACCCATGTCGACCTTATGACCAGTCGACCTTCCTCATGTTGACATTTATGCAAATTCGACCTAAAGTCATGTCGACCTTGGCCCATGTCGACCTTAAGTCAGGTCGACCTTCCTGCTAGTTGACCTAGTGGGGTCGACCTAATGACTGTAGACCTAAGTTCATTCTAATAGATGACCGCTTCCCGATTGCAGCACTCAGATCCTCGTTAATGCAAACATCGGCCATCAATCTCCTACAGACGCCTCCTGCTGCAATAAAATTAAAATGACACGGAATTGCACAGCCCCTTCCTTGCAAATTGGCCCTATGTCACATATAACATTAAACTATACAAACATCTATATATAATTGCTGGAATTGAAGAGCTACAGCTGCGTACAGCCAGCCCAAGGCCATTTGAAGATGTAACCATAGCCACAGTTTGTGTATACCGGAGACCATGATGAAGGCAAAATCCCAGTTTATTTCCAACATGATTAATGCTGTGACTATCCGCCTCCATCCGCCAGGCCCTACAATGAGAGATTAAACAGGTGCATTAACAACATTGTAGCCTGCCCCTGTGTAGCCCAGTATAGACGCTACGAAGAACATCACGAAAGGATGTACCTGCACATGATTGCTGGTTCAATATTTTTTTCTTGTCCCCAACAAATTAACTAAATGACACATAATTGCCTGAAATGAATGTGTTGTTCAGCTATAGATACGCAGTCACTGCAAGGACAGGGGAGGGTAATTAGTGACGCGCGCCTGAAGAAAACATAAATTAATGATAGTTCTCCCCAGCAGAATGTATTCCGCCAGCAGACGCAGAGGTGGATATTTAACGCTCTTTACGCCACTTCAGTAAATAAAATACATTACTGGAAGCGCAGAGGATACGGGGAAGACTAGACAGATTACATATGTTTGCAATAGAAGACAAGAGTGGGGCAATATGATCACTGTATTCAGATATATTCAAGGTCAGTACAGAGTATCCGTCGTAGAAGTGATTATTTATGTATATGTCTATAAACGGTGTACATGGTCGCTCTTCAGGTAATAAAACCATAATGTCCCAAACAAGGAGGGGGTGTCTGCTACATATTCTGTTTTAATTAAGTTTATTTTAATTAAAGCAGGCTTGCCTACCCTCCCGGAATGGCCGGGAGCCTCCCGAAAAGCGGGTCCGCCTCCCAGGCCCCCGAAAAGGTGGTCAAAGTCTCCCGCTTTCGCCACCGCTCCCCCCATGCCCGCTGGTTTAATTACCGCACATCGCAGGTCCGCGGAGAGGGCGCGGGGCTAAAATGAAGCTATAGCGGCATTTAAGCCCTGCCCACTCTCCACGGCCCACGAATCACTGAGTTTTCCAGCATGGGGGGGGGGGCGACGTCAAGGCCTCGCCCCGGTAATAGGTGCGATCTGAAAGGGCCTACCAGATCCAGCAACCCGGCATTACAAACCGGTAAAAATGCAGGGTTTTTACCGGTTCGTTGATGAGCTGCTGTGCAGTGTAAATGGGTTAATCGGGTCAAGCACCCGATTCTTATTCACACTGATGGAGGAGGCAGTGCTTGTTTCAAGTGCTGCCTCCTCCCCCACCCCTGATGCTCCTCCCTGTCCTTGCAATATTGAACAACATAGGTGTCATACCATTTATTATTGAGATATTGAAGGCGGAATCCACAGGACAAGACAAATTCCGGCCTCTCCTCCTCCTCCCTGCACCCAGAAGAGGATCACAGTACAGGGAGGAGGAGGTCACAGCACTGTGCTGCGCAGACACAGTTGAGGGGGGGGGGGTGTCAGTGCGGGGCGGAGGGGGTCCGTGTGGGGCAGCGGTGGGTCCGTGCGGGGCGGTGGTGGGTCATGGTAGAAGCCCATAGGCTTCTATGGGGCATTGCCAGATTTTTCTGGCAATGCCCCCCGTCGCGGTAACCCGGCGGGGGATGTTTAGAGCATCCCAAAATGCGGTCAAAACTCGATAACTTGAGTTTTACCGCATTTTTAGTTTAGAGAATCTCCCCCTGGGAGAGGTAGGAGGAATCTGGGGTATTTAAGTCCTCTGCAGTCTATTTGTCTGTATGACTGATGTCGTGTTAGTGTTAGTGGCCAGTGACTAGGCAGTTGGTCTCTGTTTATCCATGTGAAGCAAAACGGTGGTAAAGGAATCCCTAATCTGTTTGCGTGCTTCCGCTATAATTACTAAGGGGCAGATTTATTAAGCTCGGTGAAGTGATTAAGTGTCTGGTTTTTATCACCAGCCAATCAGCTCCTAACTGTGAAGTTACAGGCTGTTTGAAAAATGTCAGGCAGGAGCTGATTGGCTGGCTGTTGATCACTCTCCATTTTATCACTTTTGAAGCTTAGTGCATCTGGCTCCATGTTTGAAAAAGGACAGGTAGGAGTTGATTGGCCGGTGATAAAAACCAGACACTTTATCACTTCACCGAGCTTAATAAATCTAGCCCTGAGTGAAGTACAGTAAGCGTACATGCACAAGGTAGACCACTCGGTATAGTGGTGCACCTTATTTTCGGTTACGCGTATCTCCGACACATGCAAGGCTTCTTTGTGGTAGCGGCCGATGGCATCATTAGACCAAAGTGGCTTCACAAGCAAATAATGTCTCCAGCGATTTCCACTGGAGCGAAACAGCTCATTCCGGGGCCGACAGTGACAAACAGGTCTTTAGAAAGTGATGAATTTTCCTGCAGTTGGTTATTGCTGCAGATTTATATTCATTTCTCCATTCTTTTTTTCTCATCAGTTCTGAATACACAGTTATTACACTGACGGGGGAAAGAGGAGCCGCCGAGCTGCCGGGGAAAGCTGAGGCACAATCATGGTCAAAGGATGCGAAGGTGGCAAATCATTCAAGTGCTTTATCCCAGCTGCGATTGACGCGTGGCAGAGGCGGCCATTTTGTGGGCTGAAGTGATATATATGAAAATGTAGCCTGGTGAGTCATAGGCAACCAAAGCAAAGGAAGTATTGACACACAAAATGGCTGCCTTAACGCCTCATTGACATCACAGTTTCTTCCAGGGTGCACTCTGGTAAAAGTGTAGAAGACATGTAGGAGGCACTGTTCAAACAACAAACATAATGAAACCCTTGCAATTAACCAGTGATATCATCGAGACATGAGGTATTATTTTTGAGGAGCCATTATAGTGTCCTGATTTAGCATCAATAACTACTGTAAATAAAGTTATAAGGGAATGACAACAGACAGTTTCCTGCGCACCCTTATCACAGCCCGTAACTGTGTCGGCAAGCTGGCTTGGCCCATGTGGGCAAAACCGTCAACCCGGCATACGTACCCTTGTCCCATCAGCTTGATGCATGGGGCCTAATTTAATTTTGTACGCAATGACCAATTATCAGGCAACGGAGCGGTTATCGCAATCTCGCTCTCTCAATGCAGATTTCACAGTGAAGTGAGTGGCAGGAAGTGGCGGTTTGATGGTGATTAAGGGGATTGGTTGGGAAACGCAGGCCGTTGTCAGGTGGTGTATATCTTCTGATGGCTGCGTAACCAATCAGAATCTACTTATCTAGCACCTTCTAGAGGAGAATAGCTAGAAACTGGTTGCTAAGGGCAACATCTCTTACTTCCAAAAACTCACACTTTAGTGAATTTACTCCATGGTCTCTACTAAAATCTATGGGGAATTATTTACAGAAGCAAAGGGAACGCTGAGCGACACTAATTGGCCTTTATATAACTGAAGAGAACAGATTCCGGTTATTACAACTCACAATCTTACAAATATACGGAATTAGAAGATTAACACTTTATAACACTCACTTGAGATAAATTCACTAAAGATTATAAACGATAAACAATCCCCCAGTAATCCGGCGGCATATACTCAGTGTTAGATAGAGCGTGTAATAGATTAGGGCTGTGTATGGGCGCGCCTTTATCCAACCCAGTAATTAGTTTGGAACAAATCCTCCTTGATTGCAATTATATAATCGGCCACTTGTCATCTCTTAATACTGAACCTCAAGATCTTAGGCAAACGCAGAGCACCAGAAAGAATGATCACAGGAACAGTTACGTATACCGCTTCTTAATTTCCACATATTGGGGTAATTCAGCCCTGATCATACGGCCAATGCATGCATGCAGCCCGTAGTACGCATGCATTTTTTTTATAAACTAGCTACTTGCAAGGTGAATGACAGGAAGTAGGCGAAAGGGTTGGGAACTGGTCATTTATACCCCTTTTACACCAGAGGTTGGACCCGGGATATTGGCGCTCCAGTCTGGGGCAGGGCATGGTGTAAATGGGCTGAAAAACACGGTTCCTGTTTCCCGGGAATCTGACCCGGCAAATGTTCAGGGTCGGACACGGGGCTTATCCGGGGCTCAGGGTGGTGTAAATGGTCATTACCCTGGTTATTTGGCGGGGAGAAGGCTGCGAAGAGCTGATTGGTGCTTCTGCGGCTCTGGCAGATGATGTCATCTGCCGGAGACCCGCACAGGTCACATGGAGCAGCACAGCAGCAGCAGAAGCAGCATTACCACGCTGTTTGCAGCCTGTACCCTACACTACAGCAACAGTCTGTGCTGGAGGCAATCTCGCCAGTGTGTCTACAGCCTCATCTGCAGCAACACAGGCTGGCTGTCACACAGTGTGTCCCACAGCATCACCCTCAGCCTGACTATTTGCCATCTTTGTTGCAATGCTGGGAGCAGACCCCATCCCCCTCCCTTTTCTCATCTCAAACGGCCCAAAAGGTCCATTTTTAATGACACCAGCAAGGAAAGACAGGGCTGATCCCTTTTCGGTGTAAAAGGGCATTACACAGGAATAACCTGGATTGAAGTTCAGTGTAAATGGGGTCTGAGGCAGGGCATGCCCTGGCAATATCCCGTGTTCAATTTCCCGGGTCCTACCCGGCATTCTGGTGTAAAAGTGGTATTATTGGGAGTGCCTAGAAAAATGCAGGTGTGACAAAAACAATGCTTGGAGTGACAGGGTTTGAATCGGTCATATTGTTACGGGGAACAATACCCAGCCGGAAACGGCTTAAACTGCCCCGACACTGGCCGATATATCAGCCGTTTCATTGAAATGTCAATATATCACTGGCCCATCACTCACAAACATATCGCATCCGCCATGCAACACAGGCGATGGGCGCAATATCTAACGATCAATCGGCGCATTGTGTTGTGTGTACGGGCGAACCGCCAACCTCCCGTACAACCGCTGAGTGCATGCAAGCAATGCACCGGCCCAGTTGACCGACGACTGATTGGTCTTTAGGCCTGATTCAGATCTGATCACTCATTTGCGAGTAGATAGTCGCCACTTGTCCACAAGATAAATCGCAAATCTATCGCTATTTGCTATCCACCCACAACTCCATATGCAATTCACAAACTATCATATGATTCCCCAGTATGTGCAAATGGGAGTAATTCTGACTCTTCACACAGCAAGATATGAAGGTGACGGAACTAGTTTTCTCCCCTTTAATTGTTCCCATCCACCCACGCTGCATGGTTACTGCACATATCGCATGTGTACTCTCTGTGTGGAAGTAATATGACAACTTCACTAATTTCATTTGGTCCGCTGTAGGTTCCGGTTACAGCAAATCACTGCATGGATTTACAATACACAGTAGCAGCGCGGAGTACGGTATTAAGCGGCAAATAGTCAATATTGGGGATGAATTAAAGGGTTGCACTTACTGCGCTCGGTGGCCGGTGCTCCTGGGATCTACAGGAGGTGTAAAAAGGATCAAGGTACAAATGACATTTCGATATGTTACATGCCTGGATAATACCTTCTACATCTCTATATTGGTGGTATATGGGTCTTTCCCCCTGAGTATGACCTATTAGTAGGGCCCATTTTCATGGTGTTGGCCCATGAGCTAATCTCTGCAGAGATAACAATCAATATTTAATCGTATCTAGGAAATATATCATGAAGGGACGATCTGGCATTTATATAATGGGTCCAGGGGGGCACCCTGCACCAATTTCGATATAGTCACCGTTCCATTGATGCCTGCAGAGCTGCAAATATCTTGGTGAAAATGGCGGCCATTTACCGATTTTGTGGCGCCAGGGCCATGTGCCCAGAGATTTGTGCATGCGCTGTACTCTAGCACGATGCCAGGGTCTACTGCACCATCGGAGAAGATGGGCTTTACATGGTGCCCCCCCTCTTAGATATATAGGTGCTCAAACGGGCAGCTGACATCACATGACATCAGCCGCCTGCCCCATCTTCCTCCCAGCGCCAGCAAATAAAAGTCAGTTCAGATCAGTCGGTGACCATTGAATGATTTCTCCTGCAGCGGTGGCACGTTGTGTCTTAGTCACAGGGAAAACAGTGGCGGACATTCGCGCCGGCTGCGTTACATGGCTCGTTAAGCAGCTAATTTTAGCTGCATAGCGACTCAATCAGAATCACCTCCTAAGTCACTTTTTTATTCCTACCCATAAGGGCACCTAGCCTGAAGTAAAACCCCACCAAATCTAATTTTCTCTGCACAAGTAACATCTACCCCACCTGTAGTGCACATGGTTTTGCCCATTTGAGCAGGAATTTGCCTCTGACAGTGAACCAGAATAAGGCCCACTGTTTCTTACAGTCTTAAGGTCTTGTGGCCCTCCCTGCAGGTCAAGCCACTGGCCTCCACAGTGTCACTTGGATTGTCTTCATAGACCAATCTGACTGGACTTCCACATCCTTACCTGGGTTGTATACAGAGCGTCCAAGTGGCTATCGTTACCTAGCTTAATGTTGCCACACTTGCCCCTTTCCAGCTCGCAACTCCTTAGAACAAGGCAATTACATGATGAAGTCCCTCTTGACTGTTTCCCTGAAGGCGATACACCACATTAAATTCCAGGCTCACGTTTTCCAAGTTCTGGAGTTCCTTTTTTCCCTAACTTTATGGTACCCTTTGGATCCTCCAGGATCCAGGCCCACTGACTCCGGCTGATGAAGCAAAGACCACTCAGGGCTCCAAGGAGAGGCACTTTTTATTGTGAGAGCCATGTTTCTGTTATTGCCAGGAGGTTGAGGTTGTTAGAGAGGGAAAAGGTCATGAAGGAGGATAGATTGTTACTGAACATATGCCCCTTTGCAGGTTTAGATGAAATGCATTGGAGATGCAAGACCTGGGCTTGGGCCCTATTTTGTGCAAATAGATAAAAGTGCAAAGGAATGGAGGAAGTTCGTAAGTGCTAGTTGCATGCTGCACTTACAGTAACACCAGATTCGTGGATTTTTGCTTGTAGCCCCCATAAGACAGCTTACAATGTCAGGTATTTGGATACACCCTTACATTTCCAATTGAGACTGCAGCCATTTAATCTACCAGTATGTTACTGGAGCGTAGAAGGAAACCGGGGTAAAGGCATGAAACTTGGGGAACCACAAGGACAACAAACAAACTCCACTCTCAGGAATCGCTTGTATCATGCTGACCATCGTGTCATATTTCTGCTCCATGCAAACATTACTGCTGGTGTAGAAAGTTGTACTTTTGATTGCAGTGGTCGATAACAGACCTTATTATATCACAGCGGCCAATAAGATTACCAGCCATGCACGTAGGTGGGGGAGGAGCTGGTCTGACAGTGTGTTACAGCGAAATCCAATGTAAACTTTCTAATGTCTATCTGCAGGAATAAAGAGCTTGAAACACATGATCCGTTTAAACCAAGAACACCTTACAGTAGATGGGAATTGGCATAACAAGGATAACAAACCACTGGTTACCATACCGAACTACTGCAGGTAAGAGCCGGGGAATTTTAGCATTATGGAGCAGTGCAGTGGGGTCCCTATCTACACAAACGCACCTCTTTTGGCACACCACACTGATAACATTGGTGTGATGATGTTACACCCAGCATTTAGTGTGACGACTGGAGAACAATGGGATGTGCCTTAGGTTGCTTTGGGGCCCCTTTGCTTGTGGGGTGCCCCAGGCAGTAGCCCACACAGAGTCCAGTGGGAAAGACAGCCCCAGGTGAGATAGAGCAGGATACTGGTTTGGTGCGGAGAGGAGACCATTTTGGAAAGGCCAATTTATACAGATCTTAGAGAGGAACAGAATGTTCTAAGGGTACCTATGGGAAATATTAAGGTTGAGAGATTACAAGGAACACTCAGTACTGCTAATAACTAGGCATACAGTATATTCAGAACACAATGTTTCAGGTAAGGTGGAAGAGTCCCCTGGGAAAGGAGGGGGGGGGGGGGGCGCAAAGAGGTCTTCAAACAACTTACTGAACAGGAACCCAAAGGTCATTTGCATAATCACGAAAGTGCGGTTTAGACAAAGAAAGCATGGTGGGAAAATCAGCAAATGACGTACTCAAAAAAATAACGACAGCGAGAAGTGGGATATTAAGTGAAACAGAATATTGCGCTATTGCAACTTTAAACGGTAGATTGCAACAAATGTCAGACGACTCCGTAGGTAGAAATAGTGCAATTTCTCTCTGGAAGAGAATATGTATTTAAAAGGTCAGCGTAGCAACACGGTACAGTCATTCCAGCCAGTTAGGCGTCTCCGTCTGACATTCGCTCACACTTAATTGTTGCCGACTAAAACACGGGAAACAGTAGTGTTGGGTGAGAATAGGACCGTGTTTGCAGCATCTTGACAACTGGTTTCAGAGACAAATGTTAATGACCCCGCTGCCTACATCATTTAGCGACTTACCATGGCACAAGCTTGTTATCCCGCAATGTGGTGTCATATTAGTGTGTGCCACAATGTGATATAGGTTAGTTAGGAATAGTTTATGACATAAGGTTAGCTGTAACAGACCCATAAACGTAAACCATTGCGTGGATGTGGGGATGTGCGGCCTATGGGAAGATGTTGCAGTGTGAAGTCTCCTCCTTATCCACCTAGAAGGGCACTGAAAGCCCGATTCTGAGACGGGCACAAGAAAATCTGCAATGTAAAGCAATGGGTGACTTCACAACCAACGAACCATACATATGTACGTAAAAAAATCCAGACGATTGAGCCGCCTGTTCCGACAGACGGGTACCCACATTGGCATATAGTGGAACACAGGTTGCTGCTGCAGCAGAATTGAACGCCAGCCATTGGTGACTACAACTGTGAACCGGTCCCTAAGTGTCATTATCTTAAATCGCTGTTTCAACAGGTTTAATCTGGTTTATGTAAACTTGAAATGCTGTAGAGCTCAGAGACCCGTACCAATTTACACTGCTCAGCTTTGCTAACTGAAGAAGATCAGACACTAGAAGAATGAATGCGCCATGGTTTGGGGGTACCCACTGAGGGTTCTCCATAAACTAGCCAATCAGGGAGAGGATACTAGTAACTGAGGGTAACTTTGTTGCGTAGATAATGCCTGTTTTGCACATCCAACCCCCCCCCCCCCCCCCCCCCCCAAATAAAACACAATTATAACATAAAAAAAAAAAAAAACGTTTTAATTTGCTACAATTTCTGCAACCATACCGCTACAGTGACTAAGTAATTAGGACGTGTTAGGTCCCAACAAAATAATAGGTCAATTAAACATTTGGCAATTGAACAGTGAACTCAGGGCCTGATTCAGAGTTGATCACTGATTCGCAAATTCATACCGTATGCATCGCGCATAGGCGTGCCCAAAGAGCAACAGAAAATATGCATTGATCATGACTGCAAAGTGGACAGAGGTGGACTGACAGGAAGCCAGCGTTGAGAGGGTGGAAACCGTCCGTTTCCGGCAGTGTCAGTGCTGGGCCCACATCAGCCCGTCTCCATCACAGAGTTGGGGAAAGGTCAGACGTAGATTTGCATAGAATGAAAATACAATTCGATGGTTCGGGAATTGCATAAAGATTTGCAGGTGGATAGCGACCCATTCGCCATTCCCTCGCAAATGTACACAGGGCGGGTTTTCTGTCCGGGTGGCGGCTATCGATTCGCAGTCAACTTTGTAGCTCAGCAATCAGGTCTGAATCAGGCACTCCAAGAACCCGTTTTCGGAGGAGCACTTGTTGTATTTAAGGCAACTGTGTACACAGGGTCCCTGAGAACTCAAAGCCAGTTAGCGATCATTCTAGTTCTCTATAACCAAAAGCTGTATTGTAATAAGAAGTATTGTAATATGATATAATAGTGTGATTGGCAGTCTCCCTGTATAAAGTGCAATAAGAAACCAGTTGGATCACATCATAACAACCCATTACATACTAAATGATGTAATTCAGGGGAGTGAGCCTGGGGAGACCGGCATCTGCTCAGATACACAGGGGAAGAGTTTTCTCTGTGGCTGTTCAGTGTAATGCAATCAACCAATAATGGTCATTTATAGTAGTAAGACTCTTCAACCTGATCTATTGCAAACCCCAGGACCAAGGGCAGGTGTCAAAAGAGGTGACACTGCAGTGCAGATAGGGTTGTCTGTAGAGTAAACATTGTCCCTTTAATAAAGTCTTTAGTCCTGCTGCTGGCATCTCCAGATCTACATTCTGAGATCCCTCAATGACAGCACATCTGAATGGTCAGCTACCTGCACAGGTCACGAAAGGCAAAGTAGATCTTCTCAGATGAGCAGAGGATTTGTCGGATAAATTCTACATATTTCGGGAAAAGGCTTTGTACTTTTTGGTCTCGCACGAGTCACCACCAAGGACCCCATCTACTACGCATGGGATTATGACATATTGGCACGATCCAGAACGGGAGCGCAACTGAAGCTTTTCTTCAGCTGTTCGAAAGCCTCATCGCATTCTTTGGTCCATTGCTCCTCTACAGACTCCTTCGTCCACCATGGTCTTCCCGACTGTTTCGGACCATCAGCTCCATCTGTCTCCGGTTCTTTCAGAACCTTCCGGAGTAACTGTCTCAATGGTTTGGCCATTTTTTGGAAACCTGCTAAAAATTGTCGGTAGTATTTACAGAAATCAAGGAAGCATCGGAGCTCTGTGACGGTTCTAGGCTTGGGCCAGGTGGACAAGACTTTCAGCTTACAGGTGTTGATCGATATGCCTGCAGCCGAAACATCATGTCCCAGGTAGGAAATCGAGCTACGGTGGATGTAGCTTTTTTTCAGCGAAACCACCCAGTTATGTTTCTTAAGGTAGTCGATGATTTTGTCCAAGCAACATTTGTAGGCTTCGTAGGTCTTCCCAAAGACGATTATGTAGTCCAGAAAAACCAGCACTTGTAGGTCCTTTAAAATAAAGGACATGAGACCTTGGAATCTGGCTAAAGCTTCACAATACCCTGGCTGCCATCGCTCAGTCTCATAGTACCCGAGCGGGCACACAGAGTAGATTCTCTCCCGCTCACCTGGATACATAGGTATTTGGCACAGCTCGCTCTCAAGGCCTAGTATCGTGTATACCTCGTTCCCCACCAAGCGGTTAAGGGCCTTTTCGATGTTAACGTCGCTGAACAGGTCTGGGACTACCCGGTTTTTAAAGTTGTAGTAGTCTACGGAAAATACCACGCTAACGTTGTGATTCACTAATGTTTTCGGGATCTTTAGACTTTTCAGTTTCTTTATGATGCCCGCATCTTCCAGCACTTTCAAGTGCTGTCTCAAAATATGCTCGTCCGCAGGGGCCACACGCAAGGACCTGTTGGAGAAGGGCTCCACCTCTGTGAAACTCGCTCCAGGCTTCAATCCGGCAAACCAATCCATATCCAGATATTATGCTCCTCCTGGAATCAACAGAATGCCACGGACGTTGACACATCGAGGGACGTCAGCACCGGCAGCAACAGACTACGCCTGTGATAAACAGAAAAAAAACACATTATATGGTGAAAGTTAATTAGTCAAATAGATTCAGAATAGTTTTGTTTGTTTTTTTACTTTTCTTTTTGGCTTAAACAAAATATTTTTTTTGCAGCCATATACTGTACACATACCTCTCCCCCATTAGTAGCCGTATCCTGTAAACATACCCCCTCCCCCATTACCAGCCACATACTGTACACATTCCCTCCCCATTACCAGCCACATACTGTACACATACCCCTCCCCCATTACCAGCCACATACTGTACACATTTCCTCCCCATTACCAGCCACATACTGTACACATACCTCTCCCCCATTACCAGCCACATACTGTACACATTCCCTCCCCATTACCAGCCACATACTGTACACATACCCCCCTCCCCATTAGTAGCCGTATACTGTACACATCCCCTCCCCATTACCAGCCACATACTGTACACATACCCCCCCCTCCCCATTAGTAGCCGTATACTGTACACATACCCCTCCCCCCATTACCAGAATTATACTGTACATATGCACTCCCCCCCCCCATTAACAGCATTATACTGTACATATGCCCCCCCCCATTACCAGCACTGTACTGTACACATACCCCTGCCCCATAACCAGCGCTGTAGTGTACTGTACACATACCTCTCCCCCATTAGTAGCCGTATCCTGTACACATACCCCCTCCCCTATTACCAACACTATACTGTACACATACCCCTCCCCCATTACCAGCCACATACTGTACACATACCCCCTCCCCATTAGTAGCCGTATACTGTACACATACCCCTCCCCCCATTACCAGAATTATACTGTACATATGCCCCACTCCCCCATTACCAGCACTATACTGTACACATACCCCTGCCCCATAACCAGTGCTGTAGTGTACTGTACACATACCCCCTCCCCCATTACCAGCACTGTACTGTACTGTACACATACCCCTCACCCATTACCAGCACTGTATTGTACACATACCCCTCACCAGCACTGTACTGTACACATACCCCTCCCCCATTACCAGCACTGTACACATACCCGCTCCCCCATTACCAGCACTGTACTGTACACATACCCCTCCCCCATTACCAGCACTATACTGTACACATACCCCTCCCCCATTACCAGCACTATACTGTACACATACCCCTGCCCCATTACCAACACTATACTGCACACATACCCCCTCCCCCATCACCAGCACTGTACTGTACACACACCCTCATTCCCAGCAATATACTATACACATACCCCCTCCCCCATTACCAGCACTGTACTGTACACATACCCCTCCCCCATTGTGTACACATACCGCTGCCCCATTACCAACCATATACTGTACACATACCCCTGCACCATTACCAGCACTGTACTGTACACATACCCTCATTGCCAGCAATATACTGTACACATCCCTTATTGCCAGCAATATACTGTACACATACCCCTGCCCCATTACCAGCACTGTACTGTACACATACCCCTCCCCCATTGTGTACACATACCGCTGCCCCATTACCAACCATATACTGTACACATACCCCTGCCCCATTACCAGCACTGTACTGTACACATACCCCTCCCCCATTGTGTACACATACCGCTGCCCCATTACCAACCATATACTGTACACATACCCTCATTGCCAGCATTATACTGTACACATACCCCTGCCCCATTGCCAGCATTATACTGTACACACCCCTCCCCCATTACCAGCACTATATTACTGAGGGGGAGTGGAGCAGTTGCCCCGGCCAGCAGCGCTGTCCTAGGCGCAGTCAGCGTGAGGATGAGCGGCTGGGAACTCACAAGATGTACCCCGCACGTGGTGAATGTATCCCCGGCCCCTCCAGCTCATGTACGTCCGCTTCCCGTGGTGTGCCGCAGCGCCAGGAAGATGGCAGCCGAAGCCCGAAGTCGCGGACACATACCACAGAGAGGTCCCTAGGGTTCAATAGAGCGGCTCCGGACCCAGAATGAACAATGCCGGAAGCCAGGAAATGCTGCTACCTGCGCATGCGCGTTGGGGCGTTTGCGGATTAAGTTCTTTTTAAGCAATTGTATTTTAGTGGACTCATGCAAACAATGATCTACTTTCTAAAGTCTCTAGTCTTCTTTGCCAGATAGAGACCCCTTACATGTGCTGGGAGCTATGGCAGGAATTCACTGTACAGAGTTCAGAGAGCTCTTCCAAAGTCTCTCTGCTCACTATGGGCCTCTTTCACAGATGGGCTCTGATGGGCTATGTGATTGTGTTTTCCCATGGGAATAACCCTTTGATCAGAGCTACGTGAAGTACACAGCTTGTGTAATTGTGTTGGCACTGCTCTGCTAGATACAGAAGCCACATGCACATTACGTATTGTGCGCAGAACATTAGTGACATTTTACACAATTGTTGTAACAGATCATGTCTTAATATGGAGGATGAGAAATGTGCCAAATTATTTAGAATTTAGCCTAAACTCATAGTTGCTGACCCTCCTGCATTCTGCAGGAGACTCCCTGACATAGCAGCAATCTCCCTCTCTCCCTCATTAGTCTAGCAATCTCCCTCATGTCACCTAGCCCACATTATACTGTTACACCATAGTAACCTCCACTCCTGCATTCTACAGGAGACTCCCTGGCATAGCAGCAATCTCCCTCTCTCCCTCATTAGTCTAGCAATCTCCACCATGTCACCTAGCCCACATTACACTGTTACATCATAGTTACCTCCCCTCCTGCATTCTGCAGGAGACTCCCTGACATAGCAGCAATCTCCCTCTCTCCCTCATTAGTCTATCGCATCTGATTGCATCAAGTGGTGCCCAGTGCAGCACCCGATGTCGCATGCCATCCTGCGATGGACACTGGGTGCTGGAAGTGGGGTGGTGTGGGGCTGTGTAGGCGGGACCGGAGCTGGAGACCATAGCGGTGGAGCTTTCAGGCGGCGGGACTTGTCAGCAGCAGCAGTTGACTTTGAAACACTGGACGGCCCTCTGATTAGCTGAAAGAGCTCTCTCTCAGCGGCCTCAGCCAATCAGAGGGCCATCCAGTGTTTCAAAGTCATCTGCTGCCGCTGCCGAGTCCCGCCACCTGAAAGTTCCACCACTCTGGTCCCCGCTACACAGCCGCCATGCTCCGGTCCCCAGCATTAAGGTACCGGCTCCCCGCCAGCGCTCCAGTCCCCCTCCTGGCCCCGCTCCCCGAAATCATCGATGGTCATACATCACATAGGGCCCCATTTATGAAGAATCGCATTTACAATGCGATCTGGGCGTAATATTACCGCTCATGCACCAGAATGTATTAAGCCCCTGAGGGCAAAAACTTCTCCCTGCAATGTGCTATGCCGGGCATCGGAGGATCTGCGCATGCGCGTTAGCACTGACCCCCCCACCAACACTACTACCCTTGCGGCAGTGCAGTATGTAACCGTAGTCTACAATGGGCTATCACCATTTCAGAATTCTAGTAGCCCAGGGATGCGAAGCACTGCTGCCCAATGTTGCTACATCGGCAGCTTTGCATCCCCATAGAAACCTATGGGGGATGCAGCCAGCGACGATGCAGGAAGAGTCGCCGCAGGGATCGGAGATTCCTGCTGGGGTCCCTCCTACATAGATTTGGTTAAAACGTTTTGTAGAAGCAGTCCGCACAACGTAGGCATGTCCCGACCACTCAGGTGGAGGGTCGCGGGGCTGCGTGACACCACAGGCAGCCGCCAAAGGCCAAAACACCTGTGCCTGACTTCACATCTAGGTGGTAGCCGGTACTGTGCAAGCGCTTCACTGTGCACTTTAGCAATGTGCTTTTAATAATTTTGTGGGCACATCGCTGGGCAGAACGCGGGATGTAGCTTAGCGAGTCCTCACTACACTACAACCCACCTTGAATCAGGCCCTCAAGGTGCAACTCTACCTCAGGCTAGTGAGGAATGCTGAAACTTTTACGGGAGTTAAAGCGCTGAGTAACTGTTCACCGCTATATATATTCGTCATATTATTATTTTATCATTAGTTATTAACAGTTTATTATATAGCGCAGCATGTTCCTTTGCGCTATACAATAGGATATCAGCTAGGGCTGTAGGTGTATTGGGAAGGCAGCTACCAGCTGGTGCCAAGTCGGACCAGATAAAGCACAATCAGCTTTAGGTGATAAATCCCCTTTATGGTTCGTACCTATCACTTCCAAACAGCCTCAGACCTTGAAAGACTTATAAATAAAACCGGCACCGTCCGCCGCTGGAAACTTCGAGGCCTGTCTTCTAAAACCGTCTCCTTTCTCTTTTCGGCCATTGTGACTACTTAGCAGCGACGCCAACATTCCTTGTCGTCTCTGAAAGTCATGTCACCACAGTCTTGGCCACGCAGGAGCGTAACTCAGTTCTCCCAGCCACATGGCTGCTGTTAGCTGTCAGATAATTTCATATGAAGCTGCTTGGAAGGTGGCGATTCTCGGCCAGCCAAATGCACACCCGCTGTAATGGAAACCATTGATTTGTGCCGCCAGCTAAGCGGCAAACGTTGGAGCGGAGAGGTGGCTGCCGGTTCTCCTCCCTCTACTGCAAACTGCCCCCGGCACCTGGGAGATAGACAGGAGCAGGGATTCAATGTGACAAAGAGGAATGACTGAGGGATTGTCTGTGATGCGGAGTCAGGTGCGCTGTCAGCCAGGTGCGAGCTGCGCATCGCTGGGCTGTTATAAATAACTATAGAAAAGCAGCGACGTCTCTTAGGGAAGTGTTAACGCAGCAGCACAGAGATCTCTGTGACTGTGGGCCTGGATGTGATAGAAGCACTGGTGAGCACATCGAGGAGAACACACATCGTCACACGGAAAGTTCTAGCCGCATTGGGGGACTAATTCAGACCTGACTGCGTGGCACATTTTGTTAGCAAACATAAAAAGCATGTTGCACTACAGGTGGGGCAGATGTAACATGTACGATCGCCATGCTTCAGGCCTGGTGCCTTACTACCGCTGCGCTCTCCACACGTTACCGTTCCCAAGTGTAATCATCGTGGACGGCAAAGTATGAAAAAGTTCAAATAAAATGTGAAAAATTGTGAAAAACTCATGTCATCGTTTACATGTGATTTATATTTTCTATGGTGCATTCATCTAGGTGGAACTGTGCTTGCGTCCAAGCTGCGTACACACAGAGGTCCTGATACTGGTTACTTTGGTCCCCGTCGTGCTCACACCGGGGACGGGCGGTTCTGCCCGGCACATGCGCATATACTCATATGCGCATGTGCCCGGCACATGCGCATATACTCATATGCGCATGTGCGGGGCCTCTGTGCGGGCGCCTTTGCTGACCTGCACTGTCAGCATGGCATTCGCACAGGGGGGGGCGGTAGCGCTGGGCGTTCCCATCCGATCTCCGCAGCTTACGGAGTCAGCCAGAATCAGGACCAGAGTCACAGTACCGACTGAGACATGCAGTCTCAGAAATGTCCGGAAAATGTATTGGCCAATCATGAGCTGCGACAGGTATGCAGATGCTCATGGATGGTCCGTCACTTTGGCTTGTTCTGTATGTGACGCGAGTATGTCACTGAAGTGGGTGCAAACTCTGATCACATCCACGGCAGCCGTATCGGATCGCAGTCTCTCCCGGTGAAGGACACGTTTAGTGAAAATAAAATTTCCGCAGCTTTGCCCTTATAACCTAGCCCTCCTGTATGAATATGTCACTTCCGCCCACACCCCCAGCGCCACGGCAGCCGGAGCACAGCATCCCACGCTGCCCCTCTCTCACACCACTTCTTATTTAAGGTAAGATCCTAAAGTTATTTTGTTATCACACACCTTGACAAAGGGGCGCAGCCCCGAAACGTTGGAGTTTTAACTGCTGTGAATACACTGATATTTTTTTGCAAAGACCCACGAGTGCCAGCCTGATTCTTTCTCTCTCTCTCTCTCTATATATATATATATATATATATATATATATATATATATATATATATATATATATATATATATATATAGTCTGTTATGAGATATATATTATATGCTGTATATATATATACAGATATATATATATTTCAGAACTCAGCCACAGAAGCGATTTTGATGGTTTTCAATTAATGGTTTTAAACTGGCAGTGGTGGAGAGGTGCCCCCTTGAGAGCAGGAGCCCAGCGGCAGATGACTCCATTGCCTTCCAGAGTTCTGCCTCTGGCGAGAAGTCACATAAATATCCTGTGTTTGTTGCCGTGTTTAAATCCCACGCAATGCCTTTCACATCGCACTTTGTATCATTATAGTGGGTGTATTGTTCAGGTTTAAAATGAATGGTACCCGTAAGTCGGCGCAGGAGACAGTTGCCATGGTAACTGCAAAGATGGGCCAGTGCAACTGAAAGAACATTTGTGCAATACCCATGAGAGCGCCGGATTGTCTGCATTACTATAGTTCTTGGATATGTACAAGGGGACGGAGCAGCGGAGGGCTCCTCTTTCTCTGGGGATATTTATGCAGCGCTGACCGCTAACTGTCGCACTCGGAGACTCTCAATTAACCCTTAATTGGCAGATAAAAGCAATGCGCCATCACAGCTCGCTGAGGAGCATCCACCTGTTTTGTTAAACGCCTATTATCAAACAGCGGCAATATTGCCTTCTTCCGCTCGGATTCATCTTGTAGAGACAAAGAGACAACTCGCATGAATTAAATTGCGACAAGCAAAGACATTTTTGTTGCTAAAGAGCCAGAACCAGATGAAAGCCGGCTGGGGACATAATTATGGTCTATAATTGGGTATTTGTTGTAGTTTTACTTTGGTTGTGAAAAGGAGGCAACAGACGTCCGGTGAATATGAATAAAATGTAAATAGAACTCAATAAAATCTGCGCAGAATAGATTGGAGTAGAACTTGGCAGGATATAGCAGGGGTATTTAACATGCCACAACAACTACTACAGAACTACACATCCCAGCATGCCCTGCCACAGTTTTGGCATGCCCTAAAAGGAAAAGGGTGGCTGGGCATCCTACTCAGTGGCTCATCTGTAATGGGTGCAGGGTATGCGGTGGGCAGTGGCGCTGAGAGGGAGGGGGTGCGCCCTCATAATTAGTACTTGTTCCACGGTTGCTGCCTGCGCTGCGCTCAGTCCTCAGGACTCAGCAGGTCCAGAAGCACAATGCAGGACGCCGGTGGCCAATTAAAATGCTGCACCGGCTTTTGAGCCAATCAGAGCTTGTGTACCATTAGCCAATCAGACCGGCTGCCGGTACACGAGTTCTGATTGGCTCACCAGCCAGTGGTGCATTTTAATTGGCCGCCAGCATCCTGCATTAAAGAAGCATGTGCTTCGGGATCTGCTGAGTCGGGTGGTAAGTGAAGGGAGGGGAACGCACTGACAGCTCATCCACTGTGGGCAACTCCACAGTGCTCGGCGTGGCTGCTTCTGTCCTGGGAAGCTCAGACTACTTCGCAAGTGCAAAAATAAAAGGGGGGGGGGGACGCGGACTGGGAATCAGTCCTGGGCCCCAAAATTTCTGGTGCCAGCCCGGACTGCCCTAACTTACAAGACCAAACCATGCCTTGGAAATGATTGCCACTTTTTAAAAAAATTCTGAATTCAGCGTCCCGCACGGGCAGCATTACATCCAGCCCGACATCTCTCCCAGTCCCAAGAGACTGGGAGAGATTTTGGAGGCCGGCAGCTGCAGCACTGCCCACTGTTAGTAGCAGAGAAGGACCCAAGTGCACCAATCCAATTACACATTGCAGAATGCAGTACACAGCAGAGGTGCACACACACACACACACAAAGGGGATCACAAAGAAAATGTGCTCTGTGCACTTCTGCACCACCCTAGTTATTGCAATGAGTTATTGTTATTGAAAGCAAAAAATCTATAGGTACTTGTTTCCTAGCACGGTGCCCACTTTTCCAACGTACGGCACCATAGGGACATCGCATTGCATTGCATGGGCCATTATAGCGGCATGCGATGCTATGCGATTTTTTAATGTAATTTTTTCTATGCTCATTGTACCAAACTATATCGCATCGCATTGCATCGCATGTCCCGCGATGCCATGACATTAGCTATACAATAATATGACTGTATGTTCAAAAAATAGGTTTAACGCACCCCCCCACTATCCACGGCATCCCGAAGCGCGGCGAGCGGCGGCGGAACGTGTCCTCGGACCTTTTCATTCCCCCACTATCCATGTTGGTGTGGATAGCGCACGCTGATTACTTTACATGTATTCCACGTCCCCTCGCGGGGCTCGCTGTGCTTGCCACACTGTGTAGAATCAACTCCACGCCGATGTGGATAGTGGGGGTATGAAAAAGTCAGAGGACACGTTCCGCTGCCCCTCGTGGGGCTCGCTGCGCTCGCCACGCTTCGGGGGGGGGGGGGCGTGGATAGTGGGGGGTGCGTTAAACCTATTTTTGGACATATAATCATATTATTGTATACCTAATGTTATGGCATCACATGCGATTTTGTGGCAGATGCGATGCGATGGCCCGGGGCTGAGAGAGCAGTCAATAAATTACATAGGAAAATCGAATCGCATCGCACATGGCATCGCACTAAAATTTCCCTAAGCAGATTGCTTAGTGGGCGCCGTTCTAGGAAACAAGTACCAATCTATATGAAACTAAAGATTTATTTATGACATTCTTAGAAGATATAATGTACAGGAATTTGAGGGACCCGTCTCACGTACGTTATACATTTATGACCAGTGTTATAAGATTTAAATGTAAGTAAATAAACTTTCTTTTGACGATAGTCATTTGTGCACACATGAACATTCCCAGAATCAGATTGCAATAAGCATCACTGGTATTATTCACGCGTTTCACTCTCACCATCACCAATCCAGCAAATTTCCTCCAAAGAGACAGAAGCTAATTAGAAGGTTAAATTGCCTGGGAACGCTTTGCCGTTACCATGAAATACCTCCGTGTATATCTGCCACTTCAGCGAGCACTGCGAAACCAAACCCTGCACATTACTGACATGAGAACAGGCTATAATCACTATCTTCTCCTCAGCTCAATCAGACTATCAATGGCAAGAAGCATTGTGTCTTCCAGCGGCTGAGGGGTTAATGATCTATGAATGCAAATTAACCCATTTGCTGCTATAATCTAGTGTAGATGGGATTGCACCGCAGGAGAGCCTCGGTCCTCATTAGCGAGATTGTTGTTTGAAGATCCTTAGAGCACAATGACATTTATCTAAGCCAAATGTGAATGAGCTCCTGGATCTTTCTGTAGTGTGTTAGTAAATGTAGATAAAGACACACTTAGGGATTTACTGACTGCTAGTCTCTGAGGCAGATGGACTGGTATCAGCGACCTTACGACCTACGGGCCTGGGGCAGAGTTACTGTGAAAGTAATGAAGTTTCAGTAGAAAGGGGAACGGCTGCGTACCCTGGGGTCCGCCCAGTGTTTCTGTGGGCACGCCCACCATTTTTGTGGGCACGCCCATTAAGTCGCCTATTGAATTATAGAGATTGACCTTTAACACCCGCTTAATGCTATATTGCCCCTAGAAATCAATCACACGGACACATCTTATCACTAAGACACATCCTTTCAGCAGCCACTTGCCAACTCGCAGCTGATTGGAAACAGCCCCTTCCGCCCACCCTTGCCTCTGTCATATCCAGGGTCTGGACAGTTCATCGAATGGAATTTATTACAAGTATCATCAGACATTCCTCTAAATCCTTTGAAAAAGTTTGGGGTCCCTGGTTATCCTATTTTGGGGGCATCTCACCCTTCATTTAAAACTTTTAATTTTTTGTCCTTCTCCCTTATCTCTGGTTTTCTCTTTTCCTTTCCTCGCTCTTTTCTCCTTCCTTTCCTCTAAATGGTTCTAGCCGCACCAATCACCTCCTCCACCTAACCCCCCTACCCCCCATGACCTCTGGTTCTTTTAATTGTGTTTTATTGTTTAGCAAAATGTATCCTAAAACCAGGTCTTGTGGTGTCGCACACAACTTGTTGATGGTCATCTATAAAATGATCATGTATATTCTTTCTTCTTATTCATGTTGGTTCGCTGACTATGTGCTTGAATACGCTTGGACATCTTGATAATGTTTCTGTACCAATTTGTGACCCCTGGTGACCTCTAATAAAAATACCATTGGGGAAAGAAAAAAAGACACGGACAACAGCTGCTAAGTTACACGGTCACGGATATTTATTAACTGGTATGACCCTATCTGTAACGGGATGGCTAGGAAAGCGACTGGAGACCAGCTCCGGTCAATGGGTGTTAATAATGGTGGCGAGTAGAATGCCCCAAATTATAACATGGGCGATGAACGCCCCATCTATCTAAAGGTATAGGCTGCGCTGTGACGATCTCACCGCCCCTTCTATGGCATGGCGAGGACACTTCCAGGAAGTGCAGAAGGTCCCCCCGCGGAGGCAGGACTCACCAGCCGCCCTGGCAAAGGGGGGCAATACCGCACAGCGACCACCTGTACCTCAACTTGACCGCTGGTGAGAGCGCCTTCCAGACGAATTTAAATAAATAATTTATAAAAGCCAAATTAGGTGATGGCCAACAGCAAGGGAAAGAGAGGGTGGAAATTCCAGGACTCAAAGAGGAAGTAGCATCATAGGACTCCCCTTATATAGCACTGCACAAGCTACCACCCCTTAGCTGCCTAACTGGCTAATCCACCAACAACAAATGCCTAAAAGGTGCCCACACACACTAGAAAGATCTGTGATCTTAGATGTGCACATAAATTAGCAAATTTGGTAACATCTTTACCAAAGACTGCTCTTAAGATCCCTTGGGTGATATTTAATACAAATATTAAGCCAGCTACAGGACCAGTCACTCTGTAGCCTTGATAAAGACAGCAGCTTGCTGTAGAAACGCGTTGGCTGAGGAGTGACTGTTCTTATTTCAACCTGGGTTGTGGCATTTCCCACTCCCAGCCACCACCCAGGTATTTTACTTCATTTTACTTGTTTTTAAAACTTTCCTGTTGTTGTCTATATTAAATATTTTGTGTGACCCTAAAAACGGTCTTCACTTTATTTCTCTGGGGAAATAAAAAACACATACAATATGTCATGAGAGGGATCTTGGAGCAAAATTGGTGATTAACCCCAAAAAGATACCTTGATGCGCTTATAGGCCGGGATGTATCAACGCTTACCGCTGCGCTGACATCCCGTTTTCGCATCCGCAGTGCCCTCGCTTAATGTATTAATAAAGTTTCGCAATTTTGAACACAAAAAACTCAGCCGGTTTTAAGTATCGCAGAGTTTCCGGTGCGGCTAACATTTGCATTGTGTTCAATGCAAGGTGATGCGCTGTGGAATGTATTAACATTCGTAGCGCAATGATCATCCCTGGTTTTGTTCGCCAAGTCTTTGTGGCGTTATACACTGTTGTGCCATATTAAATTAAATATATAAGGTAATTTTATTGTTTATATAATATATTGTTGGGTCAAAGGAGTTGGGAGGCACCAGAAGGTGAGGTGGGAGGGGCAAGATGGTGGGATGGGAGGCACTTTGGGTGGAGGTAGAGGCACCAGAGGGTGGGATGGGAGAGGCAGTTTTGCTGGAGGTGGGAGGCACCAGAGGGCGAGGTATGAGGCATGTTAGGGCTTGGTGTGTAGGATGAGGTGTGAGGCTTATTATGGTGCAGAGCATGCAATTTTAAGAACAGAAATATATAAATATATTTTAGTATATATTTGTTGAATATTTTAAAAAATATACATGTGCGTCCCCCTGCATCCTTTGTGGATTTGTGGATTGCGCATGACAGGAAAATCAAACTACATTGCGCATGCGCAGAAAGGAAAAAAAAAACCGATAACTATCCGGAGGAGGCCGCCGATTACGCAACATATTAGAAAAGTGAAAAAAATAATACATGACACGGACAGACCCGCAAAACGGCGGCGAAACAACCACGATAAATAAACGGTAACTGCACCTTACACCCGCGAATATTGATACATCCCGGCCTTAACACCTTATTGGCTGTAAGTACGGTACTCAACACTGTTAAAAAGGGAATCCACACCTTTGGTGATACCCCCTAAAAGATACCTTGATGAGCACGGTAATATTATCTCTCCTGTGAGTTTTGGTACGCCCCTAGAGGTTCCTACTGTACCCTCATTAATAAAGTATACATAAGTTATTACAACACATTTTTTTCCTTTTTTCCGTATTTCACACGATCCATATTCACCAGCACAAGTGAAAATTTGATGTGATGGGACCAAAAGAGACCGTTATAGACGTGTAAAGTTTATTATTCTAGTGAGTCCGGTACGCAGTTCCCACCCTTCAAATCTCTATACCATGCACATTGGGAGATCTTTTAAAAGAAACCTTTATGCACGGGATCTCGCAAAAATCTTTGTGAGTTTGGTCGCCTATAGCTACCACTTTCCTTTTACTTTAAACCATTTATTCACCACGAAATTTCTGACAGTTCGATTTTGATTTAATTCCATGACACACGAATACCACATCGTTTGATCGATTCACCCTCTTTTGGAGTCAAGCGCCATCACCGTTGTTCTCTCGAACCCGATATTTAATACCGCCCGAATTCAGGGGCAGTGCGTGATGTCCACCGAACTCGGACGGTTTTTAAAGGGGAATTAACTTACAAGGCATGGTTTTGACTTGTAAGTTAATTCCCCTTAAAAAAAACGTCCGAGTTCGGCGGACATCTTGCACTACCGCTGAACTCGGGCGCCCCAGGTGCGTTCCTATGGATCTTTTGCCAAACCTCCTAATCCCTCATGCAGCATTTAAAATCAGAAGATTTAGCAAAACATCCCAGGCAACGCGCATCTGATCGACATCGGACGATTTTGCGGTAAAAATTGTCCGATCGGTCGGAAATCGACCAATCGACAAAAAAATCATGCTAGTGTGTGGACACCTATAGGTATCTACCTAGCAACAAGCGTGCAGAGACAGTTAGATTTGGGTGAGTTATTTTGTTTCTGTGCAGGGTAAATACTGGCTGCTTTATTTTTACACTGCAATATAGATATCACTTTGAAGTAAAACCCCACCAAAATCTAACTCTCTCTACACAAGTTACATCTGCCCCACCTGCAGTGCACATGGTTTTGTCCATTTGAGAAGGAACTTGCCTTTGAGAGTGAACCAGAATAAGGGCCATAGACACAGATGAAAAAAGGCTGCGACTCTGTGGCGCCCCCCCAGGCCCCTAATACACCTCACAGTGCGTTTTACAGTAAAGCTTCACCGAGCAGAAACCATTATAACAAACTGTCTCAGGCAATGGCATGCTGGTACTTGTAGTTCCACAACAGCTGGAGAATCACAGATTGCGGCTCAAGGCAATTAAGTAGCGACAAAAACAATGTAAGGATCTGGGATTACTGAAGTATGAAAATGACTTGTTAATGTAGGAATTCTGTACAGCTGAGATAGCATTACCCAAGGTGAATTATAAGTCATTGCCCAACATCTCTTTTTGTCTCCCCCACCCAAAGCGGCAGGAAATTTCTTTGCAGCAGATCACACTGCGTGTCATATACCGGCGGCAGGACAGACAGAACCACAGGATAAAACCGCTAATAGCCAGGAATGGAGAATATTCCCAGTAAAAGGATTTAATGACAAATATTCCTGTAAATTGCCTTAGTTATAAATGTTATACCAAAACCGAGCAAAGAAAATGACATTAAAACTATTATGTAAATGGCACATCTGGTACTAATGACTTTTTAGGACGGGTACAGTCTAGGAAGCTTATACTTTGGGAACAGCGACAAATGATGTTTTGATGTTGCTGGTATCCTCTCAGCCCTGTGGGACCAGAGATGGATGTAGGTCCCCCAGCAGGTACACTGCTGCCACCTTAATTAATGTGTAGCAAGCAGTGGTCATATTGACAGAGGTCCCGAGAGGCAGCATAGAAGATATAAAGAAAGTGGATCCAGAACTAGGCCTGGAACATAGAGAACACGTCAATTACATGAAAGTCTTCTCAGACACCCCGGGCACCTGCACAAAGGTCAGGAAGGGACTTGTATTAACGGCTCTCTGGATTTGCCCATCTTGTTGTTCGCTAGTTAACTCTGATCTGTTCTGTCCTGGCTGGGGGGGGGGGGGGGGGGGAGGGGGGCTTCAGGTGTTACTGGTGGATATGACGGACGCAGCATAGAAGCTGGTAGTGGGCATCATTTTAGGTGGCGCCTCCTGTGTCATCTGTAGAGACCTTTGTACCTTCTTGACAAGCTGCACTGCAGATGGGGCATGTGTAAAATGTGCTGAGAGATTCATGTATGATAGTCCTAGAAAAGGTATGTTGTGCCACACACTGCCTCTCACTGCCATTCTCTGCCCATCACCCACTGCCTCTCACTGCCATTCTCAGCCCATCACCCACTGCCTCTCCCTGTCACCCTCTGTGGCCCATCACACACTGCCTCTCCCTGTCACCCTCTGCCCATTGCCCACTGGCTCTCCTTGTAACCCTCTGCTGCCGATAACACACTGCCTCTCCCTGTCACCCTCTGCTGCCCATCACACACTGCTTCTCCCTGTCACCCTCTGCTGCCCATCACCCACTGCCTCTCCCTGTCACCCTCTGCTGCCCATCACCCACTGCCTCTCCCTGTCACCCTCTGCTTATCACCCACTCCTCTACCTGTCAGTTTCTGCTGCCCATAACCCCACTCCTTCTCCCTGTCACCCTCTGCTGCCCATCTCCCCACTCCTTCTCCCTGTCACCCTCTGCTGCCCATCACCCGCTACCTCTGCCTGCCACCTACTGTCTCTCCCTCTTTCCATCACACTCATCCACTCCCTGTCACCTACTGCCTCTGCCTCTCACCTTCTCCCTGTCATCCTCTGCATTCTCAACCACCGGCTTTCCCTGTAACCCTCTTCTGCCCATCACCTACTGTCTCTGCCCATCACCTACTACCTCTCCATGTCATCCTCTGTCTGTCACCCACTGCCTCTCCCTGTCACCTTCTGCTGTCACTCACTGTCTCAACCTCCCCCATCACAACCACCCACTGCTTGTCACCCACTGCCTCTCCCTGTCAGCCACTGCCTGTCACCCACTGCCTCTCCCTGTCATCCTCTGCCCATCACATCTGCCTCTCCCTGTCATCCTCTCCCTGTCACCCTCTGCCCCATCCTGTCATCCTCTCCCTGTCACCCACTGTCTGTCACCCACTGCCTCTCCTTGTCAATCTCTCCCTGTCACCCACTGCATCTCTCTGTCAGCCATTGCCTGTCACCCACTGCCTTTCCCTATCACCCTCTTCCCATCACATCTGCCTTTCCCTGTCACCTTCCACCATCACCCACTGTCTCTTCCTCTCTCCATCACACTCACCCATTCCCTATCACAGGGGTGGGGAACCTCAGGCCCTGGGGCCGTATGCGGCCCCCGTAGCCGTTTGAGTGGCCCTCCCACCCACCAGACGGCTTTACCAGGAGTCAAGTAGAGGGGAATTCTCACGAGAGTTCGGTAGTTCTTGCAAGATTCCTCTTAATCAACAGCAACTGGAGACTGTCAGTCCTATTCAGCAGCAGCCGCCGGAGCGTGGGACGGCTGCAGCAGGACAATTTATAAGAGACATTTTTACTTATGGCCCCCGAAGGATTTTTTCCCCATACAAATGGCCCTTGGCACAAAAAAGGTTCCCCACCCCTGCCCTATCACCTACTCCCTCTCCCTTTCATCTAAATGTAGGGTTATTGTTCTGAATTGTTATCGGGCAGAGGGAGGCCCTTCCCATTGAGTCTGTCCCAGGCCGTACAATTTTCTCTACAGGGGTAATGTCCTATTTGTGGACCACCCAGTCACTAATATGTAATGTTCAGTCTGCATGGGGGTCCTGTAATATTTGGGTGCCAATGCTATGTTACCTACTACCCATACTCCATTAGTGGCATATGCTTATTTCTAGAGGTTATTATAAGCTGCCATATCCAGTAACATAATTATTTCCAAGTGTTATTGTGTAAATTGAAGTTAGCATTTAAGCTATGTTGTATAGATTATTTCAGACGGTCGGCTTGATGGTACAGTCAATATAACACATTGATCCGACTCTATTATGTATTCTAAGAATGAACTAAAACGTCTTTTGGAAGTTTCACAAATGGTCTGTAATAAAGTTCACCTTAACCAGAGAGGGGCTTCGCTGAGCACCTAATGCAATACCTGGGGACTGCAGGCAACAGCGCTCAGTGTGCAGAAAAGCCTGGGTACTGGGGGGCATGGCCACACCCCTTCAAAATAAATTTTGTTTGGTAACTCTGATTAAATTATGCTACCATTTCATTTTTGCATCAGTCAAAGAGTAACTGAAACTTTTCTAAGACTGATAGGATAGTGTGAGTGTGTGATAAAAGTTGGGGGGGGGGGGGGGTAATTTTTAGGTGGTTTCACAGCCACAAGTCATGCATCTCCAAGCGGGCCTTCCCCTGACTCATGCCCCTTACTGTACATGTCATTTTTTTACCCAAAAAATTCATCTTGTTCATAAAAGAATGCAATTAGCCAAAGAAGCAGCTTCTGCTGATTAAAATGACATTCAGCATGCCTATATTCTGTATGTAATTGTGATTGAATCTACATAAAAAAATGTGATGCTACAGTGTTTCCAGCCAAACAGTGTAACATATTATGTATGTCACATACAATGATATGCAGCATGCCTACATTCTGGGCCTCTATCTGCATATCAATTGATGGGCCTGATTCATACCTGTTCGCTAAGCAGCAAATATTCACTGTCTAGCGAGAAGGTAAACACCACCCCGCCGAATGCATGCCCGCCGCCAACCAAATCCCCTTACACATCCACTCGCACGCAGCTGCAAGAAGGAGAAATCAATCGATGGTCACTCACCATCGGATGATTTCTCTAGCCTTCGCTCTGAAAAGCAAGTCTATACTTACTGATCTGAATCGCCCTCTATGTTTCAGTGTTTAGCAGGAAACCACTTTAGCATAACATTTCCTATGCACATACAGTCACACAGAATAGAGGCATGCTGCATATCATTTTAATCAGCAGAAGCTGCTTCTGCATGTAGTTACATTCCTTTGTAAATAAAGGGTTTTCTGCAGGGCAAAGGTGCACAAATGACGTCTGACGTTCAGAAATGTGTTATCTCACAAAAAACAACAACGTACAGTACGTCCTTCACAAAATGGGCTACGCTATGTGCAAAAAGGGAAAAAGAGGTGTACTGTGCATTTTCTTTTCATCTGTTTTATTTTATTAATCTTTAAAAAAGACCCCCATATTAGCCCTTATTCTGATTGAGTCGGACGGCTCCGTGTGCGGTCAGACGGCCTATGTTTGGTATTTACGCATGTGCGGAGGCGTATCTGCGCATGTGTGAACGCCTCGCGCGTCCGAACACGGTGTGAGGTCCGTGCAGAAAACAATCGTACAGGACCATCCGAGCAGGGGGTGGAGAGGGGCGTGAAGGGCTGTTTGGGCTCATTACCATATGTGTACGCCCCTGACTGTAAATACGTTTATTTGATTTAAGATTTATGGGCGTTCCCATTAAACTGCTGGGTGTACGTATGGTAATGCGCCCCTGACGCACGTGTGGGGGGCGAACATATGACATAGCCGGATGCCAGCTGCCCGCCCATATCCCTGCTTTCATACGGAAAAATGTCCGAGTGGTTTTGAGCACTCGGTGCTGCCTGACCGCTCGTTACATCATTCGATGGTCGGCGACCACCGCAGGATGGGGGAGGTTCCCACAGATTGAGGAGGTGTTCACATGAAACATCCACTCGCGGTCCGTATGCTCGGCGTCTTACCGCATTCGGACAGTGTGAGCGATCCATACGGTAGGCGGGGCTAAGAACACTCGGTTCCTGTCCGAAATACGCATATGTCCGAATCAACTAGAATAAGGGCCAAAATCCCTACAAAAACTAGTCACAAATGGAAATCTCATGTGTAGCATAAATCTTAAATCAAATAAACGTATTTACAGTCAGAGGGACAAACCTGTCATATACAGTATGTGTCACATCAGGGTAAATTATTCACCAACGCCTCATTAATATTAATAAAGACATAATTCTGGGGTCAATCTCATGTCATCCAAATGTCATCTCCCGCCGCACAGCTGCAAGCCCTTCATATCAGCCGCAGCGGCAGACAAGTTAACACCTCCTGATTTCTGAAATCATTTCTCTCCTCTTTTAACCGTCATGTAATAACGTTCTCTCTCAGTTCCTACGTTCTGTCTGTTTATCCGTTCCCATTAATCTACCCCCTCCGAGCTCTGCCGGGTTTTTTTTTTTTTTTTATTCTTTCACTTGTCACTTCCATTTTCAAGTGTCATAAGAGAAGAATAACTGTGTGGTAACCGTGTAATTACATTCAGTTAGAACACCGCCGATTATATTCATTGGAAAGTTGCTTGTTCGCATAGTTTCTTGTGAGGGGGGATGGGATCGAGCAGCCGTATTTGCAGAGCATTGAACGCCAGGAGAGATTCCAGTGCTGCGGCAATTTAGGGACGATTGTAGATGGAGGAGGTGTTCACATGAAACATCCACTCGCGGTCTGTACGCAGGAACGACTGCGCTTTTCTCGTGTCCTTCTCCGATATCTGTGCTATGTGGAGAGCAGAAACGGTTCTCATCAACCGGATACAAATACAATAACATCTTGTGGTTTAGAGACTTGGATTTGCCTTTTTGTTGCTGCTGCCCAGGGTACGAGGCGGTTTGGGCACATGCCTGCCCACTGTCGAATCTAGAACAGGGAGTGGTCCCAGATTCAACTACTCCTGTAGTAGGGACCCTCACGCCACCTCGCACCGAAAAGGGTGTGTGGCCTCACAAAAAGGAGATGGCACACCCGCAAGCCACGCCCCCATTTTTGCCTCATTGCTCTGTGAGCTGCTGGCGATGCCCCCAAATTCTCTCTCCCGGCGAACAGACTGCTGCAATAATAATATGTATATGAGCCAGAAACATATTAGCAGCACCATCTCCACAGGACCCCAAATTACAGTGCTCCTCTAATATCTATTAACACTATTTTTCAGTAACCAGGCTCGGCCAGGGGGGAACAGACTGTGGCCGACACACAAACACAGTTGACTTACTATTTCTTTGTGTGCCACCGCAGACTGCAGCTCGGTAGCAGCCTAGAACCCGAGCACCAGTGCCGCCTGACAGGATGTGTGGGGTGATTGCAATCTGCAGATCGCCAACTGCCTGCCAAGGATCGGAGCGGAGCTGCATGAGCCGTGACTCATGCGCTCCGCAAAGGAGGAGCCTCGTGGCCGCGCATGTGCAGCGGCCCTCCTGGCAGCCATTTTAGTTGCTGCCAAATGGGAGCGACCGCAGTCTGTGTAGTGGTCCTGCAAGTGCAGTAAGCAGCCGGTTCTGGTAGCATTTGGGTGGGCCAGGCCACTGGTGGAATGTTCGGTGCACCCAGGGGCAGATTGGGACTCAAAACCGGGCCGGGAGCGGGGAGGGTGGCGTCGGTGGTAGTGATGCACGCCCGGGGGGGGGGGGGAGTGGTGGCAGCGGCCTGAAGGGGGGGGGCGGGTGTCGGCCAGCAGTCCTCCCGCGGCCCAGCCAGCCCAGGGGCGAGTGCTACCAGCCCTTTTTAATGAGTTTTGGCCCAGCCCAACGGGAAATGGCCCGGTTTCCCTGGGGGCCAATCCGCCCCTGGATGCATCCCCGAACCACCCCTTATGTGTCTGCCTTAAGCTCCTGGCTTTCTGTTCTCTCCACGGTTGTGACACTGTCAGTGAACAGATGGTCTTGCTAAAGGGGGATGTGTCCAATTTTGCAGTGCTGGTGGAGGGGCTATGGTCTATCCTGCATGCAGAAAGATCAGCGACCAATCGTTAGCGGTGCACCAATCAGTTCATGTGTACGCGCGATGAACGATTTGGTAAAGCTGATTGACTGGATCCCTCTCTCCTCCACCATCATAAAAGATCAATCGTTTATGTACAATCGTTTGACACAAATCATTTGTCCAGGAGTTCTGATGTAATCATTAACGAGATTGGATCGTTCTCTAAATCTTTCCGTGTGTACGCACCTTTAGTCATGTAGACAAACGTCTCCTCGTGCAATCGTGAGACCTGTCACCGCAAGGATATTACATGCTGATGGTTGACGTCAGCTTATATCGCTGGACACAGGGAACACTGAGTCATCTAAAATTGGAACTGGAGCTGCCCCCTGCAGCCTAGCCAGCCAGCGAATAGACCATATGCATAACTAATACTGCAATACCCGTGCGGTAGATATATATATATATAAGCATTGCTGTGACCAGCCACATTCAGAAGTGCCAGAACCTTAATACGTTTTATCCATTTACAATAATATACCCAATGTTCTGATAATAAAAAATACGTTCTTGCAATAAGTTATTTCTTCCCATTTTCATGCGGGGGAGTCACAGCCCCCGTACAGTCACAAAACATATGTGCTGCGCGTTTGCAATATTTTATTTGTCTGGTAGAAAATACCAGCAGCCGAGAAAAAGAGACACTGACAGCAACATCATCAGCACAAACACTGAGTACTGATAGGACACCTGCTGCTAGCACAGCGCAGGAGAGATCTCTGGCACATTCGCCGGGGCTGTGAGATACGCTTTCTGTCTGCACAGATTTTGGGAATTGGTTTGTACCATGTGAGGGCTGCAGCGTTCAATAGAATTTTGGAAGCAATCATTTATTTCTGCCTGTATAGTTATTACATTGACTGAACTTCTAAAGGGAAAATTTACTAGGTGGCGGTTTTAATAGGGTTTTGTCAACCGCCTTCGAGGTCCATCTGTCTTAAGTGGGGACACATTAGACGTTGCTAAAGATTCGATATTGTGCGTACACAATGAGCGATTGTACAAAAGATATCAGTGACAGCATATAGGAATATAGCTGTCGGTGATGATGCCATCAGATTGAGCTGCGTGTACGACAGAGGACATCGCTAATAACATGCGGGGATGATATAGGGTCTGGTTCGGTAAGGATCGCTTATTTTTATTTATTTATTACCAGTTATTTATATAGCGCACACATATTCCGCAGCGCTTTACAGAGACTATTCGAACACTCACATCAGTCCCTGCCCCAGAGGAGCTTACACTCTATATTCCCTACTGCCACACAGACATTCTAGGGTTAATGTGTTGGGAGCCAAGTAACCTATCATTATATTTTAGTATTGTGGGAGTAAAATGCAGTACCCGGAGGTACGGGGAGAGTATAGAAACTCCGCACAGTTAGGGCCATGGTGGGAATCGAACCCATGACCTCAGTGCTGTGAGGCAGTAATGTAACCATTACACCGTACCGTACTGCCCCGTATATATATAACACATGGTGGGGATAGAACCCATGACCTCAGCGCTGTGAGGCAGTAATGTAACCATTACACCATCCGTACTGCCCCGTATATATAACACATGGTGGGGATAGAACCCATGACCTCAGTGCTGTGAGGCAGTAATGTAACCATTACACCATTCGTGCTGCCCCGTATATATAACACATGGTGGGGATAGAACACATGACCTCAGTGCTGTGAGGCAGTAATGTAACCATTACACCATTCGTGCTGCCCCGTATATATAACACATGGTGGGGATAGAACCCATGACCTCAGCGCTGTGAGGCAGTAATGCTAATCATTACACCATCCGTGCTGCCCCGTATATATAACACATGGTGGGAATAGAACCCATGATATCAGCGCTGTGAGGCAGTAATGCTAACCATTACACCATCCGTGCTGCCCCGTATATATAACACATGGTGGGGATAGAACCCATGACCTCAGTGCTGTGAGGCAGTAATGTAACCATTACACCGTCCGTACTGCCCCGTATATATAACATATGGTGGTGATAGAACCCATGACCTCAGTGCTGTGAGGCAGTAATGCTAACCATTACACCGTCCGTACTGCCCCGTATATATAACACATGGTGGGGATAGAACCCATGACCTCAGTGCTGTGAGGCAGTACTGCTAACCATTACACCGTCCGTGCTGCCCCGTATATATAACACATGGTGGTGATAGAACCCATGACCTCGGCGCTGTGAGGCAGTAATGTAACCATTACACCGTCCGTACTGCCCCGTATATATAACACATGGTGGGGATAGAACCCATGACCTCAGCGCTGTGAGGCAGTAATGCTAATCATTACACCGTCCGTACTGCCCCGTATATATAACACATGGTGGTGATAGAACCCATGACCTCAGTGCTGTGAGGCAGTAATGCTAACCATTACACCGTCCGTACTGCCCCGTATATATAACACATGGTGGGGATAGAACCCATGACCTCAGTGCTGTGATGCAGTAATGTAACCATTACACCATCCGTACTGCCCTGTATATATAACACATGGTGGGGATAGAACCCATGACCTCAGCGCTGTGAGGCAGTAATGCTAATCATTACACCGTCCGTACTGCCCCGTATATATAACACATGGTGGGAATCGAACCCATGACCTCAGCGCTGTGAGGCAGTAATGTAACCATTACACCGTCCGTACTGCCCCGTATATATAATACATGGTGGGGATAGTACTCATGACCTCAGCGCTGTGAGGCAGTAATGCTAATCATTACACCATCCATGCTGCCCCGTATATATAACACATGGTGGGAATAGAACCCATGATATCAGCGCTGTGAGGCAGTAATGCTAACCATTACACCATCCGTGCTGCCCCGTATATATAACACATGGTGGGGATAGAACCCATGACCTCAGTGCTGTGAGGCAGTAATGTAACCATTACACCGTCCGTACTGCCCCGTATATATAACACATGGTGGGGATAGAACCCATGACCTCAGTGCTGTGAGGCAGTACTGCTAACCATTACACCGTCCGTACTGCCCCGTATATATAACACATGGTGGGGATAGAACTCATGACCTCAGCGCTGTGAGGCAGTAATGCTAATCATTACACCGTCCGTACTGCCCCGTATATATAACACATGGTGGGGATAGAACCCATGACCTCAGCGCTGTGAGGCAGTAATGTAACCATTACACCGTCCGTACTGCCCCGTATATATAACACATGGTGGGGATAGAACCCATGACCTCAGTGCTGTGAGGCAGTAATGTAACCATTACACCGTCCGTACTGCCCCGTATATATAACACATGGTGGGGATAGAACCCATGAACTCAGTGCTGTGAGGCAGTAATGCTAACCATTACACCATCCGTACTGCCCTGTATATATAACACATGGTGGGGATAGAACCCATGACCTCAGCGCTGTGAGGCAGTAACGCTACCCGCTACACCATCCATACTGCCCCGTATATATAACACATGGTGGGGATAGGACCCATGAACTCAGTGCTGTGAGGCAGTAATGTAACCATTACACCGTCCGTATTGCACCGTATATATAACACATGGTGGGGATAGAACCAGTGGCAGATTCAGGGGGGGGGGGCACCCGGACACGTCGTGTCCCGTCCCGTGTCCCATCCCCCCCTTTTGTAGCTGAGGACCAGGGCTTTCCAACGAGCCCAGCCCTGTGTCTCTAGCCCCCCGGGAACCGGAGATATCGCCTGGCAAAGCTGTAACGTTTTTTCCCCATAGGATAATATGGGACCCGTCAATTCCGACCCCCACCCGGTTCCGACGGCTGCCAGTTCCCGCCCTGGCATCACAGAAGCTTAATTTCATGGCTGTTCATGTTCTTTGAGGGCAGATTACTCTGGAACCAAACGTTCCAGTTTCACTGGACCAAAATCATTCAAAGCCCACTCAAAAGTTCTTCAATATAATACTTCTCTCATGTAAATGGATCAGTTGCTTCCAAAGATATAGCCGGTTAAATGAGATAAATAATTAAAGGGGGGGGGGGGGGGGTTTCTCTCTCCCTCACACCAGAAAATGCAGGGACTAGGCTGGTGTAAAAGGGGCCAAACTGGGAATGCATTTTCTGGTGTGAAAGGGGTATTATTTCAAATAGCCGGGACCTGCAGTGCTCTGAATACAGCCAGGCTCTGCCACTGTCAGTGGCTATCACTTCTGCCTGGCGGCGGCTGTCCCCCATTTACCGCAAGCATGTATTCCCCCTTGGCAATGAACATGTAATCCCACATGGCAACGAGCATGGAACCTCTGGCAATGAGCATGGAACCCTTGGCAATGAGCATGTAGATAAGCAGCACTTATGTAGCATAATTTTTAATAGGCATTATGGTGTTTGGCATAATACATAATGGACATAATGGCGTGTAACTTAACGTGTAATGGACATTATGGTGTAAATGTTTAATGCGCGCCTTTGGTGGACAATGTCCCTGTTTATGAAGCGTATTGTGAATTTTGGCTTACTCTGTGTGGCATTATGTGAAATTTGGCTCAATATATGTGGCATTATGTGAATTTTGGCTCAATCAGTGTGGCATTATGTGAATTTTGTCTCAATCTGTGTGGCATTATGTGAATTTTGGCTCAATCCATGTGGCATTATGTGAATTTTGTCTCAATCCGTGTGGCATTATGTGAATTTTGGCTCAATCCGTGTGGCATTATGTGAATTTTGGCTCAATCCATGTGGAATTATGTGAATTTAGTTTCATTCCATTTGGCATCATGTGTAAGGGGGAAGTATAAAGGTATTTTGTTGCATAATGTGTAGAAGTTGTATATGGTGTTGTAGACTACACTCAAGGACACACCTCTGTTGAGTGGCCACACCCCTTTTCCGGAGCGCATCTTCGGCGCGCGTACAACTACATCCTTCGCTTTTGTCGCCATGGTGGGCCTTCGTACTTTAAATGCCAGCGCCTATTTTTAATCCCATTCCCACCCTCTCTCTGCCGCTCTCTTAGCATGTACACTGGCACCACTAACACGCCCCTCCCCCACCTAAACCCTCTTTTATCATGGTGCCCCCCCTGTCATTTTATCCTGTATTCGCCCCTGGATAGAACCCATGACCTCAGTGCTGTGAGGCAGTAATGCTAACCATTACACCATCCGTACTGCCCCGTATATATAACACATGGTGGGGATAGAACCCATGACCTCAGCACTGTGAGGCAGTAATGCTAACCATTACAACATCCGTACTGCCCCGTATATATAACACATGGTGGGAATAGAACCCATGACCTCAGTGCTGTGAGGCAGTAATGCTAACCATTCCACCATCCGTACTGCCATGTATATATATAACACATGGTGGGGATAGAACCCATGACCTCAGTGCTGTGAGGAAGTAATGCTAACCATTACACCGTCAGTACTGCCCGTATATATAACACATGGTGGTGATTGAACCCATGACCTCAGCGCTGTGAGGCAGTAATGCTGACCATTACACCGTCCGTACTGCCCCGTATATATAACACATGGTGGGGATAGAACCCATGACCTCAGCGCTGTGAGGCAGTAATGCTAACCATTACACCATCCGTACTGCCCCGTATATATAACACATGGTGGGAATAGAACCCATGACCTCAGTGCTGTGAGGCAGTAATGCTAACCATTCCACCATCCGTACTGCCATGTATATATATATAACACATGGTGGGGATAGAACCCATGACCTCAGTGCTGTGAGGCAGTAATACTAACCATTACACCGTCCGTACTGCCCCGTATATATAACACATGGTGGGGATAGAACCCATGACCTCAGTGCTGTGAGGCAGTAATACTAACCATTACACCATCCATACTGCCCCGTATATATAACACATGGTGGGAATAGAACCCATGACCTCAGCGCTGTGAGGCAGTAATGCTAACCATTACACCGTCAGTACTGCCCGTATATATAACACATGGTGTGGATAGAACCCATGACCTCAGCGCTGCGAGGCAGTAATGCTGACCATTACACTGTCCGTACTGCCCGTATATATAACACATGGTGGGGATAGAACCCATGACCTCAGTGCTGTGAGGCAGTAATGCTAACCATTACACCGTCCGTACTGCCCCATATATATAACACATAGTGGGAATAGAACCCATGACCTCAGTGCTGTGAGGCAGTAATGTAACCATTACACCGTCCGTTCTGCCCTGTATATATAACACATGGTGGGGATAGAACCCATGACCTCAGTGCTGTGAGGCAGTTATACTAACCATTACACTATCCCTACTGCCCCGTATATATAACACATGGTGGGGATAGAACCCATGACCTCAGCGCTGTGAGGCAGTAATGCTAACCATTACACCGTCCGTACTGCCCGTATATATAACACATGGTGGGGATAGATCCCATGACCTCAGCGCTGTGAGGCAGTAATGCTAACCATTCCACCATCCGTGATGCCCATTAATGTATATTGTATGTACTGTTATGTGTATGTTTATTTATTTAATTGTATAACCTTTATTATCTCCTTATTGAACAATGGGCCTTATTTTGGTTCACTCTTTCTGACAAAATACTTCTTAGATGGACAAAACCATGTGCACTGCAGGGGGGCAGATGTAACATGTGCAGAGAGAATTAGATTTGGGTGAGTTATTTTGTTTCTGTGCAGGGTAAATACTGGCTACTTTATTTTTACACTTCAATATAGATCTCACTTTGAAGTAAAACCCCACCCAAATCTAATTATCTCTGCACATGTTACATCTGCCCCACCTGCAGTGCACATGGTTTTGTCTATCTAAGAAGGATTTTGTCAGAAAGAGTGAACCAAAATAAGGCCCAAAGTTATCCATGACAACAGTGCTCTTTTGAATGCTTTATTTGGTTTTCGTTAATGCTTTTTTTGTTGCCAGGGGTAACCACATCAACATACAGAAAGACACAAAAACATTGCCCTTTTGGCTTTTGATGTATAGCCACCATAAAGGTGATTTTATCGCATACCGTGTTATTTTAGTCTCTTCCATAGCAGGAATGACGGCGTCTAATCTGCTGTTTGTGCTCAGTTTATGTTTCCTCTCCAGCACAAATAGCAGCTCTGTCGGGGGTCAATGTTTTGTTGGCAAATTATCGTTATGCTGGCACAAGGTATCATTATCTCATATGAGTGGAGGGCCGTGCCGCGGGGGGCTTATTCTCCGCTATGTACTTTTGTAGTCAACAATGAGAAAGGGGCGTCGGAGGCATAACACAAAATAGCAATGTATAGAGAACTCATCAAATTCATCAACAGAGGCAGCCCCTCGGTGGTCCCAGGCGGCTGGGACATGACACAATGGAGCCATGCGGAACATTTTAGGCGCCACACGCGGCGGCAATGTTACTGCGTGTCAGTCTCATGAGTGGCGCTGACATGCCGGCTTTCACTTTATTTGCAGCACGTGTTCCTATGCATTTTTAACCCTATGTAGTGTTTCGACCTACCGCTGTTTTATAGCAAGGAAGATTCAAAGATGCAAAACACCAGTTTTGACAATTGGGACGATTCAGACCTCCGGCCATGTCCGAATTCGGATGTGCAGGGCCGGCTGTGACCGCGAGCGCCTTTGGGAAATTTTTTTTCCCTTGGCAAGGCTCTCGCAGCCTGATTGACAGGCAGGGGCGTGCCTGGGTGGACCCCTAGTGTTTCATGGGCGCGCATACAAAAAGGGTGGGAATGTCCATAGAAAATATAGGAGTGGCCAAGCAAACGCAGGTGTTCATTTGTCTGCTTAGGGCAGAGCATAATGTTGGCATCCACCGCAATTTCGCTTAAACCCCAGCAGCCACCAAGTGACTCACGCGGCGGCTGTGAGCAACAGGGATAGGAGGAGAAATATTCCGATGGTAAGTAACAATCGAAGGAATTCTCCTCGGTGCGGGCGCTAGCCAACCTTTCTTACCCGTACACATCCGTTAGCAGCCCTGCACAGGGGCTTGGGTGGTGGAAAGCGCGTGTTCAGCGGGGGGTGGCGTTATCCTGCTCATTCAGCTCTGTACATACACAGCCCAGCAAGCGTTTCACTAACTTATCAGATGGCCACAAATGGGGCCAGTTACAGATGCAAAGTTTGCCTGTGGGAACCTAAGCTATCTTCAGATGACGCTGGTTACTAGAGGATAAAAAGATGGATCTGATCAAGACTCTGCCACCTTCGACTCTGCGTTTCCTCCGGCAGTGCGCGCGGCCAACAGTAGTAGGTATTGCGGGGACGAATGCTTTTCAGGGTAACACCCCCCATTCTCAACTGTGACGCAGTGTGTAAAGTAATGATTATATCTACTTTACACTTGCGCTCGACCCATCCCGCATGTACGCATATGGGTACTGCGACATAGCAAGCAACACACTCACTGGCAGTCTGGTGCAGCATCAGGGGGCGCAGAGGGGCAACGATGGTCTCCGTTTGCGCAAAACCGCCATTTAGTGGATGGATCTCCGTCATTAGGGCGTGGCGCATGCAGAATCACACGATAATCATTCAACTCTATAAATCCCTGCGCTGCCTACAAATCTGTGCCTCAGTTAGGGAGTGGGAGGCTCTGCGCTGGCACTGCGCTACTGTGACACCCTAGAGGTGATTGCATTCACGCATACGTGCCAGGGAATGCCGCGCGTCTGCAGCATTACACTGCAGGGAAAAGGCGCCAGCGCCCCCTGCCTATTTGTTATCAAAGCTGCGCATAACATAAGCAAAATCCGATGGTTTCGGATAAGGAAGCCACATTAATAAATATATAGGTCGTATTTCATGTAGGACTGGTTCTAAATATACTAATTCCCATCGCTGCTAATTAGAGAAAGAAGCGAGCTATGCAGAAAAACAGCTGAACTCGTAGTATCGTATAGATGAAGATCTTCATACATAAATAGCCCACTTCGGGTCTGCGGCAGGACTGAACGATTTTATACCATTGTGACAGAGGGCACCGGCCACAGTAACTAGACCCAGCGGGCAGTGCCGACATCCGGGCATCTAAAGTTATATATACAGGACCGTAATAATCTAAAGGTGCCCATACACTGCTCTGATTAGGAAAAGTGGCCAAATCGGATCTCATCCATTGAGTGTTCCCGTGCACATCGGATCGGATCCTGTATCTATCGGAATTGGACTCATCGGTGTACATCTCAGGTGCTTTTTTTAGCACCCACGATTTATCACATCCGATCAGGGTCTTAGGTGTATGCCAGCAGTGCTATCCACCTCGGGGATCCCCCATCCCCCCCCCCCCCACCTTTTAGATTTCGAAACTCCCATTCAGATGAATGGGCAGCCGCTGATTGGCTGAGAGAGCTCTCTCTTGTGGGGCACCTGACCTATGTGGCCTGGCCTTGGCTAGAGGGGCACAGTTCAGGTAATTGGCAGTGTGTCCTGAGGGGGAGGCACTACTGTGAGGTGTAATGTGTATAAGGTAAAGGTATACTCAGGGCATAAAGTGGTCATGCAGAGGTGGGGGAACTCATTTCTCAATGCCACCTAATTACCCCTCCTCCCCTCCCCCCATTAGGCAGAGACATGGCCAGTGGTAGGGTTTTTGGCATCCCCCTGCAAACTAGAATGCTTTTCTGTGAGAATTACTGTGCAGGGCCAATGTGGAGGTTAAAATGTTCCACCAAACCATTTGAGGTGGTGGAACTCGGTTCCACCCAGTTCCCCCTCACGTTAACCCTGGGTATGAATAAGGGACAGTGCTGCATGATGTAATGTGAATAATGGGACTACAGTATTGTGTGACGGAATGTGAATAAGGTTGCACTACTTTGTGGTGTAATGTGTAACTTCCCTAGGCTTAATAAATCTGCTCTTTCTTCGACCACGCTGCAGATGAAGCTGAATAGGGGACATTAAATATGGCTGCCCTTAATATCATCTGTATGTACTTTAGTAATGCAGCCAGGCCAAATAAGTTTCCAAGACTTTGTGAAGTACATTTATGAGTCCGCAATTGGATAATTGGGGGGGTGCCCCCACACAGCAGATATACACACCATGGCTGAGATAATGGTCTGTGCATGATTTATAAGCGGCAGCTCCTAATGCTGGAATTCCCACCACTTCCTTCTGTCAGTTCTTTTCATGTCAATTAGACGTCTGATGTAAATCTTCCTGGTTAATCCATTACTTAAATCGTCTGAAAAACTATGAAAGCAAATGACGCACCTTCCGCTCTGTGGGGACTGCCGATTGCTGTCAGTCTCCGATGGAACCAGCGAAAACACAGAACAGAGAATCATTAAACATTTAATACTGGGGATCTGCTGACGCGGTGATAGATGGGGGGCTGTCAGAGAACCTCATGCAGCCGGGGCGGGAAAGGGACAGAATTCATTCATTTCTTTATGTCAGTAACAAAATCTAATAGAAAAACAAAGAATTCCACAGACCAAACTGCGCCGGCACAGCGTGTTCCTAACGGCGTGTCAGGGATTGCGGCCTGCGTGTAATTGGCTGATACCTTAATAAGACGTGTGAGTGATCGCCGCTGTGATAGGAGTTGTCTTGCGATGGGTGACATATTGCATTTGCTCTATTATACATGATGGGAATAGATGAGTGTTGTATATTTCACTGTAGCCTGAGGGAGGTAGCACAAGTCTAGAAGGAGAGGAGAGCAGAGCGCGGCATCTCAGATGGAGACCGTTGGGGGCCGCAGGCGTAGGAAGCGTGGGGTCTTTCATGGGGCTGGTGGGAGTATGGGACTTTTATGTGATCAATGTTCGTTCGAACAATGTTATTCAGTTGATGATAACATGGGGTTTGCTGCTGCGGCCGCCGAGTACTGAGGTCTTGGGTTCAATTCCCACCAAGTCAATATCAGGGTACAGTTTGTATGTTCTCTCTTTTTTTTTTTGCTTTTTTTCCGCTCCTAGTCAGGGCATGATGGGCCTGATTCTGGTTAACATGCAAAGGCAAATGATCTCTCTAGTAGACAAAACCATGCTGCATTGCAGGTGGGGCAGATGTAACATGTGTTAAAGAGCGATGCATAATTAGCATATCACAAGCCATAGTCTTCCCCAAACAGAGGGCCTGATTCAGGTAAACTGTGAACATCGCAGCTTACCGAGCACCTGAAATGCCATCCCGCCGAATAGCTACCGCCCAGTCCACACCAAGGAACGCCATTTACATCCCTGCGGCTCCGTGCTCAGACACCGTGGGGCGCTTTTAGGCGCTAAGTGACTTTTAGGGATTTAGACATCTGTGCAGCCACAAAATAAATCACACACTGGGGCAGATGTATATTAAGCCTTAACAAGAGATACATTTAGCGTTTAGTTGGGTCGCAAAGCTGCAAAATTCGCAGATTTGCGAGTAAACCAGAATTACCTCCATATCGTGACTGATTAATTGATATCTGCAAAGGCAGGGTATGACTGACAGGCTTGCAAACTTGTTCTACAGAAAGACCTGGGGCCTGGTAACGTGCCGTAGCTGGCCTGGTAACAGCGCTGCGGTGCCGTAGCTGGCCTGGTAACAGCGCTGCGGTGCCGTAGCTGGCCTGGTAACAGCGTTGCGGTGCCGTAGCTGGCCTGGTAACAGCGCTGCGGTGCCGTAGCTGGCCTGGTAACAGCGCTGCGGTGCCGTAGCTGGCCTGGTAACAGCGCTGCGGTGCCGTAGCTGGCCTGGTAACAGCGCTGCCGTAGCTGGCCTGGTAACAGCGCTGCCGTAGCTGGCCTGGTAACAGCGCTGCGGTGCCGTAGCTGGCCTGGTAACAGCGCTGCGGTGCTGTAGCTGGCCTGGTAACAGGGCTGCGGTGCTGTAGCTGGCCTGGTAACAGCGCTGCGGTGCCGTAGCTGGCCTGGTAACAGCGCTGCGGTGCCGTAGCTGGCCTGGTAAAAGCGATGCGGTGCCGTAGCTGGCCTGGTAACAGCGCTGCGGTGCCGTAGCTGGCTTGGTAACAGCGCTGCGGTGCCGTAGCTGGCCTGGTAACAGCGTTGCAGTGCCGTAGCTGGCCTGGTAACAGCGCTGCAGTGCCGTAGCTGGCCTGGTAACAGCGCTGCAGTGCCGTAGCTGGCCTGGTAACAGCGCTGCAGTGCCGTAGCTGGCCTGGTAACAGCGTTGCAGTGCCGTAGCTGGCCTGGTAACAGCGTTGCAGTGCCGTAGCTGGTCTGGTAACAGCGCTGCAGTGCCTTAGCTGGCCTGGTAACAGCGTTGCAGTGCCGTAGCTGGCCTGGTAACAGCGTTGCAGTGCCGTAGCTGGTCTGGTAACAGCGCTGCAGTGCCATAGCTGGCCTGGTAACAGCGCTGCAGTACTATCGCTGGCTTGTATCATACCGTCATGCTTCATATACAAACATTTACATTTGGGGGTTTGTGGACCAGAAAGATTTTCTGAAGATGAAGCAGCGATGGTGTTTATTGTTCATTACTGGCTGGACAACCACATGTTCATGTTTCCTGTCCCGGTTACGGTACATAAAGCAAATGATGGGTAACGATTTCCATCACAAAGGCGGAAGCTGCAGCGCTGTACTCCTGCTGGTGTGCGAAATGCAAACCTCCATCCTGCAGACAGCTGAGGAAAATCAATTTGATCTGAGCTGACCCTGGTTGTAGCCTCCTTAATAAGAGGCAGATTGGAAAGGTGACCCCGGAGGGGTGCTCTTGTAATGGTCATATTCAATATATTGGGGTCAGGAGAAAATAGAAGTGAGGGAAGATTGGAAACATTCTCCCAGCATCATATCCTGTCAGGATGCGGCACCTCTGCTGTGCAGGCCGGACTCCTTATACACAGTGCTGTGGTGAGTCACAGTGTACCCCTAATTACATTTGAAGGGTTGCAGACTTTGGGCCTTATTCAGACATGTAGGCTAATGCATTCACAGCTGGGATCCCATACGCAGTGGATGCTAATGCTGTAGCCAATCGGAAATGCACTGAGGTGCCCACAGGTGGCATTGTAGATCCACTGAGGTTATGACCCTAGGGATGTGCAAAATGGTCGTTCTCTGCCTTACTCCGTCACCCACTCCCAGCCACCTACAGCCTTCCTCCATCACCCACTCCCTACCACCCACAGCCTTCCTCTGTCACTCACACCTGCCACCCACAGCATTCCTCCATTACCCACTCCCTACCACCAACAGCCTTCCTCCATCACTCACCCCTTGCCCCTCCATCACTCACCCCTTGCTCATCCACCCCCTGACCTTCCTCCGTCATCCTCCCTCTGCCACCCACAGCCTTCCTTAGTCACCCACTCCCTGCCATCCACAGGCTTCCTCTGTCATCCATCCCCTGCCACCCACAACCTTCCTCCATCGTCCACCCCCTGCCACTCACAGCCTTCCTCCGTCATCCACCCCCTGCCATCCACAGCCTTTCTCCATCACCCACTGCCTACCCCTCACCGCCTTTCTCAATCGTCCACAGCCTTTCTCCCACACTCATTACCTATCACTCACAGCATCTCTCCCAGTCACACCCTCTCCATCACCTATTCCCTGTCACCCACTGCTTCTCCATCACTTATTCCCTGTCACCCACTGCCTCTCTGTCACCCTCTCCTGGTCAGCCACTGCCTCTGTCTGTCACCCTCTTCCTTTCCCTCACTGCCTCTCCCCATCACCATCTCTCTGTCACCTGCTGCCTTTCCCTATCACATCTCTCTCCCATCACCCACTGCCCCACTTCCGCAATTCATCACCATCTCCCCTTCATACAGATATGGTATTTCCTTTAATGCCACACCCCTTGTAGTGAGGCCACACCTACTTTTGCAGGAGTGCAAAAAAAAAAAGCACCTTGGCCAATCTTCCCCTGTCATGGTGCCCCCCCTGTCCTGTCCCCCTTCCGCCATCCTTTTGTACTGAATCCTCCCCTGTAGCCATCTCTGACCAATCTAGTTGTCTAGCCAAGATTTGTAGCATCACTTTACTGCACTGTGGGTCACGAAACAGCGCAGGAGGACACGATGAACGCAGCCCACATCAGATCAACAGTTATCGGTCCCTGGCTGTACAGTATGTGATCATATCTGTAGGTCTGTTGAAGGTTTGTATGCGCTCACTGGGTTTCCTCCGGGTGCCCACATTTCCTCCTAGAACCAGAGCCGGCTCTACCATTAGGCAGCTGCCTAGGGCGCCGGGATCTGGGGGGGGGGGGGGGGGGGGGCGCCGCCACGCCACCAAGTCTGCAAATCAAAAAATCAAGGATGCCTATGAGGTTCCTTGTTGTACTTAATGCAGGTGTCGACTGTGGAACTTCTAAGGCCGCACCTCCATACTTTCCCTTGAGACATACTTCTCTACTTTGCTGCCACCTCCTCCATGTACTTTGTTGTGGGCTGCAGAGGGGAGGGTGCAGAGCACCTGCAGGGAAAGCAGGGGACTTGCCCACCTTCCCAGCGGGGCGTGGGCTGATATAGGTGATAAAGTAGTAAGATATCAGCGCGGCCTTAGAACACGGGGTTGGTGCGTGGCCCTTGTTGCACCAAATGAGCTTAGAAACCTGAACTTCATGTTACTGGGCTCTCGTCTTAGATTTGCGTCTCTAACGGTGACTTCGGCCACGTTCCGATGTTTGGGGGTCTGTGCATGCACAAGCGCGTGTTTACACATTGGCAGACCCTGTTGAGCGAACAGCTTTGGTGACTTAGACACTCGCTGGGATGTTTGCTGCGGGGAGGAAGGGCCAGTGGCACATGAGAGCGGAAATTGGGCACGCTGGGCATTCTCATGGGTGTGAGGGCGGGGCCGATGCCTGCCGGGGGCAGGTGGCCACCAAACCAATGATTTCTCGTTCTAGCGGAGGCATGAGAGGAGGGGGGGTATTCGGGCGGGTGGCAGGCAGACGGCTTCTCAGGCACTCGGTAAGCTGCGATGTTTGCAGCTTTCTGAGCAACCTGAATTAGGGCCAATATGAGAATCCAGTGTCGTGTCCCCCATTAGTCCCCATCGCTGTCACTATGAGGTGACCTTACATCACATCTTCTCCTTGGGAAGATGACAGCGGCCTCCAAAGCTGCTCCCTATGATTTGTACGGAACTTGTTTTTTTCTTCCAGAGGAAAGGAGTTCTTTGATGTTATTTGTCTCCGCGGCTTTGTGCTGACGCCGCCATTCCTGCCTCCCAAGGTTCTGCTTATGTGTCAGAATGCAGATCTCACTCCCTTGTGCCAGGGAAAGTTTGGAAGGTTGGGCGGCACACTGTGGGCACTCTCAGCACCTTCACTTCCCGTTTGCTTGATGTGCCTGCTGAGATGCTGATGTGAGCTGGCAGACGCTGGGACACCTGCGCCCAGTGCCCCCCGGCTGGCGGCTCTGTGGACCTAAGGTTTCCGCCCTGCAGGCCAGGCGCCTCTCCTGTGCATTGCTGGAGAATTCAGGGTCTGCAAAACGTCTCACAGAAAACCTCACAGTAATCAGAGGAGACACTGAGAGGCGCGGGGCGGACCGCTCGCCGGCGTGTCAGCTCCTGCAGGAAACACACAAGTTAGAAGAGGAGGTGTCATTTTGTTTTTGGCTTATCACTCGTTCAATGGGGGTTAGGTATGTTTTATCGATGTTTGTCATGTTGACACCGTTTTGTGTCGACCTTTTGGGACACGGCTGTATCGTCGACGCAACTAAGGTCCACATGCATTGGGTCGACCACATCATGCCTTAGGCTGACACAGACAAAATGTTGACATATCTAAGGTCAACAGGGTCATAAGTTCAACAAATGCATTAGGTCGACATTGGGAAGGTTGACAGCAAAAAGGTCGACATGGGGTTTTTCACTGTTTTTTGAGCCGACATGTACCGACAGGTGGTATTTCATGCCCTACCATCCACTAGGGCATGGACTGATTATAGAATAGTGTGCCCGAAGAATGGCGAGTGCATCATGCCATGTGAGGGGATGCGGCACACCGATACCAACTGTGTCGACATTCGAGACAAAAACTGTGAAAAACACGGTACTTGTGTATTATCACGGCGCCCATCGCGTCGCATCGCATACCACTAATTAAGGTATGCGATGGCACGCGATGGACCCGATTTGAGGCTTTTACTGGGATGAGTGTACAATTTTAATATTGCGTCGCATATGGGGGGGGGGGGGGGGGGAGTTTAGTCCATTCCTATAGAAAGCATGAAGGCTAGAAGCGCTGTACATTCTCCTCGTCAGGAAATCTGTCAGCAAAGGCCTTAATTGGGAAGCAGCATTGGCCGGCTGGATGTTCTCATTCATGGATTGCAATGAGGAAAATACGTGACACTGTCCTCCTACATGGTGACAAAAATAGACTGAGGAAGAGACCAGGCACATCGGTGCTGAGCGCGGAGAACACCGGGGCTTATTCCAGGACCAAGGACTGACGGCTGAGAGTCAGAGGAAGGAGACTTGTTTCTGGGGGGCTGTGCAGAGAGGTCAAACAGGTTTCTGGGGGATATCGGACAGGTCGGAGAGGTTTTCTGGGCGTTATGCGGAGAGGTTGGAGAAGTTTATGGGGGTTAAGCAGAGAAATCAGAGAGGGTCCTTGGGGGTACATGGAGAGGTTTCTGGGGGGAACACAGAGACTTCAGAGGTTTCTGGAGGCCCCCCCCCCACATGCATAACGGAGAAGTTGCAGCAGGATAGAGGAAGAGAGACCAGCAGACACTGCTTCCCTTAGCTCCGACGCATCCCAGGCCGCCCTAGTACGCCCATCCGCCCATCCATCCTGTACACAGTAGCCAATAGCCGGCTCTGTGTACAGTCAATTGAATTAGTGCGGGGGATTGTCGTCTCTGCCATGGCCGCACCCGACTGCAGCTGACTCGCCTCCGGTGCTCAGCCAGTGCCAGCGCCCATATAGACTCCGCTGCAGCTTGCTCCCCCAAGCGGCAGCTGGGGCTGCCTTACAGTAGTTACGCCACTGCTGGAGGGTATGTGAAGAGCTTGGCGAGGTTTTTGGGGGGGTACGCAGGGAAGTTGGAGAGGTTTCTGGGGGGGGGGGGTTTGCGGAGAGGTCAGTGCCATGCATTGGACATGTTTCTTATTATAGAACCAAGGACTGTCAGTTGAGTTTCAAAGGAAAGAGACTTTTTTGGGGGGGTATGCCAATGCCAGATGTTTCTGGGGGGATAACAAAAATTTTAGAGAGGTTTTGGGGGGAAGCGCAGAGAGATCAGAAGTTTCTGGGGTGTACATGGAGAGGCAGCAAGGTCGACATGGGTTTAGGTCGACATGGGTCTAGGTCGACATGGGTCTAGGTCGACAGGACATTAGGTCGACACAAGCATTTAGGTCGACATGGGCAAGGTTGACAGTCAAAAGGTCGACATGGGATTTTTCACTGTTTTTCTGACCGGAATGTCGACACCGGTGACATAAACACAGTTTGGAGTGAACCGCATCCGCTCCCTTCGCTCGCAATGCTTTGGGACGGGACACTATTTTATTCTCCCGCCACGCCCTAGTGGATGGTAGGGCATGAAACACCACCTGTCGGCACATGTCGGCTCAAAAAACAGTGAAAAACCCCATGTCGACCTAGCTCATGTCGACATAATGCTTGTGTCGACCTAATGACCTGTCGACCTAGACACATGTCGACCTTGACCCATGACGACCTTGCTGCCTGCCGACCTAGTGGTGTCGACCCAATGCTTGTCGACCTAGTTGGTGTAGACCTAATGACCATATCCCAGTACACAGAGAAGTTTCTGGGGGGTATGTGGAGAGGTAGAAGAGGTTTCTGGAGGTTACACAGAGAGGTCAGACAGGTTTCTATCGGGTATGTGAAGAGTTTTCTGGGGGGGCACACAGAGAGGTTTCTGGGGGGAACGTGGAGAGGTCAGAGAGCTTTTTGTGGGTTAAGCTGAAAGGTAGGAGAGGTTTCTGGGGGGTATGCGGAAAGTTAGGAGAGGTGTCTGGGGGGTACGTGGAGGGATCGGAGAGGTGTTTGGGGGGTATGTTTAGTTTCTCTTCCAGCTGCGACTTCACCTCATCACAGATATTGGGGGGTATGTGGAGAGGTAGGAAAGGTTTCTGGGGGGTAAGTGGAGAGGTTTCTGGGGGGGGGAAGCAAAGCAGAGAGGTGGGAGAGGTTTCTGTGGGGTAAGCAGAGAGGTAGGAGAGGTGTCTGGGGGGTAAGCAGAGAGGTAGGAGAGGTGTCTGGGGGGTAAGCAGAGGGGTAGGAGAGGTGTCTGGGAAGTAAGCAGAGAGGTAGGAGAGGTGTCTGGGGGTAAGCAGAGGGGTAGGAGAGGTGTCTGGGGGTAAGCAGAGGGGTAGGAGAGGTGTCTGGGAAGTAAGCAGAGAGGTAGGAGAGGTGTCTGGGGGTAAGCAGAGGGGTAGGAGAGGTGTCTGGGAAGTAAGCAGAGAGGTAGGAGAGGTGTCTGGGGGCTAAGCAGAGAGGTAGGAGAGGTGTCTGGGGGTAAGCAGAGGGGTAGGAGAGGTGTCTGGGAAGTAAGCAGAGAGGTAGGAGAGGTGTCTGGGGGTAAGCAGAGAGGTAGGAGAGGTGTCTGGGGGGTAAGCAGAGAGGTAGGAGAGGTGTCTGGGGGGTAAGCAGAGAGGTAGGAGAGGTGTCTGGGGGGTAAGCAGAGAGGTAGGAGAGGTGTCTTGGAAGTAAGCAGAGGGGTAGGAGAGGATTCTGGGGGGTAAGCAGAGAGGTAGGAGAGGTGTCTGGTAAGTAAGCAGAGAGGTAGGAGAGGTGTTTGGAGGGTAAGCAGAGAGGTAGGAGAGGTGTCTGGGGGTAAGCAGAGAGGTAGGAGAGGTGTCTGGGGGGGTAAGCAGAGAGGTAGGAGAGGTGTCTGGGGGTAAGCAGAGAGGTAGGAGAGGTGTCTCGGGAGTAAACTGAGAGGTAGGAGAGGTGTCTGGGAAGTAAGCAGAGAGGTAGGAGAGGTGTCTGGGGGGTAAGCAGAGAGTTAGGAGAGGTGTCTGGGGGGTAAGCAGAGAGGTAGGAGAGGTGTCTGGGGGGTAAGCAGAGAGGTAGGAGAGGTGTCTGGAGGGTAAGCGGAGAGGTAGGAGAGGTGTCTGGGGGGTACATGGAGAGGTCGGTGCCAGTGGTTGGACACCTGGGAATTATTATAACGCACAGGGTTACCAGCATAAACCTCCCCTGACTATAAGGACATAACACACCTACAATCCCCACCACTAAATATTTCATGTACTTGGTTATCATATATTTTGTATTTATGTTCCCCTCCATGAATATTAACTAATACAGCCAAGGAGATATGAACAGGTAATGAGGATTTGTAGGAACTAAGAGATTTGGTCATTATTGGGATACAGGGACATCTCCAAGCGGGGGAGAAATACAGGCTCAGAAACCGAGCTGTCATTGGGAATTCTGAGCAGCTATACGGCAGGTATCTAAAAATACACCTCTATAATGTGGTTACTGAGGACTTCTACCCGGTATCCTAATTCCTGGCTCATCCGTAATCTGTGATACAATATGTTATATTTTATTGTCAAATGACACTATATACAAATGAAATAAATAAACACATATGAACATAGTCGGGGACTAGAGGTTGTACAGTTGGTCAGTGTACTCTTAGCCCTTTATCCCCTAGTTACAAACCAAGTTTATTGCCAGGGCAAGCAGGTGCAACCCAGGTGCAGGCTCAGTGTGAGGGGGTTGACCCAGGTAGCCCAAGACCAGGGTTATTCCCAGGCATGACTGGTGCAGCTACAAGTCATGCCTAAAAAGGTACCACAGCCTAACCCTAACCATCCGCTCCTGCAGCCTAATCGTATTCACCAATCAGAATTTGGTATTCTCTTCCTGCTTCCCAGCCTGCAGCCAGTCCTGGCAGAGACCAGTGTTTCTGTGAGAATTTTACAAGTTCCCGGTTTAGCAATGTCCCTGCGTCTTGCACTGGTGATGGAATGGGCAATGTCAATCGTGCGCGCTAAGATTTCCCACCTATTGGCCTGGCCCATTACTGTATACTCAGAAACAGGCCACGCCTACTTGTGTGGCCTGCATTATTCTCCCTTATATTGGCTGCATGCGCGCCAGATGTGTGTAACAATCCTTTTCTGCTCATTTTAAACCCTCACAGGGCCATTGCGCGGAATAAGGCGCGCCACTAGTCACCCGCGTCCTAGGCTTTCATTAGTGTAAGATTGTACCATTAGCAGGAATACACTTCATAATTAAGTCGTCCTAGCAGCAATTGCTCAGGCGGCTGATGCTGGAATGCAATGTCAATATTATTACAGGCAGTAAGCGAATTACTCCCAGGACCCGCAGATAAACAGGAGGAATATTAGCAAACACTTAGAAGAAGGATTTCTGCCGCTACCATACAGTTGCTGTGGGCGTTTCCATGGTAACGATCCCCGAATAAACTTTCAAACCAACACGTCTTCTGCTTTTATTAATTCCTCCAGCAAACACTTGTAGCATTTTATTTTATTTTGTGTATTGTTTTCGCCGACAAACATTTCCAGCTCCTGTCTCCTGTCAGGAATGCGTTTGTTACACTGATTTTCCCCCCATAGATAATAATTAAGGATAAATCATTGATGCCTGGCTATGACACCCTGCATAGGAGTCTGCTGTAAGAGAACATCTGTACACAATGTGAGCTTGATTCTGTTTGGCCCACAATTGTGCGATTCTAACCCAACTTTGCATGCTGCAGCCTTTTATAACGGACAGAAATGTTGGGGCACAGTACACTGGTATCTCCGGGACCCCTACCCCCTCAACATGTTGATGCAGACGCCAGAATCTTAATTAGCTTTTTATTAAATTAGCTGTGGCCCTGTATCAGGGGAGGTTAGGGTTAGGCTGTAGGGGGGATGTTAGGGTTAGGCTGTGGGAGGGGAGGTTAGGGTTAGGCTGTAAGAGGGGAGGTTAGGGTTAGGCTGCAGGAGGGAAGGTTAGGGTTAGGCTCTAGGAGGGGAGGTTAGGGTTAGGCTGTAGGAGGGGAGGTTAGACTGCGGGAGAGGAGGTTAGGGTTAGGCTGTAGGAGGGGAGGTTAGACTGCAGGAGAGGAGGTTAGGGTTAGGTTGTAGGAGGGGAGGTTAGGGTTAGGCTGTGGGAGGTGAGGTTAGGGTTAGGCTGTGGGAGGGGAGGTTAGGGTTAGGCTGCAGGAGGGGAGGTTAGGGTTAGGCTGCGGGAGGTTAGGGTTAGGCTGTAGGGGGGATGTAAGGGTTAATCTGCGGGAGGGGATTTATGGGTTAGGCTGAGGGAGGGAGGTAAGGCTGTGGGAGGGGATGTAAGGTTAAGGCTGTGGGAGGGGAGGTTAGGGTTAGGCTGTAGGGGGGATGTTAGGGTTAGGCTGTATAGGGGAGGTTAGGGTTAGGCTGCAGGAGGACAGGTAAGGGTTAGCCTGTGGGAGGGGAGGTTAGGGATAGGCTGTTGGAGAGGAGGTTAGGGTAAGGCTGTGGGAGGGGATGTTAGGGTTAGGCTGTAGGGGGAGGTTAGGCTGTAGGATGGGGGGGTCAGGCTGCGGGAGGGGAGGTTAGGCAGCGGGAGGGGAGGTTAGAGTAAGGCTGCGGGAGGGGATGTAAGGGTTAGACTGTGGGAGGGGAGGTTAGGGTTAGGCTGCATTAGGCGAAGGGTTAGGTTGTAAGAGAGGAGGTTAGGCTGTGGGAGGGGAGGTTAGGATATTAGGCTGTTGGAGGGGAGGTTAGGGTTAGTTTGCGGGATGGGAGGTTAGGGTTAGGCTGCGGGAGTGGAGGTTAGGGTTAGGCTGTGGGAGAGGAGGTTAGGCTGCGGGAGGGGAGGTTAGGGTTAGGCAGTGGGAGAGGAGGTTAGGCTGCAGGAGGGGAGGTTACTATATTAGGCTGTTGGAGGGGAGGTTATGGTTAGTTTGCGGGAGGGGAGGTTAGGGTTAGGCTGCGGGAGGAGAGTTTAGGGTTAGGCTGTGGGAGAGGAGGTTAGGTTGCAGGAGGGGAGGTTAGGGTTAGGCTATGGGAGGGGAGGTTAGGGTTAGGCTGCGGGAGGGAAGGTTAGGGTTAGGCTGTAGGGGGAGGTTAGGGTTAGGCTGCAGAAGGACAGGTAAGGGCTAGCTTGTGGGAGGGGATGTTAGGGATAGGCTGTTGGAGGGGAGGTTAGGGTTAGGCTGTGGGAGGGGAGGTTAGGGTAAGGCTGTGGGGGGGGATGTTAGGGTTAGGCTGTTGGAGGGGAGGTTAGGGTTAGGCTGCGGGAGGGGAGGTTAGGGTTAGGCTGTAGGGGGGATGTTATGGTTAGGCTGCGGGAGGGGAGGTTAGGCAGCGGGAGGGGAGGATAGGGTAAGACTGCAGGAGGGGAGGTTAGGGTTAGGCTGCGGGAGGGAAGGTTAGGGTTAGGCTGTAGGGGGAGGTTAGGGTTAGGCTGCAGAAGGACAGGTAAGGGCTAGCCTGTGGGAGGGGATGTTAGGGATAGGCTGTGGGAGGGGAGGTTAGGGTAAGGCTGTGGGAGGGGATGTTAGGGTTAGGCTGTAGGGGGAGGTTAGGCGATAGGATGGGGGACAGGCTGCGGGAGGGGAGGTTAGGCAGCGGGAGGGGAGGATAGGGTAAGGCTGCAGGAGGGGAGGTTAGGGTTAGGCAGTGGGAGGTTAGGATGAAGGAGGACAGGTTAGGGTTAGGCTGTAGGAGGGGAGGTTAGGGTTAGGCAGTGGGAAGGGAAGATAGGGTTAGGCTGCAGGAGGGAAGATTAGGGTTAGGCAGTGGGAGGGGAGCATAGGGTAAGGCTGCAGGAGGGGAGGTTAGGGTTAGACTGCAGGAGGGGAGATTATGGTTAGGCTGCAGGAGGGGAGGTTAGGGTTGGACTGTAGGAGGGGAGGTTAGGGTTAGGCTGCAGGAGGGGAGGTTAGGGTTAGACTGTAGGAGGGGTGGTTAGGGTTAGGCTATGGGAGGGGAGGTTAGGCTGTGGGAGGGGAGGTTAGGCTGCAGGAGGGGAGGTTAGGGTTAGGCTGTAGGAGGGGAGGTTAGGGTTAGGCTGCAGGAGGGGAGGTTACAGTTAGGCTGCAGGAGGGGAGGTTAGGGTTAGGCAGCAGGAGGGGAGGTTAAGGTTAGGCTTCAGGAGGGGAGGTTAGGGTTAGGCTTCAGGAGGGGAGGTTAAGGTTAGGCTTCAGGAGGGGAGGTTAGGGTTAGGCAGCAGGAGGGGAGGTTGGGGTTAGGCTGTAGGAGAGGAGGTTAGGGTTAGGCTGCAGGAGGGGAGGTTAGGGTTGCGCTGTAGGAGGGGAGGTTAGGCTTAGGCTGTGGGAGAGGAGGTTAGGGTTAGGCTGTGGGAGAGGAGGTTAGGGTTAGGCAGTGGGAGTGGAGATTAGGGTTAGACTGTAGGAGGGGAGGTTAAGGTTAGGCTGCAGGAGGGGAGGTTAGGGTTGCGCTGTAGGAGGGGAGGTTAGGCTTAGGCTGTAGGAGAGGAGGTTAGGGTTAGGCTGCGGGAGGGGAGGTTAGAGTTAGGCTGTAGAAGGACAGGTAAGGGCTAGCCTGTGGGAGGGGATGTTATGGTTAGGCTGTAGGAGGGGAGGTTAGGGTTAGGCTGTTGGAGGGGAGGTTAGGGTTAGGCTGCGGGAGGGGAGGTTAGAGTTAGGCTGTAGGGGGAGGTTAGTCTGTAGGATGGAGGGTCAGGCTGCGGGAGGGGAGGTTAGGCAGCGGGAGGGGAGGTTAGGGTAAGGCTGCAGGAGGGGAGGTTAGGGTTAGGCAGTGGGAGGGAAGATAGGGTTAGGCTGCAGGAGGGAAGATTAGGGTTAGGCAGTGGGAGGGGAGCATAGGGTAAGGCTGCAGGAGGGGAGGTTAGGGTTAGACTGCAGGAGGGGAGATTATGGTTAGGCTGCAGGAGGGGAGGTTAGGGTTAGACTGTAGGAGGGGAGGTTAGGGTTAGGCTGCAGGAGGGGAGGTTAGGGTTAGACTGTAGGAGGGGTGGTTAGGGTTAGGCTGTGGGAGGGGAGGTTAGGCTGTGGGAGGGGAGGGGAGGTTAGGCTGCAGGAGGGGAGGTTAGGGTTAGGCTGTAGGAGGGGAGGTTAGGTTTAGGCTGCAGGAGGGGAGGTTACAGTTAGGCTGCAGGAGGGGAGGTTAGGGTTAGGCAGCAGGAGGGGAGGTTAAGGTTAGGCTTCAGGAGGGGAGGTTAGGGTTAGGCTTCAGGAGGGGAGGTTAAGATTAGGCTTCAGGAGGGGAGGTTAGGGTTAGGCAGCAGGAGGGGAGGTTGGGGTTAGGCTGTAGGAGAGGAGGTTAGGGTTAGGCTGCAGGAGGGGAGGTTAGGGTTGCGCTGTAGGAGGGGAGGTTAGGCTTAGGCTGTGGGAGAGGAGGTTAGGGTTAGGCTGTGGGAGAGGAGGTTAGGGTTAGGCAGTGGGAGTGGAGATTAGGGTTAGACTGTAGGAGGGGAGGTTAAGGTTAGGCTGCAGGAGGGGAGGTTAGGGTTGCACTGTAGGAGGGGAGGTTAGGCTTAGGCTGTAGGAGAGGAGGTTAGGGTTAGGCTGCGGGAGGGGAGGTAAGAGTTAGGCTGTAGAATGACAGGTAAGGGCTAGCCTGTGGGAGGGGATGTTATGGTTAGGCTGTAGGTGGGGAGGTTAGGGTTAGGCTGTTGGAGGGGAGGTTAGGGTTAGGCTGTGGGAGGGGAGGTTAGGGTAAGGCTGTAGGGGGAGGTTAGTCTGTAGGATGGAGGGTCAGGCTGCGGGAGGGGAGGTTAGGCAGCGGGAGGGGAGGTTAGGGTAAGGCTGCAGGAGGGGAGGTTAGGGTTAGGCAGTGGGAGGTTAGAATGAAGGAGGACAGGTTAGGGTTAGGTAGCGGGAGGGGAGGATAGGGTTAGGCTGTAGGAGAGGAGGTTAGGGTTAGGCAGCAGGAGGGGAGGTTAGGGTTAGGCTGTGGGAGGGGAGGTTAGGGTTAGGCTGCAGGAGGGGAGGTTAGGGTTAGGCTGCAGGAGGGGAGGTTAGGGTTAGACTGTAGGAGGGGAGGTTAGGGTTAGACTGTAGGAGGGGAGGTTAGGGTTAGACTGTAGGAGGGGGGGTTAGGCTGCAGGAGGGGAGGCTAGGGTTAGGCTGCAGGAGGGGAGGTTAGAGTTAGGCTGTAGGAGGGGAGGTTAGAGTTAGGCTGCAGGAGGGGAGGTTAGAGTTAGGCTGCAGGAGGGGAGGTTAGGGTTAGGCTGTAGGATGGGAGGTTAGGGTTAGACTGTAGGAGGGGAGGTTAGGGTTATACTGCAGGAGAGGTTAGGGTTAGGCTGTGGGAGAGGAGGTTAGGGTTAGGCTGCGGGAGGGGAGGTTAGGGTTAGGCTGTGGGAGGGGAGGTTAGGGTTAGGCTGCAGGAGGGGAGGTTAGGGTTAGGCTGTAGTAGGGGAGGTTAGGGTTAGGCTGCGGGAGGGGAGGTTAGAGTTAGGCTGCAGGAGGGGAGGTTAGAGTTAGGCTGCAGGAGGGGAGGTTAGGGTTAGGCTGTAGGAGGGGAGGTTAGGGTTACACTGTAGGAGGGGAGGTTATGGTTAGGCTGTGGGAGAGGAGGTTAGGGTTAGGCTGCGGGAGGGGAGGTTAGGGTTAGGCTGCAGGAGGGGAGGTTGGGGTTAGGCTGCAGGAGGGGAGGTTAGAGTTAGGCTGTAGGAGGGGAGGTTAGGGTTAGGCTGCGGGAGGGGAGGTTAGAGTTAGGCTGCAGGAGGGGAGGTTAGAGTTAGGCTGCAGGAGGGGAGGTTAGGGTTAGGCTGCGGGAGGGGAGGTTAGGGTTAGGCTGCGGGAGGGGAGGTTAGGGTTAGGCTGTAGGAGGGGAGGTTAGGGTTAGACTGTAGGAGGGTAGGTTAGGGTTAGGCTGCGGGAGGGGAGGTTAGGGTTAGGCTGTAGGAGGGGAGGTTAGGGTTAGACTGTAGGAGGGGAGGTTAGAGTTAGGCTGCAGGAGGGGAGGTTAGGGTTAGACTGTAGGAGGGGAGTTTTGGATTAGGCTGCAGGAGGGGAGGTTAGGGTTAGACTGTAGGAGGGGAGGTTTAGGTTAGACTGTAGGAGGGGAGGTTAGGGTTAGACTGTAGAAGGGGTGGTTAGGGTTAGGCTGCAGGAGGGGAGGTTAGGGTTAGGCTGTGGGAGGGGAGGTTAGGGTTAGGCAGCAGGAGGGGAGGTTAGGGTTAGGCTGCAGGAGGGGAGGTTAGGGTTAGGCTGTAGGAGGGGAGGTTAGGGTTAGGCTGCAAGAGGGGAGGTTAGGGTTAAGCACTAGGGAGAAGTTCCGGATTATAGCCAAGAGTCATCAGTACTTCACCACCAGACTCGGAATAGAACGCTGATGCTGCTGTATCCACTGTACAAGGTAAGTCACCATTAGCCCAACTGGCTGATATTTTAATCATGTCAACATTTCATCAGTGTTGACATGAAGAATGTTGGCAATAGCACCCAAACACTTTGTATAGTGTACAGCAGGGCTGGGCAACACCGGCCCTCCAGATGTTGATGAACTACACATCCCAGCATGCCTTGCATCAGTTTCAGCATGGCCACATAGCAAGACTAATGCAAAGCATCCTGGGATGTGTAGTTCATTAACATCTGGAGGGCCGGTGTTGCCCAGCCCTGGTGTACAGTATATACTATTAGGAGGAAGATACTACATTACCCCCTGAGCTCGGGCAGCTGGAGGCGTCTTACATAAATCCTGTGTCATTTTTCAGCCTGTGAATCGGACCATTTCCTCCAGGAGAGAAGGATGAGCTAACACTGGGCTGAGTCGCTGTTCATCACGGAATGGCGCGGTTTGCTCATTATCCCGAAATGCTGCTTTGGAGCGACAGCGGAATCTATCATATTTATGCAGACATAAAACCACAGAAATGTTAAAACCGCAAATGAAATGTGTCAGAGCCGGAAGACACACCATCCTGTAACACCACAGAGTTATTCTTACCCGATTCAGTCATTATGCCGCCATTGTGATTATTATGGGGGCTTGAGATCCGCACAGGGACAGCAATAAATGGGGTGTGATAACTGCTAACAGCACGCAGGCCCGGCTGTGTGTTTGTGGAGTGAATAATGTTCTCATAAATACTAATAATAGAAGCTACAGTAGTTGCATCACTTCAGTCTGCTTGGCCACCGAAGAATCCCCCAGGGGGACCTGAGAGTCACTTACAGGGCCGCCAACAGGGGGGTGCCCTGGGTACAGCTGTCCCAGGCCCCGGCCTCTGGAGGGGCCCAGGCAGCTGCCCACAGCCCCCCTACCCCCGCACCCAGCGTTCCTCACCAGGCAGCCAGCCCTACCTCCCCCCCGCGCACCCGCACACAGCGCCCCTCACCCGGCGGCCAGGCACGCACAATACACAGTGCAGCCTGCAGAGCGCCGAGCCTAGGAGACAGAGGGGCTCGTCGCTCTGCAGAATTCTGAATGGCATATATAATAAAAGGCTAAAGCTGCTCTTCTTCTGTTCCGGTACCCCCAGCTGCTGGCACCAGTGGCATGCAGTGGGATGAGGCAGAACCTATCCGGGCATACTCACGAATATGCAGCCAGCGACTCCGCAGACACTTAGCTCACCGCACGTCCCTGGCTTGTGCCAACATCACTGTTTTAGGTAATAGGAAATATTATTTCTGTGTCTTCATACAAGATAAATATCCCCCTTAGAGTTAGACCTGAGCCTCTACTATCACCTGGCCACTAGCCCACACAGCAACGTCTGAAGCCATTAAAGAGACCTTTCTTACGGCCTGATTCTAGTTGGTTCGGTCCCCCGAGTATTCGCACAGGGGACCGATGTTGAGGTTCCCATATGTGCAGGGCTTCTGTGCGGTGCCTTCAGAGACTTGCATAGTGTCCGTGGTGCTCGCACAGTGCGGGGGGACGTGATGGAGGCGGGCAGGGGGCATTCGTACACATGAAAACATTGGGTGCGCCCGGGAAAACGTGGGTCATCCCCATGTAAACGCAGGCAGGCGGGCAGCTAACGTCGCAGGACGTCAGCTGCCCGTCCAGTTCTCGGACCGGATGCCGCAAATCTAAGTCAGCACTGCAGAAATCATTCGATGGGCGGCTGGGAGCGTTAGAAGGCTCACTAAGCAGCGAACAACCCCAGCTTCACCAGCCAACCAGAATCAGGCCCTTAATGTCTTCACCAATGATGGTAGAATAAAGGGAAATGGGGGTTTTGATCCTGCCCATGACCTTGTGTCACCCATGTGTTATCTGCTACCTTCTGATGTAGATGTACTAAAGATAAAGGAGAGAGAGTAAATCATCTCCTAACTACCATGTTACTGGCTGTGTTCCGGTTGATTGGTAGTTTTGGCAGACTGTACTAAAGCCGCAAATGCAGCCAAAACTCTGAAAATCCAGTTTTTATAGTTTTGGCAGCATTTTTATATGTACCAAGCTCCGGAACCAGGTGGGTAATGGCGGTACCAAATAGAAACCTATTAACTTATTTTTGCATTTCCCCCTGAGAGGAATCCAACTGAATCCCTCCCAGCACTCCCCACAGTGGCACATGCAGGAGTGACGCAAAGGACACCTATCACAAAGGACACCTATCACAAAGGACACCTATCACAAAGGACATCTGGAGAACTGTCCTTTGCTTCTGATGAGAATAGAGAAGTGGCTGGACCATTAAATAGAAAAATTAGAATGTATCACAGCAAGAGAGGGAGAGAATAGACAGGAGGGTGACATGGGCAATCATGGGTAAGAGACAAACACATGGAGACAGGCCTCTCTCTCTTTCCCGGGCACGCTGTGTGATCACATAACATTTCACACAAGAAGAGGGAATATAAAATCCTTCTACCCCAGAATGGCCCATTTCCCATTGCACACTTTAATTAATAATGGACCTGGCCAAAAAAGGAATGGGGGAAGCAGTTTCCAATACAAAAATACTGGGGTGATGGACGTGCCAGACTTTCCCATTAGGAACAGTTTAAAGCTTCCCTATTCCTTAAGGCTCAATCGGGACTCGCGGCGAATTTGCCTGCCACAGAAGGGGCGTGACCTTGACAGATAGGAGTGTGATTTTGCAGGACGACTCACCCGCAGGCCACACCTCCCATTTACCATCACCACGGGGGAGCATGGCCGGCGTTGAGTGAGTCCCTCCGTCTCCCATGAATAGCTAAGCTGTGCAGCAAGTGACAAGGGAACTCCCAACTGATCTCCCCCACTGTGGGACACTACAGCCCACCGGCAGGACAGACGGTCCCAAAGCAGCGGGACTGTGCCGTAAAAATTGGGACAGTTGGGATATATGTTATATATGACACAGACACGGGCATCACAGCGCACAATATAGTATAGATAACCAGTCCCAGACCGGCTGCAGGGAGGGAGAGGGACCGATATATGTCATTGATGAGAGTTTCTGTTCTGCTGGGCCTAACAAACTAATAGTTAGACATTAGAACAATATACTCGATTCAAGCTCCTTAATGGAGTATCTTGATTAAAAAATTGCCCTCTTGGGGTAGGTGTAAGTAAAGCGCATGGCTCACTTGTCAGTTGTTATATAACTTTGTTACTTCTATCAATATCCCCATTTTTAGAGCCTAGCCCTAATGACCCTGGCATACTTATGATCGGGATGCTGGCTGTCTGCATCTCCAGTGATGTTGGGATTCTCGTGCAGGGATTACATCAGCCAATCAGCAGCAAGCTCCAGGGGAGCACCGTGGCTGATTTGCTCTTCGTGGCTCCATAGAAGCCCATGTTAAAGTTTAACCTGGGCATCTATGGGAGGCTCCTATCATAGATGCCCGTTTTAAACTTTAACATGTTCTTCTATAGAGTCGCAAAGAGCCAATCAGCCGCAGAGCTCCCCCGGAGCCCATTCCTGTCTGGCTGTCTGACATCACCAGCAAATCCCCCAGTTTAGGGGAGGAGCTCCAAGTGTAAACCAGGGTTGCCGACTTTCAAATGCTCCTCTCCGGGAGAAGCCCGGAGAGGAGACTTTCATTACCCGTTCGGGGGGGCGGGGCTTGACTGTGATGTCATTAAGTCCCCCCACACACACACACATTATGGGAAATAGTCGATCGGGGGGCTCAGTGGGGAGGTGATTCCGGGAGGGTTGCCCACCCTTCCGGGGGGCTGGGAGGGGGACCCGATTTTCGGGAGACGCCCGGTAATTCCGGGAGGGTCGGCAACCCTGGTGTAAACACACAAGGGACTTCTCCATTACGTTATGGTATTGGGACAGTGGTTTGTTTGTTTTTAACCCCTGTATGCTACATGGACCAAAGAGGATGCAATCTACGCCAGATGGACTGTACTGGAGAAGAGGACGAGCCTATGGTGGAATCTATAGGTAAGTATGTCTGACTGAATGTAGTAGAAATTTAAGTCTTATTTTTCTAAGATAAGAAAAATAATGTGAAGCGCTAGAAACGGATCCATTGGATATTACAAAATTAATTTATTAATAAGATAAAAATAAAAATACATAAATGACAATAATTTAAGATAATGTATGTATAAAAATTTAGACAAAGAAGGTTTATACTTATGCACCCGGAACACTGCTGATTTTATCTTGCTCCCATAGAAATATTACAAATTTCGCACTATCGTGAGGACCCCACATCAATTTGGGAACAAGACCATCCTCCAGCGTTATTTTTGCATTCCAGCACGGTATTCTGTTTTTATTACCATCAAAGGGTATAAATCCATTGGATCAAGAAGCCCAATATTTCTATGGGAGCAAGATAAAATCTGCAGTGTTCCGGATACATAAACCTTCTTTGTCTAAATTTTTATACATACATTATCTTAAATCATTGTCATTTATGTCTTTTTATTTTTATCTTATTAATAAATTAATTTTGTAATATCCAATTGATCCGTTTCTATCGCTCCACATTATTTTTCTTTTCTTCACCCATACTGTAAAGGGTTGACACCCTTAAGTTGGAGCAGCTTGGCACAGCACCCCACAAGGCGCCTGTTCCTACTCTGAGTACCCCATCTGGAGTATTCCACTTTTTTCCTTATTTTTCTAAGATGACTGTGTGTTATTTGACTATTGGTAAAGTTGTAGAACTGCACATAGCAAAGGGCCCTTTAATGCGCCGTATACTGTGAATTATGGTTCTCAAAGTCCCTGCATGTGTGAGAGGCTTGCTGGGACTTGTAGTTCCACAACTTAACCCAATAGTTTATTAATCTATATTTTTTACACATTTCTGGCTATCAGCCCAGTGCCCACCACCCAGGGGCACCGGGGACAGCCCAGGCAAGGGGTAGCCTGGAGGGGGGGGGAGGTGACCAGCCAGGGGGTTAATGCTTTGTCTGTGGGAATTTACTGTATATAAAAAGTTTCCCCTGGCTGTGCTATTAGCATGCTGACTGCTTGGATCCAGTGCTGGATGTCAAAATATGGGGGACCCTAATTCATGTTGTTTTAAATTATTTATTTATTTATTCTCTTTTTTTTTTTTACACAGGGCAGCATTGCACGGATCCGACTGATAAACAGTGGTGGATTAAGGGTCAGACCACTCCTAGGCACAGCATTATTGGCCAGTGTGCTCACATTCTAATCACAGTGCGGGAGAGACCCCGTAGCTGTAGTATTTCAGGAATGGGGAGAAGTGATTGGTTCTTTGTGCACGCTGTATAATAAAGCACCAGCCGTGGGATATGACAGTGTGCAGCTAATTACACAGGAGACCCCATTAGAACAAGGTTGGTTGCACATTTCTTTCCGATGGATCCTGATATAATGACTTTCCAATTCTTTCTTCCTTTTCTTCAAATGAGTTTGTGCTCTTAACATTGATTTACAAACTCAGTAAAACCGAAGCCCTCACCGCAGCTCTAAATAATGCACGAGGAGAGTGGATGCCTTTAATCACTTCATTATCGTCCAAAGTTACATTCTCCTAAGTACTAAATACAACACTCTAAAGAAGAATAAGCGCCAGCAGTTGGCGTCGCCCTCTCCGGCTGTATGTTTGTGTCACAGCAAATTATAAACATATAAATACATGTGAAGCTCGGCTAATGGCTGTCAGGGAGGAGGAATGATCAGAGCGATGATAACAACAGGCGGTGGCTCTGTGCAGAATGAGGTGGGACTGGGAGTCCTGGCTTGACCACACTGAGGTGCATGTGTGCGTCGCGGCATAGGAGGCACAGTAAGGATTTATTGACTAGAGCTGGGCAGTTTGGAATTTTGTGGATATGAACTGAATAAGAGAAAAAAAATTTTTTTTTTTTATTCGATTTTAAACCAAACTGAAATCTGGACCAAACGGGGTCACATCTCTTGTGTAGAAAAAAATAACTATGTCTAACTGCAAATTGGTCATCTACATTGGAGTATAGCAACAGCTGTAGGCTAAGTGTTGCTTGCAAGCTATACTGGAGGCACAGTAGGTGGCGCTGTGTCTTAATTTATGACTGTGTAGCCTCTCTCTTTCTAAGTGTACTCTTTTCTAACTTCTTCCTTTAAATCCATTGTGTTATGAAGTTTGCCTGTCACGGTAAAGTCCAGCCAAAAATATTTCCCTCAGTCCTGAGGTTTGTGCAAAGCATAACATTCGGCAATAAAGGTATTTTGTTAAGAGTAAACACACATACAGTAGCTAATGGCACAGACACAATGTATACCCATTAATTATCTATGCATGCTGCATACAGTCAAGAAATGAGGTTAATGCTTCAAAGATTTCTCAAGTACAACCTTACAAGCCCCAGGTCTACAGGATAATGAGATGCATGATTCACACTGCTCTCTTTCACCTCACCTTCTAAACTGTCGTCCCCGGTGGCCAGAGAAGAATGAGCTCAGATTGATTTAGTCTGCCTACAGCAATTTCCCTTTGTCACACTCCTTCCTGCCTGACTGTCCCAGTCTAACAGAGGTTCATAACGAGAAGTCTTGGCCAACCCAAAGTCTTGACTACACGTCTCTGCTGTATCGTACAGTTAATTTGTGAAGGTCTCCACTAGGTTACAAGGACTCAACCGAGCTCCAGGTGCACCACACGTGATCTCAGTTATCTCCTCAGTTTGGTTCCTGGACTCTTCTGATGCGTTCTACCACTGTCATGCCATTCCTATGCCAGGGGTTTGAAAACACCCTAGGTGGGAGCAGAGAAACACTTGGTAAGATGCTGATTGGCCAGCTGCCTAGAGTCCGAGGCTGCCTGTGCCCCTGGGGTAACTCAGGGGTACCTGAAGCCTGCACTGATGAGCCAGTATACCATGCACTAGTATGGCATGGCACTGCGCACTTCCCTTTAGGTTATCGCCGCACATCCTTACCCTGTGCCTTTTGGCTGGGGCTGGACAATTTTTCACCCCCCATCCCAGCTTTCTGGATGGGGTCTCTATTCTTGTTGTTTTTTTAATTCCTTCTCATGTTTCTCAATTTTTTACAGTTTTCAGTTTGTTTTCTCACATTTGCTGGGCTGTAGGTACGACCATTATGGACGATCCGCTCCCCACGAACCAAAGCTCTCTCCTTTGGGGCAGAGCTGCCGTCCCCGAGGGCAACCCTGAGCCGTAAGGTGGAGGGAAGCCTACAGAGGGTCTCTCCAAGTTTCGGCAAGGAGGACCCACCTGCTCTAACGCTTCTGGAGGTTGAGAGAAGAGGGTCTCTCCGAGCTTCGGCAAGGAGGACCCACCGATCCCTTTTTTCCCCTCTTTGGCCTTCTGGCTGAGAGGGGAGTAACGGGGCCCTTCTCCTTTGGGAGAGGGTCCATACGTACGTACGCCCCCTATGCACGGCTGAAATCACTGCACTTGTTGTTTGGAGAACCACCTTCGGCTCCAGGAAAAAAAGGAACAAAACTATCATGCCTTTTCTCAAATATACTATACGCACCTCTTGCCCAGGGAAATCCATCACCGCTCTGCTCTTTGTTTCGAACCAAACTAAAGAAAATGTCAGATGTTTCTATGGAAATCTCTGTGATTTAGGTGTTTGTCACCTTCCAAATAAAAGCAGGATTTTCTGATACACTAAAGCAATTCCAGGATTGCAATCTGTGCAGGGCCTGAGCTCTCAGTGTGTCAATTAGATTATACTAACCTGTAGGGATCCTGATATAAATCCAATCAGTCATACAGGGATCCGGACTTGGAAACAGTCTCTACATGAAGACAACCAGATATGAGTTGGTGTCATCTGTGAGGTGCATGCTGCTAATGTTCAACAGTGACCTTTGCGTTATCACTGCGTAGGTGTTGTGTATAACATGCGATATACAGTGTGTGGTCCTCTATCACTGGAGAATTATACAGAAAATACATTTTACAGACGTCACAGGGGAAACTAGTAACTATAAAGCAGAGGACATTGGAGGCTTCACCTCCATAAAATCATTGTTGTTTGCCTCTAGGTAAGGTCTCCAAGATCAAACCACAGGAGGCCACACAAATCTCCTTCGGAAGTGACAGGAGCTGATTGGTTAGCTACACTTATCCCTCTCTAAGGTTCGATACATCGGTCGAGGGTCCTGGTGCAGAAATGACCAATTAGTGTTCTCTATAAATGACGGGAACGTAGCAATGTGTATACTGCAACCACAACACAATAATGCTGCATACAATTCTGTGACCGCAGACCTCCCTGTGTGCCTACAGTCTGTCACACAGGGCCTTATTCTGGTTGGTGCGGTCCGTCCCAAATTTTTTCGGAGCTGACCGAACGCCACGCTGTGCGGACATTGTAAGAACAAACGCCCACAGGTCCTCCGCATTCGGACGGACTCACTCTCTAAGAAGAGGGTGTGTTTTCGGACAACAACCAAACCGTGCGTGTGCGGTAGCAACACAAAGATTCTGCACGGTCTAACAGCGTTAGAACGGACGGGAAGCTGCCCGTACGCACCGATGCAGGGTATTTCCACAAAACTCACGACTGTTATCTGAACTCATACATCTGCCACATGACACACTTATGCAATTAGCCAACCTCATAAAAAATGAATTGTTTGTAATTGTAATCAATTAATTCCTAATTGATACTTAAACACATTACTACCACTTTACATTAACCCTTACATCATGTGAAGTGCTATTCATTCATTGTTACCCCTTTACCTATGTGGTATGTATGCATATTATATTATAATAGCACGTCAAATGCAATAACCTTCAATGTGCTAATTATTACTAACACATACTAAAGCAAACTTACCAACAGTTATAAACACAGTGTGTGTGTGTGTGTGTGTGTGTGTGTGTGTGTGTGTGTGTGTGTGTATTTTGTATTTTGGATAATGTTATTTTATCTACAATTATATTACATTTGTGTCTAATGAGTAGAGGAGTGGATTGTATTGTGTTCAGCTGAGAGTGATTCAGGTGCGGGCGTACTAATTGGGCGAACCGAATGCCTAGCGCATGAACAAGTGGTCTCCGCAAAGTGCTTATGAAGACCGCATATTTCATGCGTGTTGGTTCATTTGCAGTAGGTGTGCTGTCCGAATGCACGCCTACCAGAGTTCGTGCACTCCCTCGTGTACGACCATATTTACGCCCAGTTTTTCCCACTTTGAAACCACGCCCTTGTGTAGGTCCGAATGACGCCCATATTACGCCCATATTTCCCGAGTCAATTCGGTGGACATTTCTGTACGGTATTAGTGAGAACGAGTACGTAGACCATGCGTGGCACATGCGCATTGCGTTGCCTACGCATGCGCAGACGGCTAAAAAGCGCCCTCCGAAATAATTTGGAATGGACCGCACCAACCAGAATAAGGGCCACAATGACAGGGGTTCTCACCCAAAAGTATGCTGGCTGAGGCCAGGGGCACATACTGCCATTGTGCTGACATCTATTATTGTCCAACCCTGGATTGAGACTCCCTGTGGGACCCAGGAGTCTATGGTCCTTATGATAGGTGCCGTTTATGTTTTTGCTGGTGGGTGCTCAAGCCAAAAATATATGTGGCTTCATGGGGAAGGGGTGTGGCCACAAAATAATACCAATTTATATTATGGAGCACAGTTGTCTCCAATATTCAAATTACGGCAACAGAGTTCCAAATCCATAAATGCCCCCACAGTGCAGGTACATAAATGCCCCCACAGTAAAGGTACAAAAATGCCCCCACAGTGCAGGTACATAAATTTCCCCCACAGTGCAGGTACATAAATGCCCCCACAGTGCAGGTACATAAATGCCCCCACAGTGCAGGTACATAAATGCCCCCACAGTGCAGGTACATAAATGCCTCCACAGTGCAGGTACATAAATGCCCCCACAGTGCAGGTACATAAATTTCCCCCACAGTGCAGGTACATAAATTCCCCCACAGTGCAGGTACATAAATGCCCCCACAGTGCAGGTACATAAATGCCCCCACAGTGCAGGTACATAAATGCCCCCACAGTGCAGGTACATAAATTTCCCCCACAGTTCAGGTACTCCGCGGACAGAATACACTCTTCCCGGCATACTGTTTCCCAGGTGGCGGGTCCGGCGATGTGGGTGCTGCAGCCACAAATTAGCAAGTTAATATGGCGGCCCAGCAGCGGGACTCGGGCCCGTGGGTGCTCAACGGGTTCTCAGGCCCTTGAGCACCCACAGAATCGGCACCTATGGTCCTTATTCAGATCTGATTGCAGTACAAATTTGTTCTCAAAATGGGCAAAACCATGTGCACTGTATGGGTATAATGAATGCCGGCATTTTGAACGTGTTGGTAAATTGACTGCATACTGTATTATATTCTGCTCACATTGTACAGTCATGCAGGAAATACAGGAGATTCATAAATAATTGTTGTAGGCCCCAGCACAGCAGGAAACGCGGATCTCACACTTTGCATAATTCACCTAACAACTATAAATGATAAATAATTAGCATTATTGTCTTCAGTGGCACATGAAGTTGTTCGCTGTGTACAACTTGGTAAATCTCTCTGGAATCGCTGTGGCTGCATAGGAAATTATACGGACAAGCTTTTCAAAGGAAGAAACACACAGAGTTTGCACATAGTGGCCCTTATTCAGATCTGACCGCAGTACAAATGTGTTCTCAAAATGGGCAACACCATGTGCAATGCAGATGGGGCAGATGTAACATGTGCAGAGAGAAATCACAAATCGCAAATGGAGCGGCATCCATTTTTCCAGAGCACGCATCACACACTGCCAAGCACGTTCCCAGGCTCCTTTGAAACTAGCCAATGAGCATACCGCCCAACATTGAACTGTAGGGAAGATGGAGACTTCCCGCGCAGGAGACGCGTGGACAAAATTTTTGGGGTGTGGCCTAGCGACAAGGGGGTGTGGCCTATTCCAATGAGGTCATGCTCCCGTTTCCGCTTTGCTGGTTGTGCCCCCATCCCCTCTGGCTGCAGGAATAGACGCTGCGTGTATGCGTACAGCATCTGTTCACGGATGACAGGGGGGATACCCAACTGCTGGACAGTTGGGAGGTATGCAACGAGAGTGGGGGGCTTCGGGCTTAGGAGTGCAGAAACCCCAAAATTGGGTCCCCCTCCTGGCCATGCAAGTTTCCCGCATGCCCCCCAAAGCCCCACACACAATGCTGGAATTTGTGGGTCCGTGGGACGCAGCAGGACTAATATGACGCAAATCGCGTCACTTTGCATCATTTTAGCCACGCCCCCTCGCGGACCCGCAAATCGCAGTTTGTGTAGATCAGGGGCGGGGCATTAAGAGTCAGGAGATCTGTCAGTGTACACGTCCCCTCACACTGCGGGGAGACAGGCCGGCAGCATTCACCTGTTAGCTAGGCTGCGTGTAATAGAACGAAGCGGGCAGGTCTGAATCAGACGCCATCTTTTTTTATGTGACCTTAATAAAATACAGAAACGGTTACAAATTAGATTCTTTTTTTTTTAAATGCAATAAAAGACACAGACAAAAAAACCAATCAGCTTTAGATTAAAATCCGCCCTCGTTTTGTAAATGATCCTGTTTGTGCACTAAACGGCATCACTGCCCGCAGGAAACCGCAGCGCAGATAAACTGCTTAATATCAGTTATTAATTATCTGTACTCGGGGGCTCCCTGTGTCACAGCTGCCGCGCTGAATTGATGGCGGCTGGCGATGTAAGCTGCGATTTATGGCAGTGTCATATGTTACATGATCTAAGTGTCAGGGGTGCTGCATCGCTGCGAGGAGTCTACAATTCCATGTGACATGCAGGGCATCTGACACCCCAGGCAGACGTTCCCTCTCCTGCTCACTCACTGCTTATATCTGTGCCAGGACACCGGGGGTTAACACGTTTATGATGAAGCTCTGAAGAACATCCGGTGAAAGGAGAAAAGGGAATGAAATTCAAGGTTATTATGAGATGCTGAAAGGCGCTTTGCATCAGAGAGGAGCCGCAACGCAGAATACAAAGCGCTGTCCTTGGATGTAGTCATGCCGCAGCAGCACCCCCCCTGACACCGGGCCGGCCTATTCCTGCCACAGCAGCCCTATCCCACACATTGGGCCGGCCTATTCATGCCGCAGCACCCCCTGACACCACCGCGGCCTATTCATGCCGCAGCACCCCCTGACACCACAGCGGCCTATTCCTGCCACAGCAGCCCCATCCCACACATTGGGCCGGCCTATTCATGCCGCAGCACACCCTGACACCACCGCGGCCTATTCCTGTCGCAGCACCCCCACATATTGAGCCGGCCTATTCCTGCCCGCAGCACCCTCACACATTGGGCCGGCCTATTCCTGCCGCAGCACCCTCACACATTGGGCCGGCCTATTTCTGCCGCAGCACCCTCACACATTGGGCCGGCCTTTCCTGCCGCAGCACCCTCACACATTGGGCCGGCTTTTCCTGCCCGCAGCACCCTCACACATTGGGCCGGCTTTTCCTGCCGCAGCACCCTCACACATTGGGCCAGCCTATTCCTGCCGCAACATCCCCTGACATCACAGTGATCTATTTCTCCCGCAGCACCCTATAGCAGCAGGCCAGCCCATTCCTGCTGCAGCACCCCCTGACACCACGCTGGCCCAGTCCTGCTGTAGCACCCTCTAACACCACACCGGCCCATTCCTTCTGCAGCACCCTCTAGAACCACGCCGGCCCATTTATACTGCGGCACCCTCTAGCACCACACCGGACCATTCTTACTGCGGCACCCTCTAGCACCATGCTGGCCCCTTCTTGCAGCACCCTATAGCACTGGGGCAGCCCATTACTGCTGCAGCACCCTCTAACACTACGCTGGCCCATTCCTGCTGTAACACCCTCTAACACCAGGCTGGCCTATTCCTTCTGCAGCACCCTCTAACACCACACCGGCCCATTCCTTCTGCAGCACCCTCTAACACCACGCTGGCCCATTCCTGCTGCAGCACCCTTTAACACCACGCCAGTCCATTCCAGCTGCAGCACCCTCTAACAACACTCCAGCCAATTGCTGCTGCAGCACCCTCTAACACCACGCTGGCCCATTCCTACTGCAGTATCGTCAAACACCATGGTGGCCCATTCCTGACACAGCACCCTCTGGCACCCTCTAGTGTCTGGCCTCTGGCACCACAAGTCTAGTGTCTGGCCTCTGGCACCACAAGCTCTAGTGTCTGGCCTCTGGCACCACAAGTCTAGTGTCTGGCCTCTGGCACCATAAGCTCTAGTATCTGACCTCTGGCACCACAAGTTCTAGTGTCTGACCTCTGGCACCACAAGCTCTAGTGTCGGACCTCTGGCACCACAAGCTCTAGTGTCTGGCCTCTGGCACCACAAGTCTAGTGTCTGGCCTCTGGCACCACAAGCTCTAGTGTCTGGCCTCTGGCACTACAAGCTCTAGTGTCTGGCCTCTGGCACCACAAGCTCTAGTGTCTGACCTCTGGCACCACAAGCTCTAGTGTCTGACCTCTGGTACCACAAGCTCTAGTGTCTGGCCTCTGGCACCACAAGCTCTAGTGTCTGGTCTCTGGCACCACAAGCTCTAGTGTCTGGTCTCTGGCACCACAAGCTCTAGTGTCTGGTCTCTGGCACCACAAGCTCTAGTGTCTGGCCTCTGGTACCACAAGCTCTAGTGTCTGACCTCTGGTACCGCAAGCTCTAGTGTCTGACCTCTGGCCCTACCGCAAGCTCTAGTGTCTGGCCTCTGGCACCACAAGCTCTAGTGTCTGGTCTCTGGCACCACAAGCTCTAGTGTCTGGTCTCTGGCACCACAAGCTCTAGTGTCTGGTCTCTGGCACCACAAGCTCTAGTGTCTGGCCTCTGGTACCACAAGCTCTAGTGTCTGACCTCTGGTACCGCAAGCTCTAGTGTCTGACCTCTGGCCCTACCGCAAGCTCTAGTGTCTGGCCTCTGGCACCACAAGCTCTAGTGTCTGGTCTCTGGCACCACAAGCTCTAGTGTCTGGTCTCTGGCACCACAAGCTCTAGTGTCTGGTATCTGGCACCACAAGCTCTAGTGTCTGGCCTCTGATACCACAAGCTCTAGTGTCTGACCTCTGGTACCGCAAGCTCTAGTGTCTGACCTCTGGCCCTACCGCAAGCTCTAGTGTCTGGTCTCTGGCACCACAAGCTCTAGTGTCTGGTCTCTGGCACCACAAGCTCTAGTGTCTGGCCTCTGGTACCACAAGCTCTAGTGTCTGATCTCTGGCACCACAAGCTCTAGTGTCTGACCTCTGGTACCGCAAGCTCTAGTGTCTGAACTCTGGCCCTACCGCAAGCTCTAGTGTCTGGCCTCTGGCACCGCAAGCTCTAGTGTCTGGTCTCTGGCACCACAAGCTCTAGTGTCTAGTCTCTGGCACCACAAGCTCTAGTGTCTGGTCTCTGGCACCACAAGCTCTAGTGTCTGGCCTCTGATACCACAAGCTCTAGTGTCTGACCTCTGGTACCGCAAGCTCTAGTGTCTGACCTCTGGCACTACCGCAAGCTCTAGTGTCTGACCTCTGGTACCACAAGCTCTAGTGTCTGGTCTCTGGCACCACAAGCTCTAGTGTCTGGTCTCTGGCACCACAAGCTCTAGTGTCTGGTCTCTGGCACCACAAGCTCTAGTGTCTGGTCTCTGGCACCACAAGCTCTAGTGTCTGGCCTCTGGTACCACAAGCTCTAGTGTCTGACCTCTGGTACCGCAAGCTCTAGTGTCTGACCTCTGGCCCTACTACAAGCTCTAGTGTCTGGCCTCTGGCACCACAAGCTCTAGTGTCTGGTCTCTGGCACCACAAGCTCTAGTGTCTGGTCTCTGGCACCACAAGCTCTAGTGTCTGGCCTCTGGTACCACAAGCTCTAGTGTCTGACCTCTGGTACCACAAGCTCTAGTGTCTGGCCTCTGATACCACAAGCTCTAGTGTCTGACATCTGGTACCGCAAGCTCTAGTGTCTGACCTCTGGCCCTACCGCAAGCTCTAGTGTCTGGTCTCTGGCACCACAAGCTCTAGTGTCTGGTCTCTGGCACCACAAGCTCTAGTGTCTGGCCTCTGGTACCACAAGCTCTAGTGTCTGATCTCTTGCACCACAAGCTCTAGTGTCTGACCTCTGGCCCTACAACAAGCTTTAGTTTCTGACCTCTGGTACGACAAGCTCTAGTGTCTGACCTCTGGCACCCCAAGCTCCCAGGGCGACCCTGGACTGTGTAACAGGAGGTACATGTCATGAGCATATGTGCTGTGTCAGCCAGCATACCAGCGTACCCACAGGACGGAGTCGTACACTTCTGTGTCACCCGTGCCCCAGCCTTTGTGCTCATCTCACACACTGTAAGCACAGATGGAGACCAGCTGAGGGCAATGTCTTGGATTAAAGTGAGAAAGATGAAACCTGAGATGATACCGTTGCAGATGTTTCCTTGTCAGCACATCTCCTGCCGTGGTCATGTTACCAGTCATCCACATGCACAGCAGACAGGGAAACCTAATGAGACCAAGCGCATCGCTGGTGGACAGTTAGCCAGATAACAAGAGTAAGCCATGAGACAATGGCGCAATGATCAGAACTGGGTATTGGGGATGTAGTCATGGCTCCGAGTTATGTTACATACAGGAAACCTGAATTCAGAGTGTAGATCTCTCACATAAGATCCCAAAGTATCATTGCTCATATAATTAACCCTTTGCCCAATACACTTATGAAATGTTTGGCACCTCTGGAAGTATTACGTAGACATTAGAAGAGTCGGCAAATTATTTATGGCGGCTGTTTGGAGATGTAGTTACGCCATTAGCGCAGGAAGTACCACTGAGACGGGCTTTAATGGCGCCCAAAGGAAGCACATCTCTGCAATATAAGTGCAGTAATGACAGTCATTTTATGCTAATGAGCGGCAAGCGGTGGATCTGACGCGGTAACAAACTTAAAACTGCAAATAAATACATCCGGCTTTTAGGGTTTATATTAACAACATTATCTGATACATTTTATTATTAGATATACCGATTCGTGTTTGCAGTCCTACAGTGACCCACAAATGTCTAAGGCGCTTTAATAAAAGCCGAGGGTTTTGTTTCTTCTAACGTCGTACAGATTTCTAATTAATAAACCACGTGAATGAATAATGCATGGAAGGGAAAGTGATGGGTTGTAAAAGTGTTTGTGGGATTTTACGCGGAGATGAAAACATATTATTAGGAGAAACAAACAGGACCGTTCAGTAATGAGCGCAGCGTTACCCTACGGTGTAGTCATTATAAAAGAAAAAAGTACATTAAGTATAGTACTAGAAAGCACAAGGATTGTGAACATACATACTGTAAGTATAGGACTAGAAAGCACAAGGATTGGGAACATACATAAGTATAGTACTAGAAAGCACAAGGATTGGGAACATACATAAGTATAGTACTAGAAAGCACAAGGATTGTGAACATACATAAGTATAGCACTAGAAAGCACAAGGATTGTGAACATACATAAGTATAGTACTAGAAGAAAGCACAAGGATTGTGAAAATACATAAGTATAGTACTAGAAAGCATAAGGATTGTGAACATACATAAGTATAGTACTAGAAAGTACAAGGATTGTGAACATACATAAGTATAGTACTAGAAAGCACAAGGATTGGGAACATACATAAGTATACTACTAGAAAGCACAAGCATTGTGAACATACATAAGTATAGTACTATAGAGCACAAGGATTGTGAACATACATAAGTATAGTACTAGAAAGCACAAGGATTGGGAACATACATAAGTATACTACTAGAAAGCACAAGGATTGTGAACATACATAAATATAGCACTAGAAAGCACAAGGATTGTGAACATACATAAGTATAGTACTAGAAAGCACAAGGATTAGGAACATACATAAGTATACTACTAGAAAACACAAGCATTGTGAACATACATAAGTATAGTACTATAGAGCACAAGGATTGTGAACATACATAAGTATAGTACTAGAAAGCACAAGGATTAGGAACATACATAAGTATACTACTAGAAAACACAAGCATTGTGAACATACATAAGTATAGTACTATAGAGCACAAGGATTGTGAACATTCATAAGTATAGCACTAGAAAGCACAAGGATTGGGAACATACATAAGTATACTACTAGAAAGCACAAGGATTGTGAACATACATAAGTATAGCACTAGAAGAAAGCACAAGGATTGGGAACATACATAAGTATAGTACTAGAAAGCACAAGTATTGGGAACATACATAAGTATAGTACTAGAAAGCACAAGGATTGTAAACATACATAAGTATAGTACTAGAAAGCAAAAGGATTGTGAACATACATAAGTATAGTACTAGAAAGCACAAGGATTGTGAACATACATAAGTATAGTACTAGAAAGCACAAGGATTGTGAACATACAGAAGTATAGTACTAGAAAGCACAAGGATTGTGAACATACATAAGTATAGTACTAGAAAGCATGATGATTGGGAACATACATAAGTATAGCACTAGAAAGCACAAGGATTGTGAACATACATAAGTTTAGTACTAGAAAGCACAAGGATTGTGAACATACATAAGTATAGTACTAGAAAACACAAGGAATGTGAACATACATAAGTATAGTACTAGAAGAAAGCATACTAGAAAAAATGGGATGGAGGCATGGCCATCAGTTTTCACAGCACTGGCCATGCCCCCAGCACCAGCAGCATCAAAAACAGGGTGTGGCCTCGCAAGAGCATTGCGGGCATAGGCCATGTCCCGTCTGGGGGGGCCCACACACCCTAATTTCGGGATTGCGCCTTAGAACAAATTCAGACTTGATTGCAGAACAAGTTTGTTCTCAAAATGGGCAAAACCATGCAGGTGGGGCAGATGTAACATGTTCAGAGAGAGTTAATCCCGACATCCATGGCTCCGAGCTGAACCTTTTGTATGTGAAATATAGCATTACATTCCGTTCCCAGCTGCGGGATCCGATGAATCCTTGGTGCAGCATGGTTTTGCCCATTTCGAGAAAAAAAATTGTCCTGCGATCAGTCCTGAATTAGGCCCTGTGTTTCTGTGTTTATCACAGCCCTTTATACTATTTATGCAATATTGTTATCACTGGATCAGACACTTTTTAAATAAAAGTCAATAATAATAATTCATTAATAATATAATAAGTTGCAGAAGTGTCTCCCGTAGAGCAGAGAGTAGTCGTCACTGTCACGTATGCTGGCTGGCTGAATGTGGCATAGGGTACAACACCAAGGTGATATACACAGCACAGTGAATGCGTTTTGTCTCTGTGTCTGTAACTGACACAAATTAATACAGAGCTTTCTCATGGGATATGAGACCCCTACAGTCAGGCTACATTTCCCTGGGATACGTACCCAGCTGGAACCACCACAGAACAGAGAGGCAGGATTCCCCCGTGCCCCTCATCCACTTATAGGATGTGAGACACTCAGACCTCTGGGTGACACCAGATCCCCTCTAGACTGGGTGGGGGAATTGGGATGACACCCAGACTCAGGTAAGTTCTGTGAGCAGGGGAATATCTACATATACTGTAATGGCAATTGGTCCCAGATGCTAGACCCAGGATGGCCTGGGTCCAGTTCCCCTGCACCGAGAGATGTGAATGAGGGGACTTACAGAAAGTGCTATTTACTGCCCCATTCCCTAGATCTGTGTATACTGAAACTAGTATATCAGTGTTGGGACTTTTTATTGTGCGCTCCCGGGTTGCCTACCCTCCTGGAATGGCCGGGAGAGTCCCCCTCCCAGGCCCCCGGAAAGAAGGGCAACCCTCCCGCAAAGTAGCCCGGCTCCCGTGCCCCCCCCCTACCCCCCCCCCCCCTTCCCCACCACGCGTGCACGCGCGAATCGCGCCGTTTTAGCCCCGCCCATTGCAGTGAAATGCCTTAAAAATGGCATTGCACGTCGGGGGCGTGGCTAAAATAGCACAATCGTTCAGGTCACGCCCACAACAAAATAGCCACCTGTGTGGCTCCGCCCCCTCCCCACCCCTTTTAACAACACCCCCCCTACCTGCAGCCTAACCCTAACCCCCCCCTACCCCACAACCTAACTCTAAAGTTACTACTCCAATTTGGGCCGATTTCACCCAATCCTGACAGATGGGGTAGAGAGATCGGCCCAAATCAGACCTATTTGAAGTCCCCCTCTGGTCCAGAGCTGGAGGTCGGACCTTCTGCCCGTCTGACCTCCAACTTGGCCCCTCTCCTGGCGGCTGGGGACAGGGTCGCATGCAATCCTGCCACCTGGGAAGGCCCTGGGTGGCCCAGGGGGGTTCGTATTGCCATATACTGCTGAGAAACCTCAACTTGTGCCTAAACCTACCACCCCCACCCTCCCCTTCCCCGGGCTTCTGAAGGCAGTTGGGATGCCGGTGTCATTATACTGAATGCCGCCTCCCCTCTCAGGGCGCCTTGAGTACAAATGGGTAACCTGTGCGTAACTGTAATGATTGTGGAACTACAACTCCCAGCATGCCCTGATGTGTACCGTCACAACAGCTAACAAGCTGCAGAATATGAACACCTGAAGCTGCCCCCCTCCTCTGGTGCAGGGAAAGAGAGAAAGTTTCTATATTACCACGTTTCTCCCATTAGAAGGATCAGGAGACAGACAGATAAATGAGAGAAATAATCATCTGCGGAGGAAAACAAACAAATCAGCATCAGGAGCGATATTAGCATTTGTGTGGCAGCAGCGAGTGCCAGATATCATCTGTATACAGCCGGCATGTTCTGTGCAGACCTATCGCTGCTGTCTGTGGTTACAGCGAGGCCTCAGCAGCAAATGTATCACTATCCAGGAGTCATTTCCATCAGTGTAGTCATCCCCTCACCTGTGTGTCTGAGTATAATATATGTGCGGAGGGCGGCAGGAGCTATATATTACAGTGGAGATAATTACAGGGAGGCTGACTGACACTTCCCATCTCCACACACAGAACCAAGGGGCTCATTATCCCCAACCCTGGCTCACCGCGTATTCCTTCCCTCTCCTAATCACCCAGCTCTTTTTTTGTGGGTCTGTGTAAATTACAGGGTGCTAGTTTGTTAACCTTTCCCCCCCTGTGACCCATGGGGCTCATCCCATACGCTTAACGCGCCGCAACCGTACTGCCTGTATAGAGTTAATAATGAATTAGCGTTGGCACATTAGGAAGCGTGCGCTGGCGCGCGATTGATGCTCCCTTCTCCGGCCTGGATACGGGAGTGTGCCTTGCTGTTTCTATGGTAACTGTCTGTGTACCGCTCCCTGGATCATCAGAGATAAAAGCGTCCTTGGTTCTGTGCACACTCTTTAGTGCCTGGGTGCAGGAAGGTGCTACAAACACACAAAGCTACACACACACACAAACACACACCTACACAAACACAATCACATACACGAGAGATATCTTGTCAGGCACCAGTGGCGTATCTGCTATAATGGCGCAGGGTGTACGGTGCACATGGGCCCGGAGTCCAGGGGGTCCCACTTTGCGCACATGTTCTTCTACCATGCGTACCGCCCTGGAACACGAGGCAGCAGCATTGCTGCACAAACCATTTCCCCGACAATTTGAGCATGCGCAAGAGAAAAGTCACCTGGAAAGCGGCTGCCACATCATTCTTCTGGAGGCTGGCAATTTGCAGGGAGAAAAATGCTAGCAATTAAAAAATAGGGGTATATTTTGAGGTTATAGGACAGATAATTTATACAAATATCCCCTTTTGGCGCACCATGTCCTGTGCGACTTAGCTGTACATCATACTTGCCTCATCTCTAGGAACGGACGGGAGGCTCCCTAAAATCGGTTGGTACTTCCGCAAACAAATGCCCCCCCTTCCCCCACTATGGAAAGAACACCCCACCCTCTCTTCTGCGCACCCCCCCACACACACACACACACACACACACACTTATAGACTAGAAAGTGGGGTGTAATCATAGCCCCATTCCTTGGCCACCTTGGCCAACCACTAGTGGTTGAAGGCATCTAGGTAGACACCTAAATTTGGTTGACCGCCTCTAGTTAGACAGTGACAGGAAATCGACATCTGACAATGCTACAGGAACGTGCCTAGCAGTAGCGAGGTCAATACAAGTTTTATATTTTTTTGGGGTGCAAGTCCACTTGGTTCATACTCTACTATCCTAGTGGACATAGATTAGAAGTTAGATTATAATAGTGTGCCAAATGCAGTGAGCCATGCAAGGGGACACATATACAGTGTCCACGGAGACCCCTGTGACATTCGACACCAAAAAACATAAAACACTTGTGTCGACTGTCTATCACATTGCCATCAACCATTGACAGGTGTTGATCTCCCATCATTGTCTAACTACACACAACCAAGTTTAGGCCTCTAACTAGATGCCTTTGACCACTTGTGGTTGATCATGGTATGTTAGACCTAAACATAGTCGTTATACCATAACCCTGAATTCGGCCCAAAGTCAAGTATCGTATGGGATATTAAGGAAATATGGGGGTTATTCTCATTACACAAGGACACACAGCATAGTTATAAGCAGAAGGAATAAGAATCGGTAACAGGTTATCCACAAGATTTATACTTTACAAAACGCAGGATGCAATCACCTAGCACTGAGTGCAAGGTGTGCTCTCTCTCCATTGGAAGCTTTAGAAACAAGGCTACTGAACTAAGCTGGGGTGTGGATTTCTGCATATCTGTCCTCACTTCCATATAGATATGAAGGAAGGTGCTTTCTGTTGCATGCTGCAAGCAATGGTGTCAAATGACCAAAACCCAAATTGCTGGGTCAGCCTCCAGAATTGAGAGACCTGGAGTACATAAGAGTTTATAGCATTGCAAAAATAATGGGGGGGGGGGGCGATGTGCATGTGGGGGCGCCGGGGGCTACGGTGCTATAGTTACACCCCCCCCCCCAATCCCCCGCAGACTTACCTATCTCGCTGGTCCAGGCGGCTCCGTTCTTCTGCTGAGGACCACCACAAAATGGCCGCCCCCATATAGCACACAGTTCTCTGAAACTGTCTGCTGTATGGGGGCGGCCATTTTGTGGTGGTCCTCAGCAGAAGAAGAACTGAGCCGCCGGGACCAGCGCGATAGGTAAGGCTGCAGGGGATTGGGGGGTGGGGTTTGCATGGGCGGCGGGGATTGGGGGTGCTTGGCGGGGCGGCGGCGGGGGGGTCGCCCAAAACTTAGTTACGCCACTGGTCCTGATATATAGGTTCTGAATTCAGGTCAACTCCAGTGGTATAGAACTCATGTATTAGGAGAAAATAATGATGAGTTTTTGTGTAAATCGTCTATAATGGGGCATGGACATATAATTCAATGTTCTTGAATTAATATGAGTGGTATAACTGTGCTGGTGCTTTGGATAAGGATGCCCCACACACACTACAATACGGTCATCAAGTGGTCGGATCTTTCAGGAAAGAGGCTGTACATGAATGTTACATTTGTCAGATCGGTGACTACCTGTGTCAGCCCAGGTGAGGTGATCGCTGTAGGTTTCCATATATTAGAGGGAGGCGTCCCAGACTTCAGTAATATGGGGCCTTATTCTAGTTTACTCTTAGAGGCAAATTCCTTCTCAAATGGACAAAACCATGTGCACTGCAGGTGGGGCAGATGTAACATGTGCAGATAGAATTAGATTTGGGTGGGGTTTTACTTCAAAGTGAGATCTATATTGCAGTGTAAAAATAAAGCAGCCAGTATTTTCCCTGCACAGAAACAAAATAACTCACGCAAATCTAATTCTATCTGCACATGTTACATCTGCCCCACCTGCAGTGCACATGGTTTTGTCCATTTGAGAAGGAATTTTCCTCTAAGAGTAAACAGCCAAACTCTGCTACAAAAGTGAGGTTGTGGAAGACCGTTTCATGTCACATACGCTATGGCAAGACTGAGAACAGCAACAGGATGCACGATAGCTATACTGCATCAGCAAGGTCTCTCTCTGCGACGTCTGGAAGTGGTGGGATTACATGAAGATAGAGAAGGATCTGAGCAAGCTACATCCACACAAGATCTGTGGTTAGTTCTCCAAGATGTTTGGAACCTCCTGCCAAGTGCCTTCAAAACCTGTATAAAGGGTGGTCACACCAAACATAGATTTAATTGACATTTTTTTTTACACTTTGCATTTTGTTAACTGATAAAAAATAAACTATTAACACTTTTTTCTATCTGAAAGCGTTACTTATTTCGCAGCAGACCCGCCTAAGACTGTGTATCGCAGGGCATTCATGTGTCTAAAGAAGCCACACTTGGCGCTCACAGTCATGCCCTGCAATGTGGGGACGCACACGACAGTATCTTAATGAAGTGCAGAGCAGCGCTGTGCACAGCGGCAGCGTGGTGACGCGCAGCGCAAGTCAATGATTGCATATTATTGTGACCCTGCAGGCGACCAAGACGCGTTGTCAAGGTGTCTATACAAAGGCGGCTGATGGGATATTGATCTCCCGGTGCCACTGGGATCCTTCATCATGTGCAGCGCTGCTCTGTCATTGTTATAAGAAAACTCTCCTTCTCATTTTACATTAAACTTCCTGCTGTCCTCAGCAAGACACCGCTGCCTCAGAAATTGCTATCAATAACCCGCGCGCAGTTGACGCTGCAACTTGCATTGTGCATAATTCTCTTAACAGACTGAGGTCAGCCAATCGGGAGCGCAAGGAACACTTAACTCGTCACATAGAAAAAAATCAGAAAGCTCGTCATTATCCGGGCAAGTCAACCACTGACAAATAACACCGGCATTTATAAGGTGCCCATCTGCCATATAGCACCATTTATGCATCTGTAAAATGCAAATGTCTGTATGCTGAGGACTTGTCCGTCCTGCTCAGCGTAGATGCTACGAACCTCTGGGAACAGATTCCATGTTCTACAGCAAGTGGCAAAACAAAAAGGAAGCAAGTGGCGGTTTTACACTGGGCCTCAAAAAGGCTGTGGAGGCAGCCATCTTGTTTACAATCTCATGAAAAGGCATCTGATTATTTCACTATTAACATGGGTGGTCTAAGGGAGGAGGGGGATTGTGGGCACACTCGGTACAGGACCGATCATTTATGCACATGCCCAGGCCTTTGAAAAAATGGCACCTACCGTGTTCCCAGTGACTAATGTCGAGTGCACGTAGGCAGGTCTCTGAAAACATGGCGTCCATCGTTCTCCAAATCTCTACTGTGCATGCACAAATCCCCAGTAAAATGGCCGCCACATCATTTTTTTGAGTGATTTCTACTGCGGCAGTGCCAGTGAAAGATTCCAGAAAGGTAAAATGGGTGCAGGGTGTTCAGTGTGGGGCACCCTTGACCCAGCTAGGGGCCTGTGCACACCCACTGCACCCATTATAAATACACCAACGGCTATGAGGCACTTTACAGCTCAGTGATGGCACTAGTGCCTGGTGTATTGATAGGCTGCATATTGTTCCAGATCACAAAATGGCTGCTTCCGCCGTGCACAGCAAGGACCCAAGTGTTTGGGGTTGGTGTGGCTTTGGCAAAACCACCCTCAAGTGTTTTGGGTGCAGATGTAAAGCACCTAACTGTCATTTTACAGGCTGATTGAAAAGGGACTGTTAGGAACTGATTGATTGGTACTTTAGCAACTTTAGCTAGAAAACGATGGAACCTTTAGTCTCTTCAGACGTATTTTAGCACCTGTGACCTGACGCGCAGAAGCTTCACTCTTAAATAGATAATATAATGGCTGTAAATTGCATTAAAAAGTAAAATCTGTAATTGCTATCATACATCTGCAGTAATCCTTGTTACTGACAGCTTATAATGTGTAACACAATAACAGAAAGTTAACCAAACCATCACTTATGCAGCGCTGATATTCCCCACAGTCCTCTGCCGGTGAGATGGAAGCACCAGGATATAATTATTGTTGGTCGTCTGTCTCCGGGTCCTAATAAGGAGCTCCCTGAGGAGATGACGTTCTGCTTCTTTGTGTGGCCAAGCAAGGTTCCAGCTCATCTACAAACTGGCAGACAAACACGAAGGTCCAGGGTCATACTGATGTAATTAATTATCAAGGTGAAGGGGGCAGAATATTTTTACTGACTCTACTGGCTAAAAGGCTGTATAAGACCTATTTTATTTTCCAGCTATTATCTGCTATCAAATTAGATTTTATTACGTCTCCGGTAAAAGACACCAGCCTCGAGACTTCACTTGTGGGTTTGTTTTCGGGGAGAGATCCTACAGCCTATCTTTCGCCCCCATTGACATCTAATAAGCAAATACAGTGCTTTGGATATAATTTTTAGGCCTCTCTGGTGAAACTTTAGCCTATATGATAGATTTAGGGATTTTCTCTGGTTATCCACCCTGCCGTGGTGGCCATTGCTGGGAATTATCGGTGGTAGGTACTGCAGTGGCCCCACCAGGACAGCTTCCACAGGCTTTACTGCTTACCACATTTACAGTAAGTAGGGTGTCCTACAATGCTATAACCTTCTCAGGATGACAATGGCAGGTGCAGTGAAAAATTGCTATATTCATTCTTTTCTTCAAAATCTGTAAGTATCACAAAGGGCTGCCATGAGGGTGGGACTGTCGGGAAGTGCGGCCCCCCTTTCTGATGTTTGGGAAGTGATTGATCATCTAAATAATTATTTTTGCTTAGTATTCAGTACAGAAGAAGAGGGGAATGGACCATATTTAAGTTGCAAGGTCAATAAGGTGAATTAAAGTATATTTATAGAAGAGAAGGTCCTAACTAAAAGTAGATACAGTATTTCAATGGGGACAGATGGTTTACATTCAAAGATACTAAAAGATCTTAATGATATGCCGGTAGCACCATTAACTGAGTTATTTAACCACTCACTATGTACAGGAGTAATTTCAGTTGACTGGACTAAAGTGAATGTTGTACCACTGCACAAAAGTGGAAGTGAGGAAGAAATTATTAACAAGAGGTCAGTGAGCCTTGCAGTAAAAGCAGGGGGGAATGGAAACTCTATTTAAATAAAGAGTTGTTGAATATAAACCCATGCTGTTACAAAAACAGCATGGGTTTACTGTGGTTGGGGTTAGAAAAGGAGCCAACTAGATGGTCCAATATGTTCTTACCTACTGTCAAATTCGATGTTTCGATATAAAAAATAACCTGTGACCATTTGCATCTTTTATCCTATATAATAAAAGACTAACACTGCTCCTCACCTCTATTATTTAAGTGTTGTGGGCAGGCCATTAGATGGCAACCGAGCGATCAATTCATGTGCTTTTTTATTTGCTGATATTACTGTAACATTGCTCTTCCATAAGCTAAGTACTAAAGCTCCCCCTGCAGGCATCTCAGCAAATTACCAGGTCAGTTAATAATATATACATTATATAATCCATGCACCCCTCATAGATATAGATACAGTTGGCATAGGTTGTGTGTTTAGAAATTAGCATGAATATCACAGCTGAGGTCTTACAACAATTGTGAAGGCTGTGCTTAGCATGACACAGTGGGATTGGTTGTGTTTGTGTGCTTATCTACAGTGGATAAATGAAACAATGTACAAGGCTAGTTTATTAGTATTTCTGTGTGACAGTTTGTTGGTATTACTGTGTAAAAAACAGGTGTAGTGAATCCGGTGAGCGCAATTAATGAAAATGGGTGCAGCTAACTCAAGCAAAAAATAGAAGATACACCACCTTCAAATGGGCAATTGTAGAAAAACAGAAATATTGCCAGAGTTCAGCGCAACCCATTTCACTAGATGTTCAAACAACTGTTCAGACAATCCTCAATTTACACAAAAGAAGATTTATTGAAACATACCTAAATGAAATAAGAATAAAAATATACTTCCAAAAGGACTTTACAAGTAGCACCATATGATTTACAGTAAAACATGGAGGTCTTGATCTCACCAGAATATGGGGTTGTGGTGGGCTATGCTTCCAAATGAAGGTCTGCGGCACCACCGCAGTTGGCTTGCCTGGATCAAGGTTCTTAGTGATAAAGTGCTGGTGCGTCCTTTTAAAGTGTCCTGTGCCTTCTTTAAAGTGCCCAACCTCCGGACTGACCTCAGGGTGCTGCTGTCTGGAAGTTGGGGCTCCCTGATTGGAGGAAATGGGTCCCTGGGTCGGATGACCCGAGATACCCATTTACACAGCCCCTGACTCAGAGGAAGCCCCTTGTCTGACCCTGAACATTTGCTGGGTCGGACACCGGGTAACAGGACCCGGGTTGTTGTTTTTTTACCTCTTTAACACCAAGCCCCGGCCCGGACTGGAGCGGCAATAACCCGGGTCGCGGCTCTGGTGTTAAAGGGGTATAATTGTTCACTAATGCATCCATTTCCTTCTACCATACGTCCACCCCTGTTTGTAGTCAATAGCATTTTGTGCGTGGTAGGAGGAGAGCGGGTGCTGCAGGGAGTCAGGGAGTCACTACTGCTTTGGGTGATGTTTTCTAACATCAAGGAGATTCAGCAAATGCTCAGTATTCAGTACATTCACAATATTATCAGCCTAATGCTATTCACTATCATTTATATAATACTGTATATATGTTTGTTTCTTATTAAATTGTTTATTTTACATTCAACTTAGTTTATATACAGTTTAGCCCTCCTTAGTAGGGATAGCCATCGGTGGGTTACTCATTGCGATCGATGGTACCATTAATGGGCAATCTATGGATGGTCATAGGCATGCTCAAAATCTGTGGTTGCCATTCATGTCAGAACTATGAGAGACCATCGATGGTTACTAACTATGCTATGGGTGACCATCAATGGTTTCACCCATTCGATGGGCATCAATGTTTTCAGTAAATGGCCCAAGGGCCAATAACAGCCTAAGTGTGGAACAATGCTACGCTCCCTGTCCTGAAAATTGTGAATCATTTATGGTTGATGGCCATCCCTTGGCCACTCCCCAAAACAGCCCTGCTTCTGCGTCATTAATTCTGGAAAACCATTTGATTACCCCCCCCCCTATCGATGGCAAAAGTATTCTACATTGATCATAGAACATCAATGCTTTTGAATCACCCTAAATCGCTGAATGTCAGCTACACCACCTATCTACTTGATGGGCAGCTACACCACCTACCAAATGGGCAGCTACACCACCTACCTCGTGACACAGATGGGCAGCGCAGCAGATATTTGCTACCGAACCCCTGAAAACTTTACATTTTATGGGTATCCCAATTTGCCAGGTGATTTCCCACAACTCTGTGCCACCATTGCAGCCCCCCTTGTGCCCTCCCCTACTGCAGCCTTCTTACTGCCCCCTGGGAGCGCTGGTAACCCAACCATAACATCCGTGGACTCAGGAAGGGGCATTTTCCAGTCCAGTGAGAGGGAGAATACACTGACACAGCCAGCCTGGCCACCGCAACACCTGCAGCATTTCATTGGTTAAATACCATGAAAGCTATTCCAGCTTCACCGTCATATTATAATGGCACAGAGAATATTAAGTTGCTTAAAGAGCTCACAATCTATCAGTCCCTGCCAAGACTCTTCTTCTCGTTGAGCCCACGTAATCTTTCTCCTGTATCACTCATTATCCTGCTTCTGAGCTATGAGGGCCTGTGTCATCTGACGAGTGAAAACCAATTAAGATACAATCTGCATAAGTCACAAGCTTTTCTAACAAAGACAGATGAATTAATTAGGGTTGGTTCTCCGCTGCTTGAAATGTCTTGTTGAATTTAGGCAGCGTTTACACACCCGTGTAACACAAGTCATTGTTCTAGCCCTTAAAGTAGAGGGGGCAACTCTTGAGGCAATCACAAGAAGGTTGGGGGGGGGGGGGTCCCTTAAACAGGGGGATCTTTAAGATGCTGGCATGCACAGTACTTGGTACCTGGTATCAGTCGCTGATTAAAATAGCGATAGAGAAAAAAAAGTATGATTAATGAGTGATATTAAAATCCCATTGAAATATATATCTGACTCATAAATACTGCCAGACAGGGTAAAAACACTTTCTTCAGGTTCATTGAGAAATAAAAAAAATGAATACATAATTCTGCAGAGAGGAGATGGCAGGGGCTTTCCTGGTCCGAGGTGTTTTCAAGGTGTCATCAATATTATCTCAGGGCTGATAAAGGAACTGTAGGCAATGTAATGGCAGATGCCTACTAGCTTGTAGGGCGTAATGGATGTGAGCAAGGCTGTTAGTCCACACATTGACTTCAAACCAGATTTGGTTTTATTGAAGGTAACAGGATGCAGGTGATAGAAAATAAACAGCAGTCCACAGGATAAGGTGTAAATATCTCCTCGGCTTCATTTTTTTGCAACTGTACAGTACAGTGACACTCCAATAACACAGTAACAGGCTTGGGCATATGCAGACCTGTTTATAGAGACAAATAAATAGCATGCACCTGCAGTCTAAGCATCCTATTTCAGTGGATCCATGGAGCCTTGATTTGGTGGTCCAAGACAAAACCAAATTACTTATAGTCCATGTAATAGGCAAAACCAGGGCTGGTGGCTGCCAATCATAAATTATGTGGACAACCCCTATCCACTAAAGCATAATTGAACCTATGGAAGACAGGTAAGCATGATTTTCATAATTGAATACTTTTTCTGAATTTCTCAATAAGAACCTTTTGGATGGGGGTGTTGTGATAGTTTAAGAAAGTTTGGGAACCACCGACCTTTAAATCTGGCGACTCCAAGATTTGATGCTATTGTGGCTGATGAGACATATACAATAACACTCAACGAAGAGACAGTCTGTAGTGTTTAACCATTTAACCAGACTATAGCATTTGTAGATTCATACAGACAAAATTTTCAGCCTATTTCAATTCTCGTTTGGGTTGTGATATTTATTAATATTTATTTACAGTTTCTTAACTAGTGCAGCAAATTCCGTTGTACTTTACAGTTGAAAAACAAACAGTCATAGAGGTAGGAGGACCCTGCTCGCAAGCTTACACTCTAGGATATGCAGATAAATTTGTCAGTTATGGAATGGGGGTTACTCTATTTGTATTATCTTCTTAATAGAGATTAAATATAAAATGAGGGTCACGTTAAACTACTGTACATATTCCAGGAAATTCCAGTTCTCTTCGGTTCTTCAATAGTTTCATAGTCTTGGAAGCACATAACGCAGACCAGAACTGGGCTGACGGAGGAGATGAAGACATTAACCCTTTGTGTGCCAAGTGGAATTTGTCAATATACTGTAGGTGTGAAAACTGCCAAGAAAACATTTGCAGTCATCATAATGACCTGTAATGTTACCTTATAGAGGAAATATAATCTTCTCTTTTTTTTCACATTTTTTATTTGAATTTATATAACAAATGTGAGCGACACTGGCGTTTCTAGCAGATATTTCAAACATCTCTTATAGAGATGTTGGAACGCAAAGGGTTAAGAATTACACAGATTTCCCCCTACATATCGTCTAAACTCTTCTGCCTGAAAGCAGGGACGGGCGATACTCCCATTTAATTATCTCAATTTGTTTTGTTTGTTTATTTTTTACAGTCTAAAAACAATTAGTGAGATGTAAAAGTCACTGTGTGTAATTAGTCTTGTCATTTAATTAAGCGAACATCCCTACTGCAGAGAGTTCTTTAACTTCCTCTCCAAATTCGTGTCCCACGCCGTCCGGAATAGCCACCACGAGCCTGCGACAGATACATTCTGCCTTGTCGGATTACAGTCCTCAGTTCCCGGCTGTCATCCTAAAGTGATGTGATGGGCGACAACACAACATTTTGGCTTTACTATTTTCTGAAATTAGCCTCAAATCTGAAATCGAATAAAAGAGATTTTGGCTGTCAGAAGAGATAAGTGGCTGTCCTCGTCTGCGGAGGGCTAATACTGATTTTCCTAGGCATGTGGCAGGGAGCGAGCGAGGGGAGAAACGCCATTTAAGGGCAATGGTTAAACATCTCCGCAGAAGATTTCTTTACAAAAGACAACAAGACTCTTTGGTGCCTGTTGTCTTTTGTAGAGAAAAAAACAATTATGGGCCACAGGATTGACACTAATAAGGTCGACCATGATTGTGTCTATGTCGACATAGGTGGACACAAACACTGTATAAGTGTACCGTGTTCGCTCACCATGCTTTGTGCACGGTGACTCGCTACGTTCGACACCAGAAATTGTGGCCCGTGACTGCTAAAATAGGAAGCACCCACCATACACGTCATGCAGTGGGGGCTCCTGGCTGGCCTGCTGTCCACTGCACTAGGCTCTGACTAGGGGTCTGTTATGGTGCGGTGGGCTGCTGCTAGCAGGCGCCACTGTGTAGCAAAGGAGGGGGGTTCTGCGGCCGCGCAGTCTGCGGAGACAGAGCAGCCTGGGCCCTACCCTTTGTCAGAGCGGTTGGGCCCGAGACAGCTGTCCCCATAGCACCCCCCCTGATGGTGGCCCTGCTCGACACACTAATATAATCTACCTCTAAGTCCACTTGGAAGTATGAAATACAACTTTTTTTGGGAGGGGGGGCATCAAAAACTCATGTCAACCTTTTTCCATGTTAACCATTTTCACATCGACCAGTTGCTTGTGTCGACCTTTTGACCATGTGGACCTAATGTGTGTCAACCTCTTTTATGTGTCTACCTTTTAACTCGATCTAAACCTTGTCCACCTAATGCCCATATACCCTATGCCAGGCTATGTCCAAACTGTGGCCCTCCAGCTGTTGTGAAACTACACATCCCAGCATGCCTTGCCAGAGTCTTAGCATTTCCTAATAGCAAAACTGTGGCAAGGCATGATGGGACTTGTAGTTTCACAACAGCTGGAGGGCAAAAAGCTACACAAGTAAGAGATCTATCAATGTACTAAGCTTTGGACGGAGATAAAGTAGTAGCCAATCATCTCCTAACTGCCATTTACACGCTGTGTTAGATAATGACAGTTAAGAGCTGGCTGGTACTTTATCTCTGTCCACATTATCTCTCTCAGAGGCTTAGTACATACACCCCAAGGTGTGCCAGCCAATGTGATTTTAGTGTGATAAATAGCCCCTATAAAACAGACGCGGCACACCCAGCATCCAGATCTGCGTCATGTGCCGCATGTCACAACCGAGAGTGTCGGCAGCTATCTCAGAGATGGCGAGACCCCCGGGCGGACGCTCTCGGCCCCTCTTATGAAGTCTATGGCTTATCTGCTGGTTTGCACACACACTATTGAGCGACCTTGACAACAGCCTAATCTGTCTTGGCAAGTTGAAGATAGAGAAAACAAGCTGGAGAGACAGCCCGCTGCCTGGTGCTATCGATCAGACGATTGAGCGAGAGCTAATTAAAACCAGGATGAAAGGCTGAAGATCTAGTGCTCTGTGATATTCCTAGTAGGGCCCTTTACAGACCTGTGCCGCACCGTGCCCTCACCCGTCACACCGCCGCTGCATATGACAAATACAAGTGGCATTTCCTTATTCTCTACATTCGTCACAGCGTCATTGGGATCACTCGTGTTATACAGGGTCATAGACACCACACTATTTGCATTGGATTTAGGGTTTACGTGTGGGGGACAACGGGACCGCGCATCAATATCGCTGTGGCCCTACACACGGAGCAATGTAGGGGCATTTTCTAAGCGATCTTGTCATTTGAAATGGGGCTGAAATCACCCTGTGTGTAGGGTGTAGGGAAACCGGGAGCACGCACATGAGACGCTCGCACGCTCCGCTCTGACGGAGCTCCCCGCTGCCGCCTCCCCGGTCCCCATCGCTGCCCCGAACCCCCCTAACCCTGCCCATCTCCCTGAAGTGGAGACGGGCAGGGTCACGCCACCCAGCTGCCGAGTGACTGAGACGCACGTGCGTGTGAGACGCATGCGCATCCCAGTCTGATGGAGACCCTCTCCGCCAGCACTCGCCAGGGAGGACATTCTGGCCAGCACCGGCAATGAAAGAGTGGAGCTCCATGGGGCCTACACGTGGGGTAATTTCAGGACATTTTGTAAGTGATCGGACTAGATCGCTCATAAAAATGCCCCTACAACGCTCCATGCATACCCTCCAACATCTGGAGGGACGGAATCGGTGCACATTCGGAAAGGGGGCGTGGCAAAATGGGCGTGTTCAGTGGAAAAGGGAGGTGTGGCCAAATCCCCTTTCCGAAGGTATATTGGCGTCATTTAAGAAGATCATATACCCGGGGCCCCAGGTATCATAGTAGCACTCACCCTGCTTTCTGTGCCCCCCGGGGCCTCCTCGTCCTCAGCCTGCCGCCCATAAGCTCAAATACGGTATCAGGGGGCGCCCCTGTGCACTGTGGGCCTGGGGTGCACTGGCTTTGCAATCCCCTGGGAACGGAGAGGAGGTGCAGGGGTTCCAGGGAGAAATCTCTAATCAAGGTGAGGACTGGAGTCCGGCTGAGGCCCCCTGCAGTGCAACCTGGGAAATGTAGTCTAAGCCTCATACTACACAAAGGGCAGTTGGCAGGTGAAGACTACATTTCCCAGAGTTCCAGAAGCCACCTCAGAAATCGGTACATTTGGTACAGTTAGATTTAGCCGGTACAGACCATTTAAAAAACGGTACTGTACCGGCTAAATCGGTACAGTTGGAGGGTATGTCCATGTGTAGGGGTAATAGCGATGTGTGTCCCCTCCCGTCGTGATCGCCGAGTGAATAAGAGCCTGTAGTCTGTTCGGATGGCCAGTCAGGGCCAGTGTTCTCACCGGAGTTCACTGGCCCTGGCAAATCGCTGTGTGCTGAGCGATCTTGCTGAGTGATCTTGCATTGCTCAGATTAGCCACTAGGGGCAGAGTTGGGGTTAAGCGCACTTCACCAGTGTCAATGTGGTCAATGTCAACATGATGAATGTTTGCAATATACAAAACCTATATACAGTAATTTATGAGTGATGTCTTTGAGTGGGGATGCGGTCATTTGGTCTACAGCATTATGCTTGACAGTCATTAGGTCGACACCATTAGGTCGACATGGGAAAAGGTCGACATGGTTCTAGTAGTTGTAGGGAGTAGTTGTCTGTCCTCACTGAACATTATCTGGTTGCACCTATGGGTTTTTTGTTTTTTTTACCATATTCATTCAGCAGCCGGAAAATCAGCGTCAGCGCTTCTGTATTTGCCTCTATAGAACAGTGTAAGTAAGTGTATCCTACAGTATTTGTGCTTTATGCTTCCGTTCTCTTACAGACCTCGATACTTCACTTCCTCTCCTGTGAATTGTGTTCTGGTCTGTAACTAACCATAAACATTTCAATTATGTTTCATTAGGATCCAATTAAATTATAATTCCGTAATTATTTAAGTGTGGCCACGTTACACTCCTCCACAATAAAGTGTCCAGGAATCGGCTATTAATTCTGCCCAATGCAAGACCTCTCCTTCCCCCCAGTATACAGGCAGATGATCTCACCTGTCCCTGCACAATGGCTGCAGATGCTCGCAGATGAGGCATCGGGCCGCAGACAGCTTAGGGAGAAAAAGAAAGTTATGTGAATGCAATGGCTCCATCTGTTTACTATTATCATTATACAGACTGAAGTGCTAAATGGAATGTCTAATATAGTATCTTAAATCAATGATTCAACGCTGTTGTTTTTTTCAGTTTCAATAGCAAGTTAAATAACATTTACGCGTGCATCTTATAGTCATTTCTTCCAGCTATCCTCTTACAAATCATTATCTCGTTTGAAAATCTCTCTTGAGGGAATAAAATATGTTTGCTGGATACAGACAAAGGCCCTTATTCTGGTTAGTTCGCAGGGGGACCGATGTTTTGGGTACGCGCATGCTCAGCAGCGTTTCTGCGCATGTGTATACCCGAAGTGCGTGCGAACTTGGCGAAAAGTCTGCCTTGTGAGCGGGGGGGTGGGGGGGGTGGAGAGGGGTGGGGGGTGCCAGGCTGATCCATTAGCATATGTGAACGCCCAGTGTTCCCCATGAACTGATGCATCTGTGAGGCACGTGCAGGGGGCCCAATTCCCTGCAATTCTACACACATGTGTCTGTGCCACCCTTACATATGCGTGCGCTTTCGCCATCATTCGATGGTCAGCAACCATCGAAAGATGGGGAGGTTCCAACTGGCATGCGAATGGATATTCACGTAAAACATCACAAGCCTAGCGAAAGCATCCCGCCTGTGAATGGGTGGTGCCGGCTAACCATTCGCAAGGCGGGGTTAGTGTGACTCGCAAGGATGTGAATTCGCATCCGAGCGAGCAGGGCCGGCGATACCCACTCAGCAGCTCCTGCAAAGCAGGGAGGCGCCATGCTCAAAAAAGGCGCTGCCTCCCTCCCTGCTCTGCTAAAGCTGCCGCAGCCCTCACTGTCACTGCCCGCAGCGCCTGTCTGACAGCAGGCAGGTGGCAGTATAAAGAGCTGCTCCCTGCTCTGCGAGTGCACACAACCTGCAAGCCGCCCGCAGTGCCTGTCTGACAGCGGATGGCAGTATGGAGAGGCTGAGCAGCTCCCTGCACTGCGCACACACTGCCCTCCTCCTGTGACCTGCCCCCTCTTCCTCACGGACACTTGCGCTGAGGCATGTAGTGCTGTCTGTGAATGCCTGGATGACATGTCATGTCCGGATCCGCCCCCTACCCATTGCTCCCTGCGCCTGTCAGCTGTCAATCAAATGACGAACAGGCAGCAGCACCGCCTCCCCTTCCTTCCTGCCAGTGCCACTGCCAGTCCTCAACACTCCGCCCCCTCTATCTCCTCCCCTCTTCTTCCATCTCCTCCTTCTCTCCCCTTCTTTCCCCCTCAGTCACGAGTGGGGTGTAATGGCTTCCTCCTCAGCGTCCTGCCTACGCAGATAGAAGAGGAGGGACTGCACAAGAGTTAAACAGCAAAAGAACAGTGATTCTTTTATTATACATGTTTATAACAACATTTTTAATAATTGTAGATTTTTTTATATTAATTTAGACACTTTTTAAATAATGGGCTGGGTTATGTGCCTAAAGGTGGACATACACGGTGCTATAGCAGCGTGCGATGCGATGTGTGCTCCTGCGGGCATCGCATCGCATAAAAATGTGCTGCACATACTTTTTGTACTGCTTTCGGATCACATTGCACACACATTGCATGCATGCCGTGCGATGCGATGCAGCCCATAACATATGCAATTCTCGCAGCGTGTATGGACACCTATAGTGCCTGCAACATTTTGCGGACACAGCACTGAGATGGTGTATGCATACATGTACATGCACCCGAGATCCTCCATAGGATCGCATGTTGTATACCGTACGCTCACACAATCGGGCTGCAGCTTGTTGCAATGGCAATGTGAAAGGGCGCAAAATTTATGGTTTGCAGGAGGGCGCCGGACACCCTAGCACCGGCCCTGCGAGCGAGTCAACCAGAATAAGGCCCAAAGCTGTCTGCTACACAGACTCAGGCTCTTGCGTGAGGGGGGATTTGGAAGGGGAGGATGTCACAGTATAGCTAGAGTTCTGAGGGGTGTACCAAAGCATCTCTGCTCACTGCATCAGGTGCCATGTGACTGAGGTTGCCATGGTAGTTACATTACACAGCTCATCAAAATAAACGACGGCATAACAGTAATGTCAATGTATGTCTGAGCACTTAAAATGTAAAATCCATTCCCACTTACTGCAGAGGTATTTGTACCATTCACCCAATACTGAAAGCGACTCATGAAGGGTACAAGACTGATATGCCATCCAGTCTATGCTGCACCCAGGACGGGCTCATCAGCCGCCAATATTGTCACCACATCGTGATCGTATCGAAATGTTAGCTGAGAGCTGCGCAATAGCGATTAATATATTGATGAACAGATAGCTGGCTGGAATAATGAAAAAGCCGAACTGATTGATCTGTGCAGCAGACATGAGAGGAGGGTGATGGAGACAGAGTGGGCTGGGAGGGAGAGGAGGGAGGGGGGGGGAGTATGCAAATGTCTGAGGGACGGCGCTTAAATACTAGGACAGATTAATTGATTTTTATTTTGAAGGAGAGACTGGAAAAAACTGCTTAAGTGAACATTTGATTTTGATGAAACATGACACATGGTGCAGCCTTTCTCCCCCACCTGGGACAATTACCAGGGGCCTTGTGCTATCAGACGGGGAAAGGGATTTGTAGGATGTCTGATGAGTCTCAGATACCAAGTGTGGGTAGCAGAGATGCCCTGTGTCATCCTGTGCCCCTGTACACAAGCGGGTGAGAATAATATTGTGCCCACTTTTTTACAGAGCCCTTAGGTGTGAGCCTAGTCTATTATTTGGGGACTCTAATGAGAGCTACTGTGGAATCAGATGGTTTACAAATGTGCATATGGCATTACTGGTATGTAAGGTACTGTGTAGTATGCTGGATTGTATATGTATGTATCTAGGGCAGTATTGTGAGACGCGTTGGGATCTGACGCATTTCGCTATTTTCCAAGAACCATTGGAGCATGCAACCACAGTAGTAACTGCATCTGGAGCGGACAGAGCCAACCATGAACTGGGTGTTTCTGGGCAGCGACTGGACGGTGGCGATGCTGAAACGGGAGTATTGTGGACGCGTAGTTCAATGCCCATACTTATTGGAGGTGCCCGGATACAGCTGTTTCACAGGCGGCATGAGGTGGGACAAGAGCTTGTAATAATGATGCCAATTGAGAATAGAAAATAGTTGGGCAGAGTGGTTAACATGCATGCAGAGTCATAGACACTTCTGTAGACAGACGGAACCTAGCGAGCATGCTGTACGGCCTGGCGCAAATGTGATCTCAGAATAAGCGACATCTGTGGATGCTTGGATCCCATTGCAAAATGGAAGAATTAATTACAAAGATCACTGAAGTGGACAATAGCCCGAGAGGGTGCACGATGTGATGCGGACAGTAGCTGGGAGGGTGCACGATGTGATGCGGACAGTAGCCCGGGAGAGTGCACGATGTGATGCGGACCGTAGCCCGGGAGGGTGCACGATGTGATGTGGACAATAGCCTGGGAGGGTGCACGATGTGATGTGGACAATAGCCCGGGAGGGTGCACGATGCAATGGGGACAGTAGCCCGGGAGGGTGCCCGATGCGATGCGGACAATAGCCCGGGAGGGTGCACGATGTGATGCGGACAATAGCCCGGGAGGGTGCACGATGTGATGCGGACAATAGCCCGGGAGGGTACACGATGTGATGCGGACAGTAGCCCAGGAGGGTGCACGATGTCATGGGGACAGTAGCCCGGGAGGGTGCGTGATGTGATGGGGAGAGTAGCCCGGGAGGGTGCACGATGTGATGGGGAGAGTAGCCCAGGAGGGTGCACAATGTGATGCAGACAGTAGCCCAGGAGGGTGCACGATGTGATGCGGACAGTAGCCCAGGAGGGTGCACGATGTGATGCGGACAGTAGCCCAGAAGGGTGCACAATGTAATGCAGACAGTAGCACTAGAGGATGCACGATGTGATGCGGACAGTAGCCCAGGAGGGTGCACGATGTGATGCGGACAGTAGCCCGGGAGGGTGCACGATGTGATGGGGAGAGTAGCCCAGGAGGGTGCACGATGTGATGCAGACAGTAGCCCAGGAGGGTGCACGATGTGATGCGGACAGTAGCCCAGGAGGGTGCACGATGTGATGCGGACAGTAGCCCAGGAGGGTGCACAATGTGATGCAGACAGTAGCCCAAGAGGGTGCACGATGTGATGCGGACAGTAACCCAAGAGGGTGCACAATGTGATGCGGACAGTAGCCCAGGAGGGTGCACGATGTTATCGGGACAGTAATCCAGGAGGGTGCACGATGTGATGCGGACAGTAGCCCAGGAGTGTGCACGATGTGATGCGGACAGTAGCCCAGGAGGGTGCACGATGTGATCCGGACAGTAGCCCAAGAGGGTGCACGATTTGATGCGGACAGTAGCCCAGGAGGGTGCACAATGTGATGCGGACAGTAGCCCAGGAGGGTGCACAATGTGATGCGGACAGTAGCCCAGGAGGGTGCACGATGTGATGCGGACAATAGCCCAGGAGGGTGCACGATGTGATGCGGACAGTAGCCCAGGAGGGTGCACAATGTGATGCAGACAGTAGCCCAGGAGAGTGCACGATGTGATGCGGACAGTAGCCCAGGAGTGTGCACGATGTGATGCGGACAATAGCCCAGGAGGGTGCACGATGTGATGCGGACAGTAGCCCAGGAGGGTGCACAATGTGATGCAGACAGTAGCCCAAGAGGGTGCACGATGTGATGCGGACAGTAGCCCAAGAGGGTGCACAATGTGATGCGGACAGTAGCCCAGGAGGGTGCACGATGTTATCGGGACAGTAATCCAGGAGGGTGCACGATGTGATGCGGACAGTAGCCCAGGAGTGTGCACGATGTGATGCGGACAGTAGCCCAGGAGGGTGCACGATGTGATCCGGACAGTAGCCCAAGAGGGTGCACGATGTGATGCGGACAGTAGCCCAGGAGGGTGCACAATGTGATGCGGACAGTAGCCCAGGAGGGTGCACGATGTGATGCGGACAGTAGCCCAGGAGGGTGCACGATGTGATGCGGACAATAGCCCAGGAGGGTGCACGATGTGATGCGGACAGTAGCCCAGGAGGGTGCACAATGTGATGCAGACAGTAGCCCAGGAGAGTGCACGATGTGATGCGGACAGTAGCCCAGGAGGGTGCACAATGTGATGCGGACAGTAACCCAGGAGGGTGCACGATGTGATGCGGACAGTAGCCCGGGAGGGTGCACGATGTGATGCGGACAGTAGCCCGGAAGGGTGCATGATGTTATAGGGACAGTAACCCAGGAGGGTGCACGATGTGATAGGGACAGTAGCCCAGGAGGGTGCACGATGTGATGCGGACAGTAGCCCAGGAGGGTGCACGATGTGATGCGGACAGTAGCCCAGGAGGGTGCAAGATGTGATGCGGACAGTAGCCCAGGAGGGTGCACGATGTTATGGGGACAGTAACCCAGGAGGGTGCACGATGTGATGGGGACAGTTGCCCAGGAGGGTGCACGATGTGATGGGGACAGTAACCCAGGAGGGTGCACGATGTGATGGGGACAGTAGCCCAGGAGGGTGCACAGAATCATGCTCTTTATGCCAGTACTTGAGTACGGCCTGTGTGGATCACAGGGGTCGACCGTGTCCAGGTAAACACCCATAGTTAGACACGCACTAGGTCGACTTTGAGAAAAGGAATACATGCATTAGGTCTACATTGGTTGACCCAAGCAAAGGGTCCATTTGTTTATGGTGTTAATGTTGACACCTGAGGACATGGACCCCAAATGAATTTACTGCGTACCCTCGCATGGCTCACTTTGCACGCCCTGCTTCTTACCAGGTGCCGCACCATTTCCAATCGGTGCCTAAAACTCAAACATATCGAGCTTTTGAGTGCCCTTACCGCTGGTTCATACATCTGTCCCATTGTCCCATGTCTGACATACTAGCTGCCAATAAGCTATAATTACCTGAGCACTCACCGGCCTAGAAGCGGAGGCTGCTGCTGCTGCCTGACACAGTTACATTGTGCTGCCAGGATTCACCCGTCCCCGTGCCTTAATCACCCAGGTACAGCAGCCATCAGCTGTGACTACCCTGCGAGATGAATCACACTGCACATAATAATACCAGCGTTCCCCTCCTGTGTGACTCCTCATAATGAAATGTGACTCATCTGCAAATGCTTTAGAGAGAAAAAATTAAAGACAGATCTGGGACAGGTTCATTTAATAAAACCATTAACATAATATAAATACACATGACACTCTCTGCGCAGCGCCTGGGTCTCGGAACGAGAGGGGGGGGGGGGGGGTGATTAAGTGATGTCACATTTCGATATAATTTATCTAAATAAGTTTGGATACTGTCAGATGCTTCCATAATGTATGAAAGAATATCTAGAAATGGGCGAATTAACGTGAAAACCTTGACGATTCTATGGATCCAGGCGTAATGTATGCAGAGGAAGATTGAGCGTCTCATCTTTCATTGGCTGTCATAGCTCTAGGTGTATCTATTAGTGCCTCTGCTAATTATCACTTACTGCATCATCATTTCCACCCAGGAGACAGCTATGTACTGAGATCTTAGGCCCCGCTGGGTGGCTTTACGGTCTCTTCCTTCTCGGCATTTTAACATTGACAACGTGCAGCTCATTAGTTAACTTATGTAGAGGACCATAGGGCACATGTCTGCGGGTAGGACTGCACTACAATGCAGTCCTATCTACCCGCACATCTTGCACCAGCTGCATTTTACTGCAATTAACCGCTCGCTCACCACACCGCTTTTATATTACAGGGTTGACTTTAATAACGCCCGTCACATCTTTACTCATCCCTCACTTCCATCACGGAAAAGATAAAACGTGAAAACTCAATGAAAAAAAACATCTGGGCTATCCCATGAGTCATTAATCACATCACTCTCCCTATAATACAATGTGTGATGGCTGCGGGAATGTCACCAGTCACTGTGTGGGTGGGAGACGTAGCAGAAGACAAGACATCAATGCATCACTTGTCACCGCAGCTCTCGGCCCACCCTCCGGGGGGATTGATAAAGTGGACAAGTGTCAGGCAGAGGAGGTGACCCCAGCCAGTGCTGCGTAGGCTGGCTTCTGTCCTTGCCACGCAGGTGACAATCTAGCTGTCGCCTTTATAAGGGATGAGGCTCAGCATCGTGAGATTCTCCATCGGCCTCGGGCACTGGCAGGAGCAGCACCCACAGGCCACAGCCCAGGCTGACAGGGCACTGACTCCCTAAATGAGGACACACGAGTCACAATTAATACCGGTATTATGTAGCTCTCTTTCCTGTCACACAAACTAAATCAGTTAGAGCGGGTCCAATCAGATCCTGGGATTCCGCCACTGCAGGGGAAGTTAACCCCTACTGGGCTGGATCTGCCTTCACAGCAATGTCAGATACAACATCTAATACAGGCATGTCCAAATTATGGCCCTCCAGCTGTTGTGAAACTACAAGTCCCATCATGCCTTGCCACAGTTTTGTCATTAGGGGATGCTAAAACGATTGCAAGGCATGCTGGGATGTGTAGTTTCACAACAGCTGAAGGGCCACAGTTTGGACATGCCTGATCTAATAGATGCGTATTTGGGATACGGTCATATTGTCTACAGCAGGGTTGCCGACTTTTTAATGCTCCTCTCCGGGGGACCGGGAGGGGGACCCGATTTTCGGGAGACTCCCGGGAATTCCGGGAGGGTCGGCAACCCTGGTCTACAGCAACTATGTCGACATGCATTGGGTCAACACCATTAGGTCAACATGGGCTAAGGTCAACATGGTTAAGTTTGACAGTCAATAGGTCGACATTTGGGTAAAAAAACTGTGAAAAACCCCATGTCGACCTTTTTGACTGCCGACCTAATGCTTGTGTCGACCTAATGACCTGTCGACCTAAACCCATGTCGACCTAAACCCATGTCGACATTGACCCATGTCAACCTTGACCCATGTCAACCTAATCGCTGTAGACAATATGATCCAAACCCGAGTATTTTGGGGGATATTCAGAGTTGATGAGTAAATTCGCAATCTGATTGATTATGGAATGACGGCATATGTGTACGGATAGTAGCGCGTATGCGTGAGCCGAAATAGCGACAAAATAGCGATGACTAGATAGCGATAATAGATAACTAGAGCGTTGTGATAGCGATAATAGATAACTAGAGCGTTGTGAGCACTATTCCTTCTGAGATGAAGGCTGACATTTAATAGAATGCCATTTTTAGTAACATTTTGATATCGCACCGTATCGTACTGTTTCAATTTTTCCCTCCAAAACCGATAATTTAATGGGATGCGAGTATGCGCCCAAAAGTGCGGTGAAGTGCGAAGAGATCCCAGCAAGGTTAACTTATGTAAAGGTAATGGTCATAGAGTGAAATTGTTGGTGATTCTGGGTCTTGCAGTTCCACACCTGCTTGTATTGGTCAAATGCCTTACTAATTATGTTACAGGTTTAATTTGCTCTGGCCCCAGACATACTTGTAACGTTGTAACGTAGGTGAAACGCCTCCATACACCATTATTGCAGCCATTTCTTTGACTTTTTTCAAAATGTGTAATATTTCTTAAAAAAACAAGATATTGGCCACAAATAATTGGACAACATGACTCATGTGTGTTCCGGGGGGGGGGGGGGGGGGGTGAGGGAATAGTTATGATGCATGCTGATAAGAAATGCTGTCCATGCAATATTGGTAACGGCTGTCCACCATTTTGTTTGCAGATCATCCATCCCGAAGTGCTCACGCACCACACACAGGCCAACGCATTGGTCCTGATGCTGAGGCTGCAGGTAAGCAAAATGAATGCAAAACCATTACACATACAGTACACACACCCATGTACCATGCACAATAGGCTACACTACAATCCGCTCCTGCACCCTACTGTAAACCAAATATAGGTTCAATGTCAACTACATTGTGTAAAGACCTTTATGCAGCATGATCAAATATTATTACACTAGGTGATTCATCGCGCCCTCCGGGCGCTCTTCACACCGTCGTGAGGGGCTTCGCCCCATTAGAAGTAGAAATATATGTGAGTGTGAGATGTAGTGTAATATGGTGAAGAATGTGGGTAAAGTTAATTTGAGTGAGAGCATAAATGTTTACAATAGAAAGTGCATATAATTGCAAAGGGGGTGTAGTGTGTGATAGGGTTATGATGAATTTTTTGTTGTTTAAATGTTACCTAATCTAGATGAGGGAAATATGTATTTGAATAGAAATATTTTATAAGAGTTTGAAAAGAGGTTGAACATTCTGATGCTTTTATTGTAAACATTGTAAAAAGTTAGGAAAGTGCTTTGATATAAATAAGATTAGTAAAGTCACATATTGGAGGCAAGGATGTGTGTGTGTGTGTGGTTGTGAGTATTGGAGGCAAGGATGTGTGTGTGTGTTTGTGAGTATTGGAGGCATGGATGGGTGTGTGTGTAGTTGTGAGCATTGGAGGCATGGATGGATGTGTGTGTGTAGTTGTGAGTATTGTAGGCATGGATGTGTGTGTGTTGTTGTGAGTATTGAAAGCATGGATGTGAGTGTGTACTTGTGGGTATTGGAGGCAGAGATGTGTGTGTGTGTGTGTGTGTGTGTGTGTGTGTGTGTATTACAGGCATTGTTTGTATAGATGTGTGTGTGTGTGGTATGGCTGGGTGTGTGTATTACAGGCATTGTTTGTGTGTGTTTGTACTTGTGAGTATTTTAGGAATGGATGTGTGTGTGTATGTGCGCGCGTATCTGTAGTTGTGAGTATTGGAGGCATGGATGGTATTTGTGTAGTTGTGAGTATTGCAGGCAAGGTGGGGTGTTTGTAGTTGTGAGTATGGGAGGCAAGGATGTGTGTGTGTGTGTGTGTGTGTGTGTGTGTGGTAGTGAGTATTGGAGGCATGCATGGGTGTGTGTAGTTGTGAGTATTGGAGGAATGGATGTGTGTGTGTGTGTGTGTGTACTTGTGAGTATTGGAGGCATGGGTGTGTGTGTGTAGTTGTGAGTATTGAAAGCATGGATGTGTGTACTTGTAAGTATTGGAGGCATAAATGTGTGTGTGTGCAATGGGTGGTTGTGTGTGTATTACAGGTATGGATGTGTGTGTGTAGTTGCGAGTATTGTCGGCATGGATATGTGTGTGTGTGCGTGTGTGTAGTTGTGAGTATTGGAGTCATGGATGTGTGTGTGTGTGTGTGTTTGTGTAGTTGTGAGTATTGGAGTCATGGATATGTGTGTGTGTGTGTGTATTTGTGAGTATTGGAGGCATGGATGGTGTTTGTGTAGTTGTGAGTATTGCAGGTAAGGAGGTGTGTGTGTGGTTGTGAGTATGGTAGGCAAGGATGTGTGTGTGTAGTTGTGATGCTGGGATGGTTGGCTGTGTGTGTGTACTTGGATGTTTGTGTGTGGTTGTGAGTATTAGAGCTATGGATGGGTGTGTGTTTGTGTGGGTGTGTTTAGTTGTGAGTATTGGAGGGATGGATGGTTGTGTGTGTGTAGTTGTAAGTATTGGAGGCATGGATGTGTGTGTGTGTGTGTGTAATTGTCATGATTGGAATGGAGTGGTGTGTTTGTTTAGTGTGAGTATTGGAGGCATGGATGTGTGTGTGTGTGTGTAGTTGTCATGATTGGCATGGAGTGGTGTGTTTGTTTAGTGTGAGTATTGGAAGTATGGATGTGTGTGTGTGTTTGAAAATGACGTTGGTGCGTTAGCAAACATAGTAAAGTGTACAGTGGCACACCGTGATGTTTGAAGGGACCTTAAAGTGAAAGCAAAAATTATAATAGATAAAATTAAGTGTGCTTAAGTCCTAAACCCTGCAGCTACGGCCCTGAGAAGCATGGATGTGTGTGTGTATGTGTCGTTGTGAGTATAGGAGGCATGGATGGGTGTGTGTGTATGTGTCGTTGTGAGTATAGAAGGCATGGATGGGTGTGTGTGTATGTGTCGTTGTGAGTATAGGAGGCATGGATGTGTGTGTATGTGTCGTTGTGAGTATAGGAGGCATGGATGTGTGTGTATGTGTCATTGTGAGTATAGGAGGCATGGATGTGTGTGTATGTGTCGTTGTGAGTATAGGAGGCATGGATGTGTGTGTATGTGTCGTTGTGAGTATAGGAGGCATGGATGTGTGTGTATGTGTCATTGTGAGTATAGGAGGCATGGATGTGTGTGTATGTGTCGTTGTGAGTATAGGAGGCATGGGTGTGTGTGTATGTGTCGTTGTGAGTATAGGAGGCATGGATGTGTGTGTATGTGTCATTGTGAGTATAGGAGGCATGGATGTGTGTGTATGTGTCGTTGTGAGTATAGGAGGCATGGGTGTGTGTGTATGTGTCGTTGTGAGTATAGGAGGCATGGATGTGTGTGTATGTGTCATTGTGAGTATAGGAGGCATGGATGTGTGTGTATGTGTCGTTGTGAGTATAGGAGGCATGGGTGTGTGTGTGTGTGTCGTTGTGAGTATAGGAGGCATGGATGTGTGTGTATGTGTCATTGTGAGTATAGGAGGCATGGATGTGTGTGTATGTGTCGTTGTGAGTATAGGAGGCATGGATGTGTGTGTATGTGTCGTTGTGAGTATAGGAGGCATGGATGTGTGTGTATGTGTCATTGTGAGTATAGGAGGCATGGATGTGTGTGTATGTGTCGTTGTGAGTATAGGAGGCATGGATGTGTGTGTATGTGTCGTTGTGAGTATAGGAGGCATGGATGTGTGTGTATGTGTCATTGTGAGTATAGGAGGCATGGATGTGTGTGTATGTGTCGTTGTGAGTATAGGAGGCATGGGTGTGTGTGTATGTGTCGTTGTGAGTATAGGAGGCATGGATGTGTGTGTATGTGTCATTGTGAGTATAGGAGGCATGGATGTGTGTGTATGTGTCGTTGTGAGTATAGGAGGCATGGGTGTGTGTGTGTGTGTCGTTGTGAGTATAGGAGGCATGGATGTGTGTGTATGTGTCATTGTGAGTATAGGAGGCATGGATGTGTGTGTATGTGTCGTTGTGAGTATAGGAGGCATGGATGTGTGTGTATGTGTCGTTGTGAGTATAGGAGGCATGGATGTGTGTATATGTGTCATTGTGAGTATAGGAGGCATGGATGTGTGTGTATGTGTCGTTGTGAGTATAGGAGGCATGGATGTGTGTGTATGTGTCGTTGTGAGTATAGGAGGCATGGATGTGTGTGTATGTGTCATTGTGAGTATAGGAGGCATGGATGTGTGTGTATGTGTCGTTGTGAGTATAGGAGGCATGGGTGTGTGTGTATGTGTCGTTGTGAGTATAGGAGGCATGGATGTGTGTGTATGTGTCATTGTGAGTATAGGAGGCATGGATGTGTGTGTATGTGTCGTTGTGAGTATAGGAGGCATGGGTGTGTGTGTGTGTGTCGTTGTGAGTATAGGAGGCATGGATGTGTGTGTATGTGTCATTGTGAGTATAGGAGGCATGGATGTGTGTGTATGTGTCGTTGTGAGTATAGGAGGCATGGATGTGTGTGTATGTGTCGTTGTGAGTATAGGAGGCATGGATGTGTGTGTATGTGTCATTGTGAGTATAGGAGGCATGGATGTGTGTGTATGTGTCGTTGTGAGTATAGGAGGCATGGATGTGTGTGTATGTGTCGTTGTGAGTATAGGAGGCATGGATGTGTGTGTATGTGTCATTGTGAGTATAGGAGGCATGGATGTGTGTGTATGTGTCGTTGTGAGTATAGGAGGCATGGGTGTGTGTGTATGTGTCGTTGTGAGTATAGGAGGCATGGATGTGTGTGTATGTGTCATTGTGAGTATAGGAGGCATGGATGTGTGTGTATGTGTCGTTGTGAGTATAGGAGGCATGGGTGTGTGTGTGTGTGTCGTTGTGAGTATAGGAGGCATGGATGTGTGTGTATGTGTCATTGTGAGTATAGGAGGCATGGATGTGTGTGTATGTGTCGTTGTGAGTATAGGAGGCATGGATGTGTGTGTATGTGTCGTTGTGAGTATAGGAGGCATGGATGTGTGTGTATGTGTCATTGTGAGTATAGGAGGCATGGATGTGTGTGTATGTGTCGTTGTGAGTATAGGAGGCATGGGTGTGTGTGTATGTGTCGTTGTGAGTATAGGAGGCATGGGTGTGTGTGTATGTGTCGTTGTGAGTATAGGAGGCATGGATAGGTGTGTGTGTAGTTGTGAGTATAGGAGGCATGGATGGGTGTGTGTGTAGTTGTGAGTATAGGAGGCATGGATAGGTGTGTGTTTAGTTGTGAGTATAGGAGGCATGGATGTGTGTGTATGTGTCGTTGTGAGTATAGGAGGCATGGATGTGTGTGTATGTGTCATTGTGAGTATAGGAGGCATGGATGTGTGTGTATGTGTCGTTGTGAGTATAGGAGGCATGGGTGTGTGTGTATGTGTCGTTGTGAGTATAGGAGGCATGGGTGTGTGTGTATGTGTCGTTGTGAGTATAGGAGGCATGGATGGGTGTGTGTGTAGTTGTGAGTATAGGAGGCATAGATGGGTGTGTGTAGTTGTGAGCATTGGAGGCATGGATGGATGTGTGTGTGTAGTTGTGAGTATTGTAGGCATGGATGTGTGTGTGTGTAGTTGTGAGTATTGAAAGCATGGATGTGAGTGTGTACTTTTGGGTATTGGAGGCATAGATGTGTGTGTGTGTGTGTGTGTGTGTGTGTGTGTGGTATGGCTGGGTGTGTGTATTACAGGCATTGTTTGTGGTGGTGGTGGTGGGCACGGGAGTGGCAGCTGGGGTTGGTAGGCAGCGTCTTCTGGGTGTTTGCTGCTGCTCCGTGCGCAGGGGCGTAACTATCATCTTCTGGGCCCCATAGCAAAATCCTGAAAGGGGCCCCCCAACTGTCACTAAAATGCCCCTCAGGGTGGCAGAAGAGAAAAGGATTTAAAAGCCAAAAAGGGTATCGCGGAGAGAGAGAGGGGTGGTTAGGGAGGGAGAGCGTTTAGAATCTAGATGGATGTGAGCCACAGGGGAGAACAGAGGAGAGGAAGAAAGAGAAGAGAGGTTAGATGGAGAGGGAGTGAGAGGTGGGGGTAGAAAGTGCAGCAGAGAAATAGAGTAACAGATAGAACAAAATGGGGGAGAGTGCAGGGGAGAGAGAGATTAGACCAGAGGAGAGAGAGAGTGCAGGATATAAAGAAAGATAAAGGACAGGAGGGGGGGGGGGGTTAGACAGAGCAGGAGAGAGAGAGAGAGAGACATGAGAGAGGTTAGACACCCCCCCTCCCCCCCTTGCTCCTTCCAAGTCCCCATCTACGACCTCACCCTTAAAAATAAGTGCTGAAGTTTACCTCCAGCATTGAGGGAAGGTCTCCCTGTCGGCGCCGGGTCTTTCATTCGTCTGCAGTTCTGCACCGGGTTTCCGCTGTGGAGGCATGCTGTTTCCCAGCTGAGCTCACATATCAGGCAGCGCAGCTCCCTCCCAGGTCTACCGCGGCGCACAGCGCAGGCAGCAGCATGGGTCCTCCTGCATGATTCAGCCGACAGCCGGGGCTAGTCACTAAATAGTGACATCGAGTCCCGATATGAGGTCAGAGGGGAGGGGGCTGGATCACCACTTCTCCCTCCGTCCCTTCACAGTCAGTCACACACAGTGCAGCTGACAGGGAAGGGTGTCCTGTCCGGGACAGCGCCAGGGGTCCTGGCACTGGCAGCAGCATGGGTTCTGCACGATTAACGCCGGGGCTAGTCACTAAAATAGTGACATTGAGCCCCGGCACCATCATAGGGGAGGGGGGGCTGGATCACGCACTGCCCGCCGCTGACAGGGAAAGGTGTCTGGGACAGCGCCGCTGACACTACCCGTGCGGCATTGCTCAAATAGAATAAATGGGTGCAGGGGGTGCCTGCAGAGCCCTCGGGCCCCCCAAAGGCCCGGGCCCCATAGCAATTGCACCCCCTGCACCCTCCATAGTTCCGCCACTGTCCGTGCGGGTGTGGGGGGTTGTGAGCAGGACTGTGCGTACTTCAGGTGGTTCGAGGTTGGGGGGGGGGGCGCGGCGTCTAGCCGTGGGGCGGGCTTGTTGTGTGGCTGGGCTGCGATGGGGAGTGGCGGCCGAGGAGGGGGCGGATAGGTGTGCAAGCTGGAGGCTGAGGGGGGGGCGTGCCGTGTAGCCGTGGGGCGGGCTTGTTGTGTGGCTGGGCGGCGATGGGGAGTGGCGGGCGAGGAGGGGGCGGATAGCTGCTGTGGAGAGCGGAGGGTTGTGTAAGACGGAAGTTGGCATGTTTTGCATTGTGGCTGACAGTGACTATGGGCCTGTCAATCACCCGTGGAAGCCCGCCCACCGTTTGCTAGACTAATTGTGAGTGACGGATCTGGCTAAATATATAAGAGATGGTCATTGCACCAATGTCATATTGGCTAATGCCAAACAAAATAGCACATCACAGTGCTGCCAGATATGCTGGCCAAGCCATGGACTCATTGGCCCTTATTCTGATCGGTGCGGCCGGAGCCGATTATGCGGCCAGGACCGTGCGTGCGAAACCCCGCCTTCCATACGGATCGCCAACTCCGTCCGTATGCGGTAAGAAGCTGGCCGAACGGACCGCACGTGTATTTTTCACGGAATACGCCTCCTCCATCTAAGGGAACCTCCCCCATCATTCGATGGTCGCAGACCATCGAATGCAGGACCGAGTGGTCCACCAGCTCCCGCAACCTCAGACCACACTGACATTTTTCCGTGCAAAAGCAGGGATCTGGGCGGGCAGCTGACATCCGGCGATGTCATATGTCCGCCCCTACACGTGCGTCACGGCCGCATTACCATACGTACGCCCAGCGTTTTCATGGGAACTCCCGTGAAACGCGGGGCGTATGTATATGGTAATGAGCCCAAATAGCCCTTCACGCCCCTCTCCACCCCCTGTTCGGAGTGTTCACATATCATGCGGGATATGGCCGTACACCCCGCTCGCACATGCGCAGAGACGCCTCTGCACATGCGCAGACACAAAACATCGGCGGGCCGAACGCACGCGGATATATCCGCACCGATCAGAATAAGGGCCTTTGAGACACACTACATACCAATGGATATTAATGTAATGTGAAACACCCATCAGACTTATTCCAAATCTAACCATTACATTTATTCCAGGGGTACATGTGTTACTGAACAGTACCCATTGTTATGTGGCATAACCCACAAGACACCTTAAAAGCAAAATGACACCTACTGCTCCATTATGGTGGAAACCCATTTCTCTTTTTGAACAGGATCATCACAACTACTGGTGCAACCAACAGAATCAGCCGAAATGATGGACGCAGATATGGAAATCATTCTCCAGTCCGTCTTAATGTTCTCACCTGAGGAAGAAAACACAGCAACAACAGTGACTGAAAGGGCATCAACTGTGGTGACACCCGACCAACCCACCCCCACCCAATCACCCCACACACCATCAACCCCAGAACAGGTAGCATGGTCATTGCACACATTTAAAAACAAATTGAATTCATGGCAAAGCCATCAAATGGGCAATATGCAAGGCTACCTGAGAAATATATTTCAACAACTTAAACAAGTGACCACCAGTGTTCATGTAAGTGTGGGCACACAAATCAGAATGGCTATCACCCTGGACACACGTCTGTTCGAAATTAGTCAGGCCCTACGGCAGGGGTGGGGAACCTCAGGCCCGGGGGCCGTATGCGGCCCCCGTAGCCAGTTTGAGTGGCCCGCCCAACAGCAGCCGGAGACTGTCAGTCCTATTCAGTGGCAGCTGCCAGAGCGTGGAACGGCTGCAGCAGGACAATTTGTAAGAGAAATTTTTACACATGGCCCCCGAAGGATTTTTTCCCCATACAAACGGCCCTTGGCACAAAAAAGGTTCCCCACCCCTGCCCTACGGGTACAAAACAATAATGTAGCCATCCTAACTGAAAGTGTACATGGTCAAACACAAGCTACTGTATATCAGCACAGACCAATGCCTTGATTGCCATGCAGGCACAATTAAATAATCAATAATTAAATGTATTAGGTGCAGCTACATCCACTATTAGTAGTGTGTCCAGTACACCACTGAGCGGCTCACCCGCTTCACCACCACGTCGGAGTGTGCAAACCAGGGGTGGGCTGGGGTGAGGGGCAAAGGGGGGATGTGCGCGTACACAGGTTCCTAAAAAATGATTGTACAAGTAGCACATGTTTATTTTTGTTCTAATCCAGTTATATCATGAAGAATATTTTTGTGACAATGTATGGCCCAGTAAAAGGACCGAAATTCTTTTTTTTGCATTAGTAAAGACGTTCCAGTAAAATGTGTCTGTGGTTTCTTCAATCCTAATGTTTTGGTTAATTAAACTAAAATGCTGTAACCCACTATGGTACTGTGCAGTGAGGGTGTTTAATTTGGGGGCACATTTATCAAGATCGCATTTTACAATGCGATCTGGGTGGAATATTACCGCCCAGGATCGCATTGTAAACCTAACCCAGAAGCCGGGAGGTCAGCGCATGCGCGGTTATGCGCTGACCCCCGCCGACCCCTCTTACCGCACTGCCCCGCTCGGGCAGTGCGAAGTGTAGCCATAGGCTACAATGGGCTATCGCCATATCAGAATGGATAGAAACCTATGGGGGATGCGGGAGGATCGCAGCAGGGATTGGAGATAGTTAATATTTGCGGCTAAACCCCAAAAACGTGCGTTTTCGGGGATTTAGCCGCAAATATAGTTTGATAAATGGGCCCCTTGGTGTGTTAGGTCATTTTTATAATTGCCATACAGCACTGTGAAAATGTCATCACCAAGGGACACCTCAGGTTAAGCAGCTTCTTTCATTGGGCTCTGACTACTCCCCTAAATATTGATGATAATGTATGGCAAATGGTTTATGGTATGCAAACACACTTACACCAAAGGTACATGGTTGGATAGATTAAAAATGCAATTACCTGATAAATAGCGCCTTATGATCTCCCTACGCATCAGATCCCCCCTCCGCATACCTCTCACTAACGTAGGTGGGGTGGTTTCAGCTTCCTGGACGACTGCTGCATTGCCAATCTTCCACATAACGTGGTTGATAAAGGGCAATGTTGTGTAACATGCAGCAAGCCTGGACAATCATCACTACTTTTGCTGGGTGGTAGAGCAGTGTGCCTGATGATCTGTCCAAACACCTGAAACGACTTTTCAGCACCCAAAGGTGCGTTCCACAACATTGTGGGTGGCAACGTGTGCTTCGTTATAGCGGTGCTGTGCAGGGCCTTGCGGGGAACGCAGAAGTGTCATGAGCCACGGGAGACACCCATATCCTGAGTCACCTTTACAGAGAAGATGAGGTCAGTACAGTATATGGTAACATATGTGCATTTGTTTTACATGAGCAACGGGGGACAACACCAATATCGAAGAAGTCTGGTAAAGGAGAGGGACTGATTCCACCTATATATTGGTCATATCAGAAGAGACTACACACTAAAGTGCCACTTTAGAGTTAAAAAAAAGCATGCAGTATAGTACAGGGTACACTTACTGTCAGTAATTAGTGGTTTTAAAAACAAGCTGAGCCATATTTTAGCCAGACTGACATCAGCTTTAAAAGTGATTGAGGTTTAGATACATTTGTGGGTATAGTTTACACACTACTGGCACACTACACAGGAGTGTAATAATTGTTTAGTATGCAAATTAACACATAGTAGCACTATACATAGTGGGCAAACATTTACATACTGTATATTAAAATGTACTTACCAATTTGCCAGCCCTCCGGCATTTGGTGGTCCTGGAATCGGTCCCAGAGGGCTGAGTGACGCAGAATATAGGCATCATGGCCAGGGCCGAAACTAGGGTTTCTGGTGCCCGGGGCAAGACATACATTTAGTGCCCCCCCCCCCCCCCCCAAAAAAATTTTTTTTTATATATATATAAAAATATATTTTTTTTTTTTTCCAGAAGCAGGCACACATTTGGCATTTGGTTTTGCACAGAAAGAAAAACATTAATCAGAAGCCATTTATGTGTGCTTATAGACAGCAGAAGGGGGACAGTAAACAGGGACAGTGCGCGCCTAAGGCGCGCGAAAAATTTAGGGCATTTTTTTTTGGGGGGGGGGGGTGGTCACATAGTAGTATCAATTCACATTATAGAACACACCGTAATGCCCAGTACATATTCCAGCACACACCCTAATACCCAGAGCACATTACACCACAAACCGTAATGCCCAGAGCACATTACACCACAAACCGTAATGCCCAGTACACATTATACCAAACACTGTGATGCCCATTATACAAAATGACACACACCGTAATGCTCATTACATATGCCACACACGCTAATGCCCATTACGCATATAACACAGTGCAATGCCCCTTACACATAATATTACATGCTGTAATGCCCATTACACATAATGCCACTAACCGTAATGCCCACTACACATAATATCACATGCCGTAATGCCCATTACAATTTATAGCACACACCGTAATGCCCATTACACATTTTAATTTGGGTAAAAGGTGTCACACACACACATATGGGGAAGAGGGGATCAGACACCAGGGAAATTGGGGCAGATAGGGTCACAGACACAGAGGAAGGGGGTAACAAGGGTCACACATGGGGGTAGGGAGTACAGGGGGGTCAGGGGGGTCAGGGGGGTCAATCCCTGGGCACTCACCAATTTGTGGGGGGAGCTGCAGGGTGTCCAGGTAGCCAGTGGATCCAGGGACAGGGCGAAGGGGGTGCCTGCTGCAGGAGGAGGGAGATGTAGTTTCCCCCATGAAGAGACAGGCAGGGCTTGTCCAGACTCCAGCCCCAGCGCGTATCGCTGGGCGCGCACTGTGTTTATCACAGACACTAGAGGTCAAGCGCACCTCTAGTGTCTGTCTGTTGTTTCATGGCGGCGGCCATCTTTGATGTGGCAGCGGCGCTGCAGACATACATCTATATCTGCGGCGCTAGCTCCCCGCTGCTGCCGCTGCTCACACCAGCGACACCCTGCCTCCAGCGCCCCCCAGCCTCCAGCGCCCGGTGCGCGTGCCCCCCCCAGCCCCCCCCTAGTTACGGCCCTGTCATGGCAGTTCCCAGGGTAGCCTGCAACCACACTGAGTATTTTCACAGGTGTCCTTAATGATGTTTGGGTATATGTAGGGGAGTTTATGAGTAAAATTGAGGACACCTGTGAGAAAATTAATGTCTGTTTGCACTTGACCAAAGTTGCTTTTGGGTCAATTCGCTAATCAGAACCTGGTCTGCATCATTGGCGATCTTTAGACACTTTTGAAATGCGAATTCCATTTGCGCATTCCATTAAATAAGCGATTTGGGTACTTGTTTCCTATCTGGGCGCCCGCTAAGTTAATTGCGCACCATGCTATTCTCCGTAGAGAAATCTGATCGCATCGCATCGTACACATACACGATATTGAACGATGCGATGCGATGCGATCCAATTCGATTTCCCATAGGAAACAATGTTAAATGGATCAATTTACCCAAATCAGCATAGGGAAGAATGGTAAATGGGCCAGAAACCCCCAAAAAACCCACAGAGCAGTGGAATGTCCCCCCAAAAGTAGTTGATGCCACCCCGCCATCAACGTGAACCCGAAGCGTGGCGAGCGCAGCGAGCCCGCGAGGGGCGGCGGTACGCGTCCTCCGACCTTTTCATGCCCTACTATCCACTAGGGCGTGGAGTGAGAATAGAATAGTGTGGCGAGCGCAGCGAGCCACCGAGCCCGAAGCGTGGCGAGCGCAGCGAGCCCCGCGTGGGGACGCGGATACCTTCACAGGTAAACGCATCCCTTCGCGGGCTTCCCAGGTGTCCGCGTCGCCATGGACACCTGGGAAGCCCGCGAGGGGACACGTATAACTGTGAAGGTATCCGCGTGCGCTCGCCACGCTTCGGGCTCGGTGGCTCGCTGCGCTCGCCACACTATTCTATTCTCACTCCACGCCCTAGTGGATAGTAGGGCATGAAAAGGTCGGAGGACGCGTACCGCCGCCCCTCGCGGGCTCGCTGCGCTCGCCACGCTTCGGGTTCTCGTTGATGGCGGGGTGGCGTCAACTACTTTTGGGGGGACATTTCAATGTTCAGGGGTGTTTTTGGCCCATTTACTATTGTTCCTATGATAATTTGGCTAATTTGAGCCATTTCACATTGTTTCCTATGGGAAATCGAATCGGATCGCATCGCATCGTTCAATATCGTGTATGTGTACGATGCGATGCGATCCGATTTCATTACGGTGCCGTACGTAGAAAACCTGGGCGCCCAGATAGGAAACAAGTACCGCGATTTGTATACTTTTCTATGCGAAAACATCTGGATGCAATAAAAATGCGAATTTAAACCGGTAGGTGAGAAAGTGCGAGTTATCGCACAAAATGTGCGAATTACGGGATTTAGCGCACCCTATTAAGTAAGCGATTTCGCCAAAAAGTGCGATAACGCCATTTTGTTGCCTAAAAATCAGACAAATTCAACAAGCGCGTTCTATTCAGTCACCCGAGATATCTGGCAATGAAAGGATTCCAAGCTTCGATTAATGCTAATTTCACCTGTACAGACGTGTGCTTCTCTGCAAACGCCCCATCCTATGCAGGAGACCATACGGAATTCTAAGCATCTTTGGGGACCTTTTATCATTGATCGCCTATTCATTGCAATCCGGGAGCAACATTAGCACCCAGGAACGTATTGCAATACGGGATGACATCATCAGAATGTAATAAGTATGTGGTCAGTGAGCTGCGGTGGGTGCTATGCAGACCCACTGAGCTAAGATGCAAAGCAGCCATTCCCCTCCGTTCCCTCCGGTACTACATGTGCGGTGCGTAGGTCATTGGCAACAGGCTTTGCATTCCGGAAATTGATAAATCTGGCAGCATCCCCCATGTTGATGATGACGAGGACGATATTGTTTGTGGTGTCGCCAGTGGCAACCATTCTTTCCTGTGCAGACCAAAAAAGCCATCTCTTGGATGTGGGACTATGGCCCTTATTCTGGTTGACTCGCTCGGATGCGAATTCGCATCCTTGTGAGTCACCCTAACCCCGCCTTTGCGAATGGTTAGCCGGCACCACCCATTCGCAAGCGGGATTTGTTTGCAAGGCTTGCAATGTTTTACATGAACATCCATTCACATGCCAGTGGGAACCTCCCCATCTTTCAATGGACGCCGACCATCGAATGATTGTGAAGGCGCACGCTTATGTATGGTGGTCATTGTCCGGACCACCCTTACACATCCGTGTACATTAGAATTGCAAGGAATTGGGCAGGCAGCTGACATCCGATCCGGGGAACAGACTTTTTGCCAAGTTCGCGAGCACGCAACGTATACACATGCAGAGAAATGATGCTGTGCGTGCGAAACATCGGTCCCCATGCAAACAAGCCGCCACTGCGAATTAACCAGAAAATGACTGGTAATAAATTCTGAGGTAAATAATATTGTAGGAACAAAAACAGTCTTCCTCTGCATTTTGCAGTGGCTGGAATTGCACAAAGTATTCCGTACCCCATAGGGTAGGGAGCACTTTTAAGAAAATCGGTGTGCAAATTGGCCAGGCGATGGGTGCAAGATGGGTAGCAGCAATAGCAATTTGCACCCTGTGTTGGCAATTCAATTTTAGTTTTCCAATTGGCTTTTTAACCAGTCTGTTCTCTTCTCTTCTGTCACAGACTCAATGGCTTACGGTACTGGACAGTGATACAGATGTGACTATTATATCGCACCTTCCGGGCCACAGCCAGGCAATGACTTGGTGCCTCCTAAGATACTGTGTCGTTCACTAGAATGGGATTCTAGAAAAGAAAACCCACAGGGTTCAGGTTCATGCTTACGGACGCAGCAGCATAATACCAGCACAAAACACATCCCTATGTTATTAATAAGCGTTTTGCTCTACATGGCTCGTGGCGCGGGGGGTGGGGAGAAAATATTTGTATTCTCCTAATCTTATCTTCCAGTGCTTTTCTTGTGAGATCTCATTCTCCGCCATCCTCTCTCGTCCCCACTCTTGCTGTCACAGTGGGGCAACGGTTCAATCTGTGCCAGCGCCTCTCTGCCTCTCACGCCCCTTGCCGAGTGTCTTCTGATGAGCTGAGGATGAGGACTCTCAGTACAAAGCAGCTCACTATGGGGTATCTAGCAGAGATCGCTGAGCGCTCTTGATTACAGTTTATTGATGTTTGCATGGGAATTTTTTCCGAGGCGATGGTTCCAGGAAGTCACTTGGAATATTGAACGCAGATAGCTGGAGATAATGAACTGGAAATCATTAGGGGAGCTCTGAAAATGTCACTTAGATTAGAGAAATACATCAGTTCATGGAACGGTGGAGCATCCGAACGGACAGGAAACACACAACGATGCTGGCATAATAACCGGGAGTCTCTCGCTAAGGGGCTCATTCATCAAACTGCCCCACACTTGGGAATCCTGCTCACTGCAAATAGCGGAGTTCACGCAGGCGCAGTTCAGGAAACCCATGCCACCTGAAAATGCCATAAAAAGCTCTTGGAAAGTGGTGGCATATGTACTCGAAGACAACATGGGTATTAGATAACATGGAGGGCATCACATGCCCCCTCCAAAGACATGCCCAGATCTTTGGGAGTGCAACGCACCCTAATCCACTTCCATTCTTAAAATGCCACAAGTACCAGGTACCCCAGATATATGGGTCTCTAAAGGATGTTCTTATTTGTGGGAGGAGTTCACCATAAGAGGAGAGAGTGGCTCCCTACCAGCCAATCAGCTTCTAACTGCCAAGTTACAGGCTGTGCTTAAAAAATGGCAGCTAGGAGCTGGCCGGCTGGTACTTTATCCCTCTCAAGGGCTTGGTAACTAGACCCCTTTTGCAGGATCTAGTAATGCTCACAGGACAATGTCTAGTCAACAGGCCGACCCCCCAAAAACATGCATGTTGAGACACATTGACCATTTAGACCATATGTATTTCAAATATATGGTGTTGACCTACTGGCTGCTGTCCGTCAGTCATCCGGATACCCTTTTGGCCTAGGCTGTTCTCCCGGCTGCAGAACGCTAGTAACAGAGCCCTGTGTCGGCTGCTAACCGATGCGCCGACGGAGCAGAGCTGGAAAATAAGTGCGCACGGAATAGAACACGGAGGAAAAAGCTCATTACCCAGCTCAGAGACAACAACACAGACTTCTACAGCGGCCTCGGACAGGAATATATACAGCGGGCGGCTGCAAATCCCACCGATAAACAGGAACTCATTTACGGAACGCGGCGTTTGCACCAATTTCAGGAGCCACCTCCCGGATCACAGCAGCAATTCCATTTCCAGTCTCTGGAGAGAAGCGGAGCTCACAGCCGGCTCGGGAGGGCTGGATCCGCTCTCGGAGGAAGAAGATATTCAGTCCATGGAAAATATTCGGAATGGCTGCAACCGCGAGGGGAAAATGCAATTATCCGGGGAAGGTCCTGGGAGGCTTCATTTCAAATGAAATAGACATATAAAATTGGGTTAGTCTACCCACACATGTTACAATCCGGCTGTCTGACCCTCGGGCCTAGAGGTAGAGGGGGAGATGTATCAGCCAATCAGCTTCTAGCTGTCACTCATCTAGCACATGGTCTTATGCAGAGGGGTATGGATCGTTACGTCAACAACTGTAGGTCGACAGGAGTTATGTCGACACGTGAAAAGGTCAACATGGACTGTACCAGTGTACCGCAACTACTTGCACGGCTCGCTGCACTCGGAACACTATTATATTCCTCCTGCACGTCCACTGGGATGATAAAGTATGAACAAGACCCTTTTTTGAGGGAAAAAAACATGAAAAAACTCATGTTGACCTATTGCTTGTGTCGACCATTTGACCATGTTGACCTACTGCATGGCAACATTTTGAGTGTCGATGGCCAATTGCGGTCGACCGAATGACTGTCGCCATAGATACCGTCGGGCTAACGACCGCATAACGTTTCAGAGATGTACACAAATGCCGACGCAGCTGAAATTCCGCAAGCAGCAGCCGTGCCAAACTATGCAAATGTCACAGCCGCTGGGGTTTGCATTGAGAAGCCGACTGGAGGGGTCTGAGAGCCGCCGCTGGTGCACCAAGGTCATTACCAATGGTCGACATGTACAAGGTCAAAAGGTTCCCCTCAGATGTAGCAGCACACACCCACGCTTCTAGGTGCCACGTTCACAATCTCTTATCACAATCTCTCCATATATGGAACTAGCCACAGCCCTTTTGGTGGAGCATGACACGCCCTCTCAATGCTGCACTGTGCAAAATTCTACTACCAAATATAATCTCCCTGAAACTAGTTTTTAAAAGTTAGGCAAGTATGTTACAACGAGATCATTGACACTGAGAAACTTCTCTCTATCCGGTGCTGCTCTGGCGTATGCCGGCGGCAGACATTAAAACCTAGATCTAATTCCACATCTTTATTATGTAGGAATAAACCAAATCCTATGTACGCATATTCTATGTAAACGTGCAGGGATCCTGATCTACCACTGGGAGGTGCTGCATCTCTTGCAGGAGAGACAGTGGAGAGACTGGAGAGACTGCAAATAAGAGATAATTTTATGAAATGTACTTATATGAGTCAGAAGAGGTGGGGACTGCACACAAGACAACATCGGGAAAGTCCAAGTACTGTGGAGGGAAAGCCATGGCAATTGCAGTCCACAATCTCGAACTCTGCAGAACATTGGAGGAAGAGCGGGAGTCTGGGGGAGCGGTAGAAGAACCTAGTAACGACCCTGGACATTAATGTACACATTGGTCTTTTTTACCTGCATGCTGTATGGAATATAGTATTAATATCTAACACTATGGATGGTTTGTAGTATAGGATGTATCACACATTTATATAATATAAATTAGTGCTCAGGAAAAGGTTAAACGTACTATAATAAATACACAAACATAATAGAACCAGTACTGCACTTTCTAAGCCCACATTCTCCCACCTCATGGTAAATCTCCTGTCTCTTCTTCCTGGCAGCTGCTCTCTGGTCCAGTGCACTGACTGAGGGCTCAGATCTACACACACACACACACACACACGCACGCACACACACACACCAAGCTTGGTAGAAGAAGCTGCCTAACTGGGCCTGTGCAGCAGCTCCAGCCTGTCCCTTAAGGAAAAGAATGGTGGCACAGCGCTAGTTTGAGGAGGAATAGACACCATGGGATGTAAAAAAAAATTTTAATAAAAAGACACATAAATTGAGTACATAAAAGGGTACTTGTGTAGTTTCACGGCGCCAGCGTCTGAGTCCCCTTGCGGGGCTCGCCCACGCTGCAGGCTCGGTGGCTCGCTGCGCTCGCCACGCTATCTTAAAAATCAACTCCATGCCAACGTGGATAGTGGGGGTATGAACAGTGGCGTAGCTCCAATAAAGGCAGCCCCCGCGACTGCTTGGGGGAGCCGCCTGCGGTGGGCGCCCGGCGTACTAACCAGTGTGCAGGGAGAGATGACAGGCAGCAGCGCCGGCTGGGATGAAAGCAGCAGCTGCTGCTGGACGGGACTCAGGAGCCGAGGCATAGGAGCCAGGGCGGCAGCAGGCAGCAGCAGCAGCAGAGGAACTGGAAGTCACTTTACTTTCAGTTTCACTTTCCACGCTGCAGTTCTGAGCCCCGGCCCCCGCCTCCTCCCTCCAGTCACTGCTGAGAACAAGCATGTATTCCTGGAGCCGGAGCTGCTGCCTCTTCTCTGCCAGGGGACCATTAAGCTGGCCCCTGCAAACACCTGCTGCTAGTCTCCCTAGTGCTGCTGCTGGCAGGCCCTCCACCCAGCGCCAGTGGTATGTTACAATATTAAGAATATCTTGGGATATATGTATGGATGTAATTTTGTGGACATATGGATGTATGTATGCATGAGGGTGCAGTGTATGTATGTATGTATGTATGTATGTATGTATGTATGAGGGAGGCAGTGTATGTATGTATGTATGTATGTATGCATAAGGAAGTCAGTGTATGTATGTATGTATGTATGTATGTATGTATGAGGTAGGCAGTGTATGGATGTACTGTATGTATCAGGGATATGCAGTGTGTGTATGTATGTATGTATGTATGTATGTATGAGGGAGGCAGTGTATGTATGTATGTATGTATGTATGTATGTATGTATGTATGTATGTATGTATGCATGCATGCATGAGGTAGTGTATGGATGGTTGTATGTATGTATGTATGTATGTATGAGGTAGGCAGTGTATGGATGTACTGTATGTATCAGGGAGGCTATGTATGTATGTATGTATGTATGTATGTATGTATGTATGTATGTATGAGTAGGCAGTGTATGTATGTATGTATGTATGAGGTAGGCAGTGTATGTATGTATGTATGTATGTATGTATGTATGTATGTATGAGGTAGTCCACACTTTTCTAGGAACCTGCATGAAACTGCCCCCCCCCCCCCCCATTTATTTATTGTAGTGCCCCCACTGTCATTTTTTCTGGATCCCTGTGTGTGAGTGTGTGTGTGCATGTATGTGTGTATGTATATATATATATATATATATATATATATATATATATATATATATATATATATATATATATATAGTTCTGGGGGGGCGGCACTCCAAGCAAAGGTGCATGTATCCAAGGATAAATGAATGACGCGGTGCCCTTCCAACGGCAGCTCTGGGCTGTCAATACGTAGTGGGGGTAGATCGGCGGCACTCGCAAAATAAATCAGACCACACCAAGTGGATAACCAACGTTTCAAGGCCTAGAGGCCTTTTTATCAAGGTGCAAAAATGTGAACAACGTGAAAAACACGTTTTTGCACCTTGATAAAAAGGCCTCTAGGCCTTGAAACGTTGGTTATCCACTTGGTGTGGTCTGATTTATTTTGCGAGTGCCGCCGATCTACCCCCACTATATATATATATATATATATATATATTTAGTTAGTGGGGGGGCGCCACAACTTTTTTGGCTTGGGGGAGCAAAATTTATAGTTACGCCACTGGGTATGAACTATCCACGTTGGCATGGAGTTAAGTTACTTTATTTTAAATAGTTTGGCGAGCATACAACCCGGAAGTAGCACGGCGCAATGCTGGCGCTGTGAAACTACAAAAGATAATAACATATTGTATATATTGGTAATTTGATAAAAAAAATTGTCTCACTGTCAGGAAGGGTGTTAAAGCCACCGGAATTTGGAACTGTAATAATGTTCCTATTGGTAAGTGCAAGGTGCCATGGCCGCTGTTATTATATTCCAATATTAGGAAAGGTGCAAAGAGGTATTATATCCACTCAATTGTGAGAATGTCCCATAGGGGGTCACAGGAAAAGGCAATGTAATGAGTGACATATGATGCCAAATGGATCTGGTTTTCCAGTGGTCAATGATGGTGAATGAGCGGTGGGCTGCCAACCATTGCAGTCTACTGACCTGCTTTCAATGTCTGTATGTGCTTCACCTCGGATGATCTGGAGGTGGATGCAGGAAGGTTGGCTGTAGTCCACGGAGTGGGACCCAAGGGGGACTTGACTGTAACAGGTGGTTGGGATGAAGGTGTCACACCTGGAGAATCTCTCTGTCAGTGGTCCCACAAAGTCTCGACAGGTGGTCGGTGTTACACCTCTCCACCCTCAGGATTGGACCCAGCCACCCTTTAACACCCCCACTTCCACCAGTGCCGCTATGAACACCCCTTTACTGGACCATCATATCCGCACTTGGGTCCCATCCCAGAGACCCTTCTCCAGGTGAGCCTCAATACACCGACCACCTGTCGAGACTTTGTGGGACCACTGACAGAGAGATTCTCCAGGTGTGACACCTTCATCCCAACCACATGTTACAGGCAGCCAGTAGGGATACTGCAGAACCAACGGTAAAGTCCAAGGGATGGGACCCTAGGCCCTATGTCATGGGTGTTACAGTGCTGCCATTGATGGTCTGTTGGCAAGGGTGGACGCAGTAGAAAATGATAGGGAGGCCCCTCCTCCTAATAGGCAGTGATCTGGGCACATACCTCTCCCCTTCTCCTAATAAGCAGTGATCTGGGCACATACATCTCCCATCCTCCTAATAAGCAGTGATCTGGGCACATACGTCTCCCCTCCTCCTAATAAGCAGTGATCTGGGCACATACCTCTCCCCTCCTTCTAATAAGCAGTGATCTGGGCACATACGTCTCCCATCCCCTAATACGCAGTGATCTGGTCACAGACCTCTCCCCTCCTCCTATATGCAGTGATCTGGGCACATACCTCTCTCATCCTCCTAATAAGCAGTGATCTGGTCACAGACCTCTCCCCTCCTCCTAATACACAGAGGTCTGGGCCGGACCTCTCCCTCCTCCTAATACGCAGTGATCTGGGCACAAACCTCTCCCCTCCTCCTAATATGCAGTGGTCTGGGCCGGACCTCTCCCCTCCTCCTAATACGCAGTGATCTGGGCACATACCTCTCCCCTCCTCCAAATACGCAGTGATCTGGTCACAGACCTCTCCCTCCTCCTAATACGCAGTGATCTGGGCACAAACCTCTCCCCTCCTTCTAATACATAGTGATCTGGGCCGGACCTCTCCCCTCCTCCTAATTCGCAGTGATCTGGGCCGGACCTCTCCCCTCCTCCTAATTAAGCAGAGCTCTCAGCACTCTCACACCTCTCCCCTCCTCCTAATACGCAGTGATCTGGGCACATACCTCTCCCATCCTCCTAATACACAGACATCAGGGCACACTGACCTCTCCCCTCCTCCTAATACGCAGTGATCTGGGCACATACCTCTCCCATCCTCCTAATACACAGTGATCTGGGCACATACCTCTCCCATCCTCCTAATACACAGTGATCTGGGCACATACCTCTCCCATCCTCCTAATACACAGTGATCTGGGACCAGACCTTTCCCCTCCCTCCTAATAAGCAGTGATCTGGGCACATACCTCTCCCCTCCTCCTAATACGCAGTGATCTGGCCACATACCTCTCCCCTCCTCCTAATACGCAGTGGTCTGGGCCGGACCTCTCCCCTCCTCCTAATACGCAGTGATCTGGCCACATACCTCTCCCCTCCTCCTAATACGCAGAGCTCTCAGCGTTCTCACACCTATCCCTGCTTCCTCTCCGATCCAGGCGATTTATGACTGCGGTCTCCTGCTATAGTGCAGCGGTTAATAACAATAATAAATGAGTTAATAATTCAGTGTTCCGCGCACACCCTGTGCTGGGATGATGCAGGCGCTGTGCCTGCCGGGAGCTCCCATGGCTCCGGCGCAGAGACACGAGAGGGTTAAGGTCTCGGCCCCAGGACATATTGGTCTAAAGTGGTTATTCTGTTCCTCCGTCAGGAAGCAGAGAAGTGATTATGGCTGCAGGGAAATCTCAGTGGCTGATAAATGAGTTTGTGAGTTTCTTCTGAAATCAGAACAAAACATTGAGCATCGCTGCCTGGCTATATACTGTGGGGGCGCCCAGCCAGCTACACACAAATGCACAGCCCCCAAAGTGTTCTTACCCATAGGCGGTTACTTACCGCAGCATCGTACATGAATCAGTGGCTATGCAAATGCACATTAGGAGACGGTGACCCAGTGTAAACGCACCAGTAATGGCTGCAAGAAAAGTTACAGTTCTGAGATCTTATTCGCTGCACAATGGAATCTGTGGATTACCAGGCGCTAGTCACAGGAGTATCACAGGATATGGGGCATACTGCCGGGTATAAATGAATAGCACCTGACCCAGAAGCTACAGCTCATGGTAAGAATTGTATTCCCTCCACAAGTGTGCTTGTGTGCAGCTGTGGTGGGGAAAGACATAAGGGTCAGATTCAGTAAGGATTGTATATGACAAACTCGAAAGGGACTTCTTTGTTCTCGCCCCCCTGTCAGAGGACTGGAAGTCAAGGTTCCGATGTCGGGATACTGACCATCGGGATCCGGTTGTTTTACCGCCACACCACCCCCTGCCTGCACACCACGTCCTGCCTGCACACCACCCCCTGCCTGCACACCACCCCCTGCCTGCATACCACCCCCTGCCTACATACCACCCCCTGCCTGCATACCACCCCCTGCCTACATACCACCCCGTGCCTGCACACTAACCCCAACCTGCACACCCCCCCCTGCCTGCATACCACCTCTTGCCTGCACACCACCCCCAGCCTGCATACCACCCCCAGCCTGCATACCACCCCCAGCCTGCACACCACCCCCTGCCTACATACCACCCCCTGCCTGCATACCACCCCCTGCCTACATACCACCCCGTGCCTGCACACTAACCCCAACCTGCACACCCCCCCCTGCCTGCATACCACCTCTTGCCTGCACACCACCCCCAGCCTGCATACCACCCCCTGCCTGCATACCACCCCCAGCCTGCATACCACCTCCTGCCTGCATACCACCCCCTGCCTGCATACCACCTCCTGCCTGCATACCACCCCCTGCCTACATACCACCCCGTGCCTGCATACCACCTCCTGCCTACATACCACCCCGTGCCTGCACACTACCCCCAACCTGCACACCACCTCCTCCTTGCATACCACCCCCGACCAGTGCATACCACGCCCTGCCTGCACACCACCTCCTGCCTGCACACCACCCCCTGCCTGCACACCACTTCCTGCCTGCACACCACCCCCTGCCTGCACACCACCCCCTGCCTGCACACTACCCCCAACCTGCATACCACCCCCTGCCTGCACACTACCCCCAACCTGCATACCACCTCCTGCCTGCATACCACCCCCAACCTGCACACCACCTCCTGTCTGCATACCCCCCCTGCCTGCACACCACCCCCTGCCTGCACACTACCCCCAACCTGCATACCACCTCCTGCCTGCACACTACCCCCAACCTGCACACCACCCCCTGTCTGCATACCCCCCCTGCCTGCACACCACCCCCTGCCTGCATACCACCCCCTGCCTGCACACCACCCCCAACCTGCATACCACCCCCTGCCTGCACACTACCCCCAACCTGCATACCACCTCCTGCCTGCACACCACCCCCAACCTGCACACCACCTCCTGCCTGCATACCACCCCCAACCTGCACACCACCCCCTGCCTGCATACCACCCCCAACCTGCATACCACCCCCTGCCTGCACACTACCCCCAACCTGCATACCACCTCCTGCCTGCACACTACCCCCAACCTGCACACCACCCCCTGTCTGCATACCCCCCCTGCCTGCACACCACCCCCTGCCTGCACACCACCCCCTGCCTGCATACCACCCCCTGCCTGCACACCACCCCCTGCCTGCACACCACCCCCTGCCTGCACACCACCCCCTGCCTGCATACCACCTCCTGCCTGCATACCACCTCCTGCCTGCACACCACCCCCAGCCTGCATACCACCCCCTGCCTGCATACCACCCCCTGTCTGCATACCCCCCCTGCCTGCACACCACCCCCTGCCTGCACACCACCCCCTGCCTGCATACCACCCCCTGCCTGCATACCACCCCCTGCCTGCATACCACCCCCAATACCTGCATACCACCCCCTGCCTGCACACTACCCCCAACCTGCATACCACCTCCTGCCTGCACACCACCCCCAACCTGCACACCACCTCCTGCCTGCATACCACCCCCAACCTGCACACCACCCCCTGCCTGCATACCACCCCCAACCTGCATACCACCCCCTGCCTGCACACTACCCCCAACCTGCATACCACCTCCTGCCTGCACACTACCCCCAACCTGCACACCACCCCCTGTCTGCATACCCCCCCTGCCTGCACACCACCCCCTGCCTGCACACCACCCCCTGCCTGCATACCACCCCCTGCCTGCACACCACCCCCTGCCTGCACACCACCCCCTGCCTGCACACCACCCCCTGCCTGCATACCACCTCCTGCCTGCATACCACCTCCTGCCTGCACACCACCCCCAACCTGCACACCACCTCCTGCCTGCATACCACCCCCTGCCTGCATACCACCCCCTGTCTGCATACCCCCCCTGCCTGCACCACCCCCTGCCTGCACACCACCCCCTGCCTGCATACCACCTCCTGCCTGCATACCACCTCCTGCCTGCACACCACCCCCAACCTGCACACCACCTCCTGCCTGCATACCACCCCCTGCCTGCATACCACCCCCTGTCTGCATACCCCCCCTGCCTGCACACCACCCCCTGCCTGCACACCACCCCCTGCCTGCATACCACCTCCTGCCTGCATACCACCTCCTGCCTGCACACCACCCCCAACCTGCACACCACCTCCTGCCTGCATACCACCCCCTGCCTGCATACCACCCCCTGTCTGCATACCCCCCCTGCCTGCATACCACCTCCTGCCTGCATACCACCCCCTGCCTGCATACCACCTCCTGCCTGCCTACCACCTCCTGCCTGCATACCACCCCCTGCCTGCATACCAGCCCCTGTCTGCACACCATCCCCTGCCTGCACACCACCCCCTGCCTGCACACCACCCCCTGCCTGCATACCACCTCCTGCCTGCATACCACCTCCTGCCTGCACACCACCCCCAACCTGCACACCACCTCCTGCCTGCATACCACCCCCTGCCTGCATACCACCCCCTGTCTGCATACCCCCCCTGCCTGCATACCACCTCCTGCCTGCATACCACCCCCTGCCTGCATACCACCTCCTGCCTGCATACCACCCCCTGCCTGCATACCACCCCCTGCCTGCACACCACCTCCTGCCTGCACACTACCCCCAACCTGCACACCACCTCCTGCCTGCACACTACCCCCAACCTGCACACCACCTCCTGTCTGCATACCACCTCCTGCCTGCACACCACCTCCTGCCTGCACACTACCCCCAACCTGCACACCACCTCCTGTCTGCATACCACCTCCTGCCTGCACACTACCCCCTGCCTGCACACTACCCCCAACCTGCACACTACCCCCAACCTGCACACCACCCCCTGCCTGCACACCACCCCCAACCTGCATACCACCCCCTGCCTGCACACCACCCCCTGCCTGCACACCACTTCCTGCCTGCATACCACCCCCTGCCTGCACACTACCCCAACCTGCACACCACCTCCTGCCTGCACACCACCTCCTGCCTGCATACCACCCCCTGCCTGCATACCAGCCCCTGTCTGCACACCATCCCCTGCCTGCACACCACCCCCAACCTGCACACCACCCCTGCCTGCATACCACCCCCAACCTGCATACCACCCCCTGCCTGCACACTACCCCCAACCTGCATACCACCTCCTGCCTGCACACTACCCCCAACCTGCACACCACCTCCTGCCTGCACACCACCCCCAACCTGCACACCACCTCCTGCCTGCACACCACCCCCAACCTGCATACCAGCCCCTGTCTGCACACCATCCCCTGCCTGCACACCACCCCCTGCCTGCACACCACCCCCTGCCTGCATACCACCTCCTGCCTGCATACCACCTCCTGCCTGCACACCACCCCCAACCTGCACACCACCTCCTGCCTGCATACCACCCCCTGCCTGCATACCACCCCCTGTCTGCATACCCCCCCTGCCTGCACACCACCCCCTGCCTGCACACCACCCCCTGCCTGCATACCACCTCCTGCCTGCATACCACCTCCTGCCTGCACACCACCCCCAACCTGCACACCACCTCCTGCCTGCATACCACCCCCTGCCTGCATACCACCCCCTGTCTGCATACCCCCCTGCCTGCACACCACCCCCCTGCCTGCATACCACCTCCTGCCTGCATACCACCTCCTGCCTGCACACCACCCCCAACCTGCACACCACCTCCTGCCTGCATACCACCCCCTGCCTGCATACCACCCCCTGTCTGCATACCCCCCTGCCTGCATACCACCTCCTGCCTGCATACCACCCCCTGCCTGCATACCCCCAACCTGCACACCACCTCCTGCCTGCATACCACCCCCTGCCTGCATACCACCCCCTGTCTGCATACCCCCCCTGCCTGCATACCACCTCTTGCCTGCACACCACCCCCTGCCTGCACACCACCTCCTGCCTGCACACTACCCCCAACCTGCACACCACCCCCAACCTGCATACCACCCCCTGCCTGCACACTACCCCCAGCCTGCATACCACCCCCTGCCTGCATACCACCCCATGCCTGCACACCACCCCCTGCCTGCACACCACTTCCTGCCTGCATACCACCCCCTGCCTGCACACCACCCCCAACCTGCACACCACCTCCTGCCTGCATACCACCCCCTGTCTGCATACCCCCCCTGCCTGCATACCACCTCCTGCCTGCACACCACCCCCTGCCTGCACACCACCTCCTGCCTGCACACTACCCCCGACCTGCACACCACCTCCTGCCTGCACACCACCCCCAACCTGCATACCACCCCCTGCCTGCATACCACCCCCTGCCTGCACACCACCTCCTGCCTGCACACCACCCCCTGCCTGCACACCACTTCCTGCCTGCATACCACCCCCTGCCTGCACACTACCCCCAACCTGCACACCCACCTCCTGCCTGCATACCACCCCCTGCCTGCATACCACCCCCTGTCTGCATACCCCCCCTGCCTGCATACCACCTCTTGCCTGCACACCACCCCCTGCCTGCACACCACCTCCTGCCTGCACACTACCCCCAACCTGCACACCACCTCCTGCCTGCATACCACCCCCTGCCTGCATACCACCCCCTGTCTGCATACCCCCCCTGCCTGCATACCACCTCTTGCCTGCACACCACCCCCTGCCTGCACACCACCTCCTGCCTGCACACTACCCCCAACCTGCACACCACCCCCAACCTGCATACCACCCCCTGCCTGCACACTACCCCCAGCCTGCATACCACCCCCTGCCTGCATACCACCCCATGCCTGCACACCACCCCCTGCCTGCACACCACTTCCTGCCTGCATACCACCCCCTGCCTGCACACCACCCCCAACCTGCACACCACCTCCTGCCTGCATACCACCCCCTGTCTGCATACCCCCCCTGCCTGCATATACCTCCTGCCTGCACACCACCCCCTGCCTGCACACCACCTCCTGCCTGCACACTACCCCCAACCTGCACACCACCTCCTGCCTGCACACCACCCCCAACCTGCATACCACCCCCTGCCTGCATACCACCCCCTGCCTGCCTACCACCTCCTGCCTGCACACCACCCCCAACCTGCACACCACCTCCTGCCTGCATACCACCCCCTGCCTGCATACCACCCCCTGTCTGCATACCCCCCCTGCCTGCATACCACCTCCTGCCTGCACACCACCCCCTGCCTGCACACCACCTCCTGCCTGCACACTACCCCCAACCTGCACACCACCTCCTGCCTGCACACTACCCCCAACCTGCACACCACCTCCTGTCTGCATACCACCTCCTGCCTGCACACCACCTCCTGCCTGCACACTACCCCCAACCTGCACACCACCTCCTGTCTGCATACCACCTCCTGCCTGCACACTACCCCCTGCCTGCACACTACCCCCAACCTGCACACTACCCCCAACCTGCACACCACCCCCTGCCTGCACACCACCCCCAACCTGCATACCACCCCCTGCCTGCACACCACCCCCTGCCTGCACACCACTTCCTGCCTGCATACCACCCCCTGCCTGCACACTACCCCCAACCTGCACACCACCTCCTGCCTGCATACCACCCCCTGCCTGCATACCACCCCCTGTCTGCATACCCCCCCTGCCTGCATACCACCTCTTGCCTGCACACCACCCCCTGCCTGCACACCACCTCCTGCCTGCACACTACCCCCAACCTGCACACCACCCCCAACCTGCATACCACCCCCTGCCTGCACACTACCCCCAGCCTGCATACCACCCCCTGCCTGCATACCACCCCATGCCTGCACACCACCCCCTGCCTGCACACCACTTCCTGCCTGCATACCACCCCCTGCCTGCACACCACCCCCAACCTGCACACCACCTCCTGCCTGCATACCACCCCCTGTCTGCATACCCCCCCTGCCTGCATACCACCTCCTGCCTGCACACCACCCCCTGCCTGCACACCACCTCCTGCCTGCACACTACCCCCAACCTGCACACCACCTCCTGCCTGCACACCACCCCCAACCTGCATACCACCCCCTGCCTGCATACCACCCCCTGCCTGCACACCACCTCCTGCCTGCACACCACCCCCTGCCTGCACACCACTTCCTGCCTGCATACCACCCCCTGCCTGCACACTACCCCCAACCTGCACACCACCTCCTGCCTGCATACCACCCCCTGCCTGCATACCACCCCCTGTCTGCATACCCCCCCTGCCTGCATACCACCTCTTGCCTGCACACCACCCCCTGCCTGCACACCACCTCCTGCCTGCACACTACCCCCAACCTGCACACCACCTCCTGCCTGCACACCACCCCCAACCTGCATACTACCCCCTGCCTGCACACTACCCCCAGCCTGCATACCACCCCCTGCCTGCATACCACCCCATGCCTGCACACCACTCCCTGCCTGCACACCACTTCCTGCCTGCATACCACCCCCTGCCTGCACACTACCCCCAACCTGCACACCACCTCCTGCCTGCACACCACCCCCATCCTGCATACCACCCCCTGCCTGCATACCACCCCCTGCCTGCATACCACCACTTGCCTGCACACCACCTCCTGCCTGCACACTACCCCCAACCTGCACACCACCCCCTGCCTGCATACTACCCCCTGACTGCACACCACCTCCTGCCTGCACACCACCCCCTGCCTGCACACCACCTCCTGCCTGCACACTACCCCCAACCTGCACACCACCTCCTGCCTACACACTACCCCCAACCTGCACACCACCTCCTGCCTGCATACCACCCCCTGCCTGCACACCACCTCCTGCATGCACATTACCCCCAACCTGCACACCACCTCCTGCCTGCACACCACCCCCAACCAACATACCACCCCCTGCCTGCATACCACCCCCTGCCTGCATACCACCCCCTGCCTGCACACCACCTCCTGCCTGCACACCACCTCCTGCCTGCACACTACCCCCAACCTGCACACCACCTCCTGCCTGCACATCACCCCCAACCTGCATACCACCCCCTGCCTGTACACTACCCCCAACCTGCACACCACCTCCTGCCTGCACACTACCCCCAACCTGCACACCACCTCCTGCCTGCACACCACCCCCAACCTGCACACACACCACCTCCTGCCTGCATACCACCCCCTGCCTGCATACCACCCCCTGTCTGCATACCCCCCCTGCCTGCATACCACCTCCTGCCTGCACACCACCCCCTGCCTGCACACCACCTCCTGCCTGCACACTACCCCCAACCTGCACACCACCTCCTGCCTGCACACCACCCCCAACCTGCATACCACCCCCTGCCTGCATACCACCCCCTGCCTGCACACCACCTCCTGCCTGCACACCACCCCCTGCCTGCACACCACTTCCTGCCTGCATACCACCCCCTGCCTGCACACTACCCCCAACCTGCACACCACCTCCTGCCTGCATACCACCCCCTGCCTGCATACCACCCCCTGTCTGCATACCCCCCCTGCCTGCATACCACCTCTTGCCTGCACACCACCCCCTGCCTGCACACCACCTCCTGCCTGCACACTACCCCCAACCTGCACACCACCCCCAACCTGCATACCACCCCCTGCCTGCACACTACCCCCAGCCTGCATACCACCCCCTGCCTGCATACCACCCCATGCCTGCACACCACCCCCTGCCTGCACACCACTTCCTGCCTGCACACCACCCCCTGCCTGCACACCACCCCCAACCTGCACACCACCTCCTGCCTGCATACCACCCCCTGCCTGCATACCACCCCCTGTCTGCATACCCCCCCTGCCTGCATACCACCCCTGCCTGCATACCACCTCCTGCCTGCACACCACCCCCTGCCTGCACACCACCTCCTGCCTGCACACTACCCCCAACCTGCACACCACCTCCTGCCTGCACACCACCCCCAACCTGCATACCACCCCCTGCCTGCATACCACCCCCTGCCTGCACACCACCTCCTGCCTGCACACCACCCCCTGCCTGCACACCACTTCCTGCCTGCATACCACCCCCTGCCTGCACACTACCCCCAACCTGCACACCACCTCCTGCCTGCATACCACCCCCTGCCTGCATACCACCCCCTGTCTGCATACCCCCCCTGCCTGCATACCACCTCTTGCCTGCACACCACCCCCTGCCTGCACACCACCTCCTGCCTGCACACTACCCCCAACCTGCACACCACCTCCTGCCTACACACCACCCCCAACCTGCATACCACCCCCTGCCTGCACACTACCCCCAGCCTGCATACCACCCCCTGCCTGCATACCACCCCATGCCTGCACACCACCCCCTGCCTGCACACCACTTCCTGCCTGCATACCACCCCCTGCCTGCACACTACCCCCAACCTGCACACCACCTCCTGCCTGCACACCACCCCCATCCTGCATACCACCCCCTGCCTGCATACCACCCCCTGCCTGCATACCACCACCTGCCTGCACACCACCTCCTGCCTGCACACTACCCCCAACCTGCACACCACCCCCTGCCTGCATACTACCCCCTGACTGCACACCACCTCCTGCCTGCATACCACCCCCTGCCTGCACACCACCTCCTGCCTGCACACTACCCCCAACCTGCACACCACCTCCTGCCTACACACTACCCCCAACCTGCACACCACCTCCTGCCTGCATACCACCTACTGCCTGCACACCACCTCCTGCCTGCATACCACCCCCTGCCTGCACACCACCTCCTGCATGCACACTACCCCCAACCTGCACACCACCTCCTGCCTGCACACCACCCCCAACCTACATACCACCCCCTGCCTGCATACCACCCCCTGCCTGCATACCACCCCCTGCCTGCACACCACCTCCTGCCTGCACACCACCTCCTGCCTGCACACTACCCCCAACCTGCACACCACCTCCTGCCTACACATCACCCCCAACCTGCATACCACCCCCTGCCTGCACACTACCCCCAGCCTGCATACCACCCCCTGCCTGCATACCACCCCATGCCTGCACACCACCCCCTGCCTGCACACCACTTCCTGCCTGCATACCACCCCCTGCCTGCACACTACCCCCAACCTGCACACCACCTCCTGTCTGCACACCACCCCCATCCTGCATACCACCCCCTGCCTGCATACCACCCCCTGCCTGCATACCACCACCTGCCTGCACACCACCTCCTGCCTGCACACTACCCCCAACCTGCACACCACCCCCTGCCTGCATACTACCCCCTGACTGCACACCACCTCCTGCCTGCATACCACCCCCTGCCTGCACACCACCTCCTGCCTGCACACTACCCCCAACCTGCACACCACCTCCTGCCTACACACTACCCCCAACCTGCACACCACCTCCTGCCTGCATACCACCCCCTGCCTGCACACCACCTCCTGCCTGCATACCACCCCCTGCCTGCACACCACCTCCTGCATGCACACTACCCCCAACCTGCACACCACCTCCTGCCTGCACACCACCCCCAACCTACATACCACCCCCTGCCTGCATACCACCCCCTGCCTGCATACCACCCCCTGCCTGCACACCACCTCCTGCCTGCACACCACCTCCTGCCTGCACACTACCCCCAACCTGCACACCACCTCCTGCCTGCACATCACCCCCAACCTGCATACCACCCCCTGCCTGCACAGTACCCCCAACCTGCACACCACCTCCTGCCTGCACACTACCCCCAACCTGCACACCACCTCCTGCCTGCACACCACCCCCAACATGCACACCACCTCCTGCCTGCATACCACCCCCTGCCTGCATACCACCCCCTGTCTGCATACCCCCCCTGCCTGCATACCACCTCCTGCCTGCACACCACCCCCTGCCTGCACACCACCTCCTGCCTGCACACTACCCCCAACCTGCACACCACCTCCTGCCTGCACACCACCCCCAACCTGCATACCACCCCCTGCCTGCATACTACCCCCTGCCTGCACACCACCTCCTGCCTGCACACCACCCCCTGCCTGCACACCACTTCCTGCCTGCATACCACCCCCTGCCTGCACACTACCCCCAACCTGCACACCACCTCCTGCCTGCATACCACCCCCTGTCTGCATACCCCCCCTGCCTGCATACCACCTCTTGCCTGCACACCACCCCCTGCCTGCACACCACCTCCTGCCTGCACACTACCCCCAACCTGCACACCACCCCCAACCTGCATACCACCCCCTGCCTGCACACTACCCCCAGCCTGCATACCACCCCCTGCCTGCATACCACCCCATGCCTGCACACCACCCCCTGCCTGCACACCACTTCCTGCCTGCATACCACCCCCTGCCTGCACACCACCCCCAACCTGCACACCACCTCCTGCCTGCATACCACCCCCTGCCTGCATACCACCCCCTGTCTGCATACCCCCCCTGCCTGCATACCACCTCCTGCCTGCACACCACCCCCTGCCTGCACACCACCTCCTGCCTGCACACTACCCCCAACCTGCACACCACCTCCTGCCTGCACACCACCCCCAACCTGCATACCACCCCCTGCCTGCATACCACCCCCTGCCTGCACACCACCTCCTGCCTGCACACCACCCCCTGCCTGCACACCACTTCCTGCCTGCATACCACCCCCTGCCTGCACACTACCCCCAACCTGCACACCACCTCCTGCCTGCATACCACCCCCTGCCTGCATACCACCCCCTGTCTGCATACCCCCCCTGCCTGCATACCACCCCCTGCCTGCCCACCACCTCCTGCCTGCACACCACCTCCTGCCTGCACACTACCCCCAACCTGCACACCACCTCCTGCCTGCACATCACCCCCAACCTGCATACCACCCCCTGCCTGCACACCACCTCCTGCCTGCACACTACCCCCAACCTGCATACCACCCCCTGCCTGCATACCACCCCCTGCTTGCACAACACCTCCTGCCTGCACACCACCTCCTGCCTGCACACCACCCCCTGCCTGCCTGCGTACCAACCTCTGCCTGTAATCCACCCCCTGCCTGCACACCACCTCCTGCCTGCACACCACCCCCTGCCTGAACACCACCCCCTGCCTGCATACAAGGCTTGAGCACAGGTAACTTAATTAGTACCTCAGTTATTTTGATTTAACCTTCTGTGCTGAAGCCTGGACACTGACAGCCCTAACACCTGCACGGTTACGGTTAGCATGCCCCGAGGACCGCGGTTGGTAAGAAACTTCCTGCCATAAGATGACGCCGCCCCACCCGCCCATCGCAGTTGCGCGCCATCCTGTCCTGAGGCGACCGCTCGGCGCGCCACACAACATCCTTTCCCTTCTCTAATTAATAGGAAGAAAAACAGGAATGCATCAATGTGCCAGGAGTCAGTCAGCCGCGGCAGAATGATCTATCGCGTGCGCCCCAGTGTAGCCGAGTCTGGGAACATTTCAAAATCATTTTCGGGGAAAAAAAATGACATTTTGTGAATTTCGCCTCCTCTCTGCCGCTGCCTCAGACACCTCTGCATCCGACCGCACTAAGTGGCAGGGAGCGGTGGAGTGTTTGGCCCTGACGCCGGCGAATGTCCATTATACAAAATTACATTTCTGCTTTTCCCTGCGGTATCATTTGACAATGCCTGTTACGATTTAACAAGGCGGCCGGTGGAATTTCCACACAGTGTATTCCAATCCACGCTCCCGTATCAGCGCAGTCAACGTGTCAATTAGTGGGATGGTCTCCTGAGTGACATGTGATTATCTGTAAGTGGTTAGTTACATGGTTCTATCCAGCGCAGCATTAGCGAATGTGTGCGTCACATGACCCGGGATGGGTGAGCTGCAGAGATCTCTTTTAGGGATGGCCATCGTTTCCATTGCCATCGATGGCAAATCTGCAACTGGCCATCGATAGTGCTAAACTATGCAATGGCTGACCATCGATATTTTTACATATCGATGGTCATCCATTGTATTTGATTGATTGGCGTGTGGGCCAATCAAAACACAGGGGGTGGGGATTCGTGGGCGTCGGGGGCGGGGCTATGCTCAGTGTCCCGGCACTTTGAAAAAAAAAAGCAATACATCGTTTTGCTATTCCATCGATGGAGGGAAACCATCTGGTTCTCCTGCATCGATGGCAAAAGTATTCTGTGTCCCCTCGCGGGGCTCGCTCTGCTCGCCACGCTTCGGGCTCGGTGGCTCGCTACGCTCGCCACAGGTTTATATCCAACTCCATGCCCACTTGGATAGTAGGGGTATGAAAAGGACCCCTTTTTCCCATTGAATTCCATGTTAAAATGGACTCAGTCCATTTTAACATTGATTCCTATGGAAAAATCGGGTCATCGCATCGCATCGCATCCGATGGTCGCATGCGATGCGATGCGATGTGCCCGATCCGACCCGATTTAGAAATCGGGCGCCCAGATAACTCACAAGTACCGCCCGATTTGCATATTTACCCCCCCTTCTGACGAAATGCCACGAATTGCGTCAATTTCACGCTTCTGCCGCAGGTAAATGAGGGGGGGAGAGGACCGCCGGAATCCGGGAGGGTTTCCCACCTTTCCGGGGGCCGGGAGGGGGACCCGATTATTGGGATCCTCCCGGCCATTCCGGGAGGGTTGGCAACCCTGTCCTAATTTCAATAATTTTGTATATCCTGTTAGCACCAGTATCAGGGAAGCTGTGAAGGGATGGGTATGGGTCAATGTGTCAACCCATATTATGTCGACAGGCCACTGAAAGTCGACATGGTTTAACTTGACACATGAAATAGGTTGACAGGGTTGGAAGGCCGACAATGGGAAGGTCAAGGGTCAAAAGGTCAAAGGGTTTTCAATATTTTTTTTCAGAATGTCGACATAATTGACATGGACACTGTCAAAGTGTACCACGGTCCCTCGCATGGCTCGCTGCGCTCGGCACACTATTTTATTCTCCCACTCTGCAGTAGTGAATGGTAGGGCATGAAATACCGCCTGTCGGCACATGTCGGCTAAAAAAAAATTTGAAAAACCTTTTGACTGTCAACCTTCCCATTGTTGACCTAATGCTTGTGTCGACCGTAGGGTCGTCCGTATCCCCGGGTGGTTTCACCATATCTTTGCAAATATGGGAAACTAAGATCTGTGAAAGGGGGCGTGGTTGAGGGAAGTGAAGCTGGTTAGTGGCGGATAGGGGCGTGTCTGCACAATCACGTTATCACGGACCCGCTCCGCAATGTCAACAGGCATAATGGGACATGACGCATTTCACTGCAAATCACGTCATATGGAGAGTACACGTATGTGGCTGTTGGCTGGCACATGCGTGACCAGCGGCCGTGGCGACAGGGAGAGGTGAGACAGGGCCTAGAATTGTCGCAGAAGTGGAAATAGAAAAAGTGAGACCAATCACCAAGCCAGACTAGCGAGCGCCTCTGCGCCAGCAATCCCGCTCACTGTAACAAGCCTGCTTATGCATACCTCCCAACATCTGTGTTTCGCTAATCGGGAAACTCGCGCGGCAGAGCCACACGTGCCCGGAAAGGGTGTGCAGGTTGCGGGATGTCGTGCCCTCAGGCCACCCCAACGTTTTCCGCCCCTCTGCATTGCTGAAAAGACAACGTCTATTCCCTTCAGGCTGGGGGGGATTCCCAATTGCCCCCGCCCCCAGCGTGTGACACTGCCGGGCGGGATGCAGGAACGTCCCCAAAAACCAGGAACGTTCACGCGGAAGGCGGGACAGTTGGGAGGAATGGCTTATGTTCTATTACTTTCTACTGTACATTTAGTGGGTGCCGGACGGGGTCCCGACAGTTGGGATCCCGACAAGCATTCACCCGACATCGGGATCCCGACTGTCAAAACACCGACAGATGGGTTCCCGACGGGCACCCGCTATTTTCCCTTGTGGGGGCCTACGACCCCATAGAGGGAGAATAGAAGAGGTGGCTCACGTAGCATCGGGACAATGACTGTCGGGATCCCGAATGTCGGACCCCTGTACCACACCCCATTTATTAATACTTAAGGTGGGTGTGGTATAGGGTACCAACAGACGGGATCCCGACAGTCATTAGCCCGACGTCGGGATCCCGAGTGCCCGGACTCAGACAGCATGGCGAGCGCAACTAAGCCCCCTGCGCTCGCCACGCTGCGGGGGAGGTGGCTCGCTACACTTGCCACCTATTGTATTCTCCCTCTATGGGGGTCATGGACCCCCACGAGGGAGAATAGCCGGTGGCCGTCAGGCACCCATCTGTCAGAGTTTTGATCCCGACGTCTGGTAAATGACTGCCACGATCCAGACTGTGTCCGGCACCCCTTAAGGCTACCCCACAGGTCATGTGTCATGTCAGAAAGCTACTGCGGAATGGCTGGTATGGGACATGAACGTGAGACTTTCCCTGCAGATATAAAATCATGGCTGAAATGCTCAGAAGCTCAATAGCCAGCGATGTAGTAAAAGTTGTCAGGGCAGCAGCTACAATTACAAAGTGAGAAGAATCCGGTGAGGTAGCGGCTGCTCACACCCAGCAGAATGTACCCACTGTAATCCCACCATCAAAGCAGCAGCCAATTAATAGTCCTGTGCTGGTAGAGGCGTAGATTGGGGCGGAGCCTGGCGTTCCTCTGCGCTCTCACCCTGATAATTACTTGTTTTTCTGCCGTCAGTGACCTCAGCAGAGGAATCAGTTGGCATCTGGATTCTCCCTGACTCTGAATTCCAAAGGAAGCGAATGACTAATTACCGGGACCTTTCTTTTCCTCTGATTTAAGCTTGATCAGAATTCCGTCTGGCGCATGAGCCTAGGAAGCGACTAATCAGCGCTATTCTGTGAGCCGCGCGGGTAATTACAGCAATACCTGAGAAGTGACATCAGCCATTAATTGAAAGCAAAATGTTGATAAAGAATCATTTGTAAGTTGCCTTTGATGAGCTGCTGTTGCTTCTTTTATACATTGCGGTAAATGCTGCACCCTCTATGGCTTGGTGTGTTCTCCTCTGGTGCAGTACATGTAATACAGGACCTCATTATGTAACAATGGGAATCTGCTTCATCCCAGCCGCGCTCATTAGCATTATGTCTGAAGATACCTATTTCTGGATCCACTGACTGTCAGATGTGCAACACATTGTACTGGAAACTGCTTAGTTCTAGAACAATGACACACTGACACCTGAGGTCCCGAAACAATGACACACTGATGCCGGGGGTCCGGTAACAATGACACACTGACGCCTGGGGTCCCGGAACAAAGACACACTGATGCCGGGGGTCCGGTAACAATGACACACTGACGCCTGGGGTCCCGGAACAAAGACACACTGATGCCCGGGGTCCGGTAACAATGACACACTGACACCGGGGGTCCCTGAACAATGACACACTGACGCCTGGGTTCCGGTAACAATGACACACTGACGCCTGGGGTCCCGGAACAAAGACACACTGATGCCCGGGGTCCGGTAACAATGACACACTGACACCGGGGGTCCCTGAACAATGACACACTGACGCCTGGGTTCCGGGAACAATGACACACTGACGCCTGGGGTCTGGGAACAACGACACACCGATGCCGGGGGTCCGGGAACAATGACACACTGACGCCTGGGGTCCCTGAACAATGACACACTGACGCCTGGGTTCCGGTAACAATGACACACTGACGCCTGGGGTCCCGGAACAAAGACACACTGATGCCCGGGGTCCGGTAACAATGACACACTGACACCGGGGGTCCCTGAACAATGACACACTGACGCCTGGGTTCCGGGAACAATGACACACTGACGCCTGGGGTCTGGGAACAACGACACACCGATGCCGGGGGTCCGGGAACAATGACACACTGACGCCTGGGGTCCCACAACAATGACACACTGATGCCTGGGTTCCGGGAACAATGACACACTGACGCCTAGGGTCCGGGAACAATGACACACTGACGCCTGGGGTCTGGGAACAACGACAAACCGATGCCGGGGGCCCGGGAACAATGACACACTGACGCCTGGGGTCCCACAACAATGACACACTGATGCCTGGGTTCCGGGAACAATGACACACTGACGCCTGGGTTCCGGGAACAATGACACACTGACGCCTGGGTTCCGGGAACAAAGACACACTGACGTCGGGGGTCCGGGAACAATGACACACTGACGCCTGGGTTCCGGGAACAATGACACACTGACGCCTGGGTTCTGGAAACAATGACACACTGACGCCTAGGGTCCGGGAACAATGACACACTGACGCCTGGGTTCCGGGAACAATGACACACTGACGCCTGGGTTCCGGGAACAAAGACACACTGACGCCTGGGTTCCGGGAACAAAGACACACTGACGCCTGGGTTCCGGGAACAATGACACACTGATGCCTGGGTTCCGGGAACAATGACACACTGACGCCTGGGTTCCGGGAACAAAGACACACTGACGCCTGGGTTCCGGGAACAATGACACACTGACGCCTGGGGTCTGGGAACAATGACACACTGACGCCTGGGTTCCGGGAACAATGACACACTGACGCCTGGGTTCCGGGAACAATGACACACTGACGCCTGGGTTCCGGGAACAATGACACACTGACGCCTGGGGTCTGGGAACAATGACACACTGACGCCTGGGTTCCGGGAACAATGACACACTGACGCCTGGGGTCTGGGAACAATGACACACTGACGCCTGGGGTCCGGGAACAATGACACACTGACGCCTAGGGTCTGGGAACAATGACACACTGACGCCTGGGTTCCGGGAACAAAGACACACTGACGCCTGGGTTCCGGGAACAATGACACACTGACGCCTGGGGCCGGGAACCAGGGCTGCCACCAGGAATTTTGGGGCCCGGGACTGATTTCCAGTCCAGGCCCCACTGGGCCCCCCCGCCACGGACCCCCATCATCCTTCACTTACCGCCCGACTCAGCACGTCCCGAAGCACAGCGTGGCAATACAGGACGCCAGCGGCCAATTAAAATGCAGCACCGGCGGGTGAGCCAAGGCAGCAATTTAATTGGCCGCTGCATTCCTGTAATGAAGAAGCCAGACTGTGCTTCAGGACGTGCTGAGGACCAAGCGCAGCGCAGGCAGCACACAGTGGAGAGTTGCTGCGGGCAAAATGAGCTGCTCAGGCCCTTCCAGAGGCCGGGGCCCGGGACAGCTGTACCCACAGCACCCCCCTGTCGGCGGCCCTGCCGGGAACAATGACATACTGACACCTGGGGTCCCAGAACAGTTTCACACATATGGTCCCTACACACAGAGCCGTATTCACGATTTTACATAACTTCAATAAATTAAGCCTCTACAAAGTATATACCCCAATAATGAGGCTAGGCTAATATTTGACCACCCAGAGAACCCAACCAGCCTCTGCAAAGCCTCTACCCCAATAATCAGGGTTGTCTAATGGGCATCCTCTCAGAGGACCCAACCAGCCTCTACAAAGCCTTTCCCCAATAATCAGGCTAGTCTAATATGTGACCACCCAGAGAGCCCAATCAGCCTATACATAGCCTTTCCCCAAATATCAGGGTAGTCTAATGGGCGTCCTCCCAGAGAACCCTACCAGCCTCTACAAAGCCTTTCCCCAATAATCAGGCTAGTCTAATATGTGACCACCCAGAGAGCCCAACCAGCCTATACAAAGCCTTTCCCCAATAATCAGTGTAGTCTAATGAGCATCCTCCCAGGGAACCCAACCAGCCTCTACATAGCCTCTATACCCCACCTGATATGTTGCTAATGATAAGATGTTTAATAGATACTTCTTAGACCCCACCAGCGGCTGTATATTGAATTGAGGCACCGAGAGCCCTTCTGCGAATCACTGCTGAGCATTACTACGTCTCCTGATCATTATTTCATACACCGCTTGCCGATACCTCCATTAGATTTAAGGGTTTTTAGTTCCTTTCCCTAAATAAATCACAGTGTGCGCCTGGATAGTGGAACTTATATGATAAAGAAGGGAAAAAAGGCATTTTATTGGGCTTTTCATTTGGAAATAAATTGTCTGACTATAAAAGCGATTAGGGGAAGACATAACACAGATTCTCTGATAGACCTGGGAATTGTAACACGGCTTCTGTCCCCTTCTGTGCAGGATCTGCAAATATTAGTTTAACCCACACTTAGCTGCATAGCCCCGGTGACATGTATTACCCCTATCCACCAAAATCCTGGGGCCAAGTATATTTGGAATATGGTTCCAATTCCATTCAGACCTGTGACAGACCCCTTTCTCACTGTAGCTCGGACCTGAGTTATTCCGGACAGATGGTGGTAAATGGTGGACATGAGGCTGCTATGCTGGACATGGGGTGATGCATTGTGGGTGTAGGAAGCGGCTATACTGGACATATGTAATATATGATGGGCTAGGCTGGTGGGTGTTATACTGGACAGATGGCGGTATATGGTGGACATGAGGCTGCTATGCTGGACATGGGGTGATGCATTGTGGGTGTAGGAAGCGGCTATACTGGACATATGTAATATATGATGGGCTAGGCTGGTGGGTGTTATACTGGACAGATGGCGGTATATGGTGGACATGAGGCTGCTATGCTGGACATGGGGTGATGCATTGTGGGTGTAGGAAGTGGCTATACTGGACATATGTAATATATGATGGGCTAGGCTGGTGGGTGTTATACTGGACAGATGGCGGTATATGGTGGACATGAGGCTGCTATGCTGGACATGGGGTGATGCATTGTGGGTGTAGGAAGCCGCTATGCTGGACATATGTAATATATGATGGGCTAGGCTGGTGGGTGTTATATTGGACAGATGGCGGTATATGGTGGACATGAGGCTGCTATGCTGGACATGGGGTGATGCATTGTGGGTGTAGGAAGGGGCTATACTGGACATATGTAATATATGATGGGCTAGGCTGGTGGGTGTTATACTGGACAGATGGCGGTATATGGTGGACATGAGGCTGGTATGCTGGACATGGGGTGATGCATTGTGGGTGTAGGAAGGGGCTATACTGGACATATGTAATATATGATGGGCTAGGCTGGTGGGTGTTATACTGGACAGATGGCGGTATATGGTGGACATGAGACTGCTATGCTGGACGTGGGGTGATGCATTGTGGGTGTAGGAAGCGGCTATACTGGACATAGGTAATATATGATGGGCTAGGCTGGTGGGTGTTATATTGGACAGATGGCGGTATATGGTGGACATGAGGCTGCTATGCTGGACGTGGGGTGATGCATTGTGGGTGTAGGAAGCGGCTATACTGGACATAGGTAATATATGATGGGCTAGGCTGGTGGGTGTTATACTGGACAGATGGCGGTATATGGTGGACATGAGGCTGCTATGCTGGACGTGGGGTGATGCATTGTGGGTGTAGGAAGCGGCTATACTGGACATAGGTAATATATGATGGGCTATGCTGGTGGGTGTTATACTGGACAGATGGCGGTATATGGTGGACATGAGGCTGCTATGCTGGACATGGGGTGATGCATTGTGGGTGTAGGAAGGGGCTATACTGGACATATGTAATATATGATGGGCTAGGCTGGTGGGTGTTATACTGGACAGATGGCGGTATATGGTGGACATGAGACTGCTATGCTGGACGTGGGGTGATGCATTGTGGGTGTAGGAAGCGGCTATACTGGACATAGGTAATATATGATGGGCTATGCTGGTGGGTGTTATACTGGACAGATGGCGGTATATGGTGGACATGAGGCTGCTATGCTGGACATGGGGTGATGCATTGTGGGTGTAGGAAGCGGCTATACTGGACATAGGTAATATATGATGGGCTAGGCTGGTGGGTGTTATACTGGACAGATGGCGGTATATGGTGGACATGAGGCTGCTATGCTGGACATGGGGTGATGCATTGTGGGTGTAGGAAGGGGCTATACTGGACATATGTAATATATGATGGGCTAGGCTGGTGGGTGTTATATTGGACAGATGGCGGTATATGGTGGACATGAGGCTGCTATGCTGGACGTGGGGTGATGCATTGTGGGTGTAGGAAGCGGCTATACTGGACATATGTAATATATGATGGGCTATGCTGGTGGGTGTTATACTGGACAGATGGCGGTATATGGTGGACATGAGGCTGCTATGCTGGACATGGGGTGATGCATTGTGGGTGTAGGAAGGGGCTATACTGGACATATGTAATATATGATGGGCTAGGCTGGTGGGTGTTATACTGGACAGATGGCGGTATATGGTGGACATGAGGCTGCTATGCTGGACGTGGGGTGATGCATTGTGGGTGTAGGAAGCGGCTATACTGGACATAGGTAATATATGATGGGCTAGGCTGGTGGGTGTTATACTGGACAGATGGCGGTATATGGTGGACATGAGGCTGCTATGCTGGACATGGGGTGATGCATTGTGGGTGTAGGAAGGGGCTATACTGGACATAGGTAATATATGATGGGCTAGGCTGGTGGGTGTTACACTGGACAGATGGTGGTATATGATGGACAGGAGGCTGGTATGCTGGACATGGGGTGATGCATTGTGGGTGTAGGAAGCGGCTATGCTGGACATATGTAATATATGATGGGCTAGGCTGGTGGGTGTTACAGTGGACAGATGGTGGTATATGATGGACATGAGGCTGGTATGCTGGACATGGGGTGATGCATTGTGGGTGTGCACAGGTAACATATGATGGGCTAGGCTGGTGGGTGTTACACTGGTGTGCGACATTATGTGTAATTGTCATCACGATGTGCAACATAATGTGTAATTGTCATCATGGTGTGTGGCGTAATATGTAATTGTCATCACAGTGTGCGGCGTAATGTGTAATTGGCATCACTGATAAATAGTGTATAATGATTTAAGTAGTCTGTCATTGTTTGGCCTTGATCTGTGAGGCGTACTAGGTCACTGTGTGGGCCTTTATATTTTTATGTCACTGTGTGGCCTTCAGCCCGCCAACTTAAGTGCGGGAGGACAATGACAATTCCTGCGGTAACCAATGTCTGGTCATGCAGGTTGCAAAAGTGAGATGTAAGGTAATTGTTTTCCAGCTAGACCACGCCCTAATATTAAGCCACACCCCCTTTAAAATTAAACCACGCCCCCTATTTCGGCACGCGCGCCTTCAGCGCGCACAAATTCTTCTTTGTATTTGGGGGGATGGGGGGCGCATTTTTATTTCTTTGCCCTGGGAGCTAAATTGTCTAGAAACGGCCATGCAGTTATTCACAAGGTTACCTAATAAACACGGACGCGATGACATCAGACCTCAGTACTAATACAGTAACAATGTACAGAACATCAGTAATATATGAGCATCACTTGTGTGTTGTCACAATATTACTGTATGTGCTGGACATTAGAACAATTGCCACTCTCTCTACTGTATATCAATATTGTTTTATTTCTTGCATTTGTGAGCAGTTAAGTGGAACGTAAATACTGTGTGTGACTGGAGAGCAGGAAGGTGCGTTTGCCGGTAATTGCCGTATTGCCGCATTCACAGTAAGTGTTTATGAGCTCTCTGACCTGCTCCTCCTAATGGAATACATATATTATCCTTTACAAAGCAATATCATTGTGTCATAAGTGTAATGGCATCCTATCATTGCTTATCACATTGTGTTACAGTAATGGGGAACATCATCACCCTCCAGAGTCCGCACATTATATACAGAAGCAGGAATGGGGCATTGTCTCCCAAAGTATGAAATTAGCTGAAATAACAGGTTCTTCAGCAGCTGACAGATCCTCGGGGTCATTGGAATGAATACAAAGTAGGGAGACACACAATGGAAAGAGCATCACAAAACTGTGGCCCAGAAGACAGCGCGATGACATCATGACCTGATGATATCATGACGCAGTTGAATAGACATTAGTCAATTCCCTCCTTTAGCCAGGGGAACCGGGACCCTCTAGATAAAGTAATGGTCAGAGCATGCAGCAGCAGGGCTGGTGAGATTCAGTCCATGTTTTCCTAAGATGTGTTGTAAATCACTGTGTGCTCATAAACAACACCTGTTACTTCCTGTTATAGGTTTGTCCACAGCAGAAGGTCAGTGTTGCCAATGCCTTTCAGCGGCTGGTCAATAGGCTGGGAGAATATGGGGATTATGTTAGGATTCTCTGGGGTGTACCCTTATTGTGAAGGCAGTGTGTTGCCTGCTGGAAAACCTGCTGTGCCGGAACTTAAGAACTGCCAAGCTGTTACTTTGTATGCTGCCTACCTGCTACAAATAAAGACCCAGACTCTATTTTCTATCCAGTCTACGGTATGTGATTCCTTGTCACTATTTACCAAATTACTCCTTTGTGTGTTAAAATATTTCATAACAGAAAGTGAAAGCAAAGTTTGCAGGGATACTGATCTGTATTTAACTTGATGAATATGGAGACAGATATTGGAGGTAGACGTCAATAGGAACTGTGGGTGGGGTGAACAGTTTGTGGGTTAAAACCTGTCACAGCTCAAAGAGAACGTAAAAACGGTCACAGCTCAAAGTGAAAGTAAAAACTGACACAGCTCAAAGTGAAACTACTGCAGAAGCAGCTATTTAACTAGTAGATAGATAGATAGATAGATAGATAGATAGAGGGGATGTGCCTTCGTAACCAAGGGAAACTGCAGCGGAGCGGCGTGTATTTGGTGGGGTGGCATCACAAGGACCCGGTAAGGACTTTAAGCTCCTGGTCTGTAGATTTGCAGAAAAATATTTGCTTTGTAATTGGTTGCAGAGTTATGTGGTGAAATGTCCATTTCCATTGCATCACCATTGTGCTCTGGAAAATGTGTTTGTCGATCAACTCTCCCCGTGCAGCTTCTGGCTGACCTACAGCATGTGACGTGCTGGGTAGTCTGCAAACTGTGACAGTATTTTTCAGCCGGGATTTTTCAACTTCTAAGCGGGTGGAAAGGGTTAAAATATTCTACCCAGCAAACCTTTGCCCATTTGAAACTGGGCACGACAACTACTGATACATAAATTCAATTTCCCTCTAATGCAGCGGTAGACAGCACACAGCCCTCCAGCAGCTGCAGAACTACACAGCCCAGCATGTCCTTCCACAGTTTTTCTATTAGGACATGCTAAATATTGCTGGGCATGCTGGGATGTTTAGTTCTACAGCAGCATGCTAAATACCCATGTACTAAACCATGGGATGTAAATATACAGTATTAATGTGCGCTGCTAGCTACCATCTCATTATAACATCGCAGTTCTGCAGAGCATTGTTCTGCACAGTTCTGGGAACAGCAGCTCCTCATTTAAAAACCCCAAAATCCCATTAATCCTTCAGCATTAACTATACTGCAGTCAGTTTAGATGGAGCTTGTGAATTGAACATGCATAGGACGGAAGCACAACAACCTACAGATTGTAGCATTATCTAACCAACAGTGATTTAACGTGAACCAAATAAAATATCTTGATGTGATGGGAACATTGAGACAGACATTGGGAAAGCTGTCGTGGGTGATAGAACGTTGTACAAGTGACTTCCCCGCTGCTGTGTTACCAGAGTGCCACCTAGTGGGCGTGTGGGGAATTGCAAGCAAACACTTCATTCTTCATCTTGTTTTTGTTCTTGCATCTGTGACTGCACCTTGCTGTGTGTTGATGCCATGTAAGATAAGGAAGATTATTGTTTCTGTAGAAAGAAACATTGTGCATGAAATATTTATGCCACTAGTCAGAACTAGCAATAAACAAGATACAAAGGAGAGCTAGCTGAGGAAGTCAATATAAGACATTCACAACCAGAGATGCAATATGTAAATTGAGCGCTGCGCTGCGCATACTTACAGCAAAAATCTGCATGCAGGCTGGTTGTAGCTGGGACGGTTATCGCTGGGCACCTCCCAGAATGATGATGACAGGGCCCTTTAGCAAGCCCCTCCTCCTCCACCCACTACTCCACCTCCTCAATAGAGACCCAGCCCCCTTTTCAGGTGCCCCTGGCAAGCCAGATTCCAAATTAACAACTTCTAAGTTTGGAAGGTATGGATAAAAGGTGCCCACACACTAGAACGATTTTTGGGCCGATTTCCGATAAATCGGCCGATATATCGTCCGATGTTTACCGATAATCGGTAGAAAATCGGCCGATTTTTGTCCGATGCGCGCTCCCGTGGATCTTTAGCTGAATCTTCTGATCTTACGTGCTGCACAAAGGATCAGAAGATTTAACCAAAGATCCATAGGAATGCAGACGGGATCTTAAGAAAAATCTTTGGTAAAGATGTGCGCTTGCCTGAAATCTTATGTCCAGGACGGAAAAAAGATTTCAAGGCTAATTTATGCGCACATCTTATGCGGGGTACACACCAGGACGACCCGCTCACGATGCACATCGTGAGCGGGTCGTCAGTGTCTCGTCCGACCCGCTCACGATGACGCGGGGGGGCACGACCCGCTCACGATGTGCACCGTGAGCGGGTCCGATCCGATGGCGACCCGCACCCGGCTGTATGGTCGTCATTGAGATCCTACCTGCAGCAGGTAGGATCTCAATAACGACCGACCGACCCGCGGACCGCGCATCGGATCGGTATCGGTCCACACCAGGTCAGAAAAGGGCCCAATCAGCACACAATCTACATCCAATTGATCGGAATTGGATCTAGATTGTGGGGATCGGGCCCTAGTCGTCCTGGTGTGTACCCAGCATTACGATCGCAGATCTTTCTAGTGTGTGGGCACCTTCACTAGGGTGTTTTATCAGAGATGGGGGCCTGTGTGCAGACTTTGAACTGACCACCTCCTCTTCACATCGCTGTAGACTCTGGTATCGTGCACATGTGCAGGTCTCTGGAAACATGGCAGCACTATTGCGGCCATTTTGCTGGTGATTTCTTTCCAAGACTGCAGCTTTGGTGCAGAGTTCTGGAAATGTAAGTGACTGCGGCTTATATATACCATATATACTCGAGTATAAGCCTACTTTTTCAGAACATTTTTTATGCTGAAGAAGCCCCCACGGCTTATACTCGAGTGAGGGTCCCGCTTGAGTCAATACATTTTCCCAGTTTTTTGTTGTAAAATTAGGTGCCTCGGCTTATATTCGGGTCGACTTATACTCGAGTATATACGGTAATAGTTATGCTGCCCAAACACTTGTGAGATATTGCATGCAATCATTCGATTTCGACCACGCCTGACCGATAAATCGAATGATTGTATGCATAAAATGTGTACAATTCGACGCGATGTGCGGCCACCCCGGTCGAATGTCGGGTCTCAAGCTCTTATGTGCTGCACATAATATTAATCGAATTACAGGAGCAATCGCATGTGGTTTTTAACCACATGCGATGCTCGAATGCAATCTGCTGGTGGGGGGGCGGAGAGGGGGCCTGAGGGACCGCTGGCAGCGTGGGAGACGGCGGGCAGAGGGCGGGGTTGTAGCTGTAGCGCTAGCGGGCGGTGGGGTTCAGTCAGCGGTGGCCGCAGAAGTGTTTAAAACACTGGGCAGCCCTCTAAGGCTCCTAGGGAATTATGTTGTTGTTGTTTATCTATACCTTAACTTAACTCTTAAGCCTAGAAATAACTGGACAAACCTTAACTGAAATAAGACACGGACACCAACTGCGTAAGGTTAAAGGTCATGAATATTTATTTAAATGGTATGACCCCTATTTGTATAAGGGATGGCAAAGAAAGCACTTGAGACCAGCACCAGTTCCGGGTGTTGCCATGGTAACGACCGCAGCGTCCCAATCTAGCAACACCCCTTCACGTGGGGTACAGCCCGCGCTGTGACGGACATACCGCCCCCTTCTATTGCATGACGCGGACCTTCCAGGAAGTGTCCGACGCCCCCAGCCGGAGCATGGGGACTCGCCCGCCTTCTTGGCAAAGGGGGGGCAATACCGCACAGTGACCACCTGACACCCCACCTGACTGCTGGTCGAGAGCGCCTTCTCGCCGATTGGTTAAACTAAAACTATGGCATGCTAGCCGAATTTGGTGAAATGGCGTCAGGCCAGATAGCACAGAGGAAAAAGAGGGTAGGGAGGGTGGGAATCCAGACTCAAAGAGGCTCACTTCCTGGCTGCAATCCCAGATATACCCCTCTCTAAGCTGACGCCCCCCTGCACCCTGATTGGTAGTTCCACCTGCTACTCTCTGATATTACCCACGGCTATGCACTGCTGTTGTTGTTACACTACTTATGGACAACAAATTCCCAGTATCTTAAATTCCCTCTGACCTATGCGGCCCTCGCTCTATCTTATTGGCTGAGATAGCTCAGCTAGATAGATAGATAGATAGATAGATAGATAGATAGATAGATAGATAGATAGATAGATAGATAGATAGATTATAACAGTGTACATGCAGCGGCACAAGTCCCGTCGCACCCCCACCTAGATAACACTACAGCAGTAATGTTCCCGCTCTCGCAGTCTGTAAAAGGCTCACAGGACCAGGAGGAATTTCTTACACTGAGAGCAAGAAGAAAGCTCATAAATTGTGTCCATTAGAGGCGGCCGAGATATTACTGCGGGCGAGAGATCAGCAGCCAACAGAACTGCAAGTTCCTCTGTGCGGGGAGCAGTCCATAGAGGCCCATCTGCTGCATGCAAATGACTAGGTCCCCACTTGCTGATATTATATACTGTACTGTGAGGTGATTATCCTGTGCAAGCAGCCTCTATGCCAAGGAGCTTTATAGCACAGGCTGCAGAGGAATACGCTGGGCCTGGGCGATACTGAGGACACTGTTCCAAATACGTTGCTCTATGCAACCCATCCCATAGAGGGCGCTGTAATACAGTCAGACCCACAGAGGCTACTGCTACATGGCCTAACAAGGCGCTGCAACAAGGTTCATACCAAGAGGTCGCTGCAACATGGTCCAAACCAAGGAGGGCGCTGCAACATAGCCAAAACCAAGGAGGTGCTGTAACAGGGTTCATACCAAGAGGTCACTGCAAAAAGGTTCATACCAAGAGGGCGCTGCAACATGGCCGAAACCAAGGAGGGCGCTGCAACATGGCCTAAACCAAGGAGGGCGCTGCAACATGGCCTAAACCAAGGAGGGCGCTGCAACATGGCCCAAACCAAGGAAGGCGCTGTAACAAGGTTAATACCAAGAGGGCGCTGCAACATGGCTGAAACCAAGGAGGGCGCTGCAACCCTTTACCAAACCAAGGAGGGCGCTGCAACAAGGTTCATACCAAGAGGGCGCTGCAACATGGCCGAAACCAAGGAGGGCGCTGAAACATGGCCCAAACCAAGGAGGGCGCTGCAACATGGCCCAAACCAAGGAGGGCGCTGCAACATGGCCCAAAGCAATCACATTACGGTGGCACAGCCCGTTCGCCAGCCTATCCACAGAGTGGCAGAAACCTGAATTAAATAAGTGAAAGGGCATCTGGCATAGACTCATCAGATGCAATGGTTGGCACATACATAGCTAGCACAATGGTTGGCACTTGCACTAGAGACCTGGTTGGCACATATGTAGCAAGCACAATGGTTGGCACTTGCGCTAGAGACCTGGTTGGCACATACGTAGCTAGCATAATGGTTGGCACTTGCACTAGAGACCTGGTTGGCACATACATAGCTAGCACAATGGTTGGCACTTGCGCTAGAGACCTGGTTGGCACATACATAGCTAGCACAATGGTTGGCACTTGCACTAGAGACCTGGTTGGCACATACGTAGCTAGCACAATGGTTGGCACTTGCGCTAGAGACCTGGTTGGCACATACGTAGCTAGCACAATGGTTGGCACTTGCACTAGAGACCTGGTTGGCACATACGTAGCTAGCACAATGGTTGGCACTTGCGCTAGAGACCTGGTTGGCACATACGTAGCTAGCACAATGGTTGGCACTTGCACTAGAGACCTGGTTGGCACATACGTAGCTAGCACAATGGTTGGCACTTGCGCTAGAGACCTGGTTGGCACATACGTAGCTAGCACAATGGTTGGCACTTGCGCTAGAGACCTGGTTGGCACATACCTAGCTAGCACAATGGTTGGCACTTGCGCTAGAGACCTGGTTGGCACATACGTAGCTAGCACAATGGTTGGCACTTGCACTAGAGACCTGGTTGGCACAAACGTAGCTAGCACAATGGTTGGCACTTGCACTAGAGACCTGGTTGGCACATACGTAGCTAGCACAATGGTTGGCACTTGCGCTAGAGACCTGGTTGGCACATACCTAGCTAGCACTTGCACTAGAGACTTGGTTGGCACATACGTAGCTAGCACAATGGTTGGCACTTGCACTAGAGACATGGTTGGCACATACGTAGCTAGCACAATGGTTGGCACTTGCGCTAGAGACCTGGTTGGCACATACGTAGCTAGCACAATGGTTGGCACTTGCACTAGAGACATGGTTGGCACATACGTAGCTAGCACAATGGTTGGCACTTGCGCTAGAGACCTGGTTGGCACATACGTAGCTAGCATAATGGTTGGCACTTGCACTAGAGGCCTGGTTGGCATATACGTAGCTAGCACAATGGTTGGCACTTGCGCTAGAGACCTGGTTGGCACATACGTAGCTAGCACAATGGTTGGCACTTGCACTAGAGACCTGGTTGGCATATACGTAGCTAGCACAATGGTTGGCACTTGCGCTAGAGACCTGGTTGGCACATACCTAGCTAGCACAATGGTTGGCACTTGCGCTAGAGACCTGGTTGGCATATACGTAGCTAGCACAATGGTTGGCACTTGCACTAGAGGCCTGGTTGGCACATACGTAGCTAGCACAATGGTTGGCACTTGCACTAGAGGCCTGGTTGGCACATATGTAGCTAGCATAATGGTTGGCACTTGCGCTAGAGACCTGGTTGGCATATACGTAGCTAGCACAATGGTTGGCACTTGCAGTAGAGACTTGGTTGGCACATACGTAGCTAGCACAATGGTTGGCACTTGCGCTAGAGACCTGGTTGGCACATACGTAGCTAGCACAATGGTTGGCACTTGCGCTAGAGACCTGGTTGGCACATACGTAGCTAGCACAATGGTTGGCACTTGCGCTAGAGATCTGGTTGGCATATACGTAGCTAGCACAATGGTTGGCACTTGCGCTAGAGACCTGGTTGGCACATACGTCATACCGTGGCTGGTACGGCTTTGTGACCTGCTGATGGGACATGGTGAATGCTGATTCTGAATACTACAGACTCATGCGTGCACAACATATGTTCCCTTTTTTTTAAGAAGGGGGGTCCCAACTCCAACCTGCCTCTAGGTGACTGGAATCAACTGTGTGTGATAAATGGTGCTCCAGTCGATCAGCTCCTAACTGTCATTGTTCAAAGACAGCCTGTAGCAGAATTGTTGTTATTGCTGGTACTTTATGTCTCTACACTTTGGCCCTCATTCTAATTGACTTAGTAAGCTGTGAAGCTCGCATCTAACCGAGTCCCAGAGGGCATGATCTGCCGAATCGCCATCCCCCACCACCGCCGCATCCCCTCACAACCATGCGAAGCATTCCACCGCTGGCAGAGAAATGATTCAATGTTCGCAGACCATCAAATGATTTCTTCAGGCCACGCAAATATAAGTCAGTGGGTGCGGAGTTATATTTGCGGCCCTCTGGGGGTTGAGTGGCCAACGGCATGTTACATCAGCCACCTGCCCCGGTCCCCGCGCCACGCCCTCATTTGCATTAGAATGCCCAGAATTATCATGGGGACTCCCCCCCAATACTGATGGTTCGGAACCATCGCCTATTGCCATTCATCCCTAACATCGGACGAACCCCAGGAGCTTGTAGGTCACACAACTTGCTATAATAAGGCCCAGCCAAGATCCAAAACATGCTGCGCCAAATCAAGTGGCAGGTAAGGGTCTTCCGCCATACTGATGTGTTCCAGACTTACACTCACATGTGTGATCCAACCTATTTATTTGTAGGCAGACAATAAGAGATGCGTCCCCCGTGATCACCCTCGGATGTGTGATGAGGAGGAGGAAGAGGAGGTGCGTGCACGCTCACGGGCGCTGACATACGGCTAAAAATAAGCTCTCTAAATATCACAAGACTCTAAGTGACACTGAATAATTGCACGCCGGCTTTTAGCATTTAAATACAATTTCTGCAGACGCCTTCCTGGCGCGCTGGAGCATTTACCCACTCCGCTCTCACTCGTGCAATTTCCAGTAGGTCAGGACCGCATTTCCATCACTGTAATATCGTGCCCCCGAATCTATAGGGGAGATGAATCAAATATTCTAAGGGAGAAGTTGCCCCTAGCAACCATTCAACTTAAACCTTTAAAGTGCGATCGCATCCCAGAAGGTCTTGTTCCATAGATCCGAAGAAAAATATTGGCGCTGTAGTCAGTTGCCTTGTTTAGGAGCTATGTGGCAAGAACTTCCACCAGCCATTGACAATGCATCACCATTGTGCTCTGGAAAATGCGACAGTTGCTGAACTCTCCCTGTGCACCTGCTGGGCGGTCTGGAAACTGTGATGGTTGTTATTTTATATGTATTTTTGGGGGGGCCTAGGGGTGCCGTGGAAAAATTCTGAAACCGTAGGTTGCCCTGATTCCAAAAAGATTGGGAACCCCTGACGTAGGGTTTTACTGTAACAATAATCATCCTCATCCTACAGATGTTTAGGATAAAGCGGCGTTATTTCATTGCTATTTTGATACAGACAGTCATGTAGAAAATATCCGCCGACGTGGTGATGTCACTGTGCTGTGGCCTTGTATGGGAATGTGCCGTACTACCGCAGTGACACTGCACACAGCCCCGCACACAGCCTGTGCTGTCTGGCCTCCTGATTCTCAGCCTCTCTGGTTGCACACTACCTGTTTAAGTCATCAGATGACAGCAGCACAATATCACACACCGCCAGAAAAACAGATGGGCCTGGTGCGCAGTTCCTCTCTGGGCCTCTAGGGGACAGTCACAAATCACTGTATCAGGTTCAGGCTCTGCAAGTGTCCTGCTAATATGTTACAAATGGCTTTAATTACCTGCAACATTGTATTTATCATCACTTGTCGCTCATCGGGTTAATCTGGAACACAAGGCACTGAGGCTGCTGCTCCCATCCATCCTTTATGACGCCCAGCTATTGGAAGAGTAGAGCACAGAGTGGGGCGCAATATCCAACATCTGGCCGAGGCCCTCAGGGCATGCTTAGACTTGTAGTTCTGCCACAGTCAACGACACACAGGCAATTCATCGTTCGACACATAGGGGTAAATGTACTAAGATGGGAGTTCTATAGAAGTTGGGAAGTTGCCCTTAGCAACCAGAGTCTACTTATTTATTTAGCATCTTCTACAAGACAAAAGATGCCATGGGAAACAGAATAGAACTCTTATACAGAACTCTCATTTTTAATAAATTTGCCCACAGGTGGATGGATACAACATATACAATTCTATTAACGTGGAGCTCTCTTATTGAAGAGTAATTAAGAAATTAACTCATTTAACTAATTTCTTATACTGTACATTTGCCTTTCAAGATCTATAGATTTCTTTGCTTTACTATGAGACAAATGACTTTTATACTACTTGCCTTCATTTCTTAAAGTAGTTTACTGCACTGAAATGTCACCATAGAAACGGTTGACCTTATTGTACCACGTCCCCTTGCATGGCTCGTTTCACTATTACCAGCCCACGTGGATGGTAAAGTCAGCATAAGTCCAAATTTATTTTACGAAAAATTGTGAATCGTGTGTCGGCCGTTGCCTTGCTAACCTATTGCTTGAGTCGTCCTTTTTGCTATTGCTGATCTTTGGCATGTTGACATTTTTACGTCGATCTATTGGCCGTTGATCTAGACCAGGGGTTCTCCAACTATTTTGCTCGGGGACCCTGTCAGACAATAAAAATTATTACAGGACCCCAGCAAGTTACCACAGAATGGCCGCCACATGTGTGGTCAGTGAAGTGACGTAACCGCTATTGTAATAGTGAGGCAGTGGGTAATAAGGGGGTGTAAAAGGGTCAAAGGGGGATGGAAGAGGGAAGCAGAGGGTGTTTACTTAATGAGTTATCCTCAGCGGCGTAGCTTTGTTTGGGGCGCCCCCCCCCCCCGCCATTAATGGGGGGGGTTCCTCCCCGCCCGTCCATCTGTCCGGCATGCCCCCGTGCCCCCTCCCCCCATTGCCGCATGCTTACCTGTCCGCGCGTCCCGGCTCCCCTCCTGGCTTCAATAAATTCTATGCAGACGGACCACGATAAAATGGCCGCCCCCATACCGCAGACAGTTTCAGAGAACAGTCTGCTTTATGGGGCGGCCATTTTATCGTGGTCCGTCTCCATAGCATTGCTTGAAGCCAGGAGGGGAGCGGGGACGCGCGGACAGGTAAGCATGCGGGGGATGGGGGGCGGGGGGATTACTATAGCACCGCAGCCCCCCCGGCGCCCCCATATGCACAGCGCCCCCCGCGCGACCGCGGGGGCTGCGGTGCTATAGTTACGCCACTGGTTATCCCCTGACCCCCCTCCACAGACACATTAATCTGATGGTCATCAACATGGAGTCGTGACCCCATGCTGAGGGGGTCGTGACCCACTTTGGGGTCAGGACCCACAGTTTGAGAACCGCTGATCTAGACATTGCTGACCTATCATTTGGATCCCGAGATAGACACTTCTACGGAGTATGGGTCATTGCGTCGACCAATCTTTGATCAAAATGCATTGGGTCGACCACTGAAGGTCGACATGGCTTAGGTTGACACGTTTTCAACATGCCATATGTCGACATGGATGGAAGGTCGACACAAGCAGTAGGTCGACAATGGCTAGGTCAACATGGGTTTTAAAAAAAATGTTGTCCCGAATGTCGACATGGACACCGTATCAGTGCACTGTGTCCCCATGCATGGCACACTATTCTATTCTCCCTCCATGCTCTAGTGGATAGTAGGGCGTGAAATACCGCCTGTTGGCACATGTCGGCTCAAAAAACCTTTTGACCATTTGACTGTCAACCTAGTCATTGTAAAGCTAATGATTGTGTCGATGTTCAACCCATATCGACCTTAGGCATGTGTCAGCCAAATGAGATCTGTGTCGGTCGGTAAAATACTTCAGTTATAGCTTATACGAGGCATCGGGACTCATATGTGTCAGGGCGGAATGTTGCTGCAGAAGTAATATCACCGCACAGATTTAATCACTCACAGACCCATCTCTGCGGAAGGAAGATGCAGAAATGGAGATTTTATTCCATCTCTGGCTGCAAGTGACAATGACAATGAGTTCCCAGCTCTGTCTCTGCGTGTGATGAATGTCGGCTTCTCAGAATATGGTAAGAAAGTTATTAAATCCAGACAGTGTTAATGAGCTAGACGGTATCTGGGGCCTCCGCCGGGAAAGGGCCTCAGATAAAGCCGAGCAGCCTCTGTATACAGCCGCCACACTAATGTGTCTTATTCATCCAGCTGAAGATCTGAAATGTGGATCTAATTCTAGGACCAAACTGCAGGAGACCTCGTTCCGTGTTACCAATTAGTCCGACCGCAGAGTGTGCCCGGGGTAGGGGGACGAGGGGACTTTATTTGAAGCAGTGAATTAGCTATTATGACAAATACAGCCTCTGCATGTGACAGATACATAGGGGAAAAAGTGGTCAGTTATCCTCACGAGGCTTGTTACTGACGCATTGCATTGCTGACATCAATGATTCACAGGAGGCCGGCAGCAACGCTTCAGAGGAGGCGGGTAGCAACGCTTCAGAGGAGGCCGGGAACAACGCTTCAGAGGAGGCCGGCAGCAACGCTTTAGAGGCCGGATGCAAAGCTTCAGAGGAGGCCAGCAGCAACGCTTCAGAGGAGGCCAATCACAATGCTTCAGAGGAGGCCAGCAGCAAAGCTTCAGAGGAGGCTGGCAGCAATGCTTCAGAGGAGGCGGGTAGCAACGCTTCAGAGGAGGCCGGGAACAACGCTTCAGAGGAGGCCGGCAGCAACGCTTTAGAGGCCGGATGCAAAGCTTCAGAGGAGGCCAGCAGCATCACTTCAGAGGAGGCGGGCAGCAACGCTTCAGAGGAGGTCAATCACAATGCTTCAGAGGAGGCCAATCACAATGCTTCAGAGGAGGCCAGCAGCAAGGCTTCAGAGGAGGCTGGCAGCAATGCTTCAGAGGAGGCCAGCAGCAACGCTTCAAAGGAGGCCGGTAGCAACGCTTCAGAGGAGGCCAGCAGCAACACTTCAGAGGAGGCCGGCAGCAGCGCTTCAGCGGAGGCTGGTAGCAATGCTTCAGAGGAGGCCGGTAGCAACGGTTCAGAGGAGGCCGGTAGCAACACTTCAGAGGAGGCTGGCAGCAACGCTTCAGAGGAGGCCGGTAGCAATGCTTCAGAGGAGGCCGTCAGCAACACTTCAGAGGAGGCCGGCAGCAACGCTTCAGCGGAGGCTGGTAGCAATGCTTCAGAGGAGGCTGGCAGCAACGGTTCAGATGAGGCCGGTAGCAACGCTTCAGAGGAGGCCGGCAGCAGCGCTTCAGCGGAGGCTGGTAGCAATGCTTCAGAGGAGGCCGGTAGCAACGGTTCAGAGGAGGCCGGTAGCAACACTTCAAAGGAGGCTGGCAGCAACGCTTCAGAGGAGGCCGGTAGCAACGCTTCAGAGGAGGCCGTCAGCAACACTTCAGAGGAGGCCGGCAGCAACGCTTCAGCGGAGGCTGGTAGCAATGCTTCAGAGGAGGCTGGCAGCAACGGTTCAGATGAGGCCGGTAGCAACGCTTCAGAGGAGGCCGGCAGCAGCGCTTCAGCGGAGGCCGGTAGCAATGCTTCAGAGGAGGCCGGTAGCAACACTTCAGAGGAGGCTGGCAGCAACGCTTCAGAGGAGGCCGGTAGCAATGCTTCAGAGGAGGCTGTCAGCAACACTTCAGAGGAGGCCGGCAGCAACGCTTTAGAGGAGGCCGTCAGCAACGCTTCAGAGGAGGCCGGCAGCAATGCTTCAGAGGAGGTCAGCAGCAACATTTCAGAGGAGGGCGGTAGCAACGCTTCAGAGGAGGGCGGTAGCAACGCTTCAGAGGAGGCCGGCAGCAACGCTTCAGAGGAGGCCGTCAGCAACACTTCAGAGGAGGCCGGTAGCAATGCTTCAGAGGAGGCTGTCAGCAACACTTCAGAGGAGGCCGGCAGCAACGCTTCAGAGGAGACCGTCAGCAACACTTCAGAGGAGGCCGGTAGCAACGGTTCAGAGGAGGCCGGTAACAACGCTTCAGAGGGGGCTGGTAGCAACGCTTCAGAGGAGGCCGGTAGAAACGCTTCAGAGGAGGCCGGCAGCAACACTTCAGAGGAGGCCGGTAACAACGCTTCAGAGGAGGCCCGCAGCAGCGCTTCAGAGGAGGCCAGTAACAACGCTTCAGAGGAGGCCCAGGCAGTATTGCACAAGGAATGCATACCACCTATTCATGATGCCCCTGTGCGTCACAGCAGGTCGCACTGGAATATAAGTCTGACCATGTGAGCCGGGATATGCGACATCATACACAGTATATATAGCGGTCTATACATCACAACAGTGTGACAGATATATGACGTGACTGTCTCATAGCAGCCGCTTGTGTCGGCATCACTACAGTCGCACCCCTGCCCATGCCACATGTGGAGGGGAATGTTGTGTCTCTCTGGTCCCTGCAGAGAAAATATTTATTTTGGATTTTACTCCTATTTTCCGAATTCCAGGGCCTCCAAGAATGTGGCTATAAATAGAGCAGATTCCTGCCAACAAGGAACCGGCATCGCTGCCCAGAGAGAGGCGGGCGGCAGCAACATCCATGTAACAGCCTGGCACCGCTCAGCCACTGCACCCCCCTGTTTATAGCCTTTTTATGAAGTACAACTATTAGGCTGGAATATACAATGTGCTGAGAGATGGGGGAAGGAAGGGGCAATAAAAACTGACGGGCTTCCTGGGAAAGGCATAATCATAACGAGCGCGGGACGTGAGGATCTCGCCTTGTTCTGTATTAGTACATGGAGAGATGCCGCAACGCTGCTGGGTTATTAAATCAATGAATCAATGTTGCAGAACTGTAGAAAGTTTACGGTTTAGATCGAACTAGGGACGGACTCGTTAATATGCTGATAAGAGGAGATGACATTTCTAATTCATATCCCTGGGTGGGTGTGGTCAGTGCCATAGATGTATGGCACTGGCCACACCCACCAACAATGGTCACACCTACATTGCACTGACCAAACCCGCACACTTTTTAAGTTGCATATGCAGCACAGGATTTTGACAACACCACACAGTAAAAAAAACTCTGTGGCTGTTGTAGAGCGAAGTCATACCGGCCTGCATTTCACTTCCAAAAACCAGGAGAAGCCCATTGGGGGTGCAGCTGACCACTTTTGTCAGTGGGGCTGGGTGCTTCTACTTATTAGGTCAAATTGATACACTTCTCATAGAAATGCATCACATTGCCACCATACTTGCCTACTTTTGAAAACTAGTTTCAGAGAGATTATAGTTGGTAATAGAATTTTGCAAAGCGCCCCATTGAGGGGGCGTGTCATGTTCCACCCAAAGGGTGTGTCTAGTTCCATAAATGGAGTGATTGTGAAATGACATTGTGAATGTGGCACCTACAGTAGAAGCGTGGGTGTGTACTGCTACATCTGAGGGGAATCTTGTAAAATGACTTATATCCAAATGTAGATGAGCCCCAAAGCAGTTAGTAAGAGCTACTATACTTGGTAACGTGCTGGGAAATGGTGCTGATGATTCAATGTAAATGTATCTATCTCTCATTCCTTTTTCCCTTAAAAATGTAACAGTGTAATGTGGGCTAGGTGACATGAGGGAGATTACTAGACTAATGAGGGAGAGAGGGAGATTGCTGCTATGTCAGGGAGTCTCCTGCAGAATGCAGGAGGGGAGGTAACTATGATGTAAGTGTAATGTGGGCTAGGTGACATGTGGGAGATTGCTAGACTAATGAGGGAGAGAGGGAGATTGCTGCTATGTCAGGGAGTCTCCTGCAGAATGCAGGAGGGGAGGTAACTATGATGTAACAGTGTAATGTGGGCTAGATGACATGAGGGAGATTGCTAGACTAATGAGGGAGAGAGGGAGATTGCTGCTATGTCAGGTAGTCTCCTGCAGAATGCAGGAGGGGGGGTAACTATGATGTAACAGTGTAATGTGGGCTAGGTGACATGAGGGAGATTGCTAGACTAATGAGGGAGAGAGGGAGATTGCTGCTATGTCAGGGAGTCTCCTGCATAATGCAGGAGGGGAGGTAACTATGATGTAACAGTGTAATGTGGGCTAGGAGACATGAGGGAGATTGCTAGACTAATGAGGGAGAGAGGGCGATTGCTGATATGTCAGGGAGTCTCCTGCAGAATGCAGGAGGGTAGGTAACTATGATGTAACAGTGTAATGTGGTGTGGTGACATGAGGGAGATTGCTAGACTAATGAGGGAGAGAGGGAGATTGCTGCTATGTCAGGGAGTCTCCTGCAGAATGCAGGAGGGGAGGTAACAATGATGTAACAGTGTAATGTGGGCTAGGTGACATGAGGGAGATTGCTAGACTAATAAGGGAGAGAGGGAGATTTCTGCTATGTCAGGGAGTCTCCTGCAGAATGCAGGAGGGGAGGTAACTATGATGTAACAGTGTAATGTGGGCTAGGTGACATGAGGGAGATTGCTAGACTAATGAGGGAGAGAGGGAGATTGCTGCTATGTCAGGGAGCCTCCTGCAGAATGCAGGAGGGGAGGTAACTATGATGTAACAGTGTAATGTGGGCTAGGTGACATGAGGGAGATTGCTAGACTAATGAGGGAGAGAGGGAGATTGCTGCTATGTCAGGGAGTATCCTGCAGAATGCAGGAGGGGAGGTAACTATGATGTTACAGTGTAATGTGGGCTAGGTGACATGAGGGAGATTGCTAGACTAATGAGGGAGAGAGGGAGATTGCTGCTATGTCAGGGGGTCTCCTGCAGAATGCAGGAGGGGAGGTAACTATGATGTAACAGTGTAATATGGGCTAGGTGACATGAGGGAGATTGCTAGACTAATGAGGGAGAGAGGGAGATTGCTGCTATGTCAGGGAGTCTCCTGCAGAATGCAGGAGGGGAGGTATTGATGTAACAGTGTAATGTGGGCCAGGTGACATGAGGGAGATTGCTAGACTAATGAGGGAGAGAGGGAGATTGCTGCTATGTCAGGGAGTCTCCTGCAGAATGCAGGAGGGGAGGTAACTATGATGTAACAGTGTAATGTGGGCTATGTGACATGAGGGAGATTGCTAGTCTAATGAGGGAGAGAGGGAGAGTGCTGCTATGTCAGGGAGTCTCCTGCAGAATGCAGGAGGGGAGGTTTTGATGTAACAGTGTAATGTGGGCTAGGTGACATGAGGGAGATTGCTAGACTAATGAGGGAGAGAGGGAGATTGCTGCTATGTCAGGGAGTCTCCTGCAGAATGCAGGAGGGGAGGTAACTATGATGTAACAGTGTAATGTGGGCTAGGTGACATGAGGGAGATTGCTAGACTAATGAGGGAGAGAGGGAGATTGCTGCTATGTCAGGGAGTCTCCTGCAGAGTGCAGGAGGGGAGGTAACTATGATGTAACAGTGTAATGTGGGCTAGGTGACATGAGGGAGATTGCTAGACTAATGAGGGAGAGAGGGAGATTGCTGCTATGTCAGGGAGTCTCCTGCAGAATGCAGGAGGGGAGGTAACTATGATGTAACAGTGTAATGTGGGCTATGTGACATGAGGGAGATTGCTAGTCTAATGAGGGAGAGAGGGAGAGTGCTGCTATGTCAGGGAGTCTCCTGCAGAATGCAGGAGGGGAGGTTTTGATGTAACAGTGTAATGTGGGCTAGGTGACATGAGGGAGATTGCTAGACTAATGAGGGAGAGAGGGAGATTGCTGCTATGTCAGGGAGTCTCCTGCAGAATGCAGGAGGGGAGGTAACTATGATGTAACAGTGTAATGTGGGCTAGGTGACATGAGGGAGATTGCTAGACTAATGAGGGAGAGAGGGAGATTGCTGCTATGTCAGGGAGTCTCCTGCAGAGTGCAGGAGGGGAGGTAACTATGATGTAACAGTGTAATGTGGGCTAGGTGACATGAGGGAGATTGCTAGACTAATGAGGGAGAGAGGGAGATTGCTGCTATGTCAGGGAGTCTCCTGCAGAATGCAGGAGGGGAGGTAACTATGATGTAACAGTGTAATGTGGGCTATGTGACATGAGGGAGATTACTAGTCTAATGAGGGAGAGAGGGAGATTGCTGCTATGTCAGGGAGTCTCCTGCAGAATGCAGGAGGGGAGGTAACTATGATGTAACAGTGTAATGTGGGCTGGGGGACATGAGGGAGGGGGCAGCCTAGGCCCAGGGTACTGCTCTTTAGCGCTGCCTACAAGAAGTGTTATGATCATGACCACACAGATATTGGAGGCCAGATGAGCTCTGGGATCATCCTCTTAAAGGTGATCCGGAACCCTTCGGTATCTGTCCTGCAGACCCCACATCACGCCTGTCGTACACAATATATATTTATGTAACTGATCCCTTCATATTGATTTAAACCACGATCCTACAATGTTCTGGAGCTACGATATTTTAGGGATACAATTTTAAAGCTATCAAGGAGAGGTTCCATTACCTGCCTTCTCTTACCCATGATTATTTTCTCTTCTCCCAAAGTTCTTTTGCATTTTTAAGGCTGCAGTATGTCCACAGTCCCAATTGTACAGGGACACAATAATTTGCAGCTGAAGGGGTTTCTCTGATAAGTTTGCAGAGCATTTCATCTCATCTCTACAGCACAGTCTGCAGAGCATCGCCCACCTGAACATAGCTTCATTTTTGTATAAAAACAACACTAATGTCACTCCTTTGATATACTATGTGTGTGTGTGTGTGTGTGTGTGTGTGTGTATATATACCCATCTGTCATCTATGTATTACTGTATGTACTGAAATCCTCCTTGCCACTGTCAACAAGAGACTGCGCAACACTTTGTACTAGACTCACAGCAGAGCATTACACAACGGGTGTACGCAGACAGGCCATGTGCAGGAAAGAACCCAGCCATGCGCTGCTTGTCACAGGTGGGACTGATTAATAACCGCCCGCCTTACAGCTCTCAATCATGCAGCCTAGGTCTGGACCCATTTATCAATCACTGTACCGCACTTGTGCCTCAGGGGGAGCAGTTGGTAAGTGAGGTCACAGCAGCCCCAGAGCCACAGCAAAGAGTCTGTGATGGATTCTCCCATTAGGAGCAGATTCATGAAAACTGGTTTCTTTCAATAATTAATTAGGAGCTGGAGTTTCAGGGTCACCCCTTGCCCCCCAACTCTGGGTATGGTGCAGAGGTGAATGTCACCCGATGTATCCTGTGTCCCCTGCACATTCTCATACAGGTAATAACTAGGGCGATAGGGCAAACAGTCATGATGTCCATCGATGGCAAAACTATTCTACATCGGTCATAAACCATCGATGATCAGGAATCACCGATGGTCGATGGCCATCCCTATCCAGAGCCGGCCACATTCCCCACCAAAGCCTGTTCATCGTACAAGTGCTACATCTGTTTACTCCACATGTGCACAAGGCTGGCTGCCAGACAATGGATGTACATAGAGAATAATGCAGAGTTACTTTCTCACTGTTCCAGAGTCCGCTCCTAAACTTGGCAGGGTTCCGGCTGGCCCGTGTGTGTCTGTAACAGGAGAACAGGGGTGGGGAGGCAATGGAGGGGCAGCCTGGAGGAAAGATTTTGGGAGCAGTCTGCGAAGTTCTGGACAAAGGCCCCAGTGTGCTGATTAACCCTTCTCCGGCTGAGACGGTGGCCAGTCCTCTCTCACACGTTACAAATGCCCGCCCGCACACCTGGCATTGGGGGTTGATGAATGGGACATTTAAATAAAAATTTAAAAAAAGAGATTCCAGTTGACATTGGCAGCCAATGCAGGCCGGCGCCGGCTTTGCTTTCACAAACGCATAGCCTGTCGCAGGGCTCTTTGTAAGACTGTATTTAATGTGTACTGGAGGCCAAGGTGCAGCCTGCAGCTGTGGTGTGAAGTTGTGAATCGGTGCTTGGAATGTGGATTCTGTGGAGTGTGCTCTGTGTTTGGCGTCTACGCTCAATGCCGGCCCTCCCCGAACCGCAGGGCCTGATCGGATGCAAGTGCCAGGGCAGATGTCTGCTGAGATTATTCCCAGACTCTCCCATCAGTAGTAGGAAGTCTGGCCTGGGGCCTCATTAGCCTTGTTGACCCCCTGGTGCTGGTGGAAGACTCCATGGGAACGGCGCAGGTGCATGCCGCTGAAAAAGGAAAATGAGAATAAACATTACTTTGTGGGATGGAGCGTAGCTTTGCGAACCAAACCCCCCATTTTTGTCAATCTGGGGGTCCCAGAGATGCTGCGCAGTCCTCAGAGAGTGGCGGCTACCTGACACTGAGGAGGAACTGGCATTTTGGTGACACCAGGGAACAGCTGTACCCCTGTAGTGACACCACTAAATCTGGGTGCTGCGGACGACCACATTTGCAGTTGCATGCCGCCCGACTCAGAATCAGGGAGGTTAGAGAGGCGCACAGTTACCTCCCCTCCTGCATTCTGCAGGAGACTCCCTGACATAGCAGCAATCTCCCTCTCTCCCTCATTAGTCTAGCAATCTCCCTCATGTCATCTAGCCCACATTACACTGTTACACCATAGTTACCTCCCCTCCTGCATTCTGCAGGAGACTCCCTGAAATAGCAGCAGTCTCCCTCTCTCCCGCATTAGTCTAGCAATCTCCCTCATGTCACCTAGCCCACATTACACTGTTACACCATAGTTACCTCCCCTCCTGCATTCTGCAGGAGACTCCCTGAAATAGCAGCAGTCTCCCTCTCTCCCGCATTAGTCCAGCAATCTCCCTCATTTCACCTAGCCCACATTACACTGTTACATCAAAGTTACCTCCCCTCCTGCATTCTGCAGGAGACTCCCTGACATAGCAGCAATCTCCCTCTCTCCCTCATTAGTCTAGCAATCTCCCTCATGTCATCTAGCCCACATTACACTGTTACATCATAGTTACCTCCCCTCATGCATTCTGCAGGAGACTCCCTGAAATAGCAGCAGTCTCCCTCTCTCCCTCATTAGTCTAGCAATCTCCCTCATGTCACCTAGCCCACATTACACTGTTACATCCTAGTTACCTCCCCTCCTGCACTCTGCAGGAGACTCCCTGACATAGCAGTAATCTCCCTCTCTCCCTCATTAGTCTAGCAATCTCCCTCATGTCACCTGCTTTGGGGCTCATCCACATTTGTATATAAGTCATTATAAAAGATTCCTCTCAGATGTAGCAGTACACACCCACGCTTCTAGGTGCCACTTTCACAATGTATTTTCACAATCTCTCCATATATGGAACTAGACACGCCCTTTGGGAGGAGCATGACACGCCCCCTCAATGGGGCACTGTGTAAAATTCTACTACCAACTATAATCTCCCTGAAACTAGTTTTCAAAAGTAGGCAAGTATGGAGAGGCGTGAGGCACAAAGTGAAGCTTGCTCTGTGGGTTGGTTTGGGGACATTAAGCAATAGGCAGCAATTAAGTGTACAGGGTTGGACCACTTTGCCCTTATAACGAGGAAGCAGTCTGTTGATTCGCTAGAAGGTAGTGAGGCAATTTTGGGGGTTTAAGCGGAGTTGGCCACAAATATTTTTTAATTACTCCCCATTATGCATCAGTTACACAAAACACAGCTCCCTGGTAACACGCAGGTAACGCCCTGTCTCACTTCTAATACGCTCACAGCGCACGCGTCATGTTCACCGGAGCAATGGATAAACCTGGTGACCACTAATGGTCACCATTCAGTCACTGCCCCCATCATCTGCAAATAATAGGGATCTGCCAAGTATATAGGGTTATGGATCATGGGGTCAAAGGTAAGTAGCTCGACAGTGTCTAGTTTGACCTCAAAAGGTCAACATGGGGAAAGGATCAGGACAAACAAAAAGGTCGACAGGGAAATGATAAAAAGGTTGACATGAGTTTTTGAATTTTTTTCCCAATTTGTACATTGAGCACGTGAACCCCCAATGTGTCCCCTGCTTCTTGCATCTGCACACACTTTACCGTTCCCAATCGTAGTCTCTGTGGATTTTAAAGTACAACGTTAAAAAAAAAAAAATGTGAAAAACTTAAGTGAACATTTGCGCATGTCGACCTTTTTTCTTATGTTGACCTATTGTCTGTCCCCGTCTGCCGGTCCGCACATCGCCGCCCTCCTCCAGCACTCGCCATCTAGGGGGATCTAGCGAGCGATCAGCAAGGCTGAGTGCGGCTACTTCTGTATGCCTGTATTCATCGCAACCACTGAGTAAGTCCTGGGCTACGCGGTGGCTGCGATGAGTTGCGGCAATGTAAAAATAATTTGATGGTGAGCCTGTTGCGATGGGTTTTGGACAACATCACCGGGAGCCGCACGTGCCAGGGATATACGGCCGTCGGTGCCCAGGTAGCCCACACTGATCATTTCTCAGTCTTGTCCACAAATAATTGTAATTCCAATTCCTTTAAAGGAAGAACTGTGACTGGTCCAGGAAGCCGCACAGCCCGCGAGTGCGGCTGATGGAGGCAGACAGTGTGAATCAGGCATTCCTGGGCTCACTCATCCAGCCTGGGTGTTCCCTGCTCCAGCAGAATGACACAGCCAGCCCCCAGCCCCATTGGCTGTACAATGTTCCTGAGGCCGGGGATTGGCTGGCGGAGTTCTCTGAGGACTTTCAGCTCTCTGATAAAGTTGCCTGGATCAGTCTGTCCTGCTGGAGCTCAGAGCGGAGCTGTACAAGGTGGGAGGTGAGGAGATGGAGCTCAGCGCTGGGATGCAGAGGGTGAGTGTGTGCTCTCGGGCACACTGGGAGATGCCCAGATACATGGATTTAATAATGTCTTGGCAAATTGTGTGTGTGTGTGTGTGTGTGTGTGTGTGTGTGTGTGTGTGTGTGTGTGTGTGTGTGTATACATTGTATACAGTGAGTGGACAAAAAGTGGTTCTCTGGCTGTTGTGGAACCACAAGTCCCAGCATGATCTGACAGAAACACAGACCTGTGAAACTACAAGCTCCAGCATGCCTTGTCATCAGCTATGCTAATGCAGATATAAACAAACTGTGGCTCTCCAGCTGCTGTGGAACTACAAGCTCCAGCATGCCTTGTCATAAACTATGCTAATGCAGATATAAACAAATTGTGGCTCTCCAGCCGCTGTGGGACTATAAGTTGCAGCATGCCCTGCCACAAAGTATGCTAAAGCAGATTTAGACAAAAATGGTGCCTCTCCACTTGCTGTGGGACTACAAGTCCCATCATTCCCACAGCCAGAGTACATCACTCCTCATTGTGCATTACTTAGTAATATTGATATTCAGTAAACTAACAACTATTATGCCCTGGAAGTGTCATATATAACTACAAATGTGACTGCAGAGAGTTAGGGGTGAAGTTACTACAGCTTCTAAAAATGAAAATGAGTAGATTAGATTCTGTCTAACATTTTCTAGAATGCAAAAGAGGATTGACAGACGTAGGATGAAATGTGATAGGATGAGAGATGCAGAAAGTGAGAGATTTGGTGAGAAATCTCCAGCTTTTTTTAAAGCGGCAATCCTCTACCCTGCAAAATCAAACTGGTTGTGTAAATGATTGCCGCTTTTAACATGACTGGAGATTTCTTACCAAATCTCTCACTTTCTGAATCTCTCATCCTATTAAATCCCCCCCCCCCCCCCCCCGCCCCCATAATGTGATTGGCTGCTATGGCAACATCACCTATTTTCCTTTTAGACACTTTAGTAAATCATAATGTTCCCCTTTCTGCCTCTGTCACAAGTCCTTTCTGTACTGTACAAATACATTATGCAACATTGTACTTGTAATATCGTAGAGATTCTCTGTGTGCTGCGTGTATGGTCCTCGGTGCACTACAACTCTCATCATAACCTGATCACAGACCAAACAGACCGCAGCAATATTTAAATGATGTATTATCATATTGGTAATTGGGTCGGCGGATGTGTATGGGCACCTTACTGTATAATTGCCCCTGTAGGCACACGATTTTCCTTATATCAGGCACATAATAACCTACATAGAAGGGTATTTTTGGGAAGACAAATTCTGTGTAGTTAAATGTTGTCATTTGTACCCCACTGCTGTCATCAAGCGCATCCACTGGGTAACAATTATGTAAAACGGACAGGAAAAAAAAATGCTGTAACCCATAGCAACCACATTTTAGCTGCCATTTTCCTAGCACTGGTCAGAAAATGAAGGCAAATGCCTGGTTGGCTGCAGCAGGTCACCTGACAGCTCCACTGTTTGCAAGTATCATAAAGCCGTTTGGTTAGGTGCAGATAGTATAATGAAACATCTGATTGGTTGCTATGGGCAACACGACACTTATCCCTTACACCAATTTCTACAGATATCCAACCATTGGATGTTATTCCCTAACAACTAATACTGTATGCAGTTACTCTTAGCAACCAATCAGAAATGACTCAGTCCAAGACAGCCAATGAAATTGAACACCCTACTGGCTGTTGTGTGCTTGTGTTAGTTGTGTACTGTACATCAGTGATCAGAGGAAACCGTTTCCACGCCAAGATCATTCCACTTGTTGTAACAGGTGTGCTAATACCTCCGGGGTAGCCATCCCTCTCATTCCCATTACCACAAACCTGGTAAATATGCAGACAAACTGGATTTGGCGCAGGCTTCGCTTGTACAGGGTGTTCTCCAAAACACAGCAGGTAGCCCCACCCAGTCTGCAAACAGCTGTTATCAATGGGGATCTGGTGCCTAAATCAGGGAGCAGACTGCTCGGTAAGGAGAACCTCAGGCCACACAAACAGCGCTCACATGCAGTGTGACGCAAGACTAGGCGACCTGAGTGTGTTCTTCCAGAGATGCTGGGAGTTATAGTGCAGCCAAACACGGATGCAGCTAAACAGATGAGAAACTATTTCTGCCCCCAGGGTAAAAGGATAAAAAGGTTTTTTTTCTCTCTCTCTCTCTCTCTCTCTTTGGGTGGCGATACCCTATAGAAGCCTATGGGCTTCTTTTCGCTGCAAACCCACCGCCTCCGCCGACTCCTCTCTCCCCCTCCCTCCGGCTTACCTTGCTGCAGGTCCTCCTGGACCCGGAAGATAAGCCCCTCCTCCCCCTAGTCCTTCCGGCTGCAGGGGGGAGGAGGAGGCACCGGCGACAGCCATGTTGAGCTGTCCCGGCATGAGGGGAGGAGGTGGCGCCAGGGAGGTGACGGAGACCCCCCGCACCCCACATTACAGGTACCGCGGGGGACCTCCGTCACCGCACCACGATGCCAGCTGCATATGTTCGTACATATGCGCTGGACCACTAGAGGCCATTCAACTGACCAAATTACTCCTTTGTGTGCTAAAATATGTCATAACAGAACGTGAAAGCAATTTTTGCAGGGACACTGGTCTGTTTCAAACTTGCTGGGTATGGAGAGGGGGAGCTGTGAGGACAGAGATTGAAGTAAAGGAACATTGCAGAAGGCGTGGTTTTGACTGGCTTTTATCTAGTGTTCTATAATTTGCAACAACTTCCAGATATGCCACCACCACTGTGGATGACAGTCAATAGGTCGACACCAAAAGGCAGACAAGCAAAAGGTCCACATGACCGTGTCAGCACATAAAAAGGTTGACATGAGTTTTCAGAGTTTTTTGTGCCTTAATCGACACCTGTCAACATGGAACGCCAATTAGTGTAGTGCTTAACCTTGCTGCCGCTGGGCTCGGCACTTATTACCATTCGCAGTCGCGGTCCGCGTATATCGGAAAGCATGAAAAGTTCAAAACAAAGAAAAAAATTGTGAAACACTATTGTGGACTTTACATGTGTCGATCATTGCCATGTCGAGACTATCCCACCAAGAAACGGGATCGTCCCACAAAAAACTGGGACTGTATGGAGGTATGTGTAAATGCAGTTAGTTTGCGACTTTATGCCAAGTAACAAGATTCAGCTGACAGTACTGTCCAGCCAGTGCAATGCTTCATATAATAAGTGACCAGTTAATAATAATATGAAACGTGACGGGGACTGAGTTAAAGTCTACACCACACGTGAGTTCCTGAGTCTTCTGGTGAATATCTCCGATCTGTATAAATTCCCAGTAATGTAGCAAAGTTCAGTAATGTGAATAAACAGCGTTTGTGGCGCTGCGAGGAGGGGGCGGGATGGAGTTGGCTGGTGCTCTCTGCCAGTTATTACCAAGAAATTGGTTCCAGATGAAAATCTCGAGGCTGCGTTCCTCTCTCTGCCCAGGCTGCGGTCCTACACATAGATGTTATTGTGACAGAAAGTTGCAGAACTACTTTCATAAAGTAAATCTATTGATATATCGTTCGCAGACCGGCGAGTGCATTCACAGACTGATATCGATATATCGGTACATCTGACTGCGAGTACGGACAATTGGTCATCCGCAGCCATTAATGAGTGTGATGTCACAGGTGGGCAGCCATTTTTAAATGACTCTGCTGGGTAATTCCATACTTGAAAAGGATCTAGGAGTCCAAATAGACAGCAAACTAGGATGTAGTGCCCATTGTAATGTAGCTACAAAAAAGGCCAACAAAATTCTGGCATGTATTAAGAGGGGAATGGAAACCAGGGACTCGAGGGTAATTATGCCACTGTATAAAGCATTGGTGAGACCTCACCTCGAGTACAGAGTACAGTTCTGGGCCCCACACTATAAAAAGGACATCATAGAATTAGAAAAAGTCCAAAGGCGAGCAACAAAGCTTATTAGGGGAATGGAGAATTTAAGCTACGGGGAGAGATTAAGCAATTTGGGACTATTTACATTAGAAAAGAGACGTTAAAGGGGGGACATGCTCAACATGTACAAGTATATCAAGGGCCAATATAAGGAACTGTCACACACCCTATTTTCTACTAGAAAGGAATCTAGGACGCGAGGGCATGAGTATAGATTAGAAGAAAAAAGATTTCATTCAGCTAGTAGAAAGAATTTCTTTACGGTCAGAACAGTCAAACTCTGGAACTCTCTTCCCAGAGAGGTGGTAACGGCTGGCTCATTAAATGCGTTCAAGGCAAAGTTGGACAAACATTTACTGGAGAAAAACATCCATGGGTACAAATAAGAAATATAATCTGTCTGTAAAATACCAGAACCTACCAAATCAGCAATGGATATCTATACCAGGTTGAACTAGATGGACACAAGTCTTTTATAAGCCTTACCTACTATGTAACTATGTAATGCTGACCACACATCAGACCAACTTTCCTTTAACCATCCAACTAGTTGGTTGGACTAAAAATCTGGTACTGTTGGGGGTAAATGCCAATCAGCAATTACTCAGGAGAATGGACAAAAACAGTCAGGGAAATTGTTTCAATCAAATAGGTACATGGTCTGAGTGACAGTTTTTGTCCATTTTCCAGATTTGGGAAACAAATGACTTCATTACAAATTATATTGCTCCTATCCAGTACCAGGTTTTTATTCCATCCAACCAACTAGTTGGATGGTTGGAGGAAAGTTGGTCTGATGTGTGGCCAGCATAACATACAGTATCTGGTGGCGGATTGGTCCAGTACGTCTGTATGTACAAGATAGTTTGTGCATACACCTGGCAGTTCAGTCGGTTTGCTGATACCCAGCCTATGATAATAATGTTTAGCACCTTTAGTGATAACAGTATATTAATAAAAATAAACAGTAAATCCATGTATTTCTTACTGGTAAATTACTTTATAAGCGAATAAATATTACGGCACTGCTGCAGAACCTCTTTATAAGCATGGTATGTAATGGTGCGTCCGAGATCAACGTGTACATCAGCGTTTCCCAACCTTGGTCCTCAAGTCAATAATGGTCCAGGGTTTATGTTTAGCCATTACAGGTGACTTCATTAGTACCTCCGTTATACAGATTTAAGCATCTGTGCTCAAATCTGGATATCCTTAAAACCAGGACTGTAGTGTGCCTTGAAGGCCGAGGAAACACTGCTGTGATTGCTCATCCCAAAATTCACGTAAATGTGTCATTGCAACTTAATACCTCCCAACATGACGCTCTCCAGGAGGGACACATTGCTCTGTTTCTGGACGGCCCTCTTTGTGTATGATTGCCATCACCTGTTTTGAACAGGCTATAGCTGCCCATACACGCTGCTTTCCGTGCTGTACTAGCACGGATCGCATTGCATTGCATTGCCTGTGCATACGTTGTGCATGCAATGCGATGCAATGTGATGAAACCTAAGTACAAAAAGTATGTGCAAGCACATACTTTTTGTACTGTGCGATGAGGTGCCGCGGGAGCGCGCACAGGGCCGGCGCCACCACTAGGCAAATCTAGGCATTTGCCTAGGGCGCCGGCCACTGGAGGGCGGCATTTTGCCCCCCCCCCGTGCCGCCCGGGTACCTGTCCTGCGGCGCTGTGTATTTAAAGCTGGCGGCGGAGGCAGCGGGGGTCCCTGCAGTCCATTAGAAATAACGAGCGCTATCCGCCGGGCTATGCGGAATCGCTTCTGTTGTGAAAACACTGGCAGCACGGCGCACGCTGATCTCAGCCAATCAGCGTGCTGCCAGTGTTTTCACAACAGAAGCGCTTCCGCATAGCCCGGCGGATAGCGCTCATTATTTCTAATGGACTGCAGGGACCCCCGCTGCCTCCGCCGCCAGCTTTAAATACACAGCGCCGCAGGACAGGTACCCCCTCCCCCGGCACCGAACAGCGCCACAGGACAGGTACCCCCCTCCCCCGGCACCGGACAGCGCCGCAGGACAGGCACCCCCCTCCCCCGGCATCGGACAGCGCAGCAGGAAGGTACCCCCCCTCCCCCGGCACCGGGGCGCCCCCACCCCGACTCGCCTGGGGCGCTCCGGTGCCTTGCACCGGCCCTGAGCGCGCATCTCAAAGCACACATCGGGTCAGCACTCATAGCAGCGTGTATGGGCTGCTGAAGACCTAATAAAGGTTTCTCAACACAGGTGATGGCAATCATTAATTAAGAGGGAAGTCCAGGAGTAGAGGACTCTGTCCCTCCTGGAGAGGGTCATGTTGGGAGGTATGATACATGGAGGGAAGTCCAGGAGTAGAGGACTCTGTCCCTCCTGGAGAGGGTCATGTTGGGAGGTATGCAACTTTATTAACAACTTCACAAATGATTTTTTGCTGTGAAAATCCGCTCATAAATTGTTTTCGTTTGTTTTGTGTAAAAAGTCTTTTTGAATAAAATTATATAAATATTTGATTAAAAAAATAATCATAGGGTTGTTTTACGCCCAACCCTCACCCCCCTGTGTCCAAAGACCCCATTGTAAAATTACTTCCCACTCCGGCATAAATTTACTAAGATGGAAGTTCTATTTCACACTGGATATTGCTATGGGCAACCAATCAGAATCTACTTATTTATTTATTTAGCACCTTCTAGAAGATAATACATTGAATCTGTTTGGTTTCCCATAGCAACATCCCATGTAAAATAGAACATCCCACATCCCCTCACATATGACCGATAGTAGGAGAAGTCATTTGATGGTCAAACCACGACCACCGGCACTGGGGCCTAATTCGGAATGCAACGAGCGATCCTGAATTGACCCCTCCTTAGAGGTAAATTTCCTAAAGTTTCTAATTATAAAGAGATTATATTTTCCATGGCAACCAATCAGATTCTGTCTACCATTTTTTAGGATGCAGTAGAGAAATAAACAGACAGGCATAATTGGTTGCTATGGGCAACATCGTTTTTTTTTTTTTTTAAAAAGCTTTAGGAAATGTATGACTTACAAGAGATGGTCCCAACTATTTCATCCCCCCTTGTATCCTCCTGTCCCCCCATCCCTCCCGTATTGCAGAGCAGAGTTTGGGATCGTCAATCTCACCCGCTGCAGCCAATAACCATTGGTGAACTGGGCAGAGGATCTATGTTCCCCTCATCGCACTTTTAATTCTGGTCAATCATTTGAAAACGCTTTTGGAGAACTGACACAATTCGGGGGGGGGGGGGGGGTAAAAATGACATACCAATACTAGCCATCAATGGTCATCTCTATTTTAAATAACCAGGTTCCTCCATGCCAGCCACCTAAACCTCCCCAGATCTCCAGGAGAACAGCTACCAAACATTAGGGGTTGTAGCTATCATGACACTTTAACCCCTTACTGTCCACTTAATGCTGGCACACATGGGCATTAAACTTCTGCTCCCTAGTCATACAGAACCCAAGAAAAGAACCCAGATGTTCTGGTCCTGTCAATCACCAGCTCAGTCATTTCCAGGCTGCTGCGCGGTGTGCAAGCAGGATGGGTACAGTTCAGAAGATCCCCCACAGTTTGAATGCTCAGCTCTTGATTGTTCCCAAATGGTATGTTTGAGTGAGGAAATAGTCAAAAATAGATTACAGAACCTAAATAATAACAAATATCCTCATCTGTCATAGCACTACCATTATATCTGATATTCAATGAATCAATTAAATCGGGGATGGTACCAAGGGACTGTCGCATATCTAACGTAGTGCCAATATGAAAGAGAGGTAGCAAAACTAACCCTGAAAATTATAGGCCGGTCAGCCTTACATCCATTGTGGGGAAAATATTAGAAGGAATAAAAAGAGAAAGTATCCAAAATTTCTTAGAACAGGAGAAGTAAGGCTCAGTATGGGTTCGTCAAAATTGATCATGTCAGACTAATTTAATTAGCTTTTATGAGGAAGTCAGTAGGGGACTGGACTTAGGGAAATCTGTTGATGTAATACTTCTTGATTTTGCTAAAGCTTATGACACGGTACCTCATAAAAGGTTATTAATAAGACTAGGTAACTTAGGGGTAGGGGATAGAATTTGAAATTGGATTTAAAACTGGTTGCACAATCGGGGACAGACAGTGGTGTAAGGTCCAAAGTCCAAAGTGGAGTCCCGCAATATTGAGACCCACCTTGATTAATATATTCATTAATGATATAGGAAATGACAAAGTAAGTAAGATTGCAATAGTTGTGGATGCTACACTACAAAGTGACTTAATGAAACTGGAAAGGTGAGCGGAAAAATGAAAAAATGCAGTTTAACGTTGAAAATGTAAAGTTATTAATTACGAGAACAAAAATAAGCAAGCTACTTATAGGTTAAATGGAGTCAACATGTGGAATTCCACAGTGGAGAAGGATGTAGGGGTCATTATAGATGATAAATTGGGTAATAATGCACACTGCTCAAGTGCAGCAGCAAAAGCAAACAGGACACTGGCATGCATTAAAGGGGGAATGGATTCAAGGAATGCCAATGTGATAGTGCCACTTTACAAGGCATTGGTTAGACCACACTTGGAATAATGTGTTTAGGTCTGGGCACCGCACCTTAAAACATGATTGCCATCACCTGTGGGGAGCTGGGTAATTGATAAGAAAGTTGTCACCACAGGTGTTGGCAATCATACATTAGAAAGGAAGCCCAGGAGCAGAGCATTGTGTCCTCCTGGAGAGGGGCATGCTGGGAGGTATGGATAACGTATGATTGCCAGCACCTGTGGGGAGCTAGGTAACTGATAAGAAAGTTGTCACCACAGGTGATGGCAATCATACATTACCAGGGAAGTCCAGGAACAGAGCATTGTGTCCTCCTGGAGAGGGGCATGCTGGGAGGTATGGATAATGTATGATTGCCAGCACCTGTGGGGAGCTAGGTAACTGATAAGAAAGGTGTCACCACAGGTGCTGGCAATCATACATTACCAGGGAAACCCAGGAACAGAGCATTGTGTCCTCCTGGAGAGGGGCATGCTGGGAGGTATGGATAATGTATGATTGCCAGCACCTGTGGGGAGCTAGGTAACTGATAAGAAAGGTGTCGCCACAGGTGCTGGCAATCATACATTACCAGGGAAGTCCAGGAACAGAGCATTGTGTCCTCCTGGAGAGGGGCATGCTGGGAGGTATGGATAATGTATGATTGTCAGCACCTGTGGGGAGCTAGGTAACTGATAAGAAAGGTGTCGCCACAGGTGCTGGCAATCATACATTACCAGGGAAGTCCAGGAACAGAGCATTGTGTCCTCCTGGAGAGGGGCATGCTGGGAGGTATGGATAATGTATGATTGCCAGCACCTGTGGGGAGCTAGGTAACTGATAAGAAAGGTGTCACCACAGGTGCTGGCAATCATACATTACCAGGGAAACCCAGGAACAGAGCATTGTGTCCTCCTGGAGAGGGGCATGCTGGGAGGTATGGATAATGTATGATTGCCAGCACCTGTGGGGAGCTAGGTAACTGATAAGAAAGGTGTCACCACAGGTGCTGGCAATCATACATTACCAGGGAAGTCCAGGAACAGAGCATTGTGTCCTCCTGGAGAGGGGCATGCTGGGAGGTATGGATAATGTAGGATTGCCAGCACCTGTGGGGAGCTAGGTAACTGATAAGAAAGCTGTCACCACAGGTGCTGGCAATCATACATTACCAGGGAAACCCAGGAACAGAGCATTGTGTCCTCCTGGAGAGGGGCATTCTGGGAGGTATGGATAATGTATGATTGCCAGCACCTGTGGGGAGCTAGGTAACTGATAAGAAAGGTGTCACCACAGGTGCTGGCAATCATACATTACCAGGGAAACCCAGGAACAGAGCATTGTGTCCTCCTGGAGAGGGGCATGCTGGGAGGTATGGATAATGTATGATTGCCAGCACCTGTGGGGAGCTAGGTAACTGATAAGAAAGGTGTCACCACAGGTGCTGGCAATCATACATTACCAGGGAAGCCCAGGAGCAGAGCATTGTGTCCTCCTGGAGAGGGGCATGCTGGGAGGTATGGATAATGTATGATTGTCAGCACCTGTGGGGAGCTGGGTAACTGATAAGAAAGGTGTCAGCACAGGTGCTGGCAATCATACATTACCAGGGAAGTCCAGGAACAGAGCATTGTGTCCTCCTGGAGAGGGGCATGCTGGGAGGTATGGATAATGTATGATTGCCAGCACCTGTGGGGAGCTAGGTAACTGATAAGAAAGGTGTCACCACAGGTGCTGGCAATCATACATTACCAGGGAAGTCCAGGAACAGGGCATTGTGTCCTCCTGGAGAGGGGCATGCTGGGAGGTATGGATAATGTATGATTGCCAGCACCTGTGGGGAGCTGGGTAACTGATAAGAAAGGTGTCACCACAGGTGCTGGCAATCATACATTACCAGGGAAGTCCAGGAACAGAGCATTGTGTCCCTGAAGGAGATGACCAGGTAGGAAACCCTGATCTAGCACTAGCATGGAGATGGCTTAAAAAACCCAGCAGTGGCTGCTGTAGGTGACAGGCCCATGCTAAATAATATTTGACTGGCACCAGAGATGCTTTCATTACCCTGACACACTTAAAAGATCAACATGCTGCAAAGTACAATAATATCGGATTTCGTGCCAAGCCTTTAGCTGAGCATACCGCTCCCTCGCCTCTTCCATCTTAGGTAAATACCCATATACTAATGACAGCAGCGCAAACGGCCTCGATGGCTCTGCCGCTGCAATGTTCTGTTATTCCATCCGCACTGCGGTGCCAGGTCTGTCGCAGAGGATTTATTTATGCCATCAGCACAGTGACACACTGACCGCCTTTCTGCTCCGTCCCAGGGCTGGGGAAGTCGGTGCAACGCGGCTGCAGATGTGATTGGCGCAGAAATTCTTAAAATGGGTCATTAGAGGTTTGTTTTTTTATAACAACCCAATTTTTGTGTTAGGGCCTGATTCTGGTTCACTCCCAAAAGCAAACTCTTTCTTTAATGGACAAAACCATGCTGCACGGCAGGTGGGGCAGATGTAACATGTGCAGAGAGAGAGTTAGATTTGGGTGGGGTTTGTACTTCAAACTGATATCTAAATTGCAGTGTTACTTTACAATAATGCAGCCAGTGTTTACCCTGCACAGAAACAAAATAACACCCAAATGTAACTCTGGGCCTTATTCTAGTTCACTCTTAGAGGCAAATTCCTTCTTAGCTGGACAAAACCCATGTGCACTGCAGGTGGGGCAGATGTAACATGTGCAGAGACAGTTAGCTTTGGGTGAGTTATTTTGTTTCTGTGCAGGGTAAATACTGACTGCTTTATTTTTACACTGCAATATAGATCTCACTTTGAAGAAAAACCCCACCCAAAGCTAACTGTCTCTGCACATGTTACATCTGCCCCACCTGCAGTGCACATGGTTCTGTCCAGCTAAGAAGGAATTTGCCTCTAAGAGTGAACTAGAATAAGGCCCTCTCTCTGCACGTTACATCTAGGCAGAGCAGTGCCCATTAAAGAATGAGTTTACTTTTGCAAGTGAACTAGAATCAGGCCCTTAGTGTCTAACCCAGGCATGTCCAAACTGTGGCCCTCCAGCTGTATCATACCTTCCAACATGACCCTCTCTCCAGGAGGGACACAATGCTCTGTTTCTGGACATCCCTCTTAATTTATGATTGCCATCACCTGTTTTATTTGCTCAGAAATGTTTTTCAACACAGGTGATGGTGATCCTAAAGTCCAGGAACAGAGCATCGTGTCCCTCCTGGAGAGGGTCATGCATGGTTTCCTACCTGACCCTCTTCATGAGGGAGAAAATGCTCTGCTCCTGGACTTCCCTGGTAAAGTAGGATTGCCATCACCTGTGGTGACACCTTTCTTATCAATTACCTAGCTCCCCACAGGTGCGTGCAATCATACATTATCCATACCTCCCAGCATGCCCCTCTCCAGGAGGGACACAATGCTCTGCTCCTGGACTTCCCTGGTAATGTATGATTGCCATCACCTGTGGTGACACCTTTCTTATCAATTACCTAGCTCCCCACAGGTGATGGCAATCATACATTATCCATACCTCCCAGCATGACCCTCTCCAGGAGTACACAATGCTCTGCTCCTGGACTTCCCTGGTAATGTATGATTGCCATAACCTGTGGTGACACCTTTCTTATCAATTACCTAGCTCCCCACAGGTGATGGCAATCATATATTATCCATACCTCCCAGCATGCCCCTCTCCAGGAGGACACAATGCTCTGCTCCTGGACTTCCCTGGTAATGTATGATTGCCATCACCTGTGGTGACACTTTTCTTATCAGTTACCTAGCTCCCCACAGGTGATGGCAATCATACATTATCCATACCTCCCAGCATGCCCCTCTCCAGGAGGACACAATGCTCTGTTCCTGGGCTTCCCTGGTAATGTATGATAGCCATCACCTGTGGTGACACCTTTCTTATCAGTTACCTAGCTCCCCACAGGTGATGGCAATCATACATTATCCATACCTCCCAGCATGCCCCTCTCCAGGAGGATACAATGCTCTGCTCCTGGGCTTCCCTGGTAATGTATGATTGCCATCACCTGTGGTGACACCTTTCTTATCAATTACCTAGCTCCCCACAGGTGCTGGCAATCCTACATTATCCATACCTCCCAGCATGCCCCTCTCCAGGAGGACACAATGCTCTGTTCCTGGGCTTCCCTGGTAATGTATGATTGCCAGCACCTGTGGTGACACCTTTCTTATCAATTACCTAGCTCCCCACAGGTGATGGCAATCATACATTAAGGGCAAGATGTACTAATGCTGGCCACACATCAGACCAACTTTCCGCCAACCATCCAACTAGTTGGTTGGATGGAATAAAAATCTGGCACTGGATGGGAGCAAATGTCAAAGAGCAATTTGCTCATAAAGCCAGGAAAATGGACAAAAACCTTCTGTGAAATTATTTAAATCAAACAGACACAACGACGTTACTTTGTCTGAGCGACAGGTTTTGTCTATTTCCAGATTTTCGGAGCAAATTACTGAATTTCAAATTACATTTGCTCCAATCCAGTACCAGATTTTTATTCCAACCAATTAGTTGGATGGTTGGGTGAAAGTTGGTCTGATGTGTGGTCAGCATTAGCTGCAAAAAGTGATAAAATGGAGAGTGATAAACAACCAGCCAATCAGCTTCTACCTTTCATGTTTCAAACACTGCCTGTGACATGATAGATAGAAGCTGATTGGTTGGTGGTTTATCACTCACCATTTTATCACTTTTCAAGCTTACATACCTCCCAACTTGTGTCCGGATGAAATAGGGACACTCGCGCGGCTTCGCGCGCGAGCGCCCGAAAAGGGGGCGGGGTGTATGCAAATGAGGGCACGGTTTATGCTAATTAGCCGTGCCCTCATTTTCATACGAGAATAGACGCTGTGCGCATGCGCACAGCGTCTATTCTACTACATTGGGGGGTCTCCCAACTGCCACCCCCAGCAGCGGGACAATGCCTGCCGCGGGTGGGACGTCGGGACAGGACCCGAAAATCGGGACTGTCCCGACGGAATCGTGACAGTTGGGAGGTATGAGCTTAGTACATCTGGCCCTAAGAGAGAAGTCCAGGAGCAGAGCATTGTGGCCCTTCTGGAGAGGGTCGTGTTGGGAGGTATGTACTGGTAATATTCTCTGCACCAGGTCAGAGTACTGGGAATATGCTCTGCACCAGGTCAGGGTACTGGTAATATGCTCTGCACCAGGTCAGGGTACTGGGAATATGCTCTGCACCAGGTCAGAGTACTGGGAATATGCTCTGCACCAGGTCAGGGTACAGGGAATATGATCTGCACCTGGTCAGGGTACTGGGAATATGCTCTGCACCAGGTCAGGGTACTGGGAATATGCTCTGCACCAGGTCAGGGTACTGGGAATATGCTCTGCACCAGGTCAGGGTACTGGGAATAAGCTCTGCACCAGGTCAGGGTACTCGGAATATGTTTTGCACCAGGTCAGGGTACTGGGAATATGCTCTGCACCAGGTCAGGGTACTCGGAATATGCTCTGCACCAGGTCAGGGTACTCGGAATATGCTCTGCACCAGGTCAGGGTACTCGGAATATGCTCTGCACCAGGTCAGGGTACTGGGAGTATGATCTGCACCTGTCAGGGTACTGGGAGTATGCTCTGCACCAGGTCAGGGTACTGGGAGAATGCTCTGCTCCAGGTCAGGGTACTGTGAATATGCTCTGCACCAGGTCAGGGTACTGGGAATATGCTCTGCACCAGGTCAGGGTACTGGGAGTGTGCTCTGCAACAGGTCAGGGTACTGGGAGTATTCTCTGCACCAGGTCAGGGTACTGGGAATATGCTCTGCACCAGGTCAGGGTACTGGGAGTATGCTCTGCACCAGGTCAGGGTACTCGGAATATGCTCTGCACCAGGTCAGGGTACTGGGAGTATGCTCTGCACCAGGTCAGGGTACTGGGCACATGCTCTGCACCAGGTCAGGGTACTGGGAATAAGCTCTGCACCAGGTCACGGTACTGGGAATAAGCTCTGCACCAGGTCAGGGTACTGGGAATATGCTCTGCATCAGGTCAGGGTACTTGGAGTATGCTCTGCACCACGTCAGGGTACTGGGAGTATGCTCTGCACCACGTCAGGGTACTGGGAGTATGCTCTGCACCAGGTCAGGGTACTGGGAGTATGCTCTGCACCAGGTCAGGGCACTGGGAATATGCTCTGCACCAGGTCAGGGTACTGGGAGTATGCTCTGCACCAGGTCAGGGTACTGGGAGTATGCTCTGCACCAGGTCAGGGTACTGGGAGTATGCTCTGCACCAGGTCAGGGTACTGGGGATATGCTGGGAGTGTGCTCTGCACCAGGTCAGGGTACTGGGAATAAGCTCTGCACCAGGTCAGGGTACTGGGAGTATGCTCTGCACCAGGTCAGGGTACTGGGAATAACCTCTCCACCAGGTCAGGGTACTGGGAGTGTGCTCTGCACCAGGTCAGGGTACTGGGAGTGTGCTCTGCACCAGGTCAGGGTACTGGGAGTGTGCTCTGCACCAGGTCAGGGTACTGGGAGTGTGCTCTGCACCAGGTCAGGGTACTGGGAGTGTGCTCTGCACCAGGTCAGGGTACTGGGAGTATGCTCTGCACCAGGTCAGGGTACTGGGAATATGCTCTGCACCAGGTCAGGGTACTGGGAGTGTGCTCTGCACCATGTCAGAGCACTGGGTGAGCATGCACAGGTATTATGTAGGCTGTCCTTGGACCATTGGTAGAATTGCAGCAGTCTCTTCTCCAGCAGAGTGATGTCATAGCAGGTAGCTGTCTGCATGTGTGACACAGTGACTGACTGTTTGTACCGGGCTCTGCCCTCAGCTGCCGGCTGCTGTGTGTCACAGACCGGTGCTGACAGACAGATAACATTACTGGAAGCTCTTTTCTAGGGGAACTCTAGAGATTTCCATTGTCCGTCAGCGCAGCAATCATCACTTAGGCGTCTTATATCAGAGGCTTATCCGGGACGTAATAGCGGCACATCAGCGTAGATAACATGCATATAATAGTCGGGTAAGGAAGCAGTCTGGAGAACCGGTCCTGGTTTCAGAAATTCAGTGGACAAAAATCATACGGGATCCCCAGAATTTATAAAACCAGCACCAGGCTCAAGAGCCGGTCCTGGTTTTCAAAATATCGCACCTGCTTGCGGTCTGGCAGCCAAATGGGAGCAGTGGCTCCTGATTAGCTGCCACTCTGTTTCAAATAGCACCTTGGACCTGCTCATCTAGCTGGCTCTCTCCCGGTGGCAGCGCTCAACTCCCTCCTGGTGTCTGATACAGCGGCACCACGCTCTGCCCAGCTCCGGCTGCCTGCCACTGTCTGAGACTGTCATTAAACTCCCCCTTGGCAACAAGTCTTTGTACTCCCCTTTGGCAGCGAGCATTTGCACTCCGACTTGGCACCGAGCATTTGCACTCCCACTTGGCAATGAGCATTTGCATTCCCCTTTGGCAACGAGCATTTGCACTCCGACTTAGCAACGAGCATTTGCACTCTCCTTTGGCAACGAGCATTTGCATTCCCCTTTGGCAACGATCATTTGCACTCCCCCTTGGTAATGAACATTTGCACTCTCCTTTGGCAATGAACATTTGCACTCTCCTTTGGCAACGAGTATTTGCACTCCCCTTGGCAACAAGTATTTGTACTTCCCCCTTGGCAACAGGCATTTGTTGCCCTGGACAATATGGTGTGTGGCATAACGTGTTCTGGGCATTACAGTGTGTAGCATAATGTGTAATGGGCATTATGGCATGTAGTATACTATAAGGGGTGTGTGACGTGTAATAGGCATTATGGTGTAAGTTTTTGGCGCAACACGCATCCCTCCCAGGAAGCCCTGTGGCTGCCTGGGTCTCTGCGCAGCGGAACTTCCTGGTAAGAAACCCAGAATCCAGGCAGTGTCGGGGATCGCAAAGGTCAGGTCTTATCGGGAGAGCTTCCCTTTGTGTTGCTCATCACATATGTCAGTATACGTATGCTTGGTACATCCCACCCCCTATCTCTCCAGAGCCACACAGTAGTGTCCCCAGTTCACAATATACCCACTTGCTATATTGTGTGACACTTTGGGACAATAGTCCGGTTGTCACAGAAGTCATTGTCAAAATATTTCAGATGTTTTTAAAGTTTTAGCAAAACTTTTTCATGCAACTTTTTTTTTTATTATTGAAAACCCCCCCGTATAATTCCGTATCAAGTGACTTCTGACACATTTGTCATTTACTTTAATGAACAGAAGCTCAAAAATTCCAGGCCAATAATGGAACCTGCCGGAACAGTGAATTTTATCCACCGAGAGGATATTTTAATTTAGAGGAATTGTAATATCATCTATGATTTGTTAGGTGTAGTAAGATCTGAAGGGCTGATTTCCTCCTAAGGCCAGGGACGTCCAGGCCCGATATGAGCGGCTATTTAAAGCATATCAATTGGGAAATAGGAAATTACAGCCGGAGATAATCCCGTTATGACGCTGTGATTGCAAAGCGGAGTGGCGAATAATTATTTCATTTCACTTTCCTGACCATTTCGGAGGTATTGTGTTCTGCCGCGCGGTGCTTAATGAGTATTATTTAAGTAGTAAGTTCTACAGAGATAAAGGATTAAGAAACAATAGGTTAAATGTCCGTATTTAGCAAAAAAAGAATCAACTGTGGAAGTTCATAGAAAGATCCGCCCCCCCACACCAAACCCAACAACCCCCCCCCCCCCCCCTCAGGCAGCTGGAAACGTTCTCCTGATAATGCTTTAATTATCCGGATAATTATGTCCACTTCATCCCCTAAGAATGCAGCATACTGTACCCTATTTATTCTAAATCAGGGTTGCCGACCCTCCCGGAATTTGCGGGAGTCTCCCGAAAATCGGGTCCTTCCTCCCGGCCCCCGGAAGGGTGGGCAACCCTCCCGGAATCAGGGGGACCCCCACTGAGCCCCCCGATCGTGGCATTTATATGCCGCAATCCGCGGGTCTCAGGGGAGGGGGCGGAGGTAAAACGGCACAATCGTGCCGTTTTAGCCCCGCCCCCTCCATGGATATCAGTTATTTGCCTATTTGTCGTAATGGGGGCGGGGCTTAATGACATCACAGTTAAGCCCCGCCCCCAAAACGCGTAATGCAAGATTCCTCTCCGGGCTTCTCCCGGAGAGGATTTTTTGAAAGTCGGCAACCCTGTTCTAAATTGGTGCCCCGTACATCCCTGCTCTGTAATGAGACGTCAACGTCCCCATCAGGGCAAGAGCAGAACTGCAATTGTCACTTGTTTGCCATTTTTATTGTTTTTTTAGATTCCATTTTTTTCATTTGAAAATAAATGACATTTTGTCCCTTTTGGTATCCGGGTGTCTCACAGAAGGTGTCTAGGTTGACAGTCCATCGTTTGATGTCAAAAATTCGATATTGACAAAAGGTTGACACAAACAAAGGGGAACATTGCGATGGTCAGAACATGAAAAGGTTGACGAGTTTTTTACAATTTTGACATTTTGGGATTTTTTTCTCCTTTTCTGTCCTCTTGAAACCAAGTGGGAACGGTAAAGTGAATGAACACTAATTAGTGTCGACATTGACACCAAAAAAACTCATGTTGACATTTTCATGTGTCGACATTCCAGGTCATACTTTTGCCTATGTCGACCTTCTGTCGACAGCGCGCTATATAAAACACTGTAACGGGATCTGCTGCGCTATATAAGCCACTAACAGAATCTGCTGCGCTATATAAGACGCTGTAACGGAATCTGCTGCGCTATATAAGACACTGTAACGGAATCTGCTGCGCTATATTAGACACTGTAACGGAATCTGCTGCGCTATATAAGACACTGTAACGGAATCTGCTGCGCTATATAAGACTCTGTAACGGAACCTGCTGCGCTATATAAGACACTGTAACGGAATCTGCTGCGCTATATAAGACACTGTAACGGAATCTGCTGCGCTATATAAAACACTAACGGAATCTGCTGCGCTATATAAGATGCTGTAACGGAATCTGCTGCGCTATATAAAACACTGTAACGGAATCTGCTGCGCTATATAAGATGCTGTAACGGAATCTGCTGCGCTATATAAGACGCTGTAACGGAATCTGCTGCACTATATATGACACTAACGGAATCTGCTGCGCTATATAAGGCACTGTAACGGAATCTGCTGCGCTATATTAGACACTGTAACGGAATCTGCTGCGCTATATAAGACACTGTAACGGAATCTGCTGCGCTATATAAAACACTAACGGAATCTGCTGCGCTATATAAGATGCTGTAACGGAATCTGCTGCGCTATATAAAACACTGTAACGGAATCTGCTGCGCTATATAAGATGCTGTAACGGAATCTGCTGCGCTATATAAGACGCTGTAACGGAATCTGCTGCGCTATATAAGACACTGTAACGGAATCTGCTGCGCTATATAAAACACTGTAACGGAATCTGCTGCGCTATATAAGATGCTGTAACGGAATCTGCTGCGCTATATAAGACGCTGTAACGGAATCTGCTGCGCTATATAAGACACTGTAACGGAATCTGCTGCGCTATATAAGACACTAACAGAATCTGCTGCGCTATAAAAGACGCTGTAACGGAATCTGCTGCGCTATATAAGACACTAACGGAATCTGCTGCGCTATATAAGCCACTAACAGAATCTGCTGCGCTATAAAAGACGCTGTAACGGAATCTGCTGCGCTATATAAGACGCTGTAACGGAATCTGCTGCGCTATATAAGCCACTAACAGAATCTGCTGCGCTATAAAAGACGCTGTAACGGAATCTGCTGCGCTATATAAGACACTGTAACGGAATCTGCTGCACTATATAAGACGCTGTAACGGAATCTGCTGCGCTATATAAAACACTGTAACGGAATCTGCTGCGCTATATAAGCCACTAACAGAATCTGCTGCGCTATAAAAGACACTGTAACGGAATCTGCTGCGCTATATAAGCCACTAACAGAATCTGCTGCGCTATATAAGACGCTGTAACGGAATCTGCTGAGCTATATAAGACACTGTAACGGAATCTGCTGCACTATATAAGACGCTGTAACGGAATCTGCTGCGCTATATAAAACACTGTAACGGAATCTGCTGCGCTATATAAGCCACTAACAGAATCTGCTGCGCTATATAAGACACTGTAACAGAATCTGCTGCGCTATATAAGCCACTAACAGAATCTGCTGCGCTATAAAAGACGCTGTAACGGAATCTGCTGCGCTATATAAGACACTAACGGAATCTGCTGCGCTATATTAGACACTGTAACGGAATCTGCTGCGCTATATAAGACACTGTAACGGAATCTGCTGCGCTATATAAAACACTAACGGAATCTGCTGCGCTATATAAGATGCTGTAACGGAATCTGCTGCGCTATATAAAACACTGTAACGGAATCTGCTGCGCTATATAAGATGCTGTAACGGAATCTGCTGCGCTATATAAGACGCTGTAACGGAATCTGCTGCGCTATATAAGCCACTAACAGAATCTGCTGCGCTATAAAAGACGCTGTAACGGAATCTGCTGCGCTATATAAGACACTAACGGAATCTGCTGCGCTTTATTAGACACTGTAACGGAATCTGCTGCGCTATATAAGACACTGTAACGGAATCTGCTGCGCTATATAAAACACTAACGGAATCTGCTGCGCTATATAAGATGCTGTAACGGAATCTGCTGCGCTATATAAAACACTGTAACGGAATCTGCTGCGCTATATAAGATGCTGTAACGGAATCTGCTGCGCTATATAAGACGCTGTAACGGAATCTGCTGCGCTATATAAGACACTGTAACGGAATCTGCTGCGCTATATAAAACACTGTAACGGAATCTGCTGCGCTATATAAGACGCTGTAACGGAATCTGCTGCGCTATATAAGACGCTGTAACGGAATCTGCTGCGCTATATAAGACGCTGTAACGGAATCTGCTGCGCTATATAAGCCACTAACAGAATCTGCTGCGCTATAAAAGACGCTGTAACGGAATCTGCTGCGCTATATAAGACGCTGTAACGGAATCTGCTGCGCTATATAAGCCACTAACAGAATCTGCTGCGCTATAAAAGACGCTGTAACGGAATCTGCTGCGCTATATAAGACACTGTAACGGAATCTGCTGCACTATATAAGACGCTGTAACGGAATCTGCTGCACTATATAAGACGCTGTAACGGAATCTGCTGCACTATATAAGACGCTGTAACGGAATCTGCTGCGCTATATAAAACACTGTAACGGAATCTGCTGCGCTATATAAGCCACTAACAGAATCTGCTGCGCTATATAAGACACTGTAACAGAATCTGCTGCGCTATATAAGCCACTAACAGAATCTGCTGCGCTATAAAAGACGCTGTAACGGAATCTGCTGCGCTATATAAGACACTAACGGAATCTGCTGCGCTATATAAGCCACTAACAGAATCTGCTGCGCTATAAAAGACGCTGTAACGGAATCTGCTGCGCTATATAAGACGCTGTAACGGAATCTGCTGCGCTATATAAGACGCTGTAACAGAATCTGCTGCGCTATATAAGACACTGTAACGGAATCTGCTGCGCTATATAAGACCCTGTAACGGAATCTGCTGCGCTATATAAGACGCTGTAACGGAATCTGCTGCGCTATATAAGACGCTGTAACGGAATCTGCTGCGCTATATAAGACGCTGTAACGGAATCTGCTGTGCTATATATGACGCTGTAACGGAATCTGCTGCGCTATATAAGACACTGTAACGGAATCTGCTGCGCTATATAAGACACTGTAACGGAATCTGCTGCGCTATATAAGACACTGTAACGGAATCTGCTGCGCTATATAAGACGCTGTAACGGAATCTGCTGCGCTATATAAGACACTGTAACTGAATCTGCTGCACTATATAAAACACTGTAACGGAATCTGCTGCGCTATATAAGCCACTAACAGAATCTGCTGCGCTATAAAAGACGCTGTAACGGAATCTGCTGCGCTATATAAGACACTGTAACGGAATCTGCTGCGCTATATAAGACACTGTAACGGAATCTGCTGCGCTATATAAGACGCTGTAACGGAATCTGCTGCGCTATATAAGACACTGTAACGGAATCTGCTGCGCTATATAAGACCCTGTAACGGAATCTGCTGCGCTATATAAGACGCTGTAACGGAATCTGCTGCGCTATATAAGACACTGTAACGGAATCTGCTGCGCTATATAAGACGCTGTAACGGAATCTGCTGCGCTATATAAGACGCTGTAACGGAATCTGCTGCGCTATATAAGACACTGTAACGGAATCTGCTGCGCTATATAAGACGCTGTAACGGAATCTGCTGCGCTATATAAGACGCTGTAACGGAATCTGCTGCGCTATATAAGACGCTGTAACGGAATCTGCTGCGCTATATAAGACACTGTAACGGAATCTGCTGCGCTATATAAGACGCTGTAACGGAATCTGCTGCGCTATATAAGACGCTGTAACGGAATCTGCTGCGCTATATAAGACGCTGTAACGGAATCTGCTGCGCTATATAAGACCCTGTAACGGAATCTGCTGCGCTATATAAGACACTGTAACGGAATCTGCTGCGCTATATAAGACACTGTAACGGAATCTGCTGCGCTATATAAGACACTGTAACGGAATCTGCTGCGCTATATAAGACACTGTAACGGAATCTGCTGCGCTATATAAGACGCTGTAACGGAATCTGCTGCGCTATATAAGACGCTGTAACGGAATCTGCTGCGCTATATAAGACACTGTAACGGAATCTGCTGCGCTATATAAGACCCTGTAACGGAATCTGCTGCGCTATATAAGACACTGTAACGGAATCTGCTACGCTATATAAGACGCTGTAATGGAATCTGCTGCGCTATATAAGACACTGTAACGGAATCTACTGCTCTATATAAGACGCTGTAACGGAATCTGCTGCGCTATATAAGACACTGTAACGGAATCTGCTGCGCTATATAAGATGCTGTAACGGAATCTGCTGCGCTATATAAGACGCTTTAACGGAATCGGCTGCGCTATATAAGACACTGTAACGGAATCTGCTGCGCTATAAAAGACGCTGTAACGGAATCTGCTGCGCTATATAAGACACTGTAACAGAATCTGCTGCGCTATATAAGACGCTGTAACGGAATCTGCTGCACTATATGAGACACTGTGATGGAGTCTGCTGCGCTATATAAGACGCTGTAACGAAATCTGCTGCACTATATATGACACTAACGGAATCTGCTGCGCTATATAAGACACTGTAACGGAATAAGCTGCGCTATATAAGACGCTGTAACGGAATCTGCTGCGCTATATAAGACACTGTAACGGAATCTGCTGCGCTATATAAGACACTGTAACGGAATCAGCTGCGCTATATAAGAGGCTGTAACGGAATCTGCTGCGCTATATAAGACACTGTAACGGAATCTGCTGCGCTATATAAGACACTGTAAAGGAATCTGCTGCGCTATAAAAGACGCTGTAACGGAATCTGCTGCGCTATATAAGACACTGTAACAGAATCTGCTGCGCTATATAAGACGCTGTAACGGAATCTGCTGCACTATATGAGACACTGTGATGGAGTCTGCTGCGCTATATAAGACGCTGTAACGAAATCTGCTGCACTATATATGACACTAACGGAATCTGCTGCGCTATATAAGACACTGTAACGGAATAAGCTGCGCTATATAAGACGCTGTAACGGAATCTGCTGCGCTATATAAGACACTGTAACGGAATCTGCTGCGCTATATAAGACACTGTAACGGAATCAGCTGCGCTATATAAGAGGCTGTAACGGAATCTGCTGCGCTATATAAGACACTGTAACGGAATCTGCTGCGCTATATAAGACACTGTAAAGGAATCTGCTGCGCTATATAAGACACTGTAACGGAATCTGCTGCGCTATATAAGACACAGTAACGGAATCTGCTGCGCTATATATTACACTGTAACGGAATCTGCTGCGCTATATAAGACGCTGTAACGGAATCTGCTGCGCTATATAAGACGCTGTAACGGAATCTGCTGCGCTATATAAGACCCTGTAACGGAATCTGCTGCGCTATATAAGACACTGTAACGGAATCTGCTGCGCTATATAAGACACTGTAACGGAATCTGCTGCGCTATATAAGACACTGTAACGGAATCTGCTGCGCTATATAAGACCCTGTAACGGAATCTGCTGCGCTATATAAGACCCTGTAACGGAATCTGCTGCGCTATATAAGACACTGTAACGGAATCTGCTGCGCTATATAAGACTCTGTAACGGAATCTGCTGCGCTATATAAGACCCTGTAACGGAATCTGCTGCGCTATATAAGACCCTGTAACGGAATCTGCTGCGCTATATAAGACGCTGTAACGGAATCTGCTGCGCTATATAAGACACTGTAACGGAATCTGCTGTGCTATATAAGAACCTGTAACGGAATATGCCGCGCTATATAAGACACTGTAACGGAATCTGCTGCGCTATATAAGACACTGTAACGGAATCTGCCGCGCTATATAAGACACTGTAAATAAATAAATTGTGCACTACCACCATAGAGGACTCGGCAATCACTACAGTGGGGGCCCCACAATATTCTCTGTTCTGCACATCCGCCATTTGGACCTGGTGCTCCCCTCGTGCTCGCCCGCAGCTATCACCACCCTCTCCCCTCCTCCTATTTTCCACAGCAATTTACAGCTCAGTGATAAGAGAGGAATGTACTAAGAACATCACTATAACATGTATGGGAATGTGTATGTGGAAGGACAGAGATGCCCACTGTATACTGCCCGGGGATGGTCTGGGGGGAAGCTGGCATGCTGCTACCTCTTGTGTGCTCTCAGTACAGCCACCACCTCTGTTCCAGCACAGACAGACCTTGCATATCTCCTGGCCTCAGGGGAGACAGCACTGGGCTCTTCCTGCTCCCGGCCGGAATACCTTCCTGAAGACACAATGCCCTCCGACAATAGCGCATCACCTCCTGTGGGAGACAGGTGGGGCGGATTAGCACATACCTCACCAGTTATCTAGCACCGATTTAATCTTCACGTGTCCGTGGTTTAAAAATAGTCTGTATGACAGCGTGGAACATTCTGTGGCGCTGGGGACAGCATTGTTACACCTTATACAGAACACACTTACATGATGTAGACACAGACTAAAGAAGATACATGACTGATTACAAGTACACGCAGAGTTACAGAATTACATTAATAATCATATATAATGCACAAATAATAATTAACATGCACCAGCTTATGATAAAAGGAATAAAAATAGCCAGCATGTGGGATAGGGAACACAGGTCTGATTCTGAGTTGGGAATAAAGCAAGAAAGAGCACATCAATTTGTACTTTGGTAAAACCATGCTGCACTGCAGGGGGGCAGATGTTACATGTACAGAGAGAGTACGATGTGGGAAGGGCATGCCCATACTAAAATGTATATTTGCCCTCTCTCCGGGAGAGGGCAGCCAGCTTCGTGAAGGGGGGGGCTGACGAGAAAGGTGCGGGGTCAAGCTATGAGGGTAACACGTGGTTTGGGGGTGTGGCCAGCATGATCGGGTCATTGTACAGCGGTGAGCGGGGTTACAATGACACGATTCACGTCATTTGGTTCAACAGACCTCCTGCAGGGGGTGAAGACTTGGGAGGCGGGTCCAATCCGGGAGGGTAGGCAATGTATGACCTGTGACATGAAACTATGTCTTCCACAACCCCAACTTTTGTAGCCGAGTTTGGCTGTTCCTCACCCAGTCACCTGCACAGCTGTTTCTGTTTCACTTTGACTGTGTTTCAACCTACATATGACAATGATGGTTATTATTATCCTTTATTTACATGGCGCCACAAGGGTTCCGCAACGCTGATGATCATTTTTACCTGTTTCGTATGATTGGTTAATCCTACACCTGACTGTAATCCTACAAAATCCCCGTGCAAGTGTACCCATGAGAATATACTGTATACAGTATATATAGAGAGAGATATAAAGGCACATATAAAATAAACCTTCTTCTTCTTATCTCCCAGATGTCTGTGGGTCACCAGGGACCCGATCGGGGACCTCGCTGTGTGCGATGCGGGGACACGTGCCTGGGATTCCAGCCGCACCCCTGGAGGTAAATGTTTATACTGTATAATTGTGCAAATTGATTAGATCTGACTAATTAGAAATGTGCTGGAGGAGGCTTAAATGTTCCTGGTTCCCTGGCGAGGGACGTGCCGCTACCAGGAGGGTTCACACTGGATCGCTCTTGGATGACGGGGGGGGGGGGGGGGGAATAGTTTCTCTTTCATTCCCATAAGTCTCCTCAGATGCACTTGGGAGCTGCCATTTTGTTTTATATGACAACAGTATGATATCCCCGACATGACTGAATGTCGACATGCAGGAAGGTTGACATGGGTTAGGTCGACAGGTCAAGTTGACACAAGCATTAGGTCGACATGGGGAATGTCGACAGTCAAAAGGTTGACATGGGGGTTTTTCACAGTTTTTTTACCCAAATGTCGACACCGTCGACATGGAAAAGTAGCACCGCGTCCCTTGAATGACTCGCTGCGCTCACCATGCTTCGGGCTCGGTGCCTCACTACGCTTGGCACACTTTTTATTCTCTCACCACACCCTAGTGGATGGTAGGGCATGAAATACCGCCTGTCGGCACATGTCGGCTCCAAAAAAAAAAAATGTGAAAACCCCCATGTCGACCTTTTGACTGTTAACCTTCCCCATGTCAACCTAATGCTTGTGTCGACCTAATTACCTGTCAACCTAACCCATGTCGACCTTCAGCCATGTTGACCTTCATGCATGTCAACCTAGTGGTGTCGACCTAATGCTTGTAGACCTAGTGACCATTATCCCCCTGAGGCTTGGGGATAACTTCACTGAAGCTTCTACAAATTAAATGAGGATGTTGCCGACGGCAACCAATTACATTCATATCATAGGTAGATTCTGATTGGTTGCTATGGGCAACAGCACCTCTCTTCATTTTTAGAACCTTTAGCAAATGTACCCTTTGTAGTCCTACAGCAGAGTTAGAACGACAAGTTTCCTCTCCTGGTATATAGACACCCCCTGTCATCAAACCTCTGCCACAGGGGTAAATCTACTATGGAAGATGAGATGTTTCCCATAGCAACCAATCAGATACTATCTATTATCTTCTAGAAGACGCTAAATAAATAAGCAGTAGAATTTCATTGGTTGCTATTAGCAACAGCCCCCCATCTTCAACAGAACTCCCTCTTAGCAAATTAACCCCACAGTTTGCTTTGTTTAAGGTTTGTAGTTGCATATAGTGAGTGTCCTCACCCGGGGCCAGATAAAAGTGATAAAATGGAGAGTGATAAACAGCCAGCCAATCAGCTCCTCCCTGACATGTCACAGACTGTGTTTGAAAAATGTCATACAGGAGATGATTGGTTGGTGGTTTATCACTCTCTATTTTATCACTTTTGAAGCTTAGTGCATCTGGCCCCCGAACATAAATGTACTGTGTCATATATACATCTTTCCTCTTTATGTATAGTCACATTAATTTAAGAGCATTATTGCATTTTTGTGTTTTTTATTTTATTTTGCATGCTGGGACTTGTAGTGCCACAAGAGCTAAAGAGCCCCTCCGCTTGTCAAAACATACTGCATATATTATAGTGAAAGTAACGATAGCAGTAAATAATGACTGTAAGCAGCGAGGGAGATGATCACGCCAGACATCTGCATAAATCCGAAGAACGAGCCCGAAATGAACGTGAAATAAACAAATAGTACACGAAATATATTGCGAGATGACAAATGAAAGCCGGCGAATCCTTTGGCTGCAGCCTCAGACTCTTTGTGGATCATTAATGATGATCGGTGGAAGCAGATCTGGAACAAACTCCTATCCAGGCTGAATATAAATACTGCGGACGCGGATCTGTACAACAAATGAATATTGTGTATCAATCACGCCGCCCGGTAATGAAGCGTATCTGGCTTCATAAGTAATTCTAGAAGTGAGTGGAACATATTGACTTGTTTCCCCCGCCTGGTCTTTTGCTGTGTATGTCTAAGTGCTCAGACGCTTGTCTGGATGGGTCTCCTGCACGCTCCCCTGATCGCCGACGCCAAGCGAACGATAAACTTACACAACGACAGACTAATGAGGAGGCCGTCAGGAAATCATAACTGCAGGGCCTTCAGACGCAGCTAATTGCAGTATGGAATCGCCTCGGTTCACTCATTCTTCCAGGAGAGGGTAGTTACTGCTGTGCATTGGTGTCTGACAGCCAGGGGCCAGCGGCAGCTTGGTAAGGTGTTAGGAGCAATGGGAAACAGCAAAGTTTGATACAGCCAATGCAGTGGCGTAAGTTTGCCCCAGTTGCCCGGAGGCAAGATAAATATTGGTGCCTCCCCAAATAGCTCAATCAGTAAGGTGTCTGTCTCCAGTAAGATGGGTCATGGGTTCCAATACAGGGTGTGACACTTGCAAAAATGATGTTAGGAGGAGGAGTCAGCCACAGAAGCGATATTGACGTCTTTCAATAAACTGATTCAAACTTGCAGAGGAGGAGAGGTGCCCCCTTGGTAGTAGGAGCCCGGCGGCAGATTACTCTGTTGCCTCCCAGAGTGAAGCCTCTGAGCCAATGGCCTCTATCCGATAACACTGCGCATGTGTACAGCCTGTGGTACGCATGCGCGACTCCTGCTAAAAAAGAAAAGGTGACATTCGGAAAATGGCTGCCCCCATACTGCAGACCGTTGTCTTTTGTATGGGGGCAGCCATTTTCCGAATGTCCCTTTTTTTTTTTTAAGCAGCAGAAGCCGGGAGAGCCGGGACCCGCAAGACAGAATCGCCGGCGGCAGGGACAGACGACAGTGGCTAACTATAGCCCCGCAGCCACACCGGCGCCCACACCTTCTCAGCGCCTCCCCGCCACCGTGGGGGCTGCGTGACTATAGTTACGCCACTGGCCGTTAATGGTAGTGCCAAGAAAAACACAGGCATGACAGAAAAACCGCTAGGCTTGGCTAGGGAAATGCGGACGTGCCCAAAAGTTTTAGGGGAGGTGATGTCATCTTCAGGCCAGATATACCAGTATTCAACGCAGCCACCAAGTGAGTCTTTGGCTACCCCTAGCTTGTGGTGACTGGTGCCCAGTGGATAAATCATTCGATTATGTGCCTGTAACAAAGGATTTTGGACATTTTTGTAGCCGTACACATCCATTAATTCTCAAGGCACGATGTTAATCAGCCCCCTGACCTCCACCCCTGCACTCAAGACATCCGTGCCCCTGCATGGGGAAGCCTATTCCGATTCGCACCCACTTTTACCCTTTCCACAGTCACAATTGTCATTAGTATCTATCCTTGCAGTCACTCAGATCATCTGCCCCCACCGGGCTTCTCCGATCGCGTGACTCTGCCTGATTTAACGCATATAAAGTTGCCAAACTCTTTGTAATGCGCACGTGTTGCATGAATGGCTGAAACCCACGAGATTCCTACACAAACTGCATGAAACTGACTCGGAGTCAGACCCATCACTTACTGCAGTACGGTCAGCACCAACTATTTCAGTTAAAATGAATATATTTGCTTTACATTTCTGTGGATCAGTAGGCACAGAATAACAGGAAGGGTCACACTTGATTCCATGGCATCTGCCATTGAGGTGACCTCAGTAGGTGTAAAAGATGACGATGACCTCAGCCTGGTCTTACCCTGACAGAGCCCAGTGAGCTCCTTAATCCCACTCCCTGGCGGATATTGCAGGGGATAAAATAGATGTTGCGCTCTGAAGCCTGGAATTTTTTTTAAAGAATAAAGGTCGGAGCTGGTATCTCCTCCTCTCTCCCCCTGCCTTTCCTAGGTGGGGGCTGCAGGAATGTATAGCACAGAGCTGCAGCAGCACCCCCCCCCCCCCCCCCCCCCACAGATATCAAGAGCTGTGTACTGGGAATGCTGAAGGACTCACAACGACCTCAACACCGGGCCCTGATTCTGACTCAGAGATGTGCGATAATGCATTCGCAAGAGAGATAAACGTCCAGCCAATCAGCTCCTTACTGACTTTTCAAACACAGCCTGTAACATGGCAGTTAGGAGCTGATTGGCTGGACGTTTATCTCTCCTTATCACCCTTGCATTTATGTCTTGTTAAGGCTGAATACATCTGCCCCATAGATTGTAATCTCCACTGGGGCAGGGACTGATGTGATTGTTCAAATATTCTCTGTACAGCGCTGTGGAATATGTGTGCGCTATATAAGAAACTGTTAATAAATAAATAATTGTTGCGGTACTGCGCAGTTTGCTAAGAACATTAGATGCCGCCACATGTGGACTCAGAATCAGGCCTAAATGACCCCCACAGCTTACTGGGCCACACCCTAACTGCGTGGGGTTAGCAATACAGTCGGAAGACAAAACATTTCCAGCAGCGCAGGGTCCTGTAGGAGCCGGACTGGAGGCAAAGCCTGGGGGTAGGCTCCCCTGACAGGGTTTGTAGGGAGCTGACTAGCTGGACAGTCATAGAAGGGGTGTCTAAGGAGAGGGTCATAAGGGGAGGGGCTTAACGGGGTGTAGTAAGGGTATATAAGCAGAGTGCAGGCAGGAAATAGGGGTCACTGGGAGATTTTTCTGAACAGCTAAGCAGCACTGCATCTCCCATGGCTTCCCCAAACGCTGATGCTGAGGTATCTGCAGCGCTGGCTGCCCTCAGGGAGGCAGCTGGCACCAGAGGGACAGAGTGGCTGCAGCAGCAGATGTCAGGTCTGCTGGGGGGACTGGGAGCAGCAACGCAGGAGGCTGCTCCAGCGGGCGCACGGCCTCGGAGGTCCAGGCCTCCGGAGCGCTTCAGCCCATCCGTGTCCCCCAGGGTTCAGCGCCGTTCTAGGAGCCCCGTCAGGGACCCTCCAGGCCAGGCTGCGGGCCGGGCACCTTCCGCCCGCAGGACCAGGTCTGGGAGGAATCCAACATGCAGGCGGAACCCTCCGCGCGGGGGGAACCCCCCCCCCACGTGCAAGAAGATCCGGCGTCACGTGGGTCTGGACCTGGAGCGGCGGGGCATGCGGGGCATGCTGCTGCCCAGCGCAGGGTGAGTCGTGCCAGGGGGGCAGAAGTACAGGCTGCGGACCGCAGGCCTGGTACACGGAGCGAGAGACGCACAGCTGGCTCCGCCTCCAACGCGGTCACACCGGCTGGTGCTATACCTGAAGGTCGGGAGGACAGGAGAAGAGAGATGGCAGCGTCAGCAGACGATGGAGAGATACCTGGTCCTTCTTCATCTGGGACCCGTCAGGACACTGGACCTGCGGCTGCTGGGTTCACAGCCCCCAGGCAGCCTGGTGAGTCTGTCTCTATGTCTATTAATGCTTTAGCACAAAGTCAGGGGGGGGGAGGGTTAGCCCCCCAGGGGGAAATGAGTAGGGGCTTTACCGAATTATTGAGTGGTTTTGCAGATTGGCTGGTGGGTTTGCGGCAGGGGGCGGGGCCGTCCCCGGCGGCAGCATGGGCACCGCAGAATTCGGGCACACCAGCTAGCATTAGTGTGCCGGTCAGTAATAGTGTGCCTGTTAGCAGTGGGGTGCCGGTTAGCAGTGGGGTGCCGGTTAGCAGTGGGGTGCCGGTTAGCAGTGGGGTGCCGGGGAGCAGCGTGGTGCTGGTATCCGGCGGGGAGCAAAGCAGCAGCAGGGCAGGGGCTGAAGGGGGCAGTGTGGTGACGCAGGATGAGAGTGGGAGGCTTAGTGACACTGCGAAAGGGGAGGTGTATGTATGTTTTGAGGGGCCATTGGGGGCCCACCTGAAGCAGGAGGTGAGGGAGAAGATTTGGAAAGGGGAATATGTGGATATATTTTCATTACTACCCTTAGAGCGTTTTAACCTGGATAGGCCCCGCAAGGAGGAGAAAAAGGAGGAGGAGGAACGGCGGCGGTATCGGCTGATACCGCGGTCATTCACAAATTGGTTACAGGCATTTGCTATTTTAGCTAGTGTGATTGGGGAGAAGGCACCTGACAATTGTTCAGGCTTATTCTGTTACATGGATGCGATAGGAGAGGCATACCGTGTGTACGGGGGCATGTCCTGGCTCAGGTATGATGAGCAGTTTAGGCAGAGGAAGGCAGTTCGCCCCAACATTCGTTGGGATCATAAGGATATTGCTTTATGGTTAAAGGTAACGGCCCCCATAAAAAGTGGGCAGCCCTTTCGTGGGGATGGGGGGGGGCCGAGAGAGGCCACAAGCGGGACGGCCATGCAGAAGGGACTCTGCTTTGCCTTCAACGACGGGTCATGCCGGTTTGGAGCAAAATGCAAATTCAAGCATGAATGTTCATCATGTGGAGGGAACCATGGGGCAAATAAATGCTTCAGAGGGAAGTCCCGAGACAGTAGTTCAAAAGGGGGCGACACCAGTTCGGCTGGAAAGGATGCTGGGTTATCTGCGTAGGTATCCTGACCAGCGGACAGCCGCCTTGTTGGAGGAGGGGTTTAGGGAAGGTTTTAAGATACCTTCTGACGTGCAGGTGTCAGGAAGTTTTAGGAGGAATTTGAAGTCTGCTAGGGAGCATCCTGAAGTGGTGCAGGAAAAACTGTTTAAGGAGGTGCAGCTGGGTCGTATGGCTGGACCGTTTAGGGCGGCACCGTGGCCAGATTTGATAGTCTCTCCGTTGGGGGTGGTGCCAAAAAAGGAGGCGAACAAGTTTCGTCTGATACACCATTTATCCTTCCCAAAAGGGGCGTCGGTCAATGATGGCATTGACCCCGACATCTGCTCGGTGGTTTATACATCCTTTGATGCGGCCGTTAAGTGGGTGAAGCGGTTTGGGAAAGGGGCCATGTTGGCAAAGACTGATATTGAATCGGCATTCCGGTTGCTGCCTGTTCATCCAACCAGTTTGCGCTTGTTGGGATGTTGTTGGGATGGGGAGTTTTTTGTTGATCGTTGTTTACCGATGGGGTGCTCCTTGTCGTGTGCTTATTTTGAGGCCTTTAGTTCCTTTTTGGAGTGGGTGGTTAAGGATGTCTCTGGGTGCAGTTCAGTTATTCATTACCTAGATGATTTTTTATGTATTGGTCCCGGGGGGACCGGTGTATGTGATTTATTGTTGAGGACTGTTGAAAGGGTGTCGGCAGACTTTGGGGTCCCGCTTGCTCCGGGAAAGACGGAGGGCCCTGCGACTGTGATCAGTTTTTTGGGTATTGTCATTGATACTGTGAATATGGAGTGTCGCTTGCCTGAAGAAAAGTTACTGGGTTTGAAGGCCGAGGTAGGGAGGGCGTTGCTGTTGAAGAAAATCAGATTGAGGGAATTACAGTCCTTGCTGGGTAAGTTGAATTTTGCGTGTCGCATTATGCCGATGGGCCGCATTTTCAGCAGGAGGCTGGCAGCAGCGACAGCAGGGGTGGTTCTTCCTCATCATTTTGTCAGATTAGGTAGTGAGTTGAAAGGGGACTTGCGAGTGTGGGCATATTTTCTGGAAACCTTTAATGGCAGGGCGTTGTGGATGTCAGACACGTGCGTGGCTACAGAGCTAGACCTTTTCACAGACGCCGCTGGGAGTGGCGGTTTTGGGGCTTATTGCCAGGGACATTGGTGTGTGGGCCGGTGGCCGGAGTCTTGGGTGCAGAGAGGCTTGGTTAAAAATTTAGCATTGTTGGAATTGTTTCCTATTTTGGTTGCAGTTGTTGTTTGGGGTGAGCTGTTCCGCGATAGGAAGATTTGTTTTTACTGCGATAATTTGGGGGTGGTCATGGCTATTAATCAATTGTCGGCATCTTCACCGCCGGTGGTTACTATTTTGCAGCAGTTGGTATTGGAATGTCTGGCTTTGAATTTGTGGGTTGTGGCTAGGCACGTTCCCGGTGTCTCTAACGGCATTGCGGATTCTTTATCTCGTTCACAGTGGGAACGATTCCGGGAGTTGGCGCCAGAGGCGGACAGGGAGGGGACCGGGTTCCCGAGTCGGCTCTGGGCTCTGCTGGACGGGTAGTCGATCAGCTCATCAGGGAATCCTTGGCCCCAAATACATGGTCGGCATACAATCAGGAATGGCGGAGCTGGTTAGAATGGTGTGAGGTAGTAGGTTTGAAAGAGGATGATGACGAGTTGGCTGTCTTGCTATACATAGGCCATTGTAAGGAGATTGGTTGGTCAGTGGCTAAGATCACGCGCTGTATGGCGGGCTTAGCTTTTGGGTTTCGTGCAGGTGGGAGGCCTGATGTCACAAAGAATTTCCTGATTGCGCAGGCTTTAAAAGGCTGGAGAAAAGGACATGTAGTACAGGATCAGAGAAGGCCGGTGTCCTTCCAGTTGTTGCAGAATATGGGCAGGAAGTTGGGTGAGGTCTGTAGTTCCAATTTCGAGGAAAGGTTGTTCGGGGTAGCCTTTTCGCTTGCCTTCTTCGGGGCACTGCGGATTGGTGAACTCGTGAGTCCAAGCGTCTCCAGGCCGGGAGGTTTGTTAGGGGAGGATGTGGATTTATACTCGGATAGGGTGGAGCTAGTGGTGAGGAGGTCTAAGATGGATCAATTAGGGAGGGGGAAGAAGGTAGTTCTCTTCTCTGTACCGGGCTCAGATATGTGCCCGGTAGCACGGCTGAGGATATTTAAGGAAGTCAGAGTGGGCAGAGAAAGGGATCCTTTGCTGATGCATGCAAATGGGTCCTTTTTATCACGGTTCCAGTTCACAAGCGTGTTTAGAGCAGTCCTGCGGACGTTGGGCCTCAAGGGGGAGGAATACGCGGGTCACTCTTTCCGCATCGGGGCCGCAACTGAGGCTGCTAGGATGGGTTTGGGAGATGAGCTGATTAAGCGCATTGGGCGATGGGAATCGTCTCGTTTTCGTTCATATGTTCGTTTAGGGGATTGTTGAGGCTGATTGTGTTCTTTCTAATTTTAGGGCATCCCCCGTGCCTGATTTGGATTTTAGGACATTCATATGTCTTTTGGGGAGCTTTGCGGGCTGATGTCAGACCGAACGGCCGCCAGCTAGGTTTGGATAGAGAGGAGGCAGTGGTTCGATGGCTGGGGAAGCGCGGTATGGTATGGAGTGGAATGTTACAGGAATTTCACCGTTTTGTTCGGCTCGATAGGGCTCCCGACATATTAGTGTTGCACGTGGGAGGGAATGACCTTGGGAGCAGACCATTTAGGGAGTTGATACGGGATATCAAGTTTGATCTCCTACGTTTATGGGCAATGTTTCCAGAGGTGATCACAGTTTGGTCGGATATTGTGCCGCGCCGTTATTGGAGGGATGCAAGGTCGGCTGACAAGATCAATAAGGCACGGATAAAAGTCAACAGGGCAATTGGGCGTTTTATGGCTAGAAACGGCGCGGTAGTGGTGAGGCACAGGGAACTTGAGTCTGGTGCCGGTGCTTTTTGGAGAGGAGACGGTGTGCATTTGAACGCTGTAGGGATCGATGTTTGGTCCTTGGGACTACAGGAAGGGATAGAAACAGCGTTCCGGATGTGGGGGGGTCGCCCGGGGTCAAGGGCTTAACCCCGTGCTTGGTGGCGGAGGGGGGTCCTCGAGGTTAGTGGCATTGAGGCTTAATTATGCGGCGGGGAGGGCCCCATGAGGGGGCTGGACTCCCCTGGGTGAGGCTAATTAATGAGCACTGGGTGTTGACAATTGGTGCCCTCGAGCCAATCGCTATCGGCTGGGGGTAACAACTCCTGGAAGTGCTTAGAGGTGTGGATTGATTTATTGAGGGCCTCGGGGACCACCTTCCGTGGGGAATGTTTTTGATTATTGTTAATTTTGTATTGTTTCAATAAAGATGGCTGCTGTGGCCAATTTTATCCAACAAGAGAGTTATGTCATTTGTGGGGGGATAATTGGGCACAGCGATTAGACAATACCCTGTCATGTAGGAGCCGGACTGGAGGCAAAGCCTGGGGGTAGGCTCCCCTGACAGGGTTTGTAGGGAGCTGACTAGCTGGACAGTCATAGAAGGGGTGTCTAAGGAGAGGGTCATAAGGGGAGGGGCTTAACGGGGTGTAGTAAGGGTATATAAGCAGAGTGCAGGCAGGAAATAGGGGTCACTGGGAGATTTTTCTGAACAGCTCCCACCCACCCTCCCTAATTTTATAATTTTTAGGAAGAATTATTGATAGGTTGTCTTTTGTCACAGTGGCCTGTGCGGAGGGGGGTCCTCGAGGTTAGTGGCATTGAGGCTTAATTATGCGGCGGGGAGGGCCCCATGAGGGGGCTGGACTCCCCTGGGTGAGGCTAATTAATGAGCACTGGGTGTTGACAATTGGTGCCCTCGAGCCAATCGCTATCGGCTGGGGGTAACAACTCCTGGAAGTGCTTAGAGGTGTGGATTGATTTATTGAGGGCCTCGGGGACCACCTTCCGTGGGGAATGTTTTTGATTATTGTTAATTTTGTATTGTTTCAATAAAGATGGCTGCTGTGGCCAATTTTATCCAACAAGAGAGTTATGTCATTTGTGGGGGGATAATTGGGCACAGCGATTAGACAATACCCTGTCAGGGATATTGTAGCCGCTGTCCTCGTATGGATTTCCAACCGAGACTATTCTCTTCCAGTCCATCGGTACGAATAAAATCTCAGCGATAATAAATGATAGAACCAAATTGACTAGAAAGGGGTATATTTACTAATCGTCGATGTTGGTCGATTTATAATCATCTTCATCGATGTTAGGCTTCCAGGATTAGAACGCATGTTTACGAATATTAAAAAATTGATATAAGTAAATGTGTGTTCTAGGCTTGGAAGACCAACATTGATGAAGATCGATTTTATATCAGCCAACATCGTCCGATAAAAAAAGTGCCTTTAACCGCTCAGTCATTCACAAGTTCTGCCGGCATTTGCGGGTGTGTGATTGGCTGGCATATGATACTATGAATCTGAATTCCACATGGGATAGCGATGGTCAGAATAAAGTGACGTTTATTATTACTATCTATCTATGTATGTAATGTATATTTTTAGAAGTTCTTGGCAATTGAGTGTTGGAAAAATATGCAGGATACTCTTTGGGTGGGGGGGGGTTATCAAAGCTTGGAGAGTGGTAGAGTTAAGTGAGATAAAGTAGCAGCCAATCTGCCCGCAACTGCCATTTTACATCATGTGTTTGTAAAAATGACAGTTATGGGCTGATTGTTGGTACTTTGGGCACATGAATTAAGCCTGGTGAAGTGATAAAGTGGAAGGTGATAAAATGAAGCAGCCAGTCAGCTCTTAGCTGTCATTTTTCAAACCCAGCCCGTAACTTGACAGTTAGGAGCTGATTGGGCGGTTCGTTATTAGGTTTAACACATCTGTCCCTTTATCTCTCTCCCACTTTATCTCACCCCAAGCTATGATACATCTCCCCCAGGAAGAGAAGGTCTCGCCCCAGCAACTGTGAGCCCCAACAAGGGGGAAACAGTCTGTCCGGTGTTGGCGCTGTGGGTTTTGTCATTGCATAAAGTAGACTGATGTCATTGCCATCTTGTCTCCTGGCAGGAAATCCTGTGATCTGTGTCAGTGCCCGCGTGAGGAACATGCTCTGCCACCGGATGGGGAGGAGGACTATCGGATTGGGCAGCTGCTGTCGGATACCCCTTACTTTGGGCTGACGGCGCGGGTGAAGGGCAGCGAGGGGGCGCGCATCTACAAGAGGAATCGCATGATAATCACCAACCCCATTACCTCACGCAAGGATCCCAGCTTCCTCACGGTCACGTATGAGTGGGCACCTCCCGGACTTAACCAAAAGCTGGTACGTTCATCACAAGTACTATAAACATATTATTTATTATTATCCTTTATTTATATGGTGCCACAAGGGATCTGCAGCGCCCAATTACAGAGTACGTAAAGGAATAAGCAGAACAGGAGGGTTGGGATCGTTTGGTCTACAACAAGTTGGTCTACAAGCATTAGGTTGACTCCATTAGGTCGACATGGGTCTAGGTCGACAGGTCATTAGGTCGACACAAGCATTGGTTCGACATGGTCTAGGTCGACATGGGGTTTTTCTACCCAAATGTCGACAACGTCGACATGGACACAGGTTAAAGTGCACCGCGTCCCCTCCCCTTGCATGGCTCGCTGCGCTCGGCACACTATTTTTATTCTCCCACCATGCCCTAGTGCAGTGGTTCCCAACCCTGGTCCTCAAGTACCCCCAACAGTGCACGTTTTCCAGGTCTCCACACAGAACCACAGGTGACATAATTAGCTCCACCTGTGATATTTTCAAATGTGCCTGAATAATGAGTGCACCTGCCGGGTGACCTGGAAAACGTGCACTGTTGGGGGTACTTGAGGACCAGGGTTGGGAACCACTGCCCTAATGGATGGTAGTGCATTAAATACCGCCTGTCGGCACATGTCGGCTCAAAAAACTGTCAAAAACCCCATGTCGACCTTTTTACTGTCGACCTAGACACTGTTGACCTAATGCTTGAGTCAACCTGTCGACCTAGACCCATGTCGACCTAGAACCATGTCGAGCTATGCCCATGTTGACCTAACGGTGTTGACCAACATACTGTAAACCCAATGACCATATCCCGTTCTAGATGAAATCTAAACTGCAGTTTAAAAATAAAGCAGCCATGTCGACCTAATGCTTGTGTCAACCTAATGACCTGTCGACCTACACCCATGTCAACCTAGACCCATGTCAACCTAGACCCATGTGGACCTTTCCCCATGTCGACATAATGGTGTTGACCTAATGCTTTTCGACCATCATGTTGACCGTATCCCGAACAGGAAATAGTATAGAATACAATAGAGGACAAGTACAGGGCACATAGCCAGGAAGAAAGGAAAAGCACATGTGGGGAGAGAGAGGGCCCTGCTCGTCAGAGCTTACATACTAAAGCTTACATATATATACAGTAAAGGTGCCCATAGGTGTGCCCATAAGACCCAGAAATGCCCTACATGGTCATACACACTAGGGGGAATGTGTCACACCTTCTACGAAGACAGATGGAGATGTTGTCCATAGCGACCAATCTGGGAACACGCAAGGCCAAAATTCCATTGGTAAAACCTGCCGAATTCAGCGTCCGAATGAACAATGATGGGAACGTGTTGAGGAACGGTTGCTCACCTCTAATTCTAAATTAGCGCAGTTCTCATATACTGTACTGACATCACAATGTCCTCCAACCAGATACAGAACCCACAAAAATGTGCTTCGCAGTCTGTCGGCTGCAAACAGGGGTCACCGCAAAAGTGATTGTAAGCTCTGTAATCAGCGCGGGCCAACAGACCCACCATAAAGGCCCTGGGAGCGTTGGGCTTAGTTCTCCATTGAAGTTACTTCAGGTTGCGTCTGATATATATTAGAAATGTAGTAAGTGGCCGATGGTGTGATCACATTTCTCTCCTCAGGCCATGCGATACATGCAGCTAATCCCAAAGCAGATGCAGCCCATTGCTGGCACGGAAGGGGCACATTATCGTCGCCTGCAGCTGGTAACGCAGCTACCCGCCCATGACCATGACCCGGCGCAGTGCCAGGGGCTGTCAGAGGCTGAGAAGCCGGTGATGGAGGCCTTTGTGAAGCAGTACAAGGAGAAGGCCATGGGGGTGGCCGAAGTGATGTTACCCTGTAGCGTCAAACTGGAAGAAAAAGACCCCAACGCGACAAAGACCCCAAATGGCACCGAGGAGGAGCCTGCTGGCAACAAAGACTTTGTGAGTGTATAAGAGATCCCCTAAGGAGGATGTTCTCCGTGTCTTATCTTCTCCTCCTTATTATGACCCTACTACACTCTGGGGGAGATTCTCTAAACTAAAAATGCAGTAAAAAAACCCCGCTGGGTTACCGCGATGGGGGGCTTTGCCAGAAAAATCTGGCGATGCCCCATAGAAGCCAATGGGCTTCTACCGCGACCCACCGCCGCCCCGCACCAGCCCACCGCTGCTCCGCACCGACCCAGAGCTGTGCTGCCAGGACCTGTGACCTCCTCCCTGCACTGTGATCCTCTTCTGGGTGCAGGGAGGAGGAGGGCCCGGCGCAGCAGCAGCAGCGCCGGGTGTGGGAGGAAGGGGGGAGCCGCTGGGACCCGCTGACTCACCGCAAAGGACAGCTCTTAACGCGATAATTATGTATGCGATGGGCGGCGAAGGGGGCGGGGCTGCGGATGTTAGAACATCCCGCCCTCTGTCAGTAACAATGTCCTGATTGTTCTTTTACCTTTCAGCTGTGTGAGTTATGCCAGCAGCTGATGCCCGGCGATGCCCCAGCCGTATATGCAGAGCGCGCCGGGTACAAGAAACAGTGGCACCCCGCCTGCTTTGTGTGCTGCCAATGCCGGGAGCCCCTGGTAAACTTGATCTATTTCTGGAAGAACAACCGCCTGTGGTGCGGGAGGCATTACTGCGAGAGCGAGAGGCCGCGCTGCGCAGGATGCGATGAGGTAGGTAGAAGCCAGGATGGAGTTCACAAGAGGATATTTTATTGACCTTAAAAGTCACTTTATAGCCATAATATCTATATAATAATAATGCAAAATGGCTGCCATGTCCCTGGCATGCACAGTGGGAGGCGCCATTCAATTCAATGGCTATCCGCCTCCGCCCCTTCCCGCGACTGCCCCTTGCATTTCTGAGATGCGGTGGCAGGACCCATTCTGAACAAGTGCGACAGTAAAAAGGTTGACAGTCATTAAGTCGACCACGATTGGGCAACAGCCCAAAGGTCGACACAATAAAAGACTGACATGCATTAGGTTGAACATGGAAAAAGTTGACACGAGTTTTTCACAATTTAAAAAAAAAAAAAAGGACTCGTTCATTATTAACCGTCCCGGTGGACATGGCGGGAGAATATGATAGTGGGACAAGCGCCGCAAGGCACCGTTCTTGAAGAATGGCGAGTGAAGCGAACCATGTGAGGGATGCGGTACACTTATACTTGTCCATGTCGACAGAGACCAATTATTATTTTTTAGAACTCATGTCGACATTTTCCATGTCGACATTTTCCATGTTTACATCTTGCTTGTGTTCACCTTTTATCCATGTCCACCTAATACACGTCAAGCTTTTTGGTGTATCGACCTTTTGGCATGTCGCCCAATAGTGTCAACTTTTTTACTGTCGGCGAGACGACCCATACCAATTTATTTAAGTCCCTCTCAATTTACAGAGCTTACATTTCCACAATTAAAAAAAATGTGCAAGATAAATTACCATAGAAACCCCCCCACCCCACAGACTTCCTCCCCTGTGCTGCCTGCTTTCTCAATGCAGGGCGCCAGCTGCCAATTAAAATGCTGCACTGGCTTTTGAGCCAAATAGAGCTTGTGTACCGTTAGCCAATTAGAGCAGCTGCCGGTACACAAGTTCTTATTGGCTCACCAGCCGGTGCTGCATTTTAATTGGCCGCCAGCATCTTGCATTGAGGAAGCCTGTGTTTCGGGGCCTGCAGCAGGACTCGGCCGGTAAGTGAAGGTAAGGTCACTTGGTTGACTATAATATAAGATATGAAGATAATTGAATATTGATTTATAATAATTACCAATGCCTCTTCTTACACTGTCTTCTTGCTGCATCTTCGTCCTGCAGATCATATTCTCAGAAGACTATCAGCATCTCGATGGCAAATCCTGGCACAGAGCACACTACTCCTGAGCGTGCGGACAGCGCAGACGTCCTACAGTATATTCTGCAGTACAGATACATCCACACATTACACCAAGAACCCATTGCGCCCAGACCTTACAGCGCCCAGCTACGAGACGCTTACATGATACATACCCCTGATGCCATACTTCCCATAGGCTACATAAGCATCAAGGGCCATCTGTAGACCAGCGATGTGTCTCCAACACCAACGCACAAAGGTGGCGGCTTATTTAGTGAAACGTTTGCTGTGGAGCTTAACCGGAGGTGTAACTGTGCAAATGGTTCATTTTTTGGGCATTGTCGCTACCAGGGCTTGACCCAAAGTATATTTGCCAAATTACTGGAATACTAACAGATATAATATTTATTTTTGTATGTTGATTGGTGTAAAGTGTTTATTCGTTGGCATTTGTACATACCGCGTTTGTGCCAGTCAGCCGCGAGCCGCGCACGCCATCACCTGTAAATTTTAAAGGACCTTAATTCATTTACTCAGTTCCCCCACATGCGTTTTGGTGCAATATCTTATACAGTATATATATAATTCAGGCTACAAATATGAAGATGTTTCAGCCTCGCAAAAATTATTCTCAACAGAATCTCTCCATGATTAGGAAATCTGCTTAAGTAAAGCCAGTAGTTATTTAATTCCATACTTGTATGTTATATTCATGTAACATTTACTGACAAGGCATTGGGTGATGTGACGCTTCTAAATAAAATGATGGTTACTGGTCTGTCAGATTGGAACCCGCCTTTCTTATGCGGTGGTGAGGGTGAATGATGTAACTGCAATGTATGAGTCGTCCATGTGGGAATTAACATCCGAATACCAATGGTAAGAAACAAAGGTCCGGGTTCTGGTGGCTGCGAGAGATGAGAAGACTTTGGGGCTGATTCTGTGTCATACAAACGAACTGTGACTGCAACCTAAAACATTAAACCACCCCGTGGTCCTGCGCTGTCCTTATACTTCCATTCAGCAAAGGGCTGTCAGCACTGGTCTAGCCATCGACCAATCAGCATGCTGGCAGCCATTCACTGGCTAAAGGCCATTCTCAGGTAGAGAATGCTATACTATGATTGGTGGATAGCTCCAGCCATCGACCAATCAGCATGCTGGTAGCCATTCACTGGCTAAAGGCCATTCTCAGGTAGAGAATGCTATACTATGATTGGTGGATAGCTCCAGACATCCACCAATCAGTATGCTTAAGGCTGGAAGGCGGGTAGAAAATGCTGCCTGGCCTTTTTTATTGTGTGGCCACCACCTGCACCTGCGCAAAGGCCCCTACTAGAAATGTTCTGTCCGTCCATCCTGTGGCAAAGGAGGCCACAATGGTGCCCCAATACACATGCACAAACTGCGTCCACTAAATAAATGCCACACTGTATACAATCATGCATAGCTACACCAGGTGTACGGTACATCGCTTACACTTATACTGTACCCATCTGTTTTGTTAGCAATATAGAAATTAGGATTAGGCATCAATACAACTTTAAATAACAGTTTCCAGTCTGCACATGTTACATCTGCCCCACCTGCAGTGCAGTATGGTTTCGCCCAGTTGTGTCCTTTTTTTGCTAACAAAGCTGGTTCCGGCCCTCGGTGGGGTTGTTAGTCCTCTGACCTCCATCACCATCATTCAAAGTTCTCTAATGCAAATAATGTGGTTTGCTCTGTATGTGCACACACAGTGCTCGTCCTATGGGCCTGATTCACACGTACACACAGATCATGCACGGCTGCGAGTTCTCACGCATTCACAAGTGCCGAAGTCAGCCTTCTGTACTGTGCGGGGGACGAAGCAAACCCTGACATGTCCAGTTTTGCATACCTGAGCACGGCAAGGTTATCTGATCTCCCCACCATCGATGAACCATCAGTTGCAACATCGCACCCCAAGCAGCCCCTGCCTGGCACAGTCTGTCTTGTAACATTCTTAAGACATGGCTGCTACAGAAAAGAACACAGCTGTATGCCGAAATACGCCCATAACACGCCCATGCCGCACCCATAACACACCCATGCCGCTCCCATAACACACCCATGCCACTCCCATAACACGATCATGCCGCTCCCATAACACGACCATGCCACTCACATAACACGACCATGCCGCTCACATAACACACCCATGCCCCTCCCATTACACGCCCATGTCCCTCCCATAACACACCCATGTCCCTCCCATAACACACCCATGCCGCTCCCATAACACACCCAAGCCAGCTCCCATAACATGCCCATGCCGCTCCCATAACCCACCCATGTCGCTCCCATAACACGCCCATGCCTTTATTGGGGGGTCCCCACTCCTCCAGGACCCCTGGCCAGGCTGACTGCTGACTGGTCGGTAGGGCTGAATGCTTTGGCCAGGGGGACTTGTATAAAAAGTCTCCCCCCTGCTGGATGGTTGGGCCTGGGGCTGGATCTTAAAATACGGGGGACCCTAGCCCTACTTGATTTTTTAATACCAGCCCCGGCTCTTTCAGCCTGGTTACGGCCGGGGGACGGGACCACGCTGTTTTTTTTATTATTATTTATTTTTCAATTTTTTGACTGATCCGTGCAGAATGCCTATATGAATTTGAATTAGCGGCCGTATATACGGCCGCTAATACGAATGAATAAGACATCAGAGGGTTACAAAGCAGTCGTATTTGACTGCTTTGTAAATTCCCCTCCGGAACACGAATTTGCATACGGCTGTGTGCTTTCGTATTTATTCATATTAAGAATACAAATACGAAATATCGTATTCGTATTCTTAGTAAATTTCCCCCCAAGTGTAGTATGACTCAGACGGCCAGGGGTGTAACTAGTTTGTAAGGGCCCCCAATTTGGCAACTGATGGTGATAAATGTATGTAAAACATATTACTTAGACAGTAAAGATGGGCCCCCTTCAGCTCTCTGGGCCCCATAGCAGCTGCAACCCCTGCACCTATGGTAGTTACGCCCTTGCAGACGGTCATAAAGTACAGACCTGTCTGTTGTCTATACCTTGTGTATACTGTTTTAACCCTGCACATGCCATTTCAGCATACCTTGTTAACCCTGCAGGTTCCAGCTGCTGAATAATCCTGTTCCTGGTTATCTTCCATCCACGTGCGATACATCAGTGACACCTTCTGATAATACCGACCCACCCTGTGTGTGGTATTATAAGTAAGTATTCCGCATAGGATCACTTACTGTACATGCGGCAGACTAACACTCAGAGACGGTCCCTGCCTAATTTCCCAGCGCCTCTGTGAGTCCGGAGGAAGCTCTGAGCCGGAGGCTTTTTCCAAGTTAATAAAGTAATTTCTTATGTCCCCTTGATCTCGTTCCCTCGCAGCATCTCGCTGTGTTCAATCGCAGAATGTTCCCCGGGAGAATCCGTGTTTGTACACAAAGTAACCGTATCAATTCATTCTTCCTAATAAGTAGGACACATTCCGATAATTTAGGATTAGTGCTCAGGAAACGCCAGCCGTACAGCGAGAGGATTAAAACTAAAACCTGCAGCTGGCTGCGATTATTTATTGGGTACTTCCGTAACGCGTTCAGTTAGCGGCTATTTCCGGTACAATTTGTGCATTTAGCCCAATCTCAGGTATTAAACACGGCTCCCCGGCTGTAAACAAGGCACATAAATAAGGGTTTTATTATATTCTTACTATGCGGTGCATTAATCTATAGACAGTGTACTAAGACACCAAATGCAGGGTCCTATAAACACAGATTGTGCTTCTTGTCATTTTATTTAATTAAAATACAAAATAACTGGCTGGAAGAAGCTGGCGGACCCCAAGGGAGTCCCTAGGAGGGATCTGGGGTGGTTCTGTTCTGTAACTCACCACTAGCTTACATAGGGCCGCATTTATCAAGCAATATTTGCGGTTAAATCCCCGAAAACATCAGTTTTCGGGGGTTCACCACAAATATTTAGTATCCCCCAAATGTATTAAAGGGGGACCGCAGCAGGGATCTCCGATCCCTGCTGCGATCCTCCCTGCAGCGCCGCCGGCTGCATCCCCCATAGGTTTATATGGGGGAAGCGAAGCTGCACGATGTATCAACATCGGGCAGCCCGGCATCGCACCCCTGGGCTATCGCCATTCTGATATGGCGATAGCCCATTGTAGCCTATGGCTACACATCGCACTGCCCGAGCAGGGCAGTGCGTTAAGAGGGGTCGGCGGGGATCAGCGCATAACCGCGCATGTGCTGACTCCCCGGCTTCCGGGTTAGGGCTTCGCAGGGACGGGCTCCTATCGGAGCCCTGTCCCTGCGCCCTTAATATTGATACATTGCCCGATATGATCGCATTTTACAATGCGATCCTGGGCGGTAATATTCCGCCCAGATCGCATTGTAAATGCAATCATGATAAATGGGCCCCATAGGCCCACGTCGACTGCGAATAGATCCAAGCACGATCTGCTTCCGTCCGCCGTATCACTCAATCAGGCTTAATTAATCCCGCAATAATCCCTATGAGATATGGGGGTGATTCAGGTTGGTTTTCAAAGCAAATTCCATCTTTCATGGGAAAAAAACATGCTGTGCGGCAGGTGGGGCAGATGTAACATGTGCAGAGAGAGTTACATTTGGGTGTTATTTTGTTTTTGTGCAGGGTACATACTGGCTGCTTTATTTTTAAACTGCAGTTTAGATTTCAGCTTGAACGGGATACGGTCATTGGGTCTACAGTATGTTGGTCGACACCGTTAGGTCAACATGGTTCTAGCTCGACATGGGTCTAAGTCGACATGGGTTTAGGTCGACAGGTTGACTCAAGCATTAGGTCAACAGTGTCTAGGTTGACAGTCAAAAGGTCGACATGTGGTTTTTCACTGTTTTTTGAACCGACATGTGCCGACAGGTGGTATTTCATGCCCTACCATCCACTAGGGTGTGGTACTGTAGGAGAATAAAATAGTGTGCCGAGCGCAGCAGGCACTGGAAACTGTGTTCATGTCGACTGTGTTGACGTTCGGGTCAAAAAACAGTGAAAAACCCTATGTCGAGCCTTTGACTGTTGACCTAGACACTGTCGACCTAATGCTTGTGTCGACCTATTGACCTGTTGACCTAGACCTATGTCGACCTTCTCCCATGTCGACCTAGAACCATGTCGACCTAACAGTGTTGACCTAATGCTTGTCGACCAACATGCTGTAGACCAAACGATCCCAACCCTTTTGAACATACCCCACCCAAATGTAACTCTCTCTGCATGTTACATCTGCCCCACCTGCAGTGCAGCATGCATTTGTCCATCAAAGAAGGAGTTTGCTTTTGCAAACCAACCTGAATTAGACCCATGGTGTATTTACAAATAATGTGTCTTGTGGCCACCTGTATATGGAACCACGTGTAAAGGTCCATACACACTGGGCGGCTATGCCCAGTGTGTATGGACAGTGATGATCGCATTCATCGACTGGGGGAAAGCCGCTCAGTGCATACACAGTGAGCGGCTTTCTCCCTGCCCGGTGCCGATGGAGGGGGAGGACGGCTTTGCATAGCACAGTGCTATGCAAAGCCGTCCTGAAAGCCGCTGATCTGCTGGTATAACCAGCAGATGAACGGCTTTCCCAGCGATGATGCGGGAGCGCACAGCAGCGCTCACTGCTCATAGCCAGGGCATACACACTGAGCGGCTTTCTCCCTGCCCGGTGCCGATGGAGAGGGAGGACAGCGTTACATAGCACAGTGCTACGCAAAGCCGTCCTGAAAGCCGCTGATCTGCTGGTATAACCAGCAGATCAGCGGCTTTTCCGGCGATGATGCGGGAGCGCGCAGCAGCGCTCACTGCTCATAGCCGGGGCATACACACTGAGCGGCTTTCTCCCTGCCCGGTGCCGATGGAGAGGGAGGACAGCGTTACATAGCACAGTGCTACGCAAAGCCGTCCTGAAAGCCGCTGATCTGCTGGTATAACCAGCAGATCAGCGGCTTTTCCGGCGATGATGCGGGAGCGCGCAGCAGCGCTCACTGCTCATAGCCAGGGCATACACACTGAGCGGCTTTCTCCCTGCCCGGTGCCGATGGAGAGGGAGGACAGCGTTACATAGCACAGTGCTACGCAAAGCCGTCCTGAAAGCCGCTGATCTGCTGGTATAACCAGCAGATCAGCGGCTTTTCCGGCGATGATGCGGGAGCGCGCAGCAGCGCTCACTGCTCATAGCCGGGCCATACACACTGGGCGGCTTTGAGCTGAAAGCCGCTCAAACCTGCTGTTTTGAGCGACTTTCAGCTCAAAGTCGCCCAGTGTGTATGGGCCTTTAGACATAAAATATGAACAACATATCAGTGTCTTCTCTAGATCTTACTAACTGCTTTGGGGCTCATCTACATTTGGATATAAGTCATTGTATGACACACCTCTCAGATGTAGCAGTACACGCCCACTGCGCTTCTTGGTGCATCCTCCACAATCTCCCTGACAGGCTTTTCCAAAAATAGGTATGCTTCAAGTATGCTTCAAGCCCTAACCTCCAAAACCCTAATGTCAACATTTAAACAGTACTGACATTTCATATGTCAACATTTTTTTAGATGTCAACATTTAAACCGTGTCAACATGATCTTTGCAACAAGTCCTTGCTGACATGGGACAGAATTCCATGCCTGGAGTCCAAACCTTCTATCACACAAGAAGCATGAGACATGTAATCCTCTCACATTGTCCCATATCCCAAGAAGGCGAATAAGTGTTCTATGAAATCCTAAATTCCATTTATAGCAAATGGACAATTGGCAGCGCTGTCAAATATTTTGGTACATATTAATCTGATTTCACCCCTGACCTGGCCTCTGAATTTCCAGCCATAGAGATATAGCATTGCTTACTAACAGCGTTCCTTTACATGTTTTTAAGATTTCTTCTTGGGACCTAGGGCAGGGTTGTCTACTTTATAGCTGCCCTAGGGAGAGGGAAGCCAGTTCAGTGGGAGGGGCCGCTGACAGCTGAGAAAGGGGTGTGGCATGGGCGGGGCCATGGAAGAACCGGCATGTTTAGGGGCATGGCCAGCACAATCATGTCCTCGTGGCCACGCCCCCATGTCCAATTCCGGTATTTCATGAGATTCGTTTCTTTGGTCCAACGGACCTCTTCCCCGCCGACGGGGGGTCACGGGAGACTGCATGCAGTCCGAGAGGCTTGGCCCCCTGGGACAGTGAGGGGGACCTGATTTTCGGGACCCTCCCGGCCATTCCGACAAATACACTTGTTAACTGCGAGGGGACTATGCAAGTCGCCAAAGCCGTATGCAAAGGTGAACTGCACATGTGTATAATATACCATCCGCATGCACAGAACCCCAAACGTCCGATTAAATCAGAATGAGGGCCTAGGTTCTAATAGTTTCTACTTTGTTGCGCTTTTGCAACTAAACATAAAAAAGATGTACTTTATTGTAGAGATGTGCACCGGCCACTTTTCGGGTTTTGGGTTCTGATTACCTTGAGGTTTTGGGTTCCAATGGGTTTTGGCAAAACACCTCCTAAGTGTTTTGAGTTTGGATTTTTTGGGTTTTGGGTTCTGATTTTTTTGTTAAAAAAAAAGCATAAAAACTGCTAAAATCGCAGAATTTTTTATTTTTTTTTTGCTCCTACGCTATATTAACCTCAATAACATTCATTTCCACTCATTTCCAGTCTATTCTGAATACCTCACACCTCACAATATTGTTTTTAGGGCAAAAGGTTGGACCGAAGTAGCTGGATAACTATGATAAGCCACACAAGTGTGCGGCACAAACACGTGGCTCATGTAAGAGTCAGGGGCGGATTTAGGGATGAGGGTGCCCCTAGGCACAACAATAATGTTTACTAAGTAGGACAGTTTATAGGGGCAGTATCTGCATGTCCTATCCATTTACACTCTATTTAAGATGGAATATAGTACAGTACAGTGGATAGTTTGCAGTTATTGGTACATTTTGGGCTGACAGTACTATCACAGGCATCCAAGTGCCGCCCCCAAACATGTGCCGCCCCTAGGCCGGTGCCTCACGTGCCTAATGGGAAATTCGGCTCTGGTAAGAGTGGCACTGCAGCGGTAGATACGGCAGTATTAGGCTGTGAGCCCCAGACCAGACAGGTAGATATGGCAGTATTAGGCTGTGAGCCCCAGACCAGACAGGTAGATATGGCAGTATTAGGCTGTGAGCCCCAGACCAGACAGGTAGATATGGCAGTATTAGGCTGTGAGCCCCAGACCAGACAGGTAGACACGGCAGTATTAGGCAGTGAGCCCCAGACCAGACGGTAGATACGCCAGTATTAGGCAGTGAGCCCCAGACCAGACGGTAGATACGCCAGTATTAGGCAGTGAGCCCCAGACCAGACGGTAGATACGCCAGTATTAGGCAGTGAGCCCCAGACCAGACAGGTAGATATGGCAGTATTAGGCAGTGGGCCCCAGACCAGGCGGTAGATATGGCAGTATTAGGCAGTGAGCCCCAGACCAGATGGTAGATACGGCAGTATTAGGCAGTGAGCCCCAGACCAGACAGGTAGATACGCCAGTATTAAGCTGGGTACACATATGTACAATCGTCGGGCCGTTCTTCTGATCTGCGGACGAACGGCCGTTCGATTGTATATATGTGTACGCTGTCCCGATCCCTTCGTTGCGATCGATAAACGGCCAAAAACGCTCTTGGCCGTCCACGGTCGGTCGGTCGCAGGTTCTTTGCTGCTTAATATTCTTCCGACAGGACGGCTCCATATCGAAAGAAAAGTGACATGTGTACGCACGTTCGATCGATATGCAGCCCGTTCCTGCGATCATTCCTCCCAAAAGCAGCACGCCCATGTGGGTGTTGACTAGCTGCGTCATCCCTCCATCAGGGCAGCATGTAAACAACAGGAAGTCTTCTCCCCCGTACTTTCCGCGCCATGCTGTTAAAGAATATTCGTTGTGTGTGCATTCCTTTTGAAATAAATAATCGTTGTGTGTGCATTCCTGACAGATATAGTTATAGAAGATAGATAGATAGATAGATAGATAGATAGATAGATAGATAGATAGATAGATAGATATGTGATGTTCATTGTTCTGCATAAACACTTAACATTTATTAAGAAATACTGACAAAAAATACTGTGAACACTTTGTTTATTTGGGTGGTCGGACCTGAACAGAGTATCACATACAGGTGCTTGCGTGAAGGTGTAGCAGGAACGCCCACCCACCCAAAAAACATAAAAACACATTTGAACATGGTGGTGTATGTAGTGGAAAGCGGTCCCACGGCAGCAACGCATCACATGGGAACATCCCGGCCTGCTCACATGTGATGCATTGCTGCCGTGGGACTGCTTGCCATGACATAAGTGCCACGTGTGAAGGTTTAGCAGGAACGCCCACCCACCCAAAAAACATAAAAACACATTTGAACACGGTGGTGTATGTAGTGGAAAGCGGTCCTACGGCAGCAACGCATCACATGGGAACATCCCGGCCTGCTCACATGTGATGCATTGCTGCCGTGGGACTGCTTGCCATGACATAAGTGCCACGTGTGAAGGTTTAGCAGGAACGCCCACCCACCCAAAAAACATAAAAACACATTTGAACACGGTGGTGTATGTAGTGGAAAGCGGTCCCACGGCAGCAACGCATCACATGGGAACATCCCGGCCTGCTCACATGTGATGCATTGCTGCCGTGGGACTGCTTGCCATGACATAAGTGCCACGTGTGAAGGTTTAGCAGGAACGCCCACCCACCCAAAAAACATAAAAACACATTTGAACACGGTGGTGTATGTAGTGGAAAGCGGTCCCACGGCAGCAACGCATCACATGGGAACATCCCGGCCTGCTCACATGTGATGCATTGCTGCCGTGGGACTGCTTGCCATGACATAAGTGCCACGTGTGAAGGTTTAGCAGGAACGCCCACCCACCCAAAAAACATAAAAACACATTTGAACACGGTGGTGTATGTAGTGGAAAGCGGTCCCACGGCAGCAACGCATCACATGGGAACATCCCGGCCTGCTCACATGTGATGCATTGCTGCCGTGGGACTGCTTGCCATGACATGCACCATTTTAAGGTGCATGCTGCTGGCCTCCAAATAAACAAGAAGGAGAAAAAAGTAAAATAAAGTACACAAACTATTTTTTGACTTTATAATGCAAACCGTTATAAATTTTTTCATATAAAGAGTGTACTACTGCTACGCCTTTTTGGATTTTCGTAATTTTTTGGGCTACGGTATGGACTTTCCCGCTTAGTTCTTGTAGACATTTATGGACTTGTGTCATGTTTTCTTGCATTGTGCTTTCGTCGCTGGACGTGTCAGGTGATGGTGTGTTCTTCTCCCCCTCTGCACTGACATCTGAAATCTCGATGATATCTATAATAAGTACAGATAAAGAAATGTTTACCTTTCCACAAATGATACGTCACTATCCCATAAAGATGATTTGCAGTATACACTCACCATCTACACTGCTGGTGATCGCAATCACTTGGTGGCCCTCTGTGGTCCCTTCCATCGGCTGCGCAGCCTGGATATCATCTATAGTGACAAGGTAAAGTGACATATTACTACCCCTTGTTGTGTGTATAAAACATGTGTTGTTCTGTTGGTGTGCTGGTACAAAACCTTACCTGTTGTACTCTCCTTCTTTATTTTTAGGTTGGAGGCCCTGTCTCTGCCTTCCTCATGTCTTCTCCTGGATTGGATTTCCTCTGAGTAAAAACAAGCAACATGTCAGCAAAACACACAAAATGTAATGGATCAAGACAGTATATTAATAAAGCCACCTAGGGCATTGGACTCACTTCTTTTAATAATTCCACGAATTTTCTTGAGCTTGGCCTGCTCCTTGTGCTTCAGGTCCGACCACCGTTTTTGGAGCTGGTATTTGGACCTTCTTTTCCCAAACTTCTCCTTTATCTCCTTGCATACACGCTGCATAATAATTTCTTTTCTATAATTTGTCTTGGGGTATGTTTTTCTCGAACAATCGTAGTCCCTTCTATCCAGCATTTTGACCATCAGTTCCACCTCTGCAGATGACATGGCGGATGCGCGCGTCACTTTTTTCTCCTTGTTGTCAGCGATTTCTTTATCTGTTGTTATCAGTGCTGAATTGGAAAACAAAGGTGCTTTACTGGCCTCCCCCATATGCGGTGGCGCCAGACCCTCCGACATGGCTCCTCGATGTCCCGTGTCTGTGTGACGCGAAGCACGTGAGTGGGGCGGAGATTCCTGTGCTCATCCAATCACTGTGTTTCAAGCCACGTTCAGCACGAAAGAATATTCCGTCGTTGCTGTTGGATTGATCGGAGCAGCGCAGCGAATTTTCCGGACTGTATCGACATTTATTTCGGTGAGTATTAAAACAAAATGTGTAGTTTTCTATGACAGGGACTTCAATCTGTGGGCCATGGGTATGCTGGGGCTTGTAGTGACCGTGTATCCTATGTCCCACAGAGTTTCAACTCCTGTACTATAGCTACAGTATATCTAGTGGCCCACAGACTGAACACCTGTACATTAAATGGTTTATGGTGTGCTTTGTGTATCAAGAAAATAATATGCCTTTTTATTTTATTTTTTGGAACAGAAATTCAACCATGGCAGAAAAAAATGTCGAGTTCATGAAGGACTTCATTGAGGCCTACAGGGATCAAAATTGTCTCTGGAACACAAAATCCAGAGACCATTCCAATCGGCAGAAGAGGCTATCTGCTCTGGAGGAGCTGGTGAGGGTGAGCCAAACATACTACCCCACAGCAAATGTAGAGTGGGTCCGGACTCGGATTGCCAATATGAGGACCGTCTTTAAAAAAGAACTGAATAAGGTTGAGTCCTCAAAGCGGTCTGGGGCAGGGGCAGACCAAGTCTATGTGCCCAGGCTGTGGTACTACGACCTGCTGGCCTTCACGGTGGACCAGGAGCTGCCCAGGGATTCGGTCAGCAACACTTCAAGGAACCAGCCTGCCCCCTCCACCTCCGCGTGCAACCAAGAGGTTTCTGATGACACCATTTGCGGCACAGTAAGTAGACGGATTTTATTTTAAATTTTTTTTTCAAACCAGATAAATATAACAGCAAGTACAGTATAAAAATTGTGAACATGTAAAATTAAAAGGGGGGGTATCGCCCCCTGCAACTGACCTCTCTGTTGGGCACAACAGAGAGGTCAGTTGCAGGGGGCGATACCCCCCCCTTTTGGTTATACATCGTCAATTTGACCTTCTCTGTGGCCCTAATTCTGGTTCTTCTCAGTGGTGGAGCTATACTCTTATCCGCCTGAGAACACAGTGATCAATATTCAGACATCGCAAGTGCATTTACCACATTTTTTGTATTTGGAACTTTTGGTTGGCATTGGTAATCCCTGGTATCTACACTGTTGTAGTCTTTCTGGCGCGGATTATTGTAATATTTTTTGTTGTCTAAAATTAACGAAATAATATCATTCTGCCAATCCACAGCGCCCACACCAATAAAATACTGCATGTATTCATCCCTGTTAATTTAGCACGCATAGATGCATTTCTGGTGTTTAAATTAGTATTTGGTATGTCTGGTATCTAAATAATTAGTTTCCAGAGATGCCAGTCATAACGCCTCTTCAACTAGCTCACTTTCATCCATGGCAGCAACATGGTGGTGTGTGGGCTGCGTTCTTCTGCGTAGATATAAAAATATATGGAAGTCTTAAAAATCGATAGTGATACATCATCTTGTTTTGTTACAGCCATCGCTATTTGCTGAGGAGGAATCTTCGGCATCGCTGGAGGTGGCATCACAGCTGCCTTCACCGGCCCTCTGCTCCACCCCCACACCAACCGCCACGACCAGCGCTGAACCTCAAGCAAGCGCTCAAAGTACAGCAGAAGCACCATCAAGAAGAGGGCGCAAAAGGCCGAGGCAGACTCCAGATGCTGCGGACGTGGCAACCACCAAGATCCTGGAGTCTGCCAACAGATTGATGAGCATGGATGAGGATGATGCGGACCGGGTGGGGAGTGTATTAGCTGACAATTTGCGAAAGTTGGACCCGGCTACAAGGGTGGAGGTAGAGCGCATATTTTATGAGACGCTGTACCGGGCCCGTGTGGGGACTCTGTCCCGGCACACACGTCTCACCGATGAGACCCCTCTGCCTAGGGTTGAATTTCAACCCATCAGCCCAGCTCCTATACCCCAACAAGCGGTATTTCACCCGGTGCAATATCCCCAGTATCAACATTTACAGCCACCAACTGGGCAAAGGCAGCACCAACCGGCAACGTTGGCTAATACGCTCCCACCAGGTCCACCTGGTGGCCCCTTCCAGAGTTTAGTGGAAAGTCCATCTCCCTCCCAACCACCGATGGATACAGGGGATTATGGGGTGGGACAAGTTTACCACCATATGTAAATATTTTATATAGTTTATTTAAGTGCATTATTGTTTTAAATATTTTTATGTTTAAGTATTTCTTTATTATTTATTTACTTGTTATTTATGTTATATTTTTTATAAGTTTATAAGTTAATAATTTATATAAAAATTAAAAATTCTGTAATCTAGTTGGTGTCCGTGTGAAAATATCATTTACCATGCAGGGTGACTATAGGGCACAGATATAGATATGGGGTACATGCATGTTGTTTCAATATTTACCTTCATGTATTGCTCCTGGAGACTGTACAAAAGTACCAGGAGAAATTGGCATAGAAATAGGTGTGGTGGAGCAACTACTTGCTAGTACATAAACGCCAGTACTGGGTACAGTCTGCACTCCAGGTGCCGTGGCATTGTGCCCTCCAGGAATGCCTGGCACCTGAGTACTACCACTCACTTGCCGTGATTCGGCCTCCACCTCCCCCTCCTTGCTGCAAGAAGACGCAGAGGACAACTTGTGCGGAACTGTGAGTATACAAATTTTATTGGCAAAATATTGATTATTACACACCAAAAAACAATATATTTACAATGACAAAAAGGTACATTTTTAAGCAATCATGTCATTCTGCCACTCCACAGCCCCAACACCATTGAAATAATTCAAGTACTCGTCTCTTGACAACTTTGCTTGCGTTGATGCATTTCTGGTGTTTAAATTAGTTGCCAAAGCTGTCAGACCAATAGGCTCGTCAACAACTTGGCTCTCGTCCACTGTAGCCCCCAGTTGTTGTGTGTGCACCGCTTTTCTGCGCATGTAGTTGTGCAGCACACAACAGGCCAGCACCACTTTGTCAATCTTATCTAGGCGCAGATTGATGGGACTGTGAAAAATTCTGAATTTATTACTTAGAATCCCAAACGCATTTTCAACCACTCGCCTGGCACGTGACAGGCGATAGTTAAAAATGCGTCGTTCCCTGTTCAGTGCCCTTTGTGGGTAGGGTTTAACCCCTTCCCGACATTTGACGTACATTTACGTCATGGCCGGGAGGTACTTCCCGACACATGGCATAAATGTACGTCATGAGTATAAACTGTCACTGCGTCTCGAGACGCAGTGACAGAGGGACGATGTCTGCTGTCCCTGACAGCAGACATGTCCCTGCATGCCCAGGGGGGGCTGCGATGTCGCCCCCCCGTCGGCGATCGCTGTGATTGGCTGTTCAGTGTGAACAGCCATTCACAGCGTTTTCCTGTGTTACCAGCGAATCGGACGCTCGGTAACACAGGTGTCAATCACCGCCGGGCGTCAGGGGGCATGAGGGGGTCATCGGTGACGATGACACCTCACCCCACCCTCACCCCACCTGCCCCCAAGGCTGTGATTGGTCCGTGGGACCCACGGACCAATCACAGCCAAGGCGCGACATTTAAACTGACGGTGACTGCGCTGCAGACGCCATTCCGGTCTGGAATAGCGTGCAGAACGGTCACCGTGCCTGCCTGCCGTGAATACCGACCTGATCCTTGCTAATACTTACCTGATCCTTGCAAATACCTTACCTGATCACCTTATCACTGCTTGTAGCGTGCTGGACGCTTCCTGGATCTGACTTCCTGAGACTTCCTGCTGCTGCTGCAGTGTGATAGAGAGATAGAGAGATAGAGAGAGAGATAGAGAGAGATAGAGAGAGATAGAGAGATAGTGACAGAGAGAGCTATATTTTGTGTCTGCTACCCCCCCTTTTTGGGGGTGCAGGGGTTTTCTATATATATATAACTGTCAGTGCTGCTGCTGCAGTGTCATACAGTGATAGATAGTGATAGATAGTGAGAGGTAGAGAGAGGTAGAGAGATAGAGAGATTTGTGTCTGCTACCCCCCCTTTTTGGGGGTGCAGGGGTTTTATTTTATATATATAACTGTCAGTGCTGCTGCTGCAGTGTCATAGAGTGATAGATAGTGATAGATAGTGAGAGATAGAGAGATAGAGAGAGATAGTGACAGAGAGTGATAGAGAGTGTATATTTTGTGTCTGCTACCCCCCCTTTTTGGGGTGCAGTTTTTTTTTTATACATATAACTGTCAGTGCTGCTGCTGCAGTGTCCTAGAGTGATAGATAGTGAGAGATAGTGAGAGATAGAGAGATAGAGAGAGATAGTGACAGAGAGTGATAGAGAGTGTATATTTTGTGTCTGCTACCCCCCCTTTTGTGCTGATCAGTATATCTGTGCTGATCAGCAACTTTTTGGGGGCGCAGAGGTTTTTTTTTTATATATATACCTGTCAGTTGCTGCCAGTTGCACTGTCAGTTGCACCAAAGGTTGTGCACCTGCTGTCCCTCACTGGTAATCAGTGTCGCATCACTGATCACCTTTTTTTTTTTTTGTGAGTGCTGTGGGGTCTTTTTTTAATTTTTTTTTTTACACACACTGATTTTGTGGGTGTCCTGTGGCCACTGTGCGCCGATCAGTGACGTACATCACTGATCAGCTTTTTCGGCACAGGGTTGATCAATTTTTTTTTTTTTTTTGATCAGATTCCTGTTGCCTTTGAGCGCTGTTCAGTGACAGACGTTACTGACCAACATCTGTGCTCAATTTTTGGCGCAGGACCTTTTTTTTTTTTTTTAACCCCTTCAATTTTTTATTTTTAACCCCTTCATTTTTTTTTTTTTTATTGGTATAAAGTATTTTTTTTTTTTCTGCACCACATACACACTACATACCCCCCGGATTGAAATAAAGTTTGTACCCCCCCCTACACTATACACGTGTTGAAACATTTCACTACCAGTAACACAAAAATAAAAATGGCATCCCAAATGTCCTCCCAAATGTCCTCCCAAATGTCCTCCCAGTCATCCAGGAGAATGTATTCAGTGGAGGAGGCATATGCCATGCTTGCCTCTGACTCTGACACAGGCAGTGATGCAAGCGGGGAATTTGAAGGATTCGTCTTAAGCTCCTCTTCCTCCTCTGGTGATGAGGGACCCCCTCAAAGACGCCCCCGTAGATCAGCTGAGATTCCCCCCCCAATAATTGATCTAGTATGGACCCCACCACCAGACAATTTTGAGCCCCAGGTTCCTGAGTTTTTGGCCATGCCAGGAATCCAATTTGATTCCACAGGTCTCAGAGAAATTGACTTTTTCAAATTATTTTTCTCTGATGATTTTATAAATTTAATGGTGGACCAAACTAATTTATATGCCCAGCAGTTTATTGCTCAAAACCCCACGTCATCATTTGCTAGGTGGACCCCTGTAGATGCAGTAGAGATGATGACGTTTTGGGGTCTGGTGTTTCATATGGGCATAGTAAAAAAGCCAGAAATTAGGCAATATTGGAGTACAGATGTTCTGTACAGTACTCCATTTTACCGTATGGCCATGCCCCGGACTCGATTTGAGACAATTCTTAAATTTATACATTACACCGATAATGCACAGTGCCCACCCAGAGATGATCCCACCTTTGACCGGCTATTCAAAGTCAGGCCGGTCATTGATCATTTCAGTGCCAAATTTGAAGAGGTGTACATCCCTGAAAAATTTATTTGTATCGACGAGTCCCTTATACATTTTAAAGGAAGGGTTAAATTCCGCCAGTACCTTCCCAGTAAGAGGGCAAGGTATGGCATAAAAATGTATAAACTGTGTGAAAGCACCTCAGGGTACACCCACAGGTTTAGGGTTTATGAAGGGAAGGATTCAAGAATTCAACCGCCAGAATGCCCCCCCTCCCTCGTAGGTGTTAGTGGGAAAATTGTCTGGGATTTAGTGCACCCCTTCCTGGATAAAGGTTATCACCTCTATGTGGATAACTTTTACACTAGCATCCCCCTGTTTAAGGCCCTTGGTTCAAGAGGTACAGCAGCTTGCGGTACTGTGCGCAAGAACCAAAGAGGCCTCCCAAAAACGCACATTGCCCAAGTAATGAGAAGGGGTGAAAGCAGGGGAATATGCAACGAAAATATGTTGTTGGTCAAATATAAGGACAAGAGGGATGTCCTTATACTGACAACAATTCACGGAGACAGTACCACCTCCGTCCCTGTACGAGGTACCAGTACCCACACCTCCAAACCTAATTGTATCCTGGATTACAATAGGTACATGGGCGGAGTGGATCTTTCAGATCAGGTACTGAAGCCGTACAGTGCCCTGCGGAAAACAAAAATCTGGTACAAGAAGGTGGCCGTGTATATCATCCAGATGGCACTGTATAACGCTTACGTGCTATTCCGTTCTACCGGCCAGAGGGGGACATTTATGCACTTTCAAGAGGAAGTCATAAAGGGCCTAATATTTGGGAACCAGCAGGCAGAGGGCCCCAGTACTTCTAGTACTGGCCCCCGTATTGTACCAGGGCAGCATTTTCCTGATGAAATCCCCTCCACTGGAAAAAAGGGCAGGACACAAAAAAGGTGCAAAGTTTGCTATAAAAAGGGAATAAGAAAGCAAACTATTTTCCAGTGTGACACTTGCCCCGACAAACCCGGCCTATGTATAAAGGAGTGTTTTAAAATATACCACACATCTATGGAATATTAGGTTCATAATTTCACCGTGCTTCGGGGGTCTTGCTAATGCCACATAGCACCCACCATTCATTCCACCAGAATCTGAGCCGCAAAATCCAAAAATCACTCCTTCCCTTCTGAGTCCTGCCATGCACCCAACTGGTATTTTTTGGTCACATGTGAGGCATTGCCGTACTCGGGAGAAATTGGGGCACAGATTTTGGGGTGCTTTGTCTCCTTCATTCCTTGTGAAAATGAAAAATTTTGAGCCAGAACTGCATTTTTGTGTAAAAAAATGTAATTTTTCATGTTCACTGCCCAGTTTTATCAAAATTGGTGAAACCCCTGGGGGTTTGAAATGTACACTATACCCCTAGATGAATTCCCTGAGGGGTGTAGTTTGCAAAATGGGGTCACTTGTGGGGGGGTTCCACTGTATTGGTGCTTTGGGGGTCTTGCTAATGCGACATAGCACCCACCATCATTCCACCAGAATTTGTGCTGCAAAATCCAAATATCACTCCTTCCCTTCTGAGTCCTGCCACTTTTTGGTCACACATGAGGCATTGCCGTACTCGGGAGAAATTGGGGCACAGATTTTGGGGTGCTTTGTCTCCTTCATTCCTTCTGAAAATGAAAAATTTTGAGCCAGAACTGCATTTTTGTGTAAAAAAATGTAATTTTTCATTTTCACTGCCCACTTGTATCAAAATTGGTGAAACCCCTGGGGGTTTGAAATGTACACTATACCCCTAGATGAATTCCCTGAGGGGTGTAGTTTGCAAAATGGGGTGACTTGTGGGGGGGTTCCACTGTATTGGTGCAACATAGCACCCACCATTCATTCCACCAGAATCTGTGCTGCAAAATCCAAAAATCACTCCTTCCCTTCTGAGTCCTGCCATGCACCCAACTGGTATTTTTTGGTCACATGTGAGGCATTGCCGTACTCGGGAGAAATTGGGGCACAGATTTTGGGGTGCTTTTTCTCCTTCATACCTTCTGAAAATGAAAAATTTTGAGCCAGAACTGCATTTTTGTGTAAAAAATGTAATTTTTCATGTTCACTGCCCACTTGTATCAAAATTGGTGAAACCCCTGGGGGTTTGAAATGTACACTATACCCCTAGATGAATTCCCTGAGGGGTGTAGTTTGCAAAATGGGGTCACTTGTGGGGGGGTTCCACTGTATTGGTGCTTGGGGGGTCTTGCTAATGCGACATAGCACCCACCAAAATTCCACCAGAATCTGAGCTGCAAAATCCAAAAATCACTCCTTCCCTTTTGAGTCCTGCCATGCACCCAACTGGTATTTTTTGGTCACATGTGAGGCATTGCCGTACTCGGGAGAAATTGGGGCACAGATTTTGGGGTGCTTTTTCTCCTTCATACCTTCTGAAAATGAAAAATTTTGAGCCAGAACTGCATTTTTGTGTAAAAAATGTAATTTTTCATGTTCACTGCCCACTTGTATCAAAATTGGTGAAACCCCTGGGGGTTTGAAATGTACACTATACCCCTAGATGAATTCCCTGAGGGGTGTAGTTTGCAAAATGGGGTGACTTGTGGGGGGGTTCCACTGTATTGGTGCAACATAGCACCCACCATTCATTCCACCAAAATCTGTGCTGCAAAATCCAAAAATCACTCCTTCCGTTCTGAGTCCTGCCATGCACCCAACTGGTATTTTTTGGTCACATGTGAGGCATTTCCGTACTCGGGAGAAATTGGGGCACAGATTTTGGGGTGCTTTTTCTCCTTCATACCTTCTGAAAATGAAAAATTTTGAGCCAGAACTGCATTTTTGTGTAAAAAAATGTAATTTTTCATTTTCACTGCCCACTTGTATCAAAATTGGTGAAACCCCTGGGGGTTTGAAATGTACACTATACCCCTAGATGAATTCCCTGAGGGGTGTAGTTTTCAAAATGGGGTGACTTGTGGGGGGGTTCCACTGTATTGGTGCTTGGGGGGTCTTGCTAATGCGACATAGCACCCACCAAAATTCCACCTGAATCTGAGCTGCAAAATCCAAAAATCACTCCTTCCGTTCTGAGTCCTGCCATGCACCCAACTGGTATTTTTTGGTCACATGTGAGGCATTGCCGTACTCGGGAGAAATTGGGGCACAGATTTTGGGGTGCTTTTTCTCCTTCATACCTTCTGAAAATGAAAAATTTCGAGCCAGAACTGCATTTTTGTGTAAAAAATGTAATTTTTCATTTTCACTGCCCACTTGTATCAAAATTGGTGAAACCCCTGGGGGTTTGAAATGTACACTATACCCCTAGATGAATTCCCTGAGGGGTGTAGTTTTCAAAATGGGGTGACTTGTGGGGGGGTTCCACTGTATTGGTGCTTGGGGGGTCTTGCTAATGCGACATAGCACCCACCAAAATTCCACCAGAATCTGAGCCGCAAAATCCAAAAATCACTCCTTCCGTTCTGAGTCCTGCCATGCACCCAAATGGTATTTTTTGGTCACATGTGAGGCATTTCCGTACTCGGGAGAAATTGGGGCACATATTTTGGGGTGCTTTTTCTCCTTCATACCTTCTGAAAATGAAAAATTTTGAGCCAGAACTGCATTTTTGTGTAAAAAAATGTAATTTTTCATTTTCACTGCCCACTTGTATCAAAATTGGTGAAACCCCTGGGGGTTTGAAATGTACACTATACCCCTAGATGAATTCCCTGAGGGGTGTACTTTGCAAAATGGGGTGACTTGTGGGGGGGTTCCACTGTATTGGTGCAACATAGCACCCACCATTCATTCCACCAGAATCTGTGCTGCAAAATCCAAAAATCACTCCTTCCCTTCTGAGTCCTGCCATGCACCCAACTGGTATTTTTTGGTCACATGTGAGGCATTGCCGTACTCGGGAGAAATTGGGGCACAGATTTTGGGGTGCTTTTTCTCCTTCATACCTTCTGAAAATGAAAAATTTTGAGCCAGAACTGCATTTTTGTGTAAAAAAATGTAATTTTTCATTTTCACTGCCCACTTGTATCAAAATTGGTGAAACCCCTGGGGGTTTGAAATGTACACTATACCCCTAGATGAATTCCCTGAGGGGTGTAGTTTTCAAAATGGGGTGACTTGTGGGGGGGTTCCACTGTATTGGTGCTTTGGGGGTCTTGCTAATGCGACATAGCACCCACCAAAATTCCACCAGAATCTGAGCTGCAAAATCCAAAAATCACTCCTTCCCTTCTGAGTCCTGCCATGCACCCAACTGGTATTTTTTGGTCACATGTGAGGCATTGCCGTACTCGGGAGAAATTGGGGCACAGATTTTGGGGTGCTTTGTCTCCTTCATACCTTCTGAAAATGACAAATTTGGAGCCAGAACTGTATTTTTGTGTAAAAAAAATAATTTTTCATTTTCACTGCCCAGTTGTACCACAATTGGTGAAACCCCTGGGGGTTTGAAATGTACACTATACCCCTAGATGAATTCCCTGAGGGGTGTAGTTTGCAAAATGGGGTCACTTGTGGGGGGGTTCCTAACTTTTAGCATCTTATGGTGCCTAGAAACCTACATGGTGCCTAAAAAATAATCTCATAAAAAGGAGGCTCCAAAATCAAGTAGGTGCTCCTTCTATTATGAAGCCTGTGGTTTGGTCACCGTGCACACTAGGGCCACATATAGGATATTTATGAAAACAAAAGAATTGGGGGAATCAATTTTCAGTCACATTTCTCTAGTAAAATGTACTGTGTTCCTTAGAAAAATGTATTAAAATTGCAAATCTGCAAAAAAAAAGAAATTTTGAAATTTCACCTACACTTTGTTTTAATTCCTGTGAAACACCTAAAGGGTTAACAAACTTCCAAAATGCTGTTTTGAATACTGTGAGGGGTGCAGTTTTTGAAATGGCATCATTTATGGGGGTGTCTCACATACAAGTCCCTCAAAGTCACATCAGAACTGAACTGGTCCCTAAAAAAATCAGTGTTTGAAATTTTCTTGAAAATTTGAGAATTTGCTATTCATATTGTAAGCCTCCTAGTGTCCCAAAAAATTAAAAGGAAGTTGAAATAATGATGTCAACATAAAGTAGACATATGGTCTATGTTAGTTATTCACTATTTTGAGTGGTAAGATTATTTGTCTCACAAGCAGAAAATTTAACATTTTGCAAATCGCTAAATTTTCCATTTTTTCACGATATTTTGGTATTTTTCACAAAAAAACACAGACTGTATCGACCCAAATTTACCACTAATTTGAAGTACAATGTGTCACGAAAAAACAATCTCAAAATCACTGGGATAAGTAAAAGCAAAAAAAAGTTATCCCCACTTAAGTGAGACATGTCAGATTTGAAAAAAAGGGCTCTGTCAGGAACGCAAAAACTGGCTCTGTCAGGAAGGGGTTAAGGACATTAGGGTGCAATGCAAAGGCCTTATCCGCCACAAAAACAAAGTTCAAACCGTGCTCATTTTCAGTCCGCTCTGGCAGATTCAGTTCATTTTTTTTTCAGTTGGTCGTGGAAAAAGGTATTCTCCAGGGCTCCTCCATCTGAAACTCTACCATTTTTCCCAATGTCCACAAATACAAACTCGTATCGGGCATTAGCGATGGCCATTAGAACAATGCTGAAGAACCCCTTATAATTATAATAAAAAGATCCACTCTTTGCAGGGGGCATGATCCTGACGTGTTTGCCATCGATAGCTCCACCACAATTAGGGAAATTCCAAAGATCACGGAAATCACGTGCAATATTTTGCCACTCCTCCTTGGTCGATGGAAACTGCAATATAAAAGTATATGCGTATTAATAATCTGTTGGGTTGATTTTAGACCCATCAGCCCTCCCCCATTGCAGCCTCAAAGCTATTACCCGCCTTATCAAAATGACCCCCCACCCACTGGTGTAAAAGATTACATTAACAGGCATTGTAAAGATATACATATAGGGTACAGGTATGTGCACAGCTATACATATGGGGGACATGTATGTAATTTCCATATTTACCTTCATGTATTTGTCCTGTAGAACTTGGACGATGGCATCACAGGTGTCTGGTATTATCAACCCCAGCGCTTGAGATGATATTGCGGTGGTGAATCTCAGGTCGGCAAGGGTCCTGCCTGTTGCCAGGTAACGCAGCGTTGCCACCAGTCTCTGCTCTGCAGAAATAGGCCTCCTGAAATAGGTGTCCTCTCTCTCTATTAAAGGGGTAACCAGTGTCAGCAGCTCCATGAAGGTAGCGTCATCCATACGGAGATAATTCCTGAAATCATCAGGATTGTTCTCCCGTATCTCCTGTAGCAATGGCATGTGGGAGAAGGTGTCTCTCCTCAGAAGCCAGTCTCTGGTCCAGCAGCTCCGATTCTTGGTCCTTTTTCTTTTTTTAATAGCCCGCAATCTAATGGCCATAGCAGCCAAAATGCACGCACGAGCCTTCCTTCTCCTCAAGCTCATAATTAAAAAGGCCCAAATGCACCGATAGACGAACGAACGTACGTACGTATATCCAGTACAGCTAGCAATGATCTGAATAGTCACGGCTCTATTCACTGTACTACACGAACGATTCTTTGTTCCATGATCACGCCTCGTTTTGGTATGCTCTTTTAATCCAGCCCATTATGATAATGTTGTGTACATTTTTATCGTGCGAATAGCCAGAACGGGAGAGTGTGTACGGTGGTACAATCTTTTTCTTGCGATTGTTTGGACGGGAGTACATCGGACGTCGCAAGTAAAATTGTACATATGTGTACGCGCAGATCGGTCGTATGTTTCGGACGGCCGAACGTGATTTCGGTCGATCGAACGGTCGCAAGAAAAATGAAATTGTACATATGTGTACCCAGCTTTAGGCAGTGAGCCCCAGACCAGATGGTAGATATGGCAGTACTAGGCACCAGACAGGTAGATAAGACAGTACTAGGCACAAGACAGGTAGATACGTCAGCAATACTAGTATTGTGCACCAGCAGAATTTATAATAATTAATTTTATATTAGGTACTGCTTGGCAGTGGCACTCAGTGGCACACGTCAGTGCACAAGCAGCATGGAATTATTTTTTACAGTCCCACACAGCACAAGTATTTTTTTTTTATTAAATTATATATAGCAGCCTAGTATGTACTAGGTAGGTACACTAGGTAGGCAGTAGCACTGCCAGTGGCAACAGTGGACTGAGTAACTAAATAATACTGGCAGATTCAGTGCAGGCAGCACCAGTGGACTATATACTGTATATAATATAATTAATTAATTATTAATATATAATATAATATTACAGGCACAGCACAGCACCAGAGGTAGGCCCCAGCACAGAGGAGACAGTAGTACTACAGGTACACAGTTAGACTGTTCTCCTAAGCAGAGAGAACAGAGTACACAGCAGCACTGAGGGAGACAGCCCCAGTGAATAAAATAATTAATTACAGCACAGCACAACAGAGGTAGACTGCACAGAGGAGACAGTAGTACTACAAGTACAGAGTTAGACTAAACAGCAGCACTGAGAGACAGCACCAGCGATTAAAAAATATTGCGTTCAAGGTCAAGCTCAAGTTTAAGCCCAAGCAGCAGCACCAACACACCCTCTCCCAACCCACTACTAGACTGGAGTGAAGATGGCGGGCACAGCAGCCGCTTTTAAAGCCTCGCGAAATCCAGCACCGGGAGATGACGTTCTGACCACGCGGACGGACCCGAGTCAGGCGGGAATCTCCGAGCGCTGCTCGGAATCGGGCTTGTAATGATGACGTCCGTGGGGGCTCGGATCTCCGGAATCCGAGTCTGCACATCTCTACTTTATTGCAGGGTGGATCGAAAAGTCTGTGGGGTAATAGTAGACGCCGCCCCCAACTGATTTTCTGTATGTATGCACTGGAGGCCTCTCCACTATTTTATCGCATTTATTGAACAACAAACGGAGCAACATCGATAAAAGTTGAAAATTGGAGAATATTGAAATTTTGCATATGAGTAAGATTCACACAGACTTGCAAGACACATTGGCGGAGTCTTCGAATTGTGTTTATAGCTCGTATTTAGGGTCAATTTCGGGGATAATGGACAGGATTCACTTCTGTTTGTACACAATTTGCATGTTACATTGCTCAGAAATAATTTAATCCACGGCACCCCTGCAAGTCCCCCAAGGCACCCCTGTGTGCCACGGTTTGGGAACCACTGGAGTACTGGCTTCTCATCTATCTGAAATATTTGGAGCTGCACAAGGTGTCGTCAAAAAATGGGTTCCAAGAATGTTGACGCATGATCAGACGGGAAGGAAGCTGACGTGATGTGAGTGATCGTCTATCGTGCAAATCCAACTCGATTTCATTTAATGATGCTCGATGATAGATAAGATGCGGATGCACCGCCTCATTCTACCGTGGAAAAGATGGAGCATGCAGTGGAAACTCTCCACCACATAAATCTTATGTAGGGTACACACCAGGACGACCCGCTCACGATGCACATCGTGAGCGGGTCCGATCCGATGGCGACCCGCACCCGGCTGTATGGTCGTCATTGAGATCCTACCTGCAGCAGGTAGGATCTCAATAACGATCGACCGACCCGCGGGACCGCGCATTGGATCGGTATCGGTCCACACCAGGACAGAAAAGGGCCCAATCAGCACACAATCTACATCCAATTGGTCGGAATTGGATCTAGATTGAGGGGATCGGGCCCTAGTCGTCCTGGTGTGTACCCAGCATTAGATTCCACCCTCGGCTGGTAAAGTCATGGCCTTGTGTTATTGGAATGTGGTTGGAATTGTCCCATCCCCCATGGTGGGGGGCTGCACATGGCGCGTGGGAGAATAAAATAGTGTGCTGAGAGTAGCAGGCCATGCGAGGGAACCTGGTACACTTTGAGGGTGCCCATTTTGACTATGTCGACATTCGGGACAAAAAAACGTGAAAAACTAAGCTCGACCTTTTGACTGCCAACCTTGCCATTGTCGTCCGAATGCTTGTGTCGACCTTCAAACCTTATCGATCGAAGCCATGTCGACCTATTTCAGATGTGACCCAATGACCCATCCTCTCATCTTCTGACTTTTGTTGTTCCAGCCACTCTCGGCAATCACTTTCCGTGCCAACAAGCCGACAGCTCGGACTGTACAGCCTGGGAAGTCATTTAGACTTAAGCAGAGATAAGCACTTTCCAAGTAAGACATGGGCAGCCAGGCCTGGATTTCTGAACAGGAGGCGGTTCTGCCAAGATCCATCTCCTGGGAATCAGTAGTTGAATTAATCCGAGAGATTTGAAGTCACGAGCATCAGAAGATTTCAGATGTGAACCTCACCAGCACACGGAGACCCCTCTTCTGCATCCCACCGTTGCTCTCAGAACTCTGTGGCCTCTTGATGTATATTGCAGACTATATATAGCATTTTATAGAGACTTACAGGAACAAACACAAGATGGAATTTCTGCAGGGAGATAATGATCGCTACTTAGCATATCTGAGAAAATTCCCAGTCTGCTATAAAACCTCTGCCCCATAGTCTTTAAAGTTTACTATGATTGCCTCAAGACCTTAGTAAATGCAGATTTATGCCAGCAATCGCTGCCAAACTCCGGAGCAGTCTAGTGCCGGATCCCGATCAGCAACATCATCAATCCATCCCTACTCTCTGCATCTTGATAGTCCTCCCTGGCCAGTCTCCACCCACAATCATTTGTACAACATGCATCATGCACTTCCCATCGATGGTGATACTGCAACCTGCCATCGATAGTCATAAACTATGTGATGGATGACTATCAATAGGGGCCGGACTTCATGGGTGTCGGGGGTGGAGCTATGCTCTGTGTCCCAATACTTAAAAAAAAAAAGCAAAACATTGGTTTTGCCATCGACGGACGGAAACCATTTGGGTCTCCCCTATCGATGGCAAAAGTATGCAACATCGGCCATAAAGCATCAATGATTTTGAATCATTGATGGTCGATGGCCATGGGCATGTTGTGCGGGATTGGACATTAAACTCTGCGCATTTCTAAGTCGTGCGTATGGGGAAGGGAAGCCTGTTCTGCGGTACCAATATAAATGAGGGTGGCAGCAGCTGCAGACACTAGCGCATTGGGCGCGGCAGGCGTGCGCTATCAGACACACGGATTGGCAGATTGTCGTGGAATGGGATCATTGGATAGACAGACATTAGGTCTCCAACCATTAGGTCGACCATTAAGGTCCACATGCATGAATGACGACATGACTGAAGGTTGACATGCATGAAGGTCGACATGACTGAAGGCCAACATGGGTTAGGTCGGCAGGTCATTGGGTCAACACAAGCATTAGGTTGACATGGGGAAGGTCGACAGTCAAAATGTAGACATGAGTTTTCACATTTTTGCCCCGAATGTCGGCACAGTTGACATGGACACTTAAAAAGTGCATCACGTCCCCTCGCCATGCTCCCCATGCTTTGGCCACGGTGCTTCGCTGCGCTCGGCACATTCTATTCTCCCTTCGCGCCCTAGTGGATGATAGGGCATGAAATGCCGCCTGTCGGCACGTGTTGGCTCAAAAAAAAGTGACTCATGTCAGGTCGACATGGGGAATGACCTGTTCACCTAACCCATGTCGACATTCATTCATGTCGACCTTCAGTGGTGCACCCAATGCTTGGTGACCTAGTGACCTTATCTCATTGTCGCGTTAGCATTTGGAAGTGAGGACAATGTTGCAGTGTCAGGACCAATGAGAGCGCAGCTTGGGATGATTTGCGTACAACTCTTTCATGGCCCCTATGAACCCAGTTACTTTGTAAATAGAAGTCCCTCCTGAGTCCCTCCTGAGTCCCCCCTGAGTCCCTCCTGAGTCCCTCCTGAGTCCCCCCTGAGTCCCCCCTGAGTCCCTCCTGAGTCCCCCCTGAGTCCCTCCTGAGTCCCTCCTGAGTCCCCCCTGAGTCCCTCCTGAGTCCCTCCTGAGTCCCCCCTGAGTCCCTCCTGAGTCCCTCCTGAGTCCCCCCTGAGTCCCCCCTGAGTCCCTCCTGAGTCCCCCCTGAGTCCCTCCTGAGTCCCTCCTGAGTCCCCCCTGAGTCCCTCCTGAGTCCCTCCTGAGTCCCCCCTGAGTCCCTCCTGAGTCCCCCCTGAGTCCCCCCTGAGTCCCTCCTGAGTCCCCCCTGAGTCCCTACCGTTCTTCATTCACACCGTCTAGCACCATGTAACTAATGATATCTGGGTGCAGGGCCGGATTAAGCCTTGGGGGTTCCAGGGGCACTTGGGGGGCCCCGGTGAAAATTGAGGGGTTATATTAGATTGTGTATATAATCTCTGAACATGACCCATTCCAGGAGGGACAAATGCTCTCTCTTATACCCCTTTTCCACTAGCAAATTCTACCCGGGTTTTTGCTCGTGGACGCGCACCGACACGGGTTTTTTGTCAGTGTGAACGTGTCCTTTTCACAAAACACGGGTAGAGAGACCAGGGAATTCTACCCTGGTATCTACCAGGGTAAAACACGGCAATGACACGGGTCTGTGCGCAGTGTTTTAGATCCGGGTAACGCTCTGAGGCCGGTAATTGGTTCTTCAGGGGCACCAGAAGATGTCATCTGCTGGAGACGCGCTGGGAGACGCTGACCACGAGGAGGCTTCCCAGCAGCAGCTCCTCCGGCGCTGGCCACAAGCAGCCATCGCAGCACATTCCCCACGCTGGGCACAAGCAGCCATCGCAGCACATTTGCAGCCCTCCCCTTTGTCCCCTTTGTGACTTCAAACTGGTTTGGACTGGAAAAAAGCTATGTCTTGTGGGCATTCTTGGGATTTTTCAAAGTTTACCCGGGTTTAGTGTAAAAGGCTCCGACACGGGTATAACACGGGTCTATGTGCAGTGTGAACAGTGTTTTTACCCGTGTCTTACACGGGTATGATCCGTGTTCAAAAACCCGTGTTTAACATGGGTTTCAGATGGAAAAGGGTACTGGACTTCACCTTCATATATGATTGGCATCACTTGTGTTCGACTGACACATCCTTCTTTTTATATATATATATATATATATATATATATATATATCCGTGGATGATGCCAGGAATGAAATCTATTTTCTCAGCATATATGTATAATCTATCGATCACATCCAGCCCAGGTTCCAGCACTGTATACGCTCAGAATGCATAACCCAGGTTATTCACACTGCCAGCCACCCCTGGGAGTCTCATTTGAACATTTGAGAACAATTGGCCTCACTTGAAAGCTTTCCTCGGTGTAACATCATAAAACATCTTCTACAAAACAATAACTTGCAGAACTAACAATTCTCTGAGGCTGATTGCAGAGCTCAGACTGGAAGAAAAGCGCTTTCCATACCAGAGGAGAACGCGGCTGGATTCCAGCAGCGCTGTGCATGATTGGCTGCCAGCGCCGTACACTCGGGGTCTGCTTGCACGGGAACATGTTATTCCCCTCGGAACTGGAGGGTAGCCCAAATTATACTGTGCTATCTAGGAACCTGTGCCTAGTAATAACAAATTCCACTCAAAATAGATTATTCTTATTTTTACATTGTTTTTATCATTTTTACCTGTTTTTTTAAAATAATTTTGAATCAAATTTTTTTTCTAATCTTTTGCATTGACAAAAAAAATTCTCCTTGTATGGATTGTGTCATTGAGGCAAATTCCTTCTCAGATGGACAGAACCATGTGCACTGCAGGGGAAGGGGGTAGGGTTACATAACCGGTTTGCATAGTTTCACCCCGCCCCCTCCCCATGGACCCACGAATCACAGGTGCTTCCCTATGTTGGGGAAGTGACCTAGTCAAATCTGGATGGGAAAAATATATGGGGTATGGATAAAAACTGGAGTGTCGGACCAGACTGGCTCCATTTATCAATTTCTGTCATTCCGGAGTTTGTAGTGTTCGGTCTTGGGGGTTGACTGACCTGGGGTGTCCTGCCTGGGGGAGGGGGGGGCACTGCCTGTGACACCTGTCACCAGGGAGAGAATAACGCCTCCCTGTATGGTCGGGGCATGCAGCAAAAACGGAATGGTCCGGACTACACGGGGAGGCTGTAATGTCCCCTCGCCATGGGATATGGTCGTATTGTCGACCCAACTTAGGTCAACAGTCCTTAGGTCGACACCGTTGGGTCGACAGGCAACAAGGTCCACAGGAGTCTAGGTCGACATGGATGAAGGTCGACAGCTGTCTAGGTCGACATGGGACTAGGTCGACATGGTTTTAGGTCGACAAATGCGTTAGGTTGCCATGGGTTAGGTTGACAGGTCGCAAGATCGACATGGGTTTTTTCACTGTTTTTCAAGCCGACTATGTCGACATTCAGGTCAAAAACCTGAAAAAAACCACGTCGACCTCGCAACCTGTCAACCTAACCCATGTCGATCTAAAGCATTTGTCGACCTAAACCCATGTCGACCTTGTCCCATGTCGACCTAGACACCTGTCGACCTTCACCCATGTCGATTTGCTGCCTGTCGACCCAACGGTGTCGACCTAATGACTGTCGAACTCAGTCGGGTCGACAATAGGATCCACACCCCTTCCCCATGTCCCTGGTGAAAGCTACCACAGGCACCCCCCTGGACAGGACACCCCCAGGACTACAAGCTCCGGTGATCCTGGGTATTGTCTGGGTCCGGTTTATACTTCATCCCACAGATAATTTGTGTTTAGTACTGGTGCACGATTATACCAACTCAGGTAACTGCAGCTGCCTGGCTCCTAATGTGACCTTTGTCACACATTGTTATCATTACTTATTACAGACACAATTATTGTAATTAGTTAAAAACATCTTTGTCCTTCCCTGTGTTGCAATAAGCGACAGGTGTCAATGTTCCAATCACAAAGGACCTGACTCAGACGTGGACACAGAAGTTGGCGCTGCTGCGTCATTTGGCAGGTGCCAGTCTATAACTTTATGCAAATGCTGCCACAGAGCCCAGGTGCCCATCAGTACGTCCGCAGGGGCAAGGACTGCGACACCCACTTCAGTTTCAACGTGTGTAGACGCTAGAGATGTGCAGGTCTGGATTTACGGGATCTTATTGGCTATCGGCTGTCACATGTTTTGACTCCAAAGCAGTGACAGATGGGTAGCCAATAAGATTGCGTTTTGAGATGCGGGTAAATCCGGGCCTGCACAACTCTCGCAGATGCTGATATTGTTTATAGCGATCGCTCAGCAAAATCTCCCGTGTGTAGGCCCCATAATTCCCCCATCCGACTGAATAGCCAACTGGAATGCCCAGTGCTTCTCCATGACGTCTCTGACACCTGCGTCTCCATCGTAGCAGCGCCTCACTGCGTAACACATGCTCCGTAGGAGTTACGTGCATGATGGCAGCACATGCAGCTGTGAATCAGGCCCAGAATTCTTGCATGGAATCTGCTGTGACCACCTCTCCATTAGCCAGACCCGCAGACAGGGAGAGCGGGGTTAATGTGTGTGGGTGTCGGCACGTGTGTGGTGGGTGAGAGGGCGTCGCTCAGCCAGGATACTTGGCAATCACTCAGCTGCTTGCAGGGTGATGTCACTAACATTTGGTGAAGTAAAAACAACAACAACAGAATCGCACAAACCCTTTTATGGAGATATTGCTGTAATAGAAATTGTCCTAAAATGAGGGTTTGGGTTTTGTGTTGCAGTCAGACGTTTGATTGATGAGTTCCCAAAACAGATGCACGAAGCCAGGGCTGGCGCAGAGTCCGCATCCTGTTCATTCATTCCCAGCTGTGTACAAGCAACACAATGCAGGAGGCGAAGGAGAACAGGGCGAGGGGAAACGGGGGGAACCCAGGCAGGTGGATCTACAGTAAGTGCAGGGACAGTTGTATTAGGTGCAGAGAGGGCAGTAGTTCTAAGCAGGGCCGGACTGGCCATCTGGCACTTCTGGCAAATCCCAGAGGGGCCGATGTCCACGTGTTCCAATTTGTCCACTCAGGGTGGAAGCTCCGCCTTCCTATTGGCGCACAGAGAGAGCTGCGCACCAGTCGGGTCCAGGAGAGATGGGGGCATCACATGTGGCTATGCCCCCTCACTCCTGCATGCCAGGATCAGCTGCACACACATGTAGAGATGCCAGTGCCGATTCTGAGGCCCAGTCTGTCCCTGGTTATAGGTGCAGGGGGTGCAGAGAGGGCAGTAGCACTAATGCAGGGAGGACAGTAGTGTAAAGGCATTGACCGTTGGTGACACTGGCACAGAATAGGACCCATGTTGGTAGCAGAGCGCACCGTAGAGAACCCTCTACAGCCAGTCAGCATGTACATGGTGGATGAGGCACGGTCTCGCTATTCAGCTTGTGAACTGCAGATTTCTCAGCCGACCGTCAATATAATCCATGTACACAAAGCAAATCTGTCACCAGTGATAAGCGGGAGGTGCTGAGCTGCAGCCAAGTGCTCCTGACTCTGGGCACAGACAACCATTACCTAATATTATTCTAGGCACGAGAAAGGGCAAATGAGGTAGCATCTGATCTGAGGCTGGAGGCATCACACCTCCCTGCCTACACTCACAGCTTAACTGTTGCTGGGGAAGGAGAGCAGCACTGCGCAGAACCCATAAATCTGTGCGGAGTATCCTAGGAAGTGCTGAATCCAGGGTGATCCGCAAGTGCACACAGATACTGCCAATGTACACGTCCAGTAATCGCTCTAGGACTAATTATTTTGGTAAGCAAATATATATTTTGCACCACTTAGTGGAGTGTATGTGACTGTGGCTTCATGGGGGAGAGGCATGGCCATAATAGTACCAATTCATATTACACAGCACAGTAGTGTCCAATATTCACATTACACCACACAGTAGTGTTCGTTATTCACATTACACCGCATAGTAGTGTCCGTTATTCACATTACACCGCACAGTAGTGTCCCTTATTCACATTACACCGCACAGAAGTGTCCGTTATTCACATTACACCGCATAGTAGTGTCCGTTATTCACATTACACCGCACAGTAGTGTCCAATATTCACATTATACCGCACAGTAGTGTCCAATATTCACATTACACCGCACAGTAGTGTCCATTATTCACATTACACCGCACAGTAGTTTCCGTTATTCATATTACACCTCACAGTAGTGTCCTTCAATCACATTGCACCACACAGCAGTGTCCATCAATCACATTGCACCAAACAGCAGTGTCCATCAATCACATTGTACCACACAGCAGTGTTCGTCATTCACATTAAACCGCACAGCAGTGTCCGTTATTCACATTACACCGCACAATAGTGTCCGTTATTCACATTACACCGCACAGTAATGTCCGTTATTCAAATTACACTGCACAGCAGTGTCCTTAATTTACATTGCACTGCACAGAAGTGTCCTTGATTCACTTTACACCGAACAGGAGTGTCCTTCATTCACACTACACCGCACAGCAGTGTTCTTCATTCACACTACACCGCACAGCAGTGTCCTTCATTCACTTTACACCGCACAGTAGTGTTCTTCATTCAGATTACACCGCACAGCAGTGTTCTTCATACAGATTACACCACACAGTAGTGTCCTTCCCTCACATTATACCACACAGTAGTGTCCTTCATTCACATTACACCACACAGTAGTGTGTATTATTCACATCAAACCGCACAGCAGTGTCCTTCGTTCACATTACACCACACAGTAGCCTCCGTTATTCACATTACACAGTACAGTGGTGTCCTTTATTCACATTACACCACATAGCGGTGTCCGTTATTCACATTACACCGCACAGCAGTGTTCTTCATTCACATTACCCTGCACAGCAGTGTCCTTCATTCACATTACACCGCACAGCAGTGTCCGTCATTCACATTACACTGCACAGCATGTCCTTCATTCACTTTACACTGCACAGCAGTGTCCTTCATTCACATTACACCGTACAGCAGTGTCCTTCATTCACATTACACCACACAGTAGTGTCCATCATTCACTTTACACTGCACAGCAGCAGTGGCGTAACTACAGAGGGTGCAGGGGATGCAGCTGCTATGGGGCCCGGCGGTTTAGGGGGCCCCATAGCAGGCTATCCCCTGCACCCTTTGAATTTGTGCTACTGTATTTAAAAAGAGCGTGCAGCCGCTGGTTCGGGAGAGCGGAAATTAGGAGAGAGGTGCAGCGGCTGCCTGGAAGGTGCTGGACGCGGGAGGGGGAAAGAAATCCTGCTGCTGCCAGGAGCCACTCTGTGCTGGGTGCAGGGAGATAGGACCCGCTCCGTGACAGGGGAAGGAGAAGAGGACCCGCTGCTGTTCATAGCCGCTCTATGTGTAGGGGGAGAGAGAGGAGGATGCGCTGCTACCGTCCAGGCTGCGCTGTGGAGGAGGGAGAGATGACCCATTGTGTGACTGTGCTGCACGGAGCTGGTGGAGCCCCACTGACTAATGTAAGCTCCGCTCTTCTGGGGACATTTCAGGGGTGGGGGGGGGAGATGATGTATGCGCCCCTGGTCCATGTAATGCACCCTATAGAAAGTATGTATGTGTCAGTGTGCCCCAGATCCATGTATGAAAAGTGTGTGTGTATGCACCTGTGGTCCCTGTACAATGTATGCCTATATGTGTTTGTGTATATATCAGTGTGCCTGTACAACTTGTGTGTAGGTGTGCCCCCTGGTCCCTGTATAATGTGTGTGTGTGTGTGTGTGTGTGTGTGTGTGTGTGTGTGTGTGTGTGTGTGTGTGTGCCCCCCTGGTCCCTGTACAATGTACAGTATGTATATATGTGTTTTTGTATATCAGTGTGCCTGTACAACTTGTGTGTAAGTGTGTACTGTGGTCCATGTATAACGTGTGTGTATGTGGCCCTGGTCCCTGTTCAGTGTATGTATATATGTGTTTGTGTGTATCAGTGTGCCTGTACAACTTGTGTGGAAGTGTGCCCCCCTGGTCCATATACAGCATGTGTTTGTGTGTCAGTGTGCCTCTAGAATATGTGTGTATGTGTGTGTCAGTGTGCCTCTAGAATATGTGTGTGTGTGTCAGTGTGCCGCAGTGTGGGACCATGTAGTGTCAAAGTTTTCCCCAGTCTGGCCAGCTCCTAGCGTTGACTCAATTTGCGTGTCCTAGGGGCCTAATGCTGTGAGGTGTCCACCCCATCAGAGGTCTGTGCTGTAGCCAGGTAGTGCACACTCTACCTCCTCCTCTCTCTCTGTTTCTCTCTCTTGCATTATTCTCACTCACTGACACTTTCTCTCTGCCCCCCTCTCTGTCTCCCTGACTCTCTTTCACTGACACTCTCTTTCTCTCTGACACTCTCTCCCCCAACCCCGCTCTCTCTATCTTTCTCTGTGTGATAATGGGTGGGGGGCCCTTTCAAGATTTTGCTATGGGGCCCACAAGCCTCTAGTTACACCTCTGCACAGCAGTGTCCTTCATTCACATTACACTGTACAGCAGTGTCCTTCATTCACATTACACCACACAGTAGTGTGCATTATTAACATCAAACCGCACAGCAGTGTCCTTCGTTCACATTACACCACACAGTAGCCTCCGTTATTCACATTACACAGTACAGTGGTGTCCTTTATTCACATTACACCACATAGCGGTGTCCGTTATTCACATTACACCGCACAGCAGTGTTCTTCATTCACATTACACTGCACAGCATGTCCTTCATTCACTTTACACCGCACAGCAGTGTTCTTCATTCACATTACACTGCACAGCATGTCCTTCATTCACTTTACACCGCACAGCAGTGTCCTTCATTCACATTACACCGCACAGCAGTGTCCGTCATTCACATTACACCACACAGCATGTCCTTCTTTCACTTTACACTGCACAGCAGTGTCCTTCATTCACATTAAACCGCACAGCAGTGTCCGTCATTCACATTACACTGCACAGCATGTCCTTCATTCACTTTACACTGCACAGCAGTGTCCTTCATTCACATTACACCGTACAGCAGTGTCCTTCATTCACATTACACCGTACAGCAGTGTCCTTCATTCACATTACACCACACAGTAGTGTCCATCATTCACTTTACACAGTACAGTAGTGTCCGTTATTCACGCTTGTTGCCAGGGTTTTCTTTCCCGTTACCACGGGTTACATGTTTGCAGGCGTGCAAGCATTCCTGGAATCCAGCACTTCCAGGCAACACTGTACACGGTGCTCTCCCCTGACAATAGGACCTCTAGCATCTGTCTCCTCCAAGGTGGCGGCCATTATTAGAGGGCCATTTTCAGCAGATTCCATGCGGACAGACAGAATCTGCAGAGACCAGAGCTTGTGCCCCCACGCAGATGCCCCCACCACCACTTGGGCTGCGGTGGCATTGTTAAGCCATTGATTATCATGACGTCACCAATCAGCTGCAAGAAAATATTAGCGATGATCCGTGTCTCTGTCCGACTGTTGCGGAACCTCTGAGCGACCCCCTGCGCTGAATTGGATACCCCCTATAAGAACAAAAAATATAATGATGTCATAGCTAGACTAACAGGGCCCACACACAAGGACAGGGCCACCACTAGTTCTGTTGGGACCCTGGACTGACCTACAGTCCGGGCCCCCAGCGGCACAGCACTACACCCCGCCCCCGCCTGCCAGCACCTCGCCTCCCCATTACCATTACTTACCTTCACGTGGCATCGCCCCCTCCGGCTCCTTCAGCCTCCACCGTCGGTCAGGTCCGGAGCGCACACTGCAGCCTGCAGAGTGCCGAGCCCCTCTGCGTCCTAGGCTCGGCACTCTGCAGGCTGCACTGTGCGTGCCTGGCTGGGAGGCCGCCAGCGCTGGGAGGGGGAGGCTGAGTGCGGGTGCCGGGGGTGGGGTGGAGGTTGGCACCGCTGTGGACAGCCGTACCCAGGGCACCCCCCTGTCGGTGGCCCTGCACGAGGAGGTCACTGAGAACGCACAGCATCGCTCAGCACACAGCACTGCACAGTGAGAACACTGGTCCTGACACCGGCGATTATAGATTTATCCAGCAACGCACGGGGCCACTGACCGCTATTGCTATGCCCTTACACATGGCGGATGTAGGGGCATTTTCTAAGGGATCTGGTGAGATTGCGTAGGAAATGCCTGGTAATCGCCCCTGGTATAACTAGGGCAGAGTTATTGGGCATTTGCAGCACTGTTACTGATAAGTTATTAGCCCGTAGTTCTGCAGAATCATTACACAGACGGAAGAGAAGAACTACTGTATCTCACGAGATTTATTCACCAGTGAAATTGATTAGACCGTCACTTGGTTCCTTTCATAATACTTAAATTAAGTTTGAATATCATATAAAAAAGAAATATATAGCCCCATATATGACTATTACGAAGAGGGAATAAACAGTGAAGATAATTGTATTTACAGTTTTCTCTTCTTTTTTGCACAAAATCTTATTTCTTCTTTTTAATTATTTTGCTGGTTTAAATTAGATGGGGAAAAACAAGAATGAGTTTTTTATGTTATATAAATAAGGATTTGATATTTTAATTATCTTTGGTCCACAAATGTGCATCAATAACATCGGAGCTCATTACTGGTTGTATCTGCTGTAAGGGGCTGATTCGGAGATGCAGGAAAAGCTGCCGTTACATAAATGAGAGTAGCATAGTGCCGCAGTGTGTGTGGGATGTATTGTGCAAACATGGCCCCTTACTGGGAGGTGGCTATGCCAACCTATAGATGTGGGCGGGGTAGTAGCAGTGTGAGCAGAACCTATAGATGTGGGCAGTGTAGTAGCCGTGTGGGCAGCACCTATAGATGTGGTTGGGGTAGTAGCAGCGCGAGCAGCACCTATAGATGTGGGCGGGGTTGTAGCAGTGTAGGCAGCACCTATAGATGTGGTTGGATAGTAGCAGTGTGAGCAGTACCTATAGATGTGGTCGGGGTATTAGCAGTGTGAGCAGCACCTATAGATGTGGTCGGGGGTAGTAGCAGTGTGAGCAGCACCTATAGATGTGGTTGGGGTAGTAGCAGTGTGAGCAGCACCTATAGATGTGGTTGGGGTAGTAGCGGTGACCGTGTGAGCAGCACCTATAGATGTGGTTGGGGTAGTAGCAGTGTGAGTAGCACCTATAGATGTGGCTGGGGTAGTAGCAGTGTGAGCAGCACCTATAGATGTGGCTGGGGTAGTAGCAGCATGTGCAGCACCTATACATGTGGTTGGGGTAGTAGCAGTGTGAGCGGTACCTATAGATGTGGCTGGGGTAGTAGCAGCATGTGCAGCACCTATACATGTGGTTGGGGTAGTAGCAGTGTGAGCGGTACCTATAGATGTGGTCGGGGTAGTAGCAGTGTGAGCAGCACCTACAGATGTGGTCGGGGTAGTAGCAGTGTGAGCAGCACCTATAGATGTGGCTGGGGTAGTAGCAGCATGTGCAGCACCTATACATGTGGTTGGGGTAGTAGCAGTGTGAGCGGTACCTATAGATGTGGTCGGGGTAGTAGCAGTGTGAGCAGCACCTATAGATGTGGTCGGGGTAGTAGCAGTGTGAGCAGCACCTACAGATGTGGTCGGGGTAGTAGCAGTGTGAGCAGCACCTATAGATGTGGTTGGGGTAGTAGCAGTGTGAGCAGCACTTATAGATGTGGTTGGGGTAGTAGCGGTGACAGTGTGAGCAGCACCTATAGATGTGGTTGGGGTAGTAGCAGTGTGAGCAGCACCTATAGATGTGGTTGGGGTAGTAGCGGTGACCGTGTGAGCAGCACCTATAGATGTGGTTGGGGTAGTAGCAGTGTGAGTAGCACCTATAGATGTGGCTGGGGTAGTAGCAGTGTGAGCAGCACCTATAGATGTGGCTGGGGTAGTAGCAGCATGTGCAGCACCTATACATGTGGTTGGGGTAGTAGCAGTGTGAGCGGTACCTATAGATGTGGCTGGGGTAGTAGCAGCATGTGCAGCACCTATACATGTGGTTGGGGTAGTAGCAGTGTGAGCGGTACCTATAGATGTGGTCGGGGTAGTAGCAGTGTGAGCAGCACCTATAGATGTGGTCTGGGTAGTAGCAGTGTGAGCAGCACCTACAGATGTGGTCGGGGTAGTAGCAGTGTGAGCAGCACCTATAGATGTGGCTGGGGTAGTAGCAGCATGTGCAGCACCTATACATGTGGTTGGGGTAGTAGCAGTGTGAGCGGTACCTATAGATGTGGTCGGGGTAGTAGCAGTGTGAGCAGCACCTATAGATGTGGTCGGGGTAGTAGCAGTGTGAGCAGCACCTACAGATGTGGTCGGGGTAGTAGCAGTGTGAGCAGCACCTATAGATGTGGTTGGGGTAGTAGCAGTGTGAGCAGCACTTATAGATGTGGTTGGGGTAGTAGCGGTGACAGTGTGAGCAGCACCTATAGATGTGGTTGGGGTAGTAGCAGTGTGAGTAGCACCTATAGATGTGGCTGGGGTAGTAGCAGCATGTGCAGCACCTATAGATGTGGTTGGGGTAGTAGCAGTGTGAGTAGCACCTATAGATGTGGCTGGGGTAGTAGCAGCATGTGCAGCACCTATAGATGTGGTTGGGGTAGTAGGAGTTTGAGCAGCACCTATAGATGTGGTTGGGGTAGTAGCAGCGTGTGCAGCACCTATAGATGTGGTTTGGGTAGTAGCAGTGTGAGCAGCACCTATAGATGTGGTTGGGGTAGTAGCAGTGTGTGCAGCACCTATAGATGTGGTTGGGGTAGTAGCAGTGTGAGCAGCATCTATAGATGTGGTTGGGGTAGTAGCAGTGTGAACAGTGCCTATAGATGTGGTTGGGGTAGTAGCAGTGTGAGCAGCATCTATAGATGTGGTTGGGGTAGTAGCAGTGTGAACAGTGCCTATAGATGTGGTTGGGGTAGTAGCAGTGTGAGCAGCATCTATAGATGTGGTTGGGGTAGTAGCAGTGTGAGCAGCATCTACAGATGTGGTCGGGGTAGTAGCAGTGTGAACAGTGCCTATAGATATGGTCAGGGTAGGAGCACCTATAGATGTGGTTGGGGTAGTAGGGGTTTGAGCAGCACCTATAGATGTGGTTGGGGTAGTAGCAGCGTGTGCAGCACCTATAGATGTGGTTGGGTTAGTAGCAGTTTGAGCAGCATCTATAGATGTGGTTGGGGTAGTAGCAGCGTGAGCAGCACCTATAGATGTGGTTGGGGTAGTAGCAGTGTGAGCAGCATCTATAGATGTGGTTGGGGTAGTAGCAGTGTGAACAGTGCCTATAGATATGGTCAGGGTAGGAGCACCTATAGATGTGGTTGGGGTAGTAGGGGTTTGAGCAGCACCTATAGATGTGGTTGGGGTAGTAGCAGTGTGAGCAGCACCTATAGATGTGGTTGGGGTAGTAGCAGCGTGTGCAGCACCTATAGATGTGGTTGGGTTAGTAGCAGTTTGAGCAGCATCTATAGATGTGGTTGGGGTAGTAGCAGTGTGAGCAGCACCTATAGATGTGGTTGGGGTAGTAGCAGTGTGAGCAGCATCTATAGATGTGGTTGGGGTAGTAGCAGTGTGAACAGCACCTATAGATATGGTTGGGGTAGTAGCAGTGTGAGCAGCACCTATAGATGTGGTTGGGGTAGTAGCAGTGTGAGCAGCACCTATAGATGTGGTTGGGGTAGTAGCAGTGTGAGCAGCACCTATAGATGTGGTTGGGGTAGTAGCAGTGTGAGCAGCACCTATAGATGTGGCTGGGGGTAGTAGCAGTGTGAGCAGCACCTATAGATATGGTTAGGGTAGGAGTACCTATAGATGTGGTTGGGGTAGTAGGAGTTTGAGCAGCACCTATAGATGTGGTTAGGGTAGGAGTACCTATAGATGTGGTTGGGGTAGTAGCAGTGTGAGCAGCACCTATAGATGTGGTTGGGGTAGTAGCAGTGTGAGCAGCACCTATAGATGTGGTTGGGGTAGTAGCAGTGTGAGCAGCACCTATAGATGTGGTTGGGGTAGTAGCAGTGTGAGCAGTACCTATAGATGTGGTTGGGGTAGTAGCAGTGTGAGCAGCACCTATAGATGTGGTTGGGTAGTAGCAGTGTGAGCAGCACCTATAGATGTGGTTGGGGTAGTAGCAGTGTGAGCAGCACCTATAGATGTGGTTGGGGTAGTAGCAGTGTGAGCAGCACCGGAGGTAAGGGGAAGTCAGGGAGATAAGGGGCAGTAGGGAGGTAAGGGGAAGTAAGGGGTGTGGTAGGGAGGTAATGGAAAGTAAGGGGTGCATCAGGGTCCAAAGCAGCACATAGAAGCTGGGGCTATCTCATGCACAGTACCAAGGACAATACTGCACATGTGCTGGTCCCGGAACCAAGGTGGGGACTAGCCGTGGCAGTGGGGACTGGCAGGGCCAGTGGCAGCAGCAGAGGGGAGCATGTATCGTGGCCAGTGGTAGCCCCCCCCCTCTTACAGTAGGAGCCACCACTGGAAGTGTCCCCAGATAATTATCTGGTGTCCCCACCAGCCTACTGCACCCATCTCACTGCCCTCCACCTAAAATACCCAGGCAGTTCAGTCAAAGTGATCCCCCACTGCCCCTTCCCATTCTGGCCAGTGCCACCATTCACAATGTGTCCCCCACCATCTCATTGACTACCCCATCTCAGTGTCTCCAACCCTACCAACCCAGTTTATCCCTGCTTCCTTCTCCCAACCAGCCCACCATCTAACTACCCCTCAGCCAGACACTCCCTTCCGCTATCTAGTCCAGTCACAGAGGTTATTCTGATCGTAGCGGCCAAACGTGCGTACGTTCGCTATTAACGTACGCTATCCGTACGCGGCCGTTGGGGTTAAGTCCACCCACAAATCAGCCGCATACGTACGGCCAGAAACAACGTCGAAGGGGAGTGGCGTACAATTGAGCGTACGCCAACGTACACGGACGGACCAGCCCTTACACTCCGACAACTGGCATACAATTGAGCGTACACCACCGTTTACGGACGTCTCTCGTCCGTCTTCCCACCGACTTCTTGCGGCTATCTGAGCGTACGCCAGCTTGCACGGACGGGTCCCTATTGTTTTCAATAGAAAACTCAGCTTGTCACCGCTCGTGAGAGTGAGCGTACGTCCGTGTACGCTGACATACCCTTCACATATATGGACCTGCAAATCTTGCCTTTCAACTATAATTATGAAAATTAATTAAGTGATTGAATTAATTAATGTGCAAAATAGTGGGCATGGGCTTAAAACATTGCTGAAACATCCTTTGTAGGTGTTAGATGTGGTTTATGTTATTGTATCATAAATACAAAACCTATGTTTGTATTAGAGTGAACACGTTGACACATGTCGACTTGTGTAGATTGAATGTGCTACTGTGTAAAGTCTATGAAAGCACGTAGTGAATGTGTCTAACTGTTTAACAAATACCTACCTTAGCATATATAAGCAGGTCTTAAAAAGATTCTTACCTTAAATTAAACAAACGTTTAAATGTCGAGAAGTATAGAAAGATAAGCTTCCAATGTGTTTGAGTGCTGTGTGTGGCTTGCAGGTAGTGAAATCATGGTTTGGACTTAATAGACTGCAGCATTGCTTATTACATTCAGGTGTATGTGTTTGAGTAGTAATCAGCGTAAATTAGCAAACCCAGGTGCACGCTGGCATGCGGTATCTGTAGGGGTGGTCTGAGCTGGCGGTTGGCGGCCGCCTGTTTTGTGTCCGAAATGAACGGTGCTTTAGGCGATCGTGCGGTAGTAGCACCGCTCATTTTTGGTGCACACCCCCGTGTACACCCATATTTACGCCCATTTTCCCTCATTATTTCGGCTGCTCCCCTCAACACGCCCCTATGCCGCCCCCAATGCCCGTACACTCGCGTACAGGTTTTTTCGCACGGAGAGACCCGTCCGTAAGCGTTGTGGAGTGTTCGCGCCTGCGCATTAGCGAATGTACGCATGCGCAGATCATGAAAAACCCCGGAACGTACGCGTACGGCCCGGCCGCACCAACCAGAATAAGGCCCACTGTCTCAAACGTCATTAAGGCCAGTGTACCAACTATTTCCAGTCTAGTAACCCCATACCCTCCAAATGTACCTTTTTAGTCAGTACAGTAGTTTTTTATGGCCTGTACCGGCCAAAAAAAAGACTTTGTACCGTGGTTCTGTGTCTCTTACTGTTCATTGAGAGTATAGGAAATGGGGCCTGACCACGCTCCCCTTACCAAATTTGCAACAATTTCTGCCCAGATGTTGGAGGGTATAAAACCAAATCCCACTACATCACTGCCCCTTCCCATCCAGCCTATTGCTCCTCTATATATCATTCACTGCCTCTCCCATCACTCAGTCCCCCCTGTCACCTGCTGCCTCTCCAAAGCATTACCCTTTCCCCATCACCCACTGCCTCTCCCCTGCATCCTATCTACATCACCCACTGTCTCCCTCCATCACCGTTTCTTGTTAGCCATTGGCTCTTGGATAAAGCATTCCTTTTGAGGGCACGTCCATTGTTACGAGGCCACATTAACCCCCCCCCCCCCCCCCATATCAGGAGAAGACTGACGCATTGTTAGCGGCAAAATCAAAAATGCAAATGTATTCATGTCTACATAACTAACATTAATTCTGCCTTATTAACCAAAGGCCAATTTATATAGTGTAAATTTAATTCTATAACTTGAAACTGACACATTCAGATTTTTTTCCCTTAGAACCAGAAGTTAATGGGACATCCGAGCACCACTGAAACTTTGCATTCTGATTCCTTTTTAAAGAAAATGAAATCTCTCTTACACCTTAGGAGTCCAGCGAGCGATGATGTATACAACTGAAGAATGAACGAAATCAAATTAAAACAAGTAGCGAGGAAAGATTTTCATTTTCCATTAGATTCTAAAGGAAAAAAGAAATAATGGGGAAAAGTTGGGTGCAAATAAGAATGAAGTAACGCAGTTCAGTAGAAATTAGCATTAGGCACAAAGGAAAACGTAATAAAGTACAATTTGCAGCAGCATTACCCCTATTACACCCATTTACTGCTAACAAGAGATAATTTAGTCTTAGAAGTCTGTGCGCCGTCTTTGTGTGTGAGGTTCCTGAATCCTACTAACAGCATCATCTATGGGTATAGGTGATTCTAAGACACTTATGTACTTCTCCAAGAGCGAGTTGTCTCCCATTGTGGTACCATAAGTAGTCATTACATAAAACATTCTGTGCTTTAATTTGAGACTTGAAAATGTTAATATTTCGGGATTCTCAGTGTATCCTGCAGGCAGATTGTAAGATTAATGGGAAACACTGTGTCAAGCGCAAGTTGAAAAAAAATAGTTGGTCGGTCGGTCATTTTGGCTGCAGAATTAGGCGTTCATGTGGATTGTGTAGCGCAGGCTAAATCTGTTAAAAAAATATTGTGTACCAAAATGGATTTATATGGACAAAACCCAATGTTTGCTGGTATACAAACTAGATTTTAAGGAGAGACATGAATTAACCATTTGAGTGCTGAGTGATTTTTTCAAAATAGGTGTGAAATTGCCAAGCAAACATCTTTGTTCTTAATAATGACCTGTAATGTTACCTTATATAGGAAATATATTTCTTTTTTACACATTTTTTTATTTGAATTTATATAACAAATGTGAGTGGGATTTTAAGCGGATATTTTATTTATTTATTAATTAACGATTTCTTATATAGCGTATACATATTCCGCAGCGCTTTACAGAGAATATTCGATCATTCACATCAGTCCCTGCCCCAGCTTACAATCTATATTCCCTACCACATGTACGCACACACTGACATTCTAGGGTTGATTTTGTTGGGAGCCAATTAGCCTAACAGTATATTTTTGGATTGTGGGAGGAAACCGGAGTACCCGGAGTAAAGCCACGCAAGCACGGGGAGAACATACAAACTCCGCACAGTTAGGGCCATGGTGTAAAAATTTTTGAACATCTCTCACGGAGATGCTGACACTCAAAGGGTTAATGAAGGGTTTGCGGGCAATTATCCAAAGTCATGGGGTGTATTGAAGGGTATGTGCACCCCTGGTAATGTTGGAGCCGATTGGTTGGTAGTTTATCTCTCTCCATTTTATCACTCTCCAAGTCTTTTAGGGGGATATCCAATTATCTGTTTATGCCTTGTTAATTCTGACACATCAAATACAGAGGGGGAATGGTTACATTGTAATTCCCCCCCTATATCCCTTTAGATTGTAAGCTTGCAGCAGGGCCCTCCTACCTCCAAGTCTGTCTGTTGTTACCCAGTTTGTTCTATCACTGTCTACTATTGTAAAGAGCAACGGAATCTGCTGCGCTATATAAGAAACTGTAAATAAATAAATAAATAATTTAGTTTACATGATTACTACATGATTGCATAGTAATAATTGAATCATGCAACATCCTATATAAAAAAAAAAGTCTAACACTGCACCTCAGCTTTATGGGGGAGATTCAAGTGCTTTAGATGCCGGCTGCCACTAGGTGGCACTCGACAAAGCAATTCAAGTGTTTCACCGTTCGAGCGCTGACATTACGGTCATGTTGTTCCGTCACCTTGTAACTGTTACAGGCTGGGTTTGATAAATGGCAGGAGCTGATTGGTTGGTAGTTTATCACTCTATAAGTAGAGGATACAGTATCTGTGGTCACGGGATATAATTATACATCTCTGACCTAGGTGATAGATTAGTACATGCCTTCTAACAGCAAATAAAAGCAGAGCAGCAATGGGTACAGGGCTTCATAAGACACGGGGTCTGGGGGGTGCTCACATTGTTGTCTCCCAGTCCTTCGAGCATAAGAGTTTCTAGTCCTTGTTTCCTAGCACGGCGCCCATCGCATACCAGCAAATGGCATGCGATGCGATGCGATTTATAATTGTACAAGCACCCTGATGGGTGCTTACAATGTTAAATGCACCCCCATTGTCAACGACACCCCCACTTTCAATGCCAACCTGAAGCGTGGCAAGCGCAGCGAGCCCACGAGGGGCGGCGGTACGACCTTTTCATACCCCCACCATCCACGTTGGCGCAGAGTTAATTTTAGATAGTGTGGCGAGTGCAGCAAGCCACTGAGCCTGAAGCGTGGCGAGTGCAGCAAGCCCCGCGAGGGGACGCAGAATACGAGTCCGAAGCGTGGTGAGCGCAGCGAGCCCCACAGGGGACGCGGAATACATGTAAAGTAATCCGTGTCCGCTCGCCGCGCTTCGGGCTCGGTGTCTCGCTGCGCTCGCCACACTATCAAAAGTCAACTCCACGCCGACGTGGATAGTGGGAGTATGAAAAGGTCGGAGGACGCGTACCGCCGCCCCTCGTGTGCTCGCTGCACTCGCCACGCTTCGGGTTGGCATTGATAGTGGGGGTAGCGTTGACAATGGGGGTGCATTTAACATTGTAAGCCCCCATTAGGGTGCTTGTACAATTAAAAATCGCATTGCATTGCATGCATCGCATGCCGCTATATTGCATGTGATGCGATTGCATAAGATGCACTACGTTCAAAATCGGGGCGCCGTGCTAGGAAACAAGTACCGAGTTTCTATAAGGGATACGGTCATTAGGTCTACAACAACTATGTCGAGAAGCATTGGGTCGACACCACTAGGTCGACAATGACATGCAGCAAGGTCGACATGGATCTAGGTCGACATGGATCTATGTCGACATAACATTATGTTGACACAAGCATTATGTCGACATGGGGTTTTTCACTGTTTATTAAGCCGACATGTGCCGACAGGCAGTATTTCATGCCCTACTATCCACTAGGGCATGGTGGAAGAATAAAATAGTGTGCTGAGCGTAGTGAGGCACCGTGCCCGAAGCATAGCGAGGGGATGCGGTGCACTTCAAACTGTGTCCATGTCGACTATGTCGACATTCGGGTAAAAAAACTGTGAAAAACCCCATGTCGACCTTTTGACTGCCGACCTTGCCCATGTCGACCTAATGCTTGTGTCGACCTAATGTCATGTCGATCTAGACCCATGTTGACCTTGATCCATGTCGACCTTAACCTATGGCGACCTTGCTGCATGTCGACATAGTGGTGTCAACCCAATGCTTGTCGACCTATTTGTTGTAGATCCAACGATCCCAACCCTTCTATAATGGGTGCATTGTGTGTTGTGCACGCGGCCCCGAGCCCAAGAGTAGTACGCCCCAGCGATGTACTCCACACGTGTGGTTCCGCTGAGCCACGCCACATGCACAGCGCCAAATTACCCCCCACATACACACAGACACACACACCACCTAGATGCCCACAAAATGGCATTGGACTATCAATCAGTGATAGCCTGGTGCCAACCTGTGTCCTATGCAGCCGGGCCCATACGAGTGATGGGTGCATTTACACCCAGACCTGAATGAGGCCCCTGCTGTGATCCATCCTACATACTGTACATTAAAGGGTACATTTTACTAACCAATCAGATTCTGGGCCAGATGCACTGAGCTTGTAAAGTGATACAATGGAGAGTGATAAACCGCCAGCCAATCCGCTCCTACCTGTCAGGTCATAGGCTGTGTTTGAAAAATGTCAGGCAGGAGCTGATTGGTTGGATGTTTATCACTCTTCATTTTATCACTTTTCCAGGCTTAGTACTGTACATCCATTATCTTGTAGAAGCTGCTAAATAAAAAAACAAGTAGAAACTTATTGGTTGCTATGGGCAACATACTATCTTAAAACTCCAATCTTAGTAAATTTACGCCCCAGGGGGTTACTTATTAACTGCAACTAATGCCCGAAAATTTATATTTTAGGTGATTTAGTCGCAAGTAATCAATGATAAAGAAGCCCTAGGAGATGATTCTGGTTCACTCTCAGTTACCCAAAATCGCCCACTGCCACGATGGTTGGGCATTACGCATCTTTGCAGCTTACCAACTCACCAGAATCAGGCCCCTAATACATTACTGATGTGATAAGCCAGTAGCGCACGCAGGGGGGGTTTCTGAGTACCCAGAAACCCCCCCCCCCCCCCCCAGGAGTCTAGGGGTCCTAATCTGAAAGCTGAGGGTCCCCTCTTTCCATGGGTACAAGAATTTTAAAAATCGGCCCTTGGGAACCGGAGATATCTGACTTCAAAACAGTGGTCCCCATCCAAGCTTGTTAATTGCTCTTCCCAGTCAGATATTTCAGGTTCTGTCTGACTTAGAGTTTTTCTGAGGGTATATTCCAAAAGCTGGGACTCTCCCCCTTTGATGGACACTAGTAGCTTGTCTCTACAGTTCCCAGAACCAGAGATATCAGCCTTCCAGCAGCTGGTTACTGCTCCAGCTCCACACACCTGGTATGTAGTTTTATATACTCGTTGGCAGATTGCTCTGCCTCCTGAACTCTGATCCCCTAGTCCCCAGTACCATTTGGTAGGTGGGATTCTATAGTTTTTAATTCCATTAAAAGCTAAGAAATCTATTTCTGGGAACTGGAGATATCTGCAGTCAAGCAAGCTGTCCTGCCACCAGAAAATTATGAATAATAAGCCCACTCCACTATACACCCCTCCTCTCCATATTAAACATCCTCTACCACCCTGGAAGTTATGGATCAGGGCCCCTTCATATAGCCCAATGCCCCCTTCTCCCACCTCATCTCCCACCATCTGTGCAGTAAAGGGGTAATTAGTGGAAATTACTGATCCAGGCCCTACATGCTGAGCGGTTGATAGAATACCCCCTACCACTCGGGGGACATCAAAGCTTCCCCCACCCCTACCGCTGGAGGATCAGCAGGGGCCCCAATACATTGCTATGCCCAGGGGTCTACACTGCTGTTATGTATGTATATATGTGTGTGTGTATTATTATTGTTATTATTATTATTAATATACATTTGGTCTATCTATAATACTTTAATTGACCCGGCATATACTGGGTCACCTAAGTGTCCATCTCCGTGCTTTGCTCCGCCCCTCTGGAAACCCCCTTCTGAAAATCCTGCGTTTGCCACTGTAAGCGGATCATCGTTCTTTCTCAATGTGATAAGACCAGGCTGGTATATATTCCTAAATTGGGAGAGACTAATACTTTGATGTTTTTTAGGTTCCTGGCGCCAATTAATTTAACTAGGAGCCAGTGACCTCACTGAGGTACGAGGCACAAGAACAAAGAGATGCTGAGAGTTCCTACTTAATTACCAGGCTGCATACTGATACAGAACAGACTATTGGCTGCCTGGGCCTCATACAGGCAACGTGTTCTACTGAACATTAATGTAATGAGACATATGGTATTAGATGGTCTGCTCTGTGCGCCAGCTTGCGCCATCGGTTGGGAGGAATGAGAGGTATATGGCGCTTCTGTCTCTGTCTGCACCATCGCAGCTGATGTGATATTCCCCTCTGGTCAGTGGGCTGATTATAAAACTCCTCACCGCAAACCTCAGAGAAAGGAATTTTGTTTTTGAGCCGACTCCTTGCTGAAGGTTTGCTAACGCCTGTGATTTTCTGCCCTTTCCTCCAAACCGTGGCGCAAAAAGGGAATGTAATCAAAGTTATTTCAGAAAAATGAGAGTATCCCCAGCGTGACCCTCTCAGGGGTGACCTGCAGGCCTCACTTGCACAGAAAAATAGTGCCTGAGCTCAGGCGGAAGAATGTGAAGAATTCTCATTGATTAAGCACAATAACAGTTCTATCCTAGGAGCCATTGCAGGATTCAGAGTTCATGTGCACCTGGAACGATGGTGATGAGGACCGAGAGACCTTTTTATATGCTTACAAAAAGTGGCTTTTTCATACCAATAAATAAGATATACTTGTATTTTGGACCCATTATTTGCCAATCACCAGCGATTGGAGAGGGGTTTTCTCCTCTGTTTTCCCCAACTTCTTGGTCTCCCCTTCACTCTACCTCTCTCTCACTTCAGAGGCATAGTTGTCTGCCCTCCCGCATCCTGCAGGAGGCTCCCGCTTCAGCCCTAAATCTCCTGCTGCCCTGCATTGTACTTGTAATCTCACAGGTTCTTCAGATTCTGGCAGTGGTGTCATTAAGGTGTTTCTTTGCAAGGGAGTGATTTGCTGCAGCTGCGCACGAGTCCCTGCTGATCACTCATTATCCCCCATTGTGGAACCTCTGACAGGAGAGAGAGACAGAAGAACATGATCACACAGGGTCTTTTTTATCTGTGCTGGTGTGCACTCATTCATACTGTGCTGCTGCTTCTAGTAAGTGACTTACTTACCATACAAATGGAGCGATTTTGTTCTCTTTTCTAGTCAGGTCGCTTAGAAAGTAAGCACAGATTGCTCCGTGTGTATGCCTCCAAGCGATGGCGATGCGCAGTCCCGCATGTCGCCATCGCTTGCTAGTTAAGTCAGTGAATGCAGTCAAAATCTAGTCAAATTGCTTAGCATGAGTGATCGCTATCTTCGTCATCCTGAACCACTACCCTGCCTTTTTTTTCCGCTTAGCTACACATCTCAAGTGTGTATTCCCCTTATGGGTAAGAATTTTTGTTATTCATTTTGCTTTCGTTAAACATATTTGTTTATCTAGAATATCTGGTATCCACAATAATTTGGGTAATGCTATAATGGTATGGAAGACAGCACATCCAATCTATATAGGTAGTGCCCACCATAAACACACGTATATGCTTAGGGATGAATTCACACATGGTCAAATTGCATTTGGAATTTATTGCATCACATTAATCATGTATACCAGTGGTGTCAAAATCATGGCCCTCCAGCTATTGTGGAACTACACATCCTAGCATGCCTGCCACAGATTTTACATAATGGATTGCTAAAACTGTGGCAGGGCAAGCTGGGACGTGTAGTTCCACAACAGCTGGAGGGCCATGAGGTTGACACCACTGATGTATACTGTGCTGAGTGTCAGGAAAAGAATTATCACAGTGAATATGGAGTTGTAAACAAGAAACGCCATATTGCAGGCCACAACGTTAGTATCAATACTGTCAAAACTTCCCAAAATGTATTGTTGCTAATGTTATACAGAAATATCGCACAATAAGCATGTAAGCATAGACACGCCCATGAGTGGAGCCAGACACGCCCATAGGTGGAGCTAGACATGCAAATATTTGGAGATAGACACGCCCTTTGGGCAGGTGACACGCCCCCTTAAAGGCACTGTGTCTCCCTGATTCTAGTTTTCGGTGTATTTGCATTGTGCTGAGGTTATTGCGCTGAGACTTTGCACCTGGTTATTGCGCTGAAACTTTGCACTGGCGCGGCTTGACGGGAGCTCGGAATAAACAGACAGTGTGAAAGCTCATGCTGAGCCTGCTGTCAGCACAGCACATGCTGTAGATGTGTGCTGCTACTGGGGGGGGGGGGACAATAACACCCACCCCCCTCAACTTTTCAACCCCCTCTAAACATTTTGGGGGCATGGCCACATTGCAGGAGGTAACCACACCTCCCATGGTTAGGCCACACCTCCAAAATGTTACCGGGGCCCAGCATACCTCTCGGCAGCCCTGCACGTGTATGTGTAATGCCATGACGGAGGAGCATGGAGGCTGCTGGGAAAGTCAGACCAGTTCCAAGCTCCAAACAGCTAATGCTTAGTAAATAAATACCCGGGTGCCGGGTGACCGCCCGACAGTACTCCGACATCAGAATCCCAACTGTTTAAATGCCCGACAGTCGGGATCCCAACTTACAGGGGCTATTCTCCCTTGTGGGGGTCCACAGCCCCCATAGAGGGAGAACAGAACCTGTGGCGAGCGAAGCAAGAGAATAATGGGGGACTGCGGTCTGCATTGGGATTATACCTCATGCTGGAGATATGTGTGATATTTCCTATGTTCGGCTTCTAACACCACAAATAGAATAACCCAAAGTGAGCGAGCGGTGGGCAGACCAGGGACATACTGTATGCTGAACAGCTTGGAGAACAGTCCTGTCTGGAGATACAGTCCGTGGATGCATGAGGCCAGGGAAAACGTCCCACGTGACCATACATGGACCATACACTCTCCCCACCCAGGCTCAAGCTACCACTATATCAGTGTCCCCACTCTCAGTCCCCAAGGCACACTAGCTGTCCAGGTTTTCAGGATATCCATGTTTGATTCCAGATGGTTAAATTAAAAGAACAAATAAACCAGAGGTATTATCACCTGTGCCCGAGTATAGCTGTCCTGCACTGTGAACCGAGGACACCAGCTAGCGTGCCCAGGTTGGGGGTCTCCCAGTGCCAGCATCAGTCCAGGGTGGGCTCATGCCATCAGTGTGGGAGGGCAGAGGATTCCCATAGAGCTGGTCAGGAGGAAATAAAAGGATGTTATTACTCAGGCAGAACAATGAAAGCAGAGTCTGTGTTGTCCCCAACGAGGTGTCGCTGTAGCTTCACAGCCCTCTGCACTGATTCCCTCATAATAACCCGCTCTGCAGATCCGGATGACAGCAATTTACATTCCTCCATAACTGTCAGAGCGCAGGCAGCGGAATTACATAACAGCTAGTGAAAGGCCAGATTGGGCGTCTACACACCGCTTTGTGTTGCCTGATGTGCACGCAACAGGCTCTGCATTGGGTACCTGGGCTGCTCCGCACAGACTGACGCACACGTGAAACTCTGCTGTACATATTGCATTGGCAAAAGTCCCAGGCTCTGCACTGAAGGTACACAAGCTGTATGCTCTGCAGTGTGCAACCGTATAGACGTCGGCCTCTGCAATGTGCGATACTCAGCGGCATAGCCAGAAATTTTGTCCCCCCTGCAAAAAAGTTTCTGGCGCCCCCTCCCATTTATACATTAATTATATATTTTTTTAATACATGCTTGTTGCCAGAGTTTCATGCTCGTTTCCAGGGGTGACATGCTCATTGCCTGGGATTTCATGCTTGCTGGCAACTTGGGCTACATGTTCGTTGCCACAGATTTCTTGTTCGTTGCCAGGGGTTACATGCCTGCAGCCAGGAATTATATGCCCGCAGTCAACTTCCGGATAACGCTATATGCACTCCTCTTCCCTGATTTACCTAACATCTGTCTCCTCCAAGGTAGCAGACATCTTTGGATGGCCACACTGCATGGAATCTCCAGAGACCATGCACCCCTGTTGCACCTGCTCCTCAGAGCCAGCGCCTGCCCTGCATTGGCATTGCTACACCACTGGCGATACTGAGGATGGCTGGTACCTACCTCATAGTGAACACCAAAAGGCATACTCCAAATTTCGATGAACCCCAAAAGCAGGTGTTTTCTAGGATCAAGTTGCAAATATTGGGGCATTTGTATTAAACCTTAAAAAGAGATCAATGTCCAGCCAGTCAGCTCCTAACTGTCACATTATAACCTCGCATTTATCTTTTTTTATGGCTTAATACATCTGCTTCAATGTTTGATAAATAGGCCCCAGAGTCATGGATCCAATTTAGGCGCATGGCAGACAAAATAATTCCTTGTGTGCGCAATGTGGGTGCAATTGTGTCTGCTTATGACTGGCTGTTACCATGGGGACACATTAGTAATAACACAAGGTATGATAACGACGACGTACGTCTGCGTGCTGGGGGAATATAGGCCGAAGCACACATGGGGTTCTCGATGCTCTTTCAGACGACAGTCGCACACCGTGAGAAGGTGAAAATAATAAATAAAATCAGGTAAATTTTAATTTTAATTAAATAAGGCTTTCTGCAGCTAATGGGCCTCCCCAGAGTGTTTTATCTTCAGTTATGTTTGCTTGGAGTAAAGAACAATGTTGTTTAACGAAGTAGAAATGGTGATCAAACATGTAGCTGCCCAGCACAGCAGATGTAGCTCTGTGTACGTCACCGGAGATCCAGCGCTGGGACTGGGAGGAGGTGGTTCTAGTGCTGGGACTGGGAGGAGGTGGTTCTAGTGCTGGGACTGGGAGGAGGTGGTTCTAGTGTTGGGATTGGGAGGAGGTGGTTCTAGTGCTGGGACTGGGAGGAGGTGGTTCTAGTGCTGGGACTGGGAGGAGGTGGTTCTAGTGCTGGGACTGGGAGGAGGTGGTTCTAGTGCTGGGACTGGGAGGAGGTGGTTTTAGTGCTGGGACTGGGAGGAGGTGGTTCTAGTGCTGGGACTGGGAGGAGATGGTTCTAGTGCTGGGACTGGGAGGAGGTTCTAATTCTAGGACTGGGAGGAGGTGGTTCTAGTGCTGGGACTGGGAGGAGATGGTTCTAGTGCTGGGACTGGGAGGAGGTGGTTCTAGTGCTGGGACTGGGAGGAGGTGGTTCTAGTTCTGGGACTGGGAGGAGGTGGTTCTAGTGCTGGGACTGGGAGGAGGTGGTTCTAGTGCTGGGACTGGGAGGAGGTGGTTCTAGTGCTGGGACTGGGAGGAGGTGGTTCTAGTGCTGGGACTGGGAGGAGGTGGTTTTAGTGCTGGGACTGGGAGGAGGTGGTTCTAGTGCTGGGACTGGGAGGAGATGGTTCTAGTGCTGGGACTGGGAGGAGGTTCTAATTCTAGGACTGGGAGGAGGTGGTTCTAGTGCTGGGACTGGGAGGAGATGGTTCTAGTGCTGGGACTGGGAGGAGGTGGTTCTAGTGCTGGGACTGGGAGGAGGTGGTTCTAAGACTGGGAGGAGGTGGTTCTAGTGCGTGGACTGGGAGGAGGTGGTTCTAGTGCTGGGACTGGGAGGAGGTGGTTCTATTGCTGGGACTGGGAGGAGGTGGTTCTAGTGCTGGGACTGGGAGGGGGTGGTTCTAGTTCTGGGACTGGGAGGGGGTGGTTCTAGTTCTGGGACTGGGAGGAGGTGGTTCTAGTGCTGGGACTGGGAGGAGGTGGTTCTGGGACTGGGAGGATGTGGTTCTAGTGCGTGGACTGGGAGGAGGTGGTTCTAGTGCTGGGACTGGGAGGAGGTGGTTCTTGTGCTGGGACTGGGAGGAGGTGGTTCTAGTGCTGGGACTGGGAGGAGGTGGTTCTAGTGCTGGGACTGGGAGGAGGTGGTTCTAGGACTGGGAGGAGGTGGTTCTAGTGCTGGGACTGGGAGGAGGTGGTTCTTGTGCTGGGACTGGGAGGAGGTGGTTCTAGTGCTGGGACTGGGAGGAGGTGGTTCTAGTGCTGGGACTGGGAGGAGGTGGTTCTAGGACTGGGAGGAGGTGGTTCTAGTGCTGGGACTGGGAGGAGGTGGTTCTTGTGCTGGGACTGGGAGGAGGTGGTTCTAGGACTGGGAGGAGGTGGTTCTAGTGCTGGGACTGGGAGGAGGTGGTTCTAGGACTGGGAGGAGGTGGTTCTAGTGCGTGGACTGGGAGGAGGTGGTTCTAGTGCTGGGACTGGGAGGAGGTGGTTATTGTGCTGGGACTGGGAGGAGGTGGTTCTAGTGCTGGGACTGGGAGGAGGTGGTTCTAGTGCTGGGACTGGGAGGAGGTGGTTCTAGGACTGGGAGGAGGTGGTTCTAGTGCTGGGACTGGGAGGAGGTGGTTCTAGTGCTGGGACTGGGAGGAGGTGGTTCTTGTGCTGGGACTGGGAGGAGGTGGTTCTAGTGCTGGGACTGGGAGGAGGTGGTTCTAGTGCTGGGACTGGGAGGAGGTGGTTCTAGTGCTGGGACTGGGAGGAGGTGGTTCTTGTGCTGGGACTGGGAGGAGGTGGTTCTAGTGCTGGGACTGGGAGGAGGTGGTTCTAGTGCTGGGACTGGGAGGAGGTGGTTCTAGTGCTGGGACTGGGAGGAGGTGGTTCTAGTTCTGGGACTGGGAGGAGGTGGTTCTAGTGCTGGGACTGTGTGTGTGTGTGGGGGGGGGATAATGCATGTGGACTATTCTTCTGCCATAACTGTGAAGGTTGCTGCCATTGGACCAACTGGGTCATCACTCTGCTGTAGCCACTGTTATTTAAATGTATAATTGTATGCCCCATAGTAGTGCCCTAGTTCATTTTCTGTGCCATAGTAGTGCCCTGGTGAGTAATATGCCCCATAGTAATGCCCTAGCTTATTTTATGGACCATCGTAGTTTCCTAATTAACATGATGTCACAATGTAGGACTGCCACTACACATTATACCACACAGTATCTTCAATTCACGTTTACACTATACAGTGTCTCCAGTTCACTTATACTGTACACCTGTACTAGCACCACCTAGTGGAGGAAGACGAAGCCAATTATACTGAACACCTGTACTAGCACCACCACCCCCTCCAGTAAGATGGAGCCAGTTATACTGCACACAGTTATACTGTACACCTGTACTAGCACCACCTAGTGGAGGAGGACGAAGCCAGTTATACTGTAACCTGTACCACCACCACCACCCCCTCCAGTAAGATGGAGCCAGTTGTACTGTACACAGTTATACTGTACACCTGTACTAGCACCACCTAGTGGAGGAGGACGAAGCCAGTTATACTGTAACCTGTACCACCACCACCACCCCCTCCAGTAAGATGGAGCCAGTTGTACTGTACACAGTTATACTGTACACCTGTACTATCACCACCTAGTGGAGGAAGACGAAGCCAATTATACTGTACACCTGTACTAGCACCACCTAGTGGAGGAGGACGAAGCCAATTATACTGTATACCTATACCACCACCCCCTCCAGTAAGATGGAGCCAGCTATACTGTACACCTGTACTAGCACCACCTAGTGGAGGAAGATAAAGCCAATTATACAGTACACCTGTACTAGCACCACCTAGTGGAGGAAAAGAAGGCAGTTATACTGTACACCTGTACTAGCACCACCTAGTGGAGGAAGACGAAGCTATTATACTGTATACCTGTACCACTACCACCTCCAGTAAGATGGAGCCAGTTATACTGTACACATGTACTAGCACCACCTAGTGGAGGAAAATAAGGCAGTTATACTGTACACATGTACTAGCACCACCCTGGCTCTGTACTGTACACTATTCACCATAGCTTGGCTCTATACTGGCCACCATCTGTACTGTACCACCAGAGGGCAGCTGTGCATTGTGCAACATCAAAACAAACCTTTATTGGATTAGAGCACATTTATTGCATAGATGTCACAATTTCTCACTTTCACTGAATTCTAATAAATGGTAGAAAAAAAGAATCAAACTCAGCAGATAACAGAACAGAGTAGGATGCTGATGTCAGATCCAGGCCCACAGGCAAAATAGGTCCATCATCATTTTCCTCATCAGGGCTAATCACCTCTAGATGGAAGCAGCTGCTGGATGAAACTGCCTCTGGGCTGTGCATGTGCTTCGTGCCCTGTAGGTCAGGTAATCCTTACAATTGCAATAGCAAGCCAGGTGAATGGGGGATTAAATAGCGGCGTGGTCACACTTATTGCAAGTAATTAGAATACTATAAAAGCTGCATCTGAAAGCCAATGTCGCCACCTGCAAAACAGTTTTAAGCCTGCAAGACAGTGGGAACCTCGCCAGCCGCAAGACAGTGGGAACCCCGCCAGCCGTGAGACAGTGAGAACCCCACCACCTGCGAGACAGTGAGAACCCCACCACCTGCGAGACAGTGAGAACCCCACCACCTGCGAGACAGTAGGAACCCCGCCACCTGCGAGACAGTGGGAACCCTGGCACCTGCGAGACAGTGGGAACCCTGCCACCTGCGAGACAGTGGGAACCCCGCCACCTGCGAGACAGTGGGAACCCCACCACCTGCGAGACAGTAGGAACCCCACCACCTGCGAGACAGTGGGAACCCTGCCACCTGCGAGACAGTGAGAACCCCGCCACCTGCGAGACAGTAGGAACCCCACCACCTGCGAGACAGTGGGAACCCCACCACCTGCGAGACAGTGAGAACCCCACCACCTGCGAGACAGTAGGAACCCCACCACCTGCGAGACAGTGGGAACCCTGCCACCTGCGAGACAGTGGGAACCCTGCCACCTGCGAGACAGTGGGAACCCCGCCACCTGCGAGACAGTGGGAACCCCGCCACCTGCGAGACAGTGGGAACCCTGCCACCTGCGGGACAGTCGGAACCTTGCAGTCTGGGAGAAAGAGGAACCCCTCAATAAAGCAATGTATTGGAAGCATGAGGTTTGGCTTATTGGAAGAGACATGAAGACCCCAGAGTCAGTTTCTACATGACTGAGCAGCCGCAGCAGAGACCCGGAGGATGTGGTTCAGCGTACACTCTGTGCTCCCGACCATACACATGCGCTGTAAGACTCTGTCCTCTGTACTCATACCGCACATGTGCAACTGGAATCACCTCCATCGTCTTGCGCTGTGTGAGGAAACCGTAACACAGGAGCATTAGAACAGTGACGCTTTATAGAAAAGAACAGTTACCAGACTGGGCTGCCATCAGGGGGGGACCGACAGGACTCCCGGGCCCAGACAGAAAGGATCAGAGTCTATCAAGTAGAATTTGTCATAAACAAAGTTCACATTTCCCTTGCAGCAATGCAGAGGTGCAGTCAGTGTTGTGGACTCTGGCCTCACCAGGCACACCGGGGGTACTAGAAGGGGTCAGAGGGCCCTGCCTGTTTTGACAGTCCCGGGCCCCACAATTTCTGATGACAGCCCTGCCTGTAGCACACACCTCCCTACAGTACCCTGACAAAATCTAAAGCGCTCAGCCATGGTCAGGCTTCTGTTTCAGAAATCAGTGTTCCCTAAATGCTGCTGAACTGCCAATAGAACAAGGATCTGGCACCATCTTGTGGTTGTCTGTGGTACTGCACACTGAGAAATCTTTAGCCTGCAGTAATTTCACTCAGAAATAAATGTCAACAAGTTATTTATTTAGACATCATATAAGGCATTGCATAATAATAGGTATATGCATGCAGTGTTGCCCCTGGGTGTACAACTGCTTTAGTATTCGGTTTAATTTCTAAACATAGATATCCGTTTATTAAATGGGTACTTTGGGGGGTATTTAATCTCTTTTTACGACGGTAGGTAAATTTTCCAACAGTTGGAAATATCGGCCAATTCGACTGAAGCTATTTGATCTATGACTATCGAAAACACCTGGATCGGTGAAAACCTTGCCGATTCACGTGTATTATGTCCAAAATGCATATTCGACAATCTAGCATCCATATCCAACATGGCAGATTCAACTTTTTTAAAAAGTTGAGTCTGCATTGGGGAAAGACGGACAAAAACGTGCAAGATTGAATAGGCGTTTGGCATAATTGCTTTATAGAGGTGGATAATATGGCTAGGTTTATCTTGTGTCTAGACCCTTTCAGCTATACAGTGCAAGCGCAATAATGGCCTTGAGCTACTGTTCTGAATTAAGGGGACACAAATATAAAACAAGTGCCACTCTAAATACAGATGCAAAAAGAAGGTGTCAATTTTACCCCATGTGGCGGAACATGTGAGTGGTTGTCCCAGGTGGAGAAATATAATTTGGGCCCCACTCTTCCACTCTAACCCAAGTTGGCACCTTAGTCCTCAGGGGCCCCAGTGCAATGCACCTGCTGCACCGAATCTAGTTCCACCTCTGGGCTGAGACATGCAGCGGGCTCCTGTTAGCATTGTATATTATGGGCACTGCAGGAAATAATACATTTGATGCAAAGTCAAATAAACACTTGTCGGAACGACTCGGAAGGGTCTATCCACTCATATTAGCTTTCTGAACTATCCGCTTCAAAGCAAACATAATAAGTTATAGAAGCACACGGGGGATGCTTAGTGGTAACAATGATGGATGAAAGGCTTTAGCGATGAGAACCATTTAAACTTATCAGTTTCATTTAAGCAGACCCATGCGGGATGCAGGAACTGGCAGGATTCCGGGAGTTAGCCAGTAGATTTAAAGGGACAATAATTTAACATCTTCAGGGATACTTCTTTTTTGAAATTTGAATATATAATTAGTAAAAAATCAGTCATATATATATATATATATATATATATATATATATATATATATATATATATATGAGATTAAGGGGTCCATTTATTAACATTATTCTTACTAAAACAATGTAAAAAAAAAGGTGTTTTCACACTCTTTTTTTAGCATTATTTTAGTATCTCTTGAATGTATTAAATGGCTTTTTGACCAGTTTCCGTGGAAAAACTGCTCCAAACTCTCTATTTGCATTTGGTCAGTAACCAGATCGCATTTCCCATACTTATAATATATATAAATAAATAAAATCACAGTAAACCCACAGAAAAATCATGGTGTAAAAACAAATATTCATAGTCACCTCCCCAGAGTCCGGTGAGAGCTGCGTGTCATCAGTGCTCCCTGCTGCTCTATACATGACCTCCGCTCAGTGGCGTAACTATAATTTTTGCTCCCCCCAGCCAAAATATTTTCTGTCCTTCCATGCGATAATTGAAACATCTGCGCAATGTAATCAATTATAACATGGCGAGTTGGCCCGATGTATTTGAAGCACATCCTCAGATGCTGATGGTGATAAATCGGGTGTGGTATAGGGGTCCGACAGTCGAAGTCCCGACAGTCATTATAGAGGTAAAACCAACCACCTTAAAAAATGTTAAAATAACAGGGGACGAGAAATACGTAACAGGTAGATAATCGGGCGATAACAGGGTGATAACACAACTATGAGCACTGAGGCGAGTCTGACTGAATTCCCAGGGTGATAAGTACTGCACCAAGTTTCTCTTGATAATTACCAGGGCCCTTATTCTAATCGGCACGGTACGGCCCGCGTGCGGCCGTACCGCCGATGTTTTTGGTCTGCACATGCGCAGAGGTCATTCTGCGCATGTGCAGCCCCCTTCGCCGCAGACGTCTTTCGTCCGCCGCAAAGGGGGCGTATAGGGGCGTGAGAGGCATCATGCCCTCATTTCCCTATGTGTACGCCCCGCGTTTCATGGGCGTTCCCATGCAAACGCGGGGCGTATGCATGGTAATGAGGGCATGACGCCCTCATTACCATGACATGGGGGCGGAAAGCTGACGTCGCCGGATGTCAGCTTTCAGCCCCCATACAAGCTACCACACGGACGATTGTCCGTGTGGTCTTAGCTTGCGGGAGCTGCCGCGGCGTGCGGGCCTGCCTTCGATGGTCGTCGACCATCGAAGGCAGGGGGCAGCTCCCACCATGGTGGAGGCGTAGCCTCCACCATTTTTGTGCGGATCGCCAGCCGTCCGTGTATGGACGGCCGTGGCGATCCGTCTGGTGGGCGGCCCTTGGTTTGTGCGGTCGGAGCCCCGTGTGCGGCTCTGACCGCACCAACCAGAATAAGGGCCCAGGTGAGGTAACCGGGGTCACGGAGTATTCGAGGTGAGCGAACTTGGCTCTGTCTGAACGTTAATTCATGTGAACGACTCAGACAGATCGTCGGGCTCGATGAAGAAACTCAATTTGCATTTTGTTCCTAGTCTAAATAATGAAAATTCTGATAACATTGATCCAATCAGCAAATTGCAGACACTTAAACAATTAGCTCTGGGCTAATCTGCAGCGCGGCACAGGGGAGGCCGGGAAGGAGGTGATAGGAGAACACATTTGCTGTACCTGCCTCAGGATGTGACACGACGAGCCACAAGACTTGCTGTGATCTTGGAGCGCGGTGTCAAAGGCGTCCGATGTCCGCGGGGACTCTGAAAGCCTGGCTGGAGGGGGGACCTGTAATAATGCACCACAGGAGATGATCAGATCTGTGCAGAAATGCAACAAAGACAACAAGATGCATCTAATGCGCTTCTGCCTGGGGGGATAAGGTGACCCCCTGAGGGGTTGGGGGAAGCTTCTGATAATCTCACAGCTGAGGCCTGGTACTAATAGGTTAAAATGGTAACTTCCAATAGTGCCACTTAGAGTTGGCCATCTCCCATCATTGGTTCAATATCATTGATTGTCTATTAGCAATGTTAAATCATTTTTTGCCATCGTTGGGGGAGCACCACATGGTTTCCCACCATTGATGATCAAGGAACAACAAATGTATTTCTTTTTTTCATCTAAGGCAGTGGTTCTCAACCTCGGGAACCTCCCACAGTCAGTGGCGGGCTGGGCTGGGGGGCAGAGTGCCATGTGCCCCCCGGGCCACTTTATCAAGTGTGCAGCGGGCTGGGCCGCCTTAAATACCTGGTGGCCCAGTGTCTCTGACTGCCGGGCTATAAAAACATGGCCGCCGGCCTCCTGCACTGAGGACATGTCTGGTGCAGGAGGCCGCAGCGTAACAGAGCGTGCGTGCAGGTTTGTGCGCTGAATTTAGGAGCCGGGTAGCAGTCAGATGGATGGAAGCTGGGGAGAGCAGGAGAAGGTGGCAGCGGCGGCCGGCATAGGTCGGACAGCAGGGAGTGCGGGGCTGCCTGTCACTTGTGCCCACGCCCCCTTATCACTTGACCTGGTGCCGGCGCTGATACAGGAGGAAGAAGAGCTGATGCTCACCGCGTCCTGCAGGAAGAGCTGCCGCTCACCGCGCCAGGAGGTAAGGCAGCAGCGATAGCCCTCGCCTCACCAGTGCGCCTTTGCCGCACTGCACTCTGTCCCCTGGCCACAATCAGCTGGTTCCTGCATGGAATTTATGTTTCACAGGACTCAGGAGTCAGCGCTGTCATCAGAATTTGCAGCAGCCAGTCTGTAGTGAGTATTAAAAAAAAGTTTTAACTTTTTACTGTGTGGGGGAGGGGTTATTCTATATTAATGGAGATTATCTGTCTATGGGGGAGGGTTATTTAGTGCTGGGGGGGGGGGGGAGTTGGGTAGGGGGAGATGAAGAGGAGGGAGGTGCATACTCCTTATACCGAATGCAGCTAACTAAAGTGGCCAATCTTGGAATTGGGTGGCGCATGCGGTCTTCATACCGTGCAGGGCTGAGATGCTGTGGGTTGCACAGCGCTGCCCCATGTACGCCCGCCCCTCAGCCAGCTGAGCCAGCTCACCCACCCTCCAGCCTGCACCCACCCTTCTGCCAGTATGCCTGCACCACATGGACTGACAGGCACCCACTGTTAGTGATATATACTCTGTAAGCATACACACAGTTATAAAGTATAACTGGAACCCCCCTTCGAAAATCCTGTATTTGCCCCTGGGTAGCATGAAGTAGTAGCCTATGCTGATCACACGCTGTGTGGTGTGTGCCTCCCACCTTACTTTCAGCCTGCGTATTCTACCTGCTTCTCACTAGCGAGTGCTGCAACCCGCCTCAGGGTCCGGTGTAATAACGTAGGGGAGCAGATCATCAGGTAATAGCAACCGTACATGGGGAGCAGTCTTTGGTGTCCTGTTAATATACAGGGGGAGCAGCCTTTGGTGTCCTGTTAATATACAGGGGGAGCAGCCTCTGGTGTCCTGTTAATATACAGGGGAGCAGCCTGTGGCGTCCTGTTATTATTATACAGGAAAAGCAGCCTGTGGTGTCTTATTAATAATAATATTATACAAGGGGAGCAGCCTGTGGTGTCTTGGTATTATTATACAGTGGGGAAGCCTGTGATGTCCTGTTGTTGTTGTTATTATTCAAGGGGAGTAGCCTTTGGTGTCATGGTATTATTATACAGGGGGAGCAGCCTGTGGTGTCTTGCTTTTTTTATTATAGAGGAGCAGTCTGTGGTGTCCAGTTATTATTCTTTTTTGTATTTGTTATTGATACATATTTTTTAAGTGAAAAAACTCCATTTAATGATGCGCTGTTATTTATGGGCCAGTGCTCTGGACTTGCCCCCCAGGCTAAAAGTTGCCAGCCAGCCCCTGCCCACAGTTCACATTTTCTAAGCAGGGGGTGGCCATCGGTGGATGGAACCATCAATGGTTCCCTGGCACATGATTTCCCACCATCGATGATACCAATGATAGGTTTTTCCATCCAACGCTGGGCTTGCCATGGTTGCCCCCACTGCACGCTCCATACAGATGGCTGCTGATGGCACTCATCCTGCCCAATCACACCAGCATGACATTGATTGATAGACCTGCAAATGATTTAAAATCAACGACTAGATGCCACTTCATGGCATGCTATAATGGCGGTAACGGTGCCGCTTTTGGATGTCCCCCTTCCTATGGCCATTCCTATCTGTGTGTTTTTTGGGTGAGGCTCCCTACAATTGGTTCAATGCTAATAAAAGTAAACTCTGAGAGATTTCTATTGGCTGTTCTCCATTGAAAGAGTGCTGCTGTTATCCAATCAGAGCCTTTGTCTTCTTCTAGCTATGGTGTCTGATCTACAAGCTTTCATACTCGTCTCGGTGACTGCCCCCGATTAGTAATAAATGACACGAGATGGGGACATTAAAGTAATATAATAAATAATAATTAAACTATAAGACCATTGATCAAAAAGGGGGGGGGGATAATCCAGTTTATAATGCAGAAACCTTGGGCGTTTCACCATGACAGATTTACTATATGATTGTCCGGATCAATACCCCGTTCGGTTTTCACAATGATGGGTAGAACATGGGATTATAGAGTTATTGACAAAGCCCTTAAAGAAATCCGTATTTACGATTGTATATCCCACATGACAATACAGATCTAGCTGAAGTGTTATGGAGCAGAACGCTCGGGCTGTAATGTCGGGGGGGGGGGGGATTGTTTAATATAACCTCTGTTATTGTGAAAGGTTTATCTTCTGCATGGAGGGAATACAAGTAACAGAAGCTCCTGCAGTCTCTATAGAGGAAGTTACATACAAATTAATATTGAGAACTGATCAATCACACATCTGATGGCAAGGTGCACCCCAAAGCTTAGAGAATTAGTCATTGGTAGTCCCCACATATCTACGGGGCCACATTTCTGGGATGAGTCCACTTACCTCCAACCAGTCATCCTTTAAAACCACCTCTCCCGTCACCTTCTGGAGGAGATTCAATGGGAAGTTGGGCTCCAGAGCTGGGGGTTTAGAGAGGAACTCTGACTGTATTGTCTTCCTGTAACAATAGTATGACGTGTTACAGACCCTCAAAGCCCCCAAATTCCAATTCCACTCATTTCTCTCGCAGACCTTCTAGAATGAAGTTCCTCCATATTTTTAGCTAGCTTCTGGCTGAAGGGGAAAGTGTTTATAAGATGGAGGAAACATCACGCAGGGGGGACATTATGAGGAACTGGTGCACATGCAAAAGGTGCTGTAACCTTGGCAACCAACCTGATGCAACTGTCCATTTGCCCAGTACAGTAAGGACGTGTGAACTGCTCTGTGTGGGTGTGACCTGCTCTGTGTGGGTGTGACCTGCTCTGTGTGGGTGTGACCTGTGCTGTGTGGGTGTGACCTACTTTGTGTGGGCGTGACCTGCTCTGTGTGGGTGTGACCAGTGCTGTGTGGGCGTGACCTGCGCTGTGTGGGTGTGACCTGCGCTGTGTGGGTGTGATCATTGCTGTGTGGGCGTAACCTGCTCTGTGTGGGTGTGACCAGTGCTGTGTGGGTCGTGACCAGTGCTGTGTGGGCATGACCTGCTCTGTGTGGGTGTGACCTGTGCTGTGTGGGCGTGACCAGATGTCTCTCCAAATATGTAAAATAGCAGAATTTTGTGAGAAAATTAGAAATAACATTTTATTATTTATGATTTATGGCCGACGTGTAGACAGCTGGTCATCCTTCTGTCATGAACCTATAGTTATATGGAGGTTACGTACAATCTGCTAAATGTTAATATATTCAATTATTTAGGATGTTGAAAGAGCATATTGTGGCTTTAGAACAATATGGTAAAAGGATTTTAAAAAATCCTGATAAAAAAAATCCTATCGGAATCTGCAATGTAAACTCGGTCAGCTGTTCCCAGAGCATGATGGGAGTATCTTGTCTCCATAAGCAACAGAAGACGGGGCTCATTGCGCACGCATCACATCTGCTGTATGTAAATGAGACGCACTCACCAGGTGACGTTCAGCTGCTGGTAATGGAGGAGTTTGCCCTCGCCTTTGCACAAGACACACACTCGCCGGCCCCGGCCTGAACATTTGCTGCACCTGTAACAAAAACATACTTTTGAATAATCTACATTTTTATGTCCTTTTTTATTTTACTTTGACATTACACACAGTCCCCTTCCCTGTCAGTTACATGTGTTATATACAGGGGTGTAGCTACCATAGGTGCAGGGAGTGCAGCTGCTATGGGGCCCAGAGCTGAGAGGGGCCACCTTCCCTGTCAGTTACATGTGTTATATACAGGGGTGTAGCTACCATAGGTGCAGGGGGTGCAGCTGCTATGGGGCCAGAGCTGAGAGGGGCCACCTTCCCTGTCACAGTTACATGTGTTATATACAGGATGTAGCTACCATAGGTGCAGGGAGTGCAGCTGCTATGGGGCCCAGAGCTGAGAGGGGCCACCTTCCCTGTCACAGTTACATGTATTATATACAGCGGTGTAGCTACCATAGGTGCAGGGAGTGCAGCTGCTATGGGGCCCACAGCTGAGAGGGGCCACCTTCCCTGTCACAGTTACATGTGTTATATACAGGGGTGTAGCTACCATAGGTGCAGGGAGTGCAGCTGCTATGGGGCCCAGAGCTGAGAGGGGCCACCTTCCCTGTCACAGTTACATGTGTTATATACAGGGGTGTAACCACCATAGATGCAGGGGGTGCAGCTACTATGGGGCCCAGAGCTGAGAGGGGCCACCTTCCCTGTCACAGTTACATGTGTTATATACGGGGTGTAGCTACCATAGGTGCAGGGGGTGCAGCTGCTATGGGGCCCAGAGTTGAGAGGGGCCACCTTCCCTGTCACAGTTACATGTGTTATATACAGGGTGTAGCTACCATAGGTGCAGGGGGTGCAGCTGCTATGGGGCCCAGAGTTGAGAGGGGCCACCTTCTCTGTCACAGTTACATGTGTTATATACAGGGATGTAGCTGCCATAGGTGCAGGGTGTGCAGCTGCTATGGGGCCCACAGCTGAGAGGGGCCACCTTCCCTGTCACAGTTACATGTGTTATATACAGGGGTGTAGCTACCATAGGTGCAGGGAGTGCAGCTGCTATGGGGCCCAGAGCTGAGACGGGCCACCTTCCCTGTCACAGTTACATGTGTTATATACAGGGTGTAGCTACCATAGGTGCAGGGGGTGCAGCTGCTATGGGGCCCAGAGTTGAGAGGGGCCACCTTCCCTGTCACAGTTACATGTGTTATATACAGGGGTGTAGCTACCATAGGTGCAGGGAGTGCAGCTGCTATGGGGCCCAGAGCTGAGACGGGCCACCTTCCCTGTCACAGTTACATGTGTTATATACAGGGTGTAGCTACCATAGGTGCAGGGGGTGCAGCTGCTATGGGGCCCAGAGTTGAGAGGGGCCACCTTCCCTGTCACAGTTACATGTGTTATATACAGGGGTGTAGCTACCATAGGTGCAGGGAGTGCAGCTGCTATGGGGCCCAGAGCTGAGACGGGCCACCTTCCCTGTCACAGTTACATGTGTTATATACAGGGTGTAGCTACCATAGGTGCAGGGGGTGCAGCTGCTATGGGGCCCAGAGTTGAGAGGGGCCACCTTCCCTGTCACAGGTACATGTGTTATATACAGGGGTGTAGCTACCATAGGTGCAGGGAGTGTAGCTGCTATGGGCCCAGAGCTGAGAGGGGCCACCTTCCCTGTCACAGTTACATGTGTTATATACAGGATGTAGCTACCATAGGTGCAGAGGGTGCAGCTGCTATGGGGCTCAGAGCTGAGAGGGGCCACCTTCCCTGTCACAGTTACATGTGTTATATACAGGGTGTAGCTACCATAGGTGCAGGGGGTGCAGCTGCTATGGGGCCCAGAGTTGAGAGGGGCCACCTTCCCTGTCACAGTTACATGTGTTATATACAGGGTGTAGCTACCATAGGTGCAGGGGGTGCAGCTGCTATGGGGCCCAGAGTTGAGAGGGGCCGCCTTCCCTGTCACAGGTACATGTGTTATATACAGGGTTGTAGCTACCATAGGTGCAGGGAGTACAGCTGCTATGGGGCCCAGAGCTGAGAGGGGCCGCCTTCCCTGTCACAGTTACATGTGTTATATACAGGGTGTAGCTACCATAGGTGCAGGGGGTACAGCTGCTATGGGGCCCAGAGCTGAGAGGGGCCGCCTTCCCTGTCACAGTTACATGTGTTATATACAGGGGTGTAACTACCATAGGTGCAGGGAGTGCAGCTGCTATGGGCCAGAGCTGAGAGGAGCCACCTTCCCTGTCACAGTTACATGTGTTATATACAGGGTGTAGCTACCATAGGTGCAGGGGGTGCAGCTGCTATGGGGCCAGAGCTGAGAGGGGCCACCTTCCCTGTCACAGTTGACCCCTCCCACTCCTCCCAGTGAGTGATGTCATCACACCTACTGAGCGAGCCAGGGACTGGAAAACCCGGGTAGAATTATTATATACTGTAGATAGATATGATCTGTATACTACGGCTATAAAGGCAACACATAGGCACAGGTGTCGCTCGAGAAGAGGTGGTGAGTGGTAGGTGCTCATTATATGGGTCACCCACCTTCTCCGGCCTCTCCCGGAACACGCATGGCACCTCTTGTTTCTGGGTCTCTGGCGGCTGGAGCAGCGACATCTGAACTGTGGGCACAGAGAGAGTTGCAGAAGACAGAGACAAGGAGTCGGGGGGGGGGGACGAGGGGCGGGGCATACATCTACTTACCTGACCCGAGCCCCCACATCCAGTACACTTACATCGCTTCCGGCCCTGACACTTGGGACACACCTGCGGGGATATAGGACAAGGCCTCATACATATCACACCTAATGTTTCCCCCACAGACACCGGCCCCGCTGTATAACGAGGTTTCCCGCTCACCTTCATCGCTGCGGAATGAGGAAGAGGAAATCTCTTTGAACCTTCATGAAACATTTTTGGAGTTTGGACAACCACGTCCCATATCGGTGGAGGGTTCCCTCTGTCTGGCCCGTCGATTCTCTGGCCTACAGATACCAAGAGTCAGAAGAGAGTCGTGTTACACGTTCTCCATATTTCCCAACGGCGTTTTACAAATTCTTCAAACACTTAACAAGCGTTCCCCAATGTGTACATTTACCGGAGACTAGATGTGGAAAAGGTCATTTAGCCCCCTTGGATACAGACATCCGGACCAGCAATCCGCTCAGTCACGCACTAAGATGTTGTACGACCGATACTCACCTGTATACGGTTTGCAGGTTTTCTCAGTATGTCGGGATTCAGTGAAACTCTCCAGCCGGTACTACAAATACAGACAGAGCACAATACACTGGGTCACAGGTGCTATTATCCATGGCAAAGTGGCAGTTATTGGTAAATGTGCCGCCATTTAACAGGATGCTACTACAACACGCGCGTCTGATGCATTTACAGCGCTATAGTCCTTTATTCATCTCACAATAGCATTGTAAACACGTGAATTCAAGTATTGTAAAGAATGTACATATTAGCTTTGACATATTATTACTACACTTCATTATAAGGCGCCACAAGGTGTTCGCAGCACCGTACATATCTGTAAATGTTGTGCAGGTTATCGGAAAGTCTCCCATCTGGTCCCAGTCCCCGGCACGGGTCTCTATGGGAATTCTGGGATAGTTACCAGCTCCGTACCTTCCTGTAACGTCACTTACCCTATACAGGGGCTGCTGCGTCATCGCCTTGATACCCAGCTCCTCCTCCGCAGATCTCTTCCAGCAACATCTAGAGGACACGTGGCGCTGTAGCGCGTCCCTGGCCATGTTCTCCGTGATCATCGAATTGCTTGAAGCAGACAGAGGTGAAAGGTTAATATTACTGATCAGTGTCAGGGTGTCTCATTGTCCAATCACAGGCTGTAACAGGACCGCTAGAAGTGGATTGGTTCCTACACTATTATGCCCAGCGGGAGCAGTGTGCTGAGCGATCTAAGAGATCACTCAGGGCACAACGCTGCACCAACAATGTGTGCTGAGCGATCTGTCACAGCCAGTGGTGCCGAGGGAGATGACAGGCTGCCGCTCAGTGGCGTGACTATTATATATGCCCCCCCCCCCCTGCCGCAATTTTTGGCAGCAAACCCCCCCCCCCAACTCCCTTAACCCCCCTCCGTATCATGCCGGTACCTGATGCCACATCTGTCTCCGGTCCCGTCTCCTGCTGCTAATGAAAAGTAACACTCAGAAAATGGCTGCCCCCATTCAGCAGACCGTTTTTAAGCATGCTCCTCTAGCATCCTCAAAAACTGTCTGCACAATGGGGGCAGCCATTTTCTGAGTGTCACATTTTTTTGTTAGCAGCAGGAGCCGGGAGAGCCGTGACTGCAGAGACAGATGCGCCGGCGGCAGGGGCAGATGGCAGCGGTAACAATAGCCCCGCAGACCCCCCCAGTGCCCAGACTTTCTCAGAGGCTCCACGCCACCACGGGGGCTGCAGGGCTATAGTTACGCCACTGCTGCCGCTGCAGCACAGCCTCTCTCCCCATCTCAGCACATACTGCTCAGTGTCGTGTGCTGAGCTGGGGAGAGAGGCAGCTGCAGCGGCAGCCTGTCTCCTCCCTCCCTCTTGTTCATTTTTATTTTTCCAAGGAGGTGTGGACACACCCAGTCCCAAAGGCCAACCCCCTCCATTTTACTGGGGCCCGGCCGACCTGTCAGCACCCCTGGTCATGGCCAGTGTTATCAATTGAGAGAACACTGGCGATGACCAGATATACAGTATACGGCATGCAGTATAAATCTAGTAGGGCGACAGCGACGCGCGGGACCGCGCATCTCCATCGCCGGGGGCAATATACACGGAGCGATCCATGCTCATCTTCTAAGTGATCTAGCCTAGAAATGTGGCTGTAATAGCCCTGTGTGTATGTCCCATAAGGTGATAAAGTTGAGAGAGATAAATTACCAAACTAGTCAGCACCTGTCATTTATCAACCACAGCCTATAACGTGGCACTAAGGAGCTGACTGACTGGTACTGTCTCTCTCTTCCTGGCTTAGTGCATCTCCTTCCAATCTTGGTACACCTCCCCCTATGCGTCTCACCTGTAAGACCGATGGCTGCCGTCCTCTGATCCACACGGCGCAGGATAATCGTCGCTCCGTCCTGTCCAGCCGTCCCAACAAAAGAACTTCTATTATTCAGTAGCCAAAAGTCTCAGGTCTGGATTATTGTGTACACAGCAAGTAGGTCGACAACACTAGGTGGACATGGGTTAGGTCGACAGGGTCATTAGGTCGATACAAGGGCGACATGGGTTTTTTCATGGTTTTTGTCCCGAATGCCGGCACAGTCGACATGGATACTGAAACGTAGCACCGTGTCCCCTCACCATTCTTCGGGCTCGCACCGTGCCCTAGTGGATTGAAGGGCAATGAATACCACCTGTCGGCACATGTCGGTTCCAAAACAACAGCTTGAAAAACCTCATGTCGACCTTTTGACTGTCAAACTTCCCCATGTTGACCTAATGCTTGTCGACCTAGTGACCGTATCCCTTAGGACATGGATGGGGAACCTTTGGCCCTCCAGCTGTTGTTGAACTACACATCCCAACATGCCCTGCAACAGTTCTAGGATTGCCAAATAGAAAAACTGTAGCAAGGCATGCTGGGATGTGTAGTTCAACAGCTGGAGGGCGGAAGGTTCCCCGTCCCTGCCTTAGGATTATAGAACAGATGTAAAAACCTTGAATAAAACAACAGCAGCAGCAGCTGTGAGGAGGTATCTGATACAATTGGATGACATTGATATAAGGGCAGGGAGACCAGAGAACAGGAACACATGCTGGGACTTGTAGTTCCACACCAGCAGGAAAAAATCACTTTTGAGTCTGTTGGCCAACACTTCACAGTGCTATACTGTGGGGGTTATTCAGACCTGATCGCAAAGCACATTTAGCAAAACCATGCTGCACTGCAGGTGGGGCAGATGTAACAGGTGCAGAGAGAGTTAGATTTGGGTGAGTTATTTTGTTTCTGTGCAGGGTAAATACTGGCTGCTTTATTTTTTACACTGCAATTTCGATTTCAGTTACAACACACCCCAACCAAATCGAACTCTCTCTGCACCTGTTACATCTGCCCCACCTGCAATGCAGTAACATTTTATTTATTTGTGAAAATATATGCCCTGCGATCAGGTGTGAATAATCCCCTGAATCAGGAACTCAAACGTCTATGTATTTTTCGATGATGGTCGACACAGCATATTGTCAACATATTGTTTTTTTGGTACTTGTTTCCTAGAACGGCCACACCGATGTTGATCGGGTCGGTCGCATCGATCGCATGCGATGCGACTGACGCGATGGTCCCGATTTTTACATTGATTGGGCGGCGGTACGCGTCCTCCGACATTTTCATACCCCTACTATCCACGTCGGCGTGGAGTTGAGAATATAAAGTGTGGCGAGCCCAGCGAGGGGACGCGTATAACTTCACAGGTATACGCGTGCGCTCGGCACACTTTATATTCTCAACTTCACGCCGACGTGGATAGTAGAGGTATGAAAAGGTCGGAGGACGTGTACCGCCGCCGCTCGCCACACTTTGGGTTGGCGTCAATCGTGGGGTGCCGTTCACAATGGGGGGGGGGGGGCCATATACAATGAGAAATGGGCCATATTGGCCCATTTCCCATTTTTTTCCCGATTACAATGGTAAAAATATTTTAACGTTGAACCCTATGGCAAAATCGGGTGCATCGGGTCGGTCGCGTGCCATGTTAATGCACCCGACCGACGCGATGGACCCGATTTTTCCTTTGCCTGCAAAATGAACCTGATTTCAAAGGAAATCGGGTCCATCGGGGGTAATCGTGTACCTTAAGTTAAGGTACACGATTACCCCCGATTGTGGCCGTTCTAGGAAACAAGTACCGTTTTTTTCATTGTTATAATTTTTTTACCATCCAAGTGGACTATGATGGGGAACGGTAACCTGTGCGCACTAACAAAATTCAGGTCGTCCGTTTTATGTGTTGACCATTTCTGTGACGATCTAATAAAAACATTCCCTTATTCACGACTGCTCGTCTGATTCGCTACAATATGCATTTCCTGAGCTTATCCTATGAAGAAAAATATACCAAGGTTCCGAGGAATTGGGGTGTACGCCCAGTCCCAACATTAAATGTTCTACATTACCCGACAAACCCCAATATAAAGTAAGTTTTCCTCCTAGATTATAAATGAGCAGTCGGTCTGGTGTGGGAGCTCTTCCTCCAGCACCCCCTAGCTGAGCACCTACACAATCACAGAGGGGTATGGGTAAAAACCAGACAGGACCCCAGAATGCCGGACCGGACAGACTCCATTTATCAATATCTGTCATTCTGGAGCTTGTAGTGTCTGATCGGCGGGGTGCATTGCCGGGGGTGTCCTGTCAGGTGGGGCTCCTCTGACACCACCTCCCACCAGAGAGAGAAGAAGGGGGGAGAATAGAGCCTCCATCTATGGTCTGGGGGTGTAATAAAAACTTGACGGTCCGGACCACATGGGGAGGCTGTAATCTCCCCTTCCCTATGTCCCTGGTGAAAGCCATCACAGGCATCCCCCGGACACACACACACTACAAGCTCTGGAATGCAGAGTTTGATGTCCAGTCCGGCATTCCAGGGTCCAGTTTTTACATAGTCCCATCACAGAGGCACCTATGCAGAATGCTGGGGGCGCACACAAGTTACAGTAGGATTAGATTGGGCACAGATCTACCTGGCTCCATCCCTGTGGTCCCAAGGTCACTTTCAGGAGATCAGAGATGCAGAAGCGGTTCCCAGGGCTGCTCCATGACTAGAAGAAGTTCCACCATCAGAGTAAATGCTCAGAGACATTGTACTGGGGCAGGTGACCACTCTGACAGGTAGCTGGCAGTATATGGAGAGTACAGTACAGAATCACTGCTTACACTGTGACAATGCCCAGGGGGGAGAACAGAGCAATAAACATGGGCTGGCACTTCTAGGTGGCACCTTCCAGATGATGGAGGAGATTAGAGAGGATCCCTTGGGACAGACAGACAATGGGCTCCTGACTCAGCGGACGTTACTGTAGAGTATGATAAGGAGCCCAGAGAATCGCCCCATAAGAGCTGCTCATGGGGGTGGATTGTTTCCATGTACTTCTATAAATAGACGGTCTCCGTACTAACCCATTGTTCGGCAAAGGTGCTTTCACTGACTGTAAACAGAAGGCCACATCAGGAGTGCCACTTGCTCCCCTGAGATATAGTATTAAAAAATACACACACACACATATACATACATATACACACACACACACACACATAATGGATGAATACAACTCAAACGGAATAGTTGTAGCAAATCTAGCAGCACCCCCACACGCGCAGGTTGTGAATTTCCCATTAGGCAGGTGCCTAGTGGCAGCAGTTGGATGCTTGCGTCGGGATGCGGTCATCTATTAGAACGAACTTAGGTCTACAGTCATTAGGTCTACCCCACTAGGTCGACTGGCAGGAAGGTCGACCTGACTTAAGGTCGACATGGGCCAAGGTCGACATGACTTAAGGTCAAATTTGCATAAAGGTCGACATGAGGAAGGTCGACTGGTCATAAGGTCGACATGGGTTTTTCACTGTTTTTTGAGCCGACATGTGCCGACAGGCCGTATTTCATGCCCTACCATCCACTAGGGCGTGGTGGGAGAATAAAATAGTGTGCCTGAAGCATAGCAAGCGAAGCGAGCGATGCGAGGGTCCGATTCTCATTGCCAACTGTGTCCATGTCGACTGTGTCGACATTCGGATAAAAAAGTGAAAAACCCATGTCGACCTTATGACCAGTCGACCTTCCTCATGTCGACCTTTATGCAAATTCGACCTTAAGTCATGTCGACCTTGGCCCATGTCGACCTTAAGTCAGGTCAACCTTCCTGCCAGTCGACCTAGTGGGGTAGACCTAATGACTGTAGACCTAAATGCAGTCTGACGAATGATCCCATTCCCTTGCGTCGGTATAGTCAGCCCGGAATGTACCAGTAACTGATAAATAGTCTCACTGTGGGCCGGATTCTCTAAGCTTCAAAAGCGATAAAATGGAGAGTGATAAACAGCCAGCCAATCAGCTCCTACCTGCCATGTCACAGTTTGAAGAATGTCAGACAGGAGCTGATTGATAAAATGGAGAGTGATAAACAGCCAGACACTTTTAAAAGCTTAGAGAATCTGGCCCTTAATCACATGCCAGCTTGTATGGAGTGTAAGTGGGTCGTATGTGCGCACACTGCTGCTGTGAGCCGTCCTACTTAATGTACAGAATGAAAATGAAAAAGTTAAGCCCCGTACACAAGATGACCAGGAACACTGACAATATATTGGACTACTGGGGATCCGAACTAATCATAGACTGGACTCATGATAGACAGACATTTGGTCGACAGTCAAAAAGGTCGACATGGTTTAAAGGTCCACAGGTCAACATGAAAAAGGTCAACATGCACTTTTTACAAAATTTTCAGCCGACATGTGCCGACAGTATTTCATGCCCTACCATCCACTAGGGCTTGGAAGGAAAATAAAATAGTGTGCCGAGTCCAGCGAGGCACTGCGCCCGAAGCATGGCGAGCGCAGCGAGGGGACGTGGTGCACTTGGACAGTGTCCATGTCGACAGATACCGTAAAAACATAAAAAAACTCATGTCGGCCTTTTACCTGTCGACCATCAGTGGTCGACCATATGTCTATCATGAGTCAGTCTATGTTTTATACCATAACCGGCTACTGTACATCAGCTGCGCCACCTGGTCAACACAACAATATCTGTCACTGAAATCAGTGACTTCACCCGCGGCCGCTGGACGGGGGGGGGGGGGTCATTAACAATCAGCGATATCTTCAACTAGTGTGTATGGGACTTCAGTGACTTTCTTATTCTATTTAATTGGCTACCAAATGAGGGTTTATAATCACTTAAATAAAATAATATATTTAGGCAGGGGAAAAGAAGGGGGTCAGATGTGGATCAGGTCAGCCACTATTGGAGGACTGTCAATATGTCGACACAATGGATGCCAGCGCTTCATGTGACATTGGTGCTGCATGTGCTATAATTAATTATACTTCTAACCTTATGCAAAACAAAAAAGTGTCTTTCTATTACAGGATGTAAGAGAAGTGCAATACCGCCATCTTGTGGCATATTTCCATATTACACTATAGTGATTTCAAAGAACAATTGGTTTTTCTGCTTCATGTTGTATGTTTTTGGCCAAGATGATACACGTGGAGATGAAAGAATTTCACAGATGGAAATATAAATACTTTAATAAATAATTTGAGTCAATTCGAATACCACAGGGCATATACAGCATAAAATATACATAGCAAAACATGATGATAAACACTAGAAATAAGTTGTGAAAAAATATAAATTTAGTAAGTGAGATGCCCTCTGCCCCCAACATCTATCCTTCACCGGTCAGTTCTACATGAATCTACCCCACCTCACCACACATTGATATGCAGGAACCCCACAGGTCCCCATCCAGTCACATGACCCCACAGCAGCACTTTCGGGGATAATTCTGTACATAGACCTTGTTCTCTCTCCCATACACAAAGTAACTTAATTGCTTTTCCTTCCAGCTACAATGCACCCTTGTTAAAGGCAGCAGCTCAACGCTCTGTCTCTGAAAAGGAAAAAAGCAGTTTGTTAGATTAGTATGTGATGGATACAATACTAATATATAGCAGCATGATTGGACTTGTAGTTCAGCAGCGGCTGGAGATCCATATGCTGCCTAAGAATCTAGTGTTCATTCTAGCGTCTGCTATCTTTGAAAACCCATGCAGTTCCTGTTCACTGCCTGGGGTGTCGCTGTCTGCTGTAGTTCTTCTTGCACATTGTGGTCTGTATATCAGCACTGATATGCAAACCAGAACTGTGCTAGAAACACCACAGCAGACAGCGACAGCCCAGGCAGGGAACAGGAACTGCATGGGTTTTCAAAGATGGCGGGCGCTAGAATGAACACTAGAATCAGGTGACGAATAAAAATTGCAGCAGAGATTTTTGCTTTGAAATTTTTTATTGAAAATAAATTGTTCGTGGCAAAGATTTTCCTGATATATCATCAAGACGCTGAAAATGATCCTTCGTACACACTATACAATAAGTCTGTCGAATCTCCCGACTTAAACCGTCCCGATTTGCCAGTAGTCTGGCCATGCTTAACTGTGCAGGTTTTGGGGTTATTCAGGTTTCAGCACAGATAGTTAAATCAAAATAACCGAGGTACTAAGTCACCTGTGCTGAAACATGGATATCCCTAAAACCTGGGCTGTTAGTGTGCCTTGAGGAGTGGGGCGGGGAATTCCTGTTCTATCGGCATACTAGAAAATCCTGTTTCCTGCCTGAAACAGCTTCTTCATTTGCATGGAGATAAATAGTTCCAGGAAAGAAGAACGGAGAATTAAACCTTCAGACGCGACACATGAAGCAAATTCTTTCAACAACTAATTCAGGGGACTCTTATGAGCGGAGAGAATGGGATCCGGATGAATAGGTCAACAATCATTACGGCAATACCAAAAAGGTCAACATTGACAAAAAGACACCAAAAAAAGGACCTAAAAAAACCACTTCATGTCAACCTTTTACTTGTGTCGAACTTGTGCATTTATACTTTATTCCTAATCGACCTATTGGCTACCTAGGCATTGCCTGTGAGCCAATCCACACCGGGATTGGACCCATGCAGATTATCCAATTAGGATCACCGGATAAGAAGCACATGTTCCGGCATTCTGTTTTGCCTAAGTCCAGCAAAAGACAACTCCTGATGAAGCACGGCATGTGCCAGCTGATCAGGGCTATTTCGATAACCCCGGCGTGCCAATTACACGCGATGAGCGATCACAGGTAATCCGATTCCACCCTACATTTTATCTCCCAGTAAATAGTACACAAGAGAAACTCTTCCATACCTGTCTCAGAACGCGGCACGATGTAGAAAACTGGGTCTGGTGTTGTTCCAGTGCATTATGGGAGACTTGAATAAGAGTCCGGTCAGGAAAGTTTGTCAGAGGAGACACCTGGATGTGAGATGAACAAATCGGCACTTAAAAAAGATGAGTTATCGTAAAAAAGATGAAAGATTTCAGACGGATCCTTCTCACTCTCCAAGATGGCGTCAGTTTTGCAGTCAAACTGGATATGGAGCTGCCACATCGGGCCCCTAATAAATGGGCCCGGTAATAGAGGCAAAAGTGGGGATAATGTGAATGAAGAGTGTGGTATGCTGTTCCGACAGTCAGGATCCCGACTGGCCGGACTCAGACAGCTTGACAAGCGCAACAAAGCCCCTTGCGGGCACGGTGGCTCGCCACCTATTCTATTCTCCCTCTATAGGGGTCGTGGACTACCACGAGGGAGAATAGCCGACGGCCGTCGGGAACCCAGCCGTCTGTGTTTTAACAGTCGGGATCCCGACTGTTGGGACCCCGTCCGGCACTCGTGAATGAAGTGCTGGCCTGTAATAAGTTTGAGATCCATTGAAATAAAGCAAGACCATCTGAACTGAACTCATTGGCAAAGATTGAAGAGAGATAAAGTAGCAGTGCCTAATTACAGTTAGGCACTGGTCAGTTGGTGGTTTGTACTGTACCTCTCCAAGCTTCGATACATCTCCCCCTATGTCCACAGAAAGTGGTTAAATCGGGAAAGTTTGATATAAAAAACAATAATTCTGCAGACACGATAAAACGGATATTATAGCAATATAACAGGGATCGGCCGCTAAGTCTCCTCACCGACAGCTGTTCTTCTGTGAAGATTTTCTCGCCTTTCACTTTCTTGAAGAGGTCGTTGGAAAATTCAGCGTTACAGTCAGAGACGAACTCAAATATATTATTCTTCCTGCAAACAGTATAGAAGATTTTATACCACGAATGCGAATTAGACCATCACCAATTACTTTTCATATTGCCGGGGGGGTGGGGTGGTATACAGACTTTTATCCCTGTAGATTGTAAGCTTGCGAGCAGGGCCCTCCTACCTTGTGACTGTCTATAAATACCCAGTTTGTTGTATCACTGTCTCCTTTGGAATATGCTGCGCTATATAAGAAACTGTTAATAAATAAATAATAAAAATCCTTTGCTAAAGCTGCTTGTGGGGATACAGTAAAACGCTGTCAGGCACCCCAGCACCTTGCACCTCACCTGCTCCCAGAATTCAGTCTATGAACCAGCCCCGGACTCAGAATCCCATCTGGCTGTTGTGTCGACAAGTGGGTGTATCGGCGAAAACAGCCACGGATTGTCGAAAAATGGGCGTGAATTCGACAATGCGCTTCCGGTTCCGACAAAACAGATGAGACTTGCCTTAAAGTCTGATCTGTTTTGTCGTAATCCGCCTTCACGGCTGTCGGAGATGCCAGCATTGAATAGGCGGTCAGCTATTTCTGCAGGTGGACACAGCGGCCGAGATTGAATACCCACTAAGTCTTTTTCTCAGAGTCCATCTGGGGGACACTTCTTGACCATGGAGATTAGTGAGGTTTGAGGAGCCAGCGCTTAATTGGTTAAAGATTCAGGATATAGAACCTCCACCGCTTCCTCAGTTGAACAATATCTAACCGGTACATCAAGGGGTAATCCCATTGCGGGTTAAGGGAGTAGCTGAAACACTGACGACGTCACCACATCTTGCACCCCTCACTCTTACCCTGAAGTCGTACATTTTTGCCCGCAGTCCTACGGAACTGAAGTTTGGTGTAACTTCCAGCTGTCATTCGCTGCTGCCGTAAAGCGTGGACTAATTTGTACACGGGAGAACTTTGCCCAGATCCATCCTCGGAACGGGATCATTGGGTAGACAGCAGGATGGTCAACACCATTAGGTCGACATGCGCAGGAAGGTGGACATGGGTCATTAGTTTGACACAAGCATTAGGTGGACAGTCAAAAGGTCGACATGGGGGTTTTTCTCATTTTTTTTTTCCTGAATTTCTACACAGTCGACATGGACACTAAAACTAAGCCCCGTGTGCGCCCACCATGCTTTGCACACGGTGCCTCACTACGCTCGGCACACGCTTCTCCCACCACACCCTAATGCAGTGGTTCCCAACCCTGGTCCTCAAGTACCCCCAACAGTACATGTTTTCCAGGTCACACAGCAGGTGCACTCATTCAGACACATTTAAAAAGAGCCACAAGTGGAGCTAATTATCTCACCTGTGATTCTGTGTGGAGAAACATGCACTGTTGGGGGTACTTGAGGACCAGGGTTGGGAACCACTGCCCTAGTGGATGGTAGGGCATCAAATACCACCTGTCGGCTCATGTCGGCTCAAAAAAAAAGGTGAAAAACCCCATGTCGACATTCCCCATGTCAACCTAATGCTTGTTTCGACCTAACCCATATCGACCTTAATTCATGGGGACCTAATGGTGTCAACCGTATCCCCTTCGGAACACTTGGCGACTCACCGCATACTCACCATGTAATCATCAGCTCTGTGTGGGTCACGACCTGCCCCTTCCCTGCGCAGGGTGCGCACTTCTGGATGCGGCTGGGGTCGCACATTCTGCAGCTGGGGGGGGGCACAGGATGTACAGTTATAAAATGGGTATTTAACAAGTCATTAGTATGGTGTATATACGTGGTCTCCCATCGGTCACCTTTCTGTGCCGCTGCCAAAGCAGGCGTGGCACATCTCCCTTTGCATGTGTCTTCCCGTCCCGTTACACCACAGACACTGCACCTGCCGACGGAAACGGGAGAGGAGAGTTTAAGAATGACACAGAGAAAAGAGACCTTGTTACCCTTCATTGGGGCAGATGTATTAATCCTGGAGAAGGGATAAAGTGCAAGGTGATAACGCACAAGCCAATCAGCTCATAACAGTCATTGTCAGGTGCACTTTATTAGACTTACTACAACTGCCCCATTATTACTAATTAAACATGTCATTTATTACTTAATCTATATGTAAGCCCCAGAACTGTCAGTGCCAGCGCACATAGAGTTAATCCGGCGGCAGCCCGTGATGGACAGGTCAGGGAGCGTACCTGATTGGAGGAGAGAGACTAGGAGGGAGCCGGAAGGAAGGAAGTAGTAAGAGGCTGGACGCACGTGTGCAGGAGCAGCGTGGCGGAGCGTGTGAGGCGAGAACCGGCAGCGCGAGCAGCAGGACAGCTGCGAGCCGGGGAGAGACTTAACGGAGGGACGGGTGAGTGACCCCCGCCGACCTCCAACACCCACGCCGGGCCAAGTGACGCGGCGCTTGGAAGCGCGCGACCCCCGCCGCCTACAGAGGCACGTGGAGAGCAGCGTGGAGGTGCCCAACCCACGCTGGTGCCTGTGATCCACGAGGGGACAGAAACAGCACAGCGGAGTGTGCTGCCCAGCATCCGAAAGGCCGCAGAGAAGATGGTGACCCCCACTACCACAGCCAGCGTGACACAGAGAGCAAGACGGGTTATACCCCGCCATTCACATTTTCCGCCATCTTGCCCGTCTCTGAAAGTAAGTCAGCCCTCGGGGCACCCAGTCACAGTATCCCTGCTATAGCTTCTCCCAAGGGCACTGTTTGTCAGTCACTTGCCCGCTTTGTAAGGCACATAGACTGTCTCCCCATTGAGACGCCTGTCCCAGAGGCCCATCCTGGTGACAAAGCATAAGGTCAGAACCCCAAGCCCTTTGTGACCTGAACACTGCTAGGAATAGAAAAGGCAGTAACAGCCTGGCCACCAAGGCCCCTCTCCCATTCCCCTTGCCGGTAAGGAAACAGGGTAACTATAAGGGCCCAAAGGCCTCCTTACCAACACCTGAGACTGAGCTAATCCTTCCAGGACTCCAGTGGGAGTCACCCACGCCCTAGTAAAGCGACCCCACTTACAGCAAACCAAGAGCCCTTCTTCTATTGTTTTCCCCTGGCCCATCTTCAGATAGGATCACCGTTTGGGCCCCACCGAAATCCCTGTGCACGGGTCAGGTTACTAGGACCTGCAGTCCGGGATTTTAGTTAATGGTCATGGTTACCGGTAACCTTAGGTTATGTGCATGCCAAGAGTCTATGGTGAATAGATGTCAGAAGCACTGATTGATTTCATGAGTAATGAGTATTATGGTAAAACGTTTCCTTCTATGCATTATCTAATAGTATGGTAAAACATTTCCTTCATGTTGTCTACACTATTGCACTTTGTTCACTTGTTGTTTTAATACTGTTAAATTATTCAATGAAAGAGGTTGAAGTCCTCAGGGACAGATTCTGAAATAAAAGGTCAACCTAACACAGTAGTCAGGGGCAAACGCAGGATTTTCAGAAGGGGGTTTCCAAAGGGGCAGAGCAAAGCACGTAGATGGACACTTAGGTGACCCAGTATATGCTTTGATGTCCCGTGGGTGGTAGGGGGTATTATATCAACCGCTCAGCATGTAGGGCCTGGATCAGTAATTTCCACTAATTACCCCTTTACTGCACAGATGGTGGGAGATGGGGTGGGAGAAGGGGGCATTGGGCTGAAAGAAGGGGCCCTGATACATAACTTTCAGGGTGATAGAGGATGTTTAATATGCAGAGGAGGGGTGTATGGTGGAGTTGGCTTATTATTCATAATTTTCTGGTGGAGGACAGTTTGCTTGACTGCAGATATCTCCAGTTCTTAGAAATAGATTTCTTAGATTTTAATGGAATTAAAAACTAGAGAATCCCACCTACCAAATGGTATTGGGGACAAGGGGATCAGAGTTCAGGAGGCAGAGCAATCTGCTAACGAGAATGTAAAACTACATACCAGGTGTGTGGAGCTGGAGCAGTAACCAGCTGCTATAAGGCTGATATCTCTGGTTCTGGTAAGAGTAGAGACAAGCTTTTAGTGTCTTTCAAAGGGGGAGAGTCCCAGCTTTTGTAATATACCCTCAGAAAAACTCTAAGACAGACAGAACCTGAAATATCTGACTGGGAAGTGCAATTATCAGGCTTGGATGGGGACCACTGCTTTGAAGTCAGATATCTCCGGTTCCCAAGGTCCGATTTTAAAAATTCTTGTACTCATGGAAAGAGGGGACCCTCAGCTTTCAGCCTAGGGCCCTTAGACCCTGGGGGGGGTTTCTGGGTACTCGGAAACCCCCCCTGCGTGCGCTACTGAGTAGTCGAGTGTTCGGTCTCCATTCCTGTATCAAGAGAAGACTCAGACTGAGATCCGTGAAATCGGGGAAGCACAACCCCCACCGCATCCATTAAGGTAACTCCTCCTTTGGGTGTCTACATATAGGTTTTAGGAAATCACTTTGTGCCGCAGTTGGTTTGATATATGGTGGTCACACGTTCTAACACAGGTGATGACAACCTTTCAGGGGGCAAACTTGTGGGGGCCCTGGACAGCAAACTTGTGGGGGCCCCTATCAATAAGAGATTATAATAAAAGCAGTGATGGGGTGGACTGCTCATACACACACACACACACACACAGTATTTAGTATTGCACTATTGTGATTGTGCAGCTAAACTATACAGGAAAATACAATAATTAGCTATATTTGGGGATAAATCGAATTCATTGCAAGGCGGGAATCCTTTTACTGTATCTATTAATCCATTACTTATGTTAGAAGTATGACCTTGGGATGGAATAATGAATCTTTTGCGCTTTCATTCTAAGAAAATACAAATAACATATGTAAAATAAAAATAAAAAAAAAACCATGGGAAGAAATTGGATTCTTAATACATTTGTTATAATGAAAGGGACATATACACAGGGGTTAAAGCAGGGGTGGGGAACCTTTGGCCCAGCAGCTGTTATTAAAGTACACGTCCCAGCATGCACTGCAACAGTTTTAGCATGGCCAAATAGCAAAACTATACCAGGGCATGCTGGGATGTGTAGCTCAACAACTTTAACTGGGTTAAAGTGAGGGGGAGCGGGGGGGGGGGGGGGGTTGTAATTAGGTGACATAGAGAAAGGAGTTCCCCCACCTCAGCATGACCACTTTAAGCCCTGCATGATATACATAAGAATTACAGACGTCATGAGATTACAAGGTACCGTAGCTCACAAAATATTAGTAGTTAAATAAAGTTAGTTACAGATGTAGCGCCGCTCATCCAATGCCGGGGCTCGCCAGACCACCCCCACTGGCGAGTGGACGCTACATCTGACTGGGACGCACGAGCGTTCCCCACGCACATACTGCAGTAGACCACGCACTGACCCTTCTTAACCACCTGCCCTGGGACCGCCAATAACTGCTGTACCGATAAGCCCGATTACTCACCCTCCCCGTCCCGTGACACTTCAGGCACATGTCTCTCCCCAGACCTTTACACCTTGGACAAGGCTGCAAGAAGAAAATACAATAGAGGTAAAATCATGGCTTCCAGTCATTGGCACATGGTCTAGCAGTGGCACCCCATCTGTTGGCCCATCACAGGACAAGTTACCTTCACAGAGTAGGTGTGAGGAACCACCATCTTCTGCACCCCATCCTTGAAGATGTGTGGAACGGCCACCGGGATATCCCACGGCTGAGGAGCAGATGAACTGGGGGTAGCATCCACAATCTGACCTGCAGGTAGAAGGCGTCCAGCAGTGACAATGCGGCACGTAATATCGCTATGTATTATCGCTGGGATAGTCAGCATTCTCATTTATATCGGGCTGTCTCTCAGAGGTGTGACGTCCCTCTCGGTGTAGGCGGCCGCCACGTTTTTCTTACACATTGAGATTAGACTCGTTCTTAGTTCTCGTTACTCACCGGTATAATGTTCCGTCACCAACTCACAGGAACGAGATTCTGTAAACGTTTCCAAGCAATACTGGAAATAAAATAAAGATGTAGATTGAGTATCTATAGGGCATTATAGATCACCTACACCAGTGGTCCTCAACCCCAGTGCCCAACAGGTCATGTTTTCAGGATTTCTGTCTGTGGAAGCAGGTGAGACAATTACTGGCCCAGGAAAATACATCACCTGTAGTAAATAAAAGAGATCCAGAAAACACGACCTGTTGTGGATATTTAAGAACCGATTCCATAAATATAAGGATCTTAGAACTGTCACTAGGGAGAGCCATCGATAAGCTGACCATCAAAGATGCCATCGGCAGTAACCATCAGTGGCAGGTAAACTATCTATGCTGAACTATCGATAATTTGTTCCACTCAATGTCCATTGCCGGCAGGTTCTGTCTGACCTGTGGGCCAATAAAAACCAGAGGCAGGGATTAGCAGGACATTGGGGGTGGGGCTAAGATCCCTGATTGGGGGGGGGGGGGTAATATCTGGCACTCTGCCATCAATGTCAAGACCATCGTTAGATAACAATGACCATTATTAATGGTCAACGGCCACCTTAAGCTGTCACTATGGGTGGAACATACATGAGATCTATTACAGGTATTAAAGGTGTTTGCAACCCAGATAATTATTTTGTAAGATCTGTGATCCCAAAGGACGGATCTCTTTTGCAGTCTTCACAGTACAGACTCAGACACACACACACACACACACTCCCCTGAGAGAAACTCACCCGGTAAGTGTTGAAGGGCTGCAGCTCCTGGATGGTCATCTGCTTGGCTGGGGCAGCGCTGTAGCAGCAGTTGCTCTCCCCGTATTCCTGCAGAGCCCGTTGTGCTTCAGCTTCTGTGATGAGAACCTCGCTGCAGAGGAGACCATGACAGGGGACAACCCAGCCGTTATTCTGTACATACAGTAGGATGTGACGACAGATAGGAAGCACATCTACACACACACACACAATTTTTGTGGGGAGACAAATAACCTACCAGTATATTTATTTACTGAATGTGGAAGGAAACAAGAGTCCCTGTAGGAAACCCACACAGGCATGGGGAGAACATAAAAACTCCACACAGTTAGGGCCGTGGTGGAAATGGAACCCATGACCTCCGTGCCGTGATGCAGTAATGTAACCATTACACCCACTGTTAAATCATGTAACTTACAATGTGCTGTAATATATCGTCAACATGATTCTTTTCAATTTGTACATTTCAGTAGGTGGACTTCCAATTAGTGTACAGCGCTAATCATAGGCGACAGGGAGGACAAAGTATAGAAACAAATAAAACAAAATCCCCTCTACTGTAGCGGGTTTAGACTAGAGTAGAAGGAGGGAAAATTGTGAATAAGACAAATAAAAAAAAAAAAAAAACTGTAGAAAGACAACACACACACACACACACACACACACACACACACACTCCTGCTGTGAGGTACCTACCAGATATGGGCCATAAAATACCCAGGTGTATAAATGAGATCTGAGAAGCTGTATTTTGCCCTAATTAGCACAGGATATGAGGAAATCCAGGGCGACCTTTATTCTCCACGTTAATGTCTGACAAGTGTCTGCTTTGGAATAAGTTACCTGACCTGTGTAAAATCAGTAATCTCCCATCAGTCCAAACTCCAGCCCGGCTCAGATAGGGAGTCTGACGTTTATGGGGAGGATTCTGGAATTTGTGTAGTATAAATCGCTCTAATAATGTGCCTGTTATCACTATATACATTCAATATTACTGCACTTTTGAATAAAAGCCCAAATTACAGTAATACCCTTTCACACTCGCAAGAATATCCCGGGTTTGATGCAAATGAACGCGCATCATCCCGGGATTGTGCGCAGTGTGAAAGGGTCTAGAAAGAATATCCCGGGATGATCATTCCAGGATTTCTACCCAGGTCCTGACCTGGGTAGATTCCGGGATCAACATGGGATGCTCAAAAACCCGGGATATTCTTGCGATTGTAAAAGGGGTATAAGAGGGAATTAAACAATAGTTTGAACTGGTTTTTGTACACTCTGGTATAGGAGGAAATTATATATTTTATATTTCCTAGTGTCCGTGAGTCTCCAAAACACTATCACCTGCTGGCAGAGAGTGAAACTACATCTCTCTCTCTCACATGCACAATCACAGAAGCTAGCAGACCGGTATAACAGAAAGTGAAAGCAATTTTTGCAGGGACACTGAACTGGATATGTAGAGAGGGAGCTGTAAAGACAGAGAACGGAAGTAGGAGCAGATAGGGACTGGGGGTGGGTAGAGAGTTTGTGGGCAAAAAACGGTCACAGCTCAAAGGGAAAGTAAAAACGGTCACAGCTCAAAGGGAAAGTAAAAACTGTCACCGCTCAAACGGAAAGTAAAAACTGTCACCGCTCAAAGGGAAAGTAAAAACTGTCACCGCTCAAAGGGAAAGTAAAAACTGTCACCGCTCAAAGGGAAAGTAAAAACTGTCACCGCTCAAAGTGAAAGTACATTGCAGAAGCCGTTATTTTGACGGGCTTTTAACAAGTATTTTTATCATTCGGATATTTGCTACCAGAGAATTGACAGTCATGCAACTGTACATATGGGTGTGAATCAAAGGGTCGATTGCGCCAAGGTCGACGGTAAATAAGATGAAATGGACATAAGATTGACATGCCCCATGTAAACATCCAAAAAAGTAAAAAAAAAAAAAAAAAAAAACACACACGAGGAATTAATGTCGCCCTTTTCAGGCGTCAATCATCGCCATGTCTACCTTCCACGCGGATACTGTAGGGAAGGGGCTGAACGCACTTCTGCAACTTATAGTAGAACATAGCGGCGCACACATTCTATATACAATACCTCATGTCCAGGTGCGCAGACCCGAAGGCGCCAGCAGGCTCCACAGCCAGGTAAGAGGGGGGACGGAGACTTTTACAACCTACAGAAATGGTAGAGTAGTAAATCAATGCATCGAATTAAACACAGACATTTATACAGCGGCTGATGTGCCGTCTGCCAGGGGTGGAGGAAACTGGACCCAAATCTATACAGCATCTCATAGTGGCACCAACTGGGATACAGAATACAGACTTACACCATTGACCATTCCCGTGCGACACCAGCACTTCCAAATCAGAACCAACGTTTGGTGCCCGCCTTAAAGCATATTCGCCAACTTTCAAAAAAACTATACTTAAAGTTCCTAAAACATTTCATTGATCTACTAATTTCAGAATAGTTGAATTGCAACAACATTACACCAGTACGACAAGACACCAAGGAGACATGTAGACTTACTGCTAACACCGGCGCGCATTTGCACAAGTCCACTGACATTTTGCGTAGGTTCTGTCTGCAAATCTGATGTCATTTGAGAACGAAGAGATCCAGCGTTGACACAGTTGGGTAAGTATGTTGGCGTTAGACTGGTATTCATACCCACTGATGGGTTTCCAGGATCTCCATTGGGTTTGGCACCCACTGACCTGGCAAGTGGAACAGTTGGAGCACGTGTGGCCTTTCCAGAAGGCAGAGCAGGTATTGGGCAGGTGTGGGCTCCGGCGGTGGGCTCTAGAGGACATGTGCCTAGGTCTGCTGGATGTCCTATTACAGGACTTGTAGCCACTGGGGGATCTTCAGGAGGGTCCAAATCAATGTCAACAAGATCGAATTGATCAGGAGACGGCATGACCGCAGCTGGTGCCCTGGCTGAGAGTAGGCAAGGTTAACTCTTACTGAGTCATAATACATAGGATGAACATAAACAGGTAAGACCAGGACAGATTTAGCCAAGTGACTTGTACAACCTCAATGTGCTGGGCTAGAAGGGCAGGAGAATACACCACAGATAAAGGATTCTCCAATAACCACAGAAAAGTCTGTCCCGGCATTATTGGTACCCAAGTCTGTCCTCATGCCACGTGACATATGGTTATTAGACACATTGACCACTGACCTGGTGAATTTGGAATTACAGGGGCCGTTTTCAGTTCCATAATTCTGCAAGAAATGGGGAAAGCAGGAAATGACACCATGCATGGTTGGAAAACCCACATTCAGTCTCCAGGGACCCAGCAGAGGTGCTGAGACTGCCAAATTACTCACACAGCCAATACGTGTGGTCAAAGGTGCGTACACACGGGGCGATATATCGCTCAGTGTCCCGTTTTTATTCCAGAGATGGTCACCGAAGAAAGGGAACCGCTGCCGGGGGAGGGAACCAGCGATCATAAGGGGGCTAAAAATGGGAGCGCGCATCCGGTTATTTATTGCCGGTGCACACTCCAATCGCTGGCCATATGGTCACTCAGTGACCATATGGCCAGTGATTTTTGCCCGTGTGTACACAGCTTTACTGAAAACGAATGTACTATAATCATACAGTGTAATGTTTACAGCTCAAAGCCAAGGGTGCAATACCGGTTATGTACAGAATGAGTGTAAGCTCCTGATACCAGTGACAGGGAGATCGGGATAAGGTCATTGGGTCTACAGCAAGTTGCTCGACAATCATTAGGTCAACACCATTCAATCGATATGGGCCTAGGTCGACATGGGGTTTTTCCCAGTTTTTTGAGCAGACAGGCGGTATTTCATGCCCTACCATCCACTAGGGCGTGGTGGGGGAATAAAATAGTGTGTCCGAAGCATTGCGAGTGAAGCGGTGACCTGGAAACTGTCCATGTCGACTTTTGGGTAAAAAAAAACAGTTAAAACCCCATGTCGACTTAGACAGCGTCAACCTAATGCTTGTGTTGACCAACGTGTAGACCAAACGATCTCAACCCGGAAGATCAGATGGGAAATTAAGGCTGGACAATGAAAATTTTAAATTTCCACCCCAAACTATACATACAATGAACATATAAATGGGCAAATACCACACACGCTCCCTCCTCTGGGCGCTGGTTACATTGTAAGGGATCCACAGCTCGTTATGTCACTTGTGCTCCTGCTAGGTGTCCTGAGGACCTATGGCAAGGGTTCCCAACCGCAGTCCTCCTGGCACATGTTTGGGCCATGACTGGGCACAGGTGACTTCATTAGTACCTCAGTTGTTTCACCAATTGTGGTCCCGAAAACCTGAAATGTTTATGTTTCCTGAGGACCATGGCTGGAAACAGATCTATGGTGCTGAGAGTCATCTCACTACACCAGTGGTTCTCAAACTCGGTCCTCAGGACCCCACACAGTTCACGTTTTCCAGGTCACCCATTACTGACTGACACATTTTAAAAGATCCACAGGTGGAGCTAATTATTTCACTTGATTTTGTGAGACCAGCAAAACATGCACTGTGTGGGGTCCTGAGGACCGACTTTGAGAACCCGTGCACTACACCATAGGTTATTAAACACAGTCCTCATGGCAACCTGACGGTCCAAGTTTCAAAGTGTATCCATTTCTTAGCAAAGATAGTTCAATCAAATTGGCTGAGGTACTAATTAACTCACCTTTGGCCAAGCATGGATATTCCTCATACCTGGGTTAGGGTGCCTTTAAGAATCCTGCTTGTGAACCTCTGCCATATGCTCTCAAACTCTGTCCTCAGGACCCCAAACATGTTTTCCAGGTCTCCTCACATAATCACTTTACACTGTGTCAGTGAGTAATGAGTACACCTGTGCACCTGCCAGGTGACCTGGGAAATGTGTCAGTGAGTAATGAGTACACCTGTGCACCCACCATATTGCCATAATGACTACACCTGTGCACCTGCCAGGTGACCTAGGAAATGTGTCCGTTAGTAATGAGTACACCTGTGCACCTGCCAGGTGACCTGGGAAATGTGTCCGTTAGTAATGAGTACACATGTGCACCTGCCCGGTTGCTTGCGATGCATAGAAGCGCACATCACAAGTTTAAAAAGTGCAGCCCGAACTTTCTGTACTAGATCGCATCACATCTAGTGCAAATTGTGCGCGGTTGTAGCGCATCGCATGCAGTTTGAACTAGACGCGATGTGACTTAATACAGAAGGCATGAAGTACAAAACGTACCGTGTGTGCACACCTTCAGAACCACCGTGTATAAATGTGCCCATACACGTACAGATTACCCGGTACTTTTTGTGCTAAAATAGCATAGCATGCACAACGATGCTATTTTAGCACAAAAAGTACCGGGTAATCGGTACGTGTATGGGCACCTTAACACAGAGCTGCCCACATATTCCCCCCCTGACCCAGACTCCTCGATGACAGAGCTTGCTGCTGGTCACAGTCCATTTCCACCTGTTGTCATTAGTTAGAGGTAAAGCAGTTCAGTTTGCAGCTGGGCCCAGGGAATTGCATGCAGACAATTAGCGAGACAGAGACAGTAATATTATCTTACAGAGAATATGAGTTACACATAGGGCCCCGGCTGCGTGGAGCCCGGGAACTTGTGCAAGTCAAAATCTGCAGAAAACCAGCAAGAATGGAGGATATGGAAAACCCTCTGTTAGTAAATATGCCTCATAGTCCAAGAAATACACCAGGTACCTTCCCTACAGACACATGAATGCCGTGGAGTAGACCCATCTAGATGTCTGTTAATATTTAGAAGTGGATTCACTTAACGTAACAATAACTGGTATTTATATTGCAGAACCCCACACAGCAAACATTCTAACCTGAGGCCCGGCAGCCAAGTGCCCCATCCAGGCTCGTGGGAGGGGCACTGACACCTGGGGGATGTAACAAGGGCAGATTGCATTAACCCCTCAGATGCTGGAGCGTGGTCTAGACACCTGAGGCCAATACTCAGTGCTGATTGGCCAGGACAGGTACAGCAATGTTATGGGGCAGTGCTAGGTTTTTCAACAGCCTAGTGCAGGTATGTCCAAACTGTGGCCTTCCAGTTGTTGTGAAACTGCACATCCCAGCATGAACAAAAAGAGGGGGAGTGTCTTGATCGCACAGGAAATTATTTTATGTAGAAGAAAAATACCTTTTAATCACCATATAGTTTTAATGACTTTTTAGGTGTAAGGTGTGCTACCGCTCAGCACTGAAATGGATACAAAGGGAAAAACAACAGAGTGCTTTTTTTGCGGTGCACCACAAGGAGAATTGTTTTATAAAAAGTAACTTTTATTGATATGTTTTAAAAAAAAAATTAATTTAATTTTTAAAACATATCAATAAAAGTTACTTTTTATAAAACAATTCTCCTTGTGGTGCACCGCAAAAAAAGAACTCTGTTGTTTACCTTTACATCCCAGCATGACTTGTCATAGTTTTATCACTGCATAATAGTAAAACTGCATACCTCCCAACTTCTGTGTTGGGGAAATAGGGACACTCGCGCGGCGTATGCAAATGAGGGCACAGCTTATGCTAATTAGCCGCAAATTCATTTTCATACAAGAATAGACGCTGTGCGCATGCCCACAGCGTCTATTCTATTAGATTGGGGGGTCTCCCAACTGCCACCCCCCACAGCGGGACAATGCCTGCCGCGGCTGGGACAGCGGGACAGGACCCGAAAATCGGGACTGTCCCGCTGTAATCGTGACAGTTGCATACCTCCCAACAGTCCCGATTTTATCGGGACAGTCCCGATTGTCAGGGCCTGTCCCACTGTCCCACCCACGGGCGGCAGTGTCCCGCGGTGTGGGGGGGCTGTTGGGAGTCCCCCCTGTCAGCTGCTAAGCAGCGGGGAATAAACGCATGCGCACAGCGTCTATTCCCGCAGCCAGGGGGCTGGGGGCATGGCTAGAGGCTCACAGAGCCTCTGGGTCATGCCCCCATAGCGGCAAAATGGGGGCGTGGCCTCGCGGGGGAGCCGCGAGTATAAGCCACGCCCCCAAATTAGGCCACACACCCCCGAAAATTTCGACGCGCCTTCGGCGAGCAGCAGCAGCTTCCCGACTGCTGGGCTACCAAAGTTGGGAGGTATGCAGTTGGGAGGTATGAAACTGTGGCAAAGCATGATGGGACTCAAAGGCGTAACTACCATAGGTGCAAGGGGTGCAGCTGCTATGGGGCCCAGAGCTGAAGGGGGCCCATCAAGTAATATGTTTTACATACATTTATCACCATCAGTTGCTAAATAGGGGGCCCTTACAAACTTTTGCTATGGGGTCCATGAATATGTAGTTACGCCCCTGATGGGACTTATAGTTTCACAACAGCTGGAGGGCCATTGTTTGGATATGCCTGGCCTAGTGTGACATATGGGTGGTGTGAAGCATGCAATTTCCCGAGAACTACCCAGCAGCTTCCTGTGTGGCAGGATTGCATACTATACGCCGTATGTGGTCTTTTTGCATACAAATGGGGCAGATGTATTAAGCCTGGAGAAGAGATAAACTGGAGATAAAGTGGAGATAACTTGGAAGAGTTAACGCACCAGCCAATCCGCTGTGTTTGAAATATGACAGTTTGGATCTGATTGGCTGGTGCGTTATCTCCTTCCAATTTATCTCCAGTTTATCTCTTCACCAGGCTTAATACATCTGCCCCAACGGATCGTATCCCATCCCAATCATGGCTGGGGAATCTGACAAATCCTTGTGGCAGCCATGTTGCTCTCCAGGTCCAATCCGACACATCCCATCGGATCAGATTCTGAGGTAAAATACATACCATCTGACACTTTTCCTGTAATTTCTTGGTCCGATCTATCAATGTCACGGGAAAAGACCTTAATCGCCAGCTGCAGGTGTCGTCATCTTATCTCCACAGCAGGAACTGCTCTGTCCCTGGGTGTGGCTGCTGTCAGGCTGCACTGGAGATCTTGCGCACTAGGCTGATACGGGGCTGTGGGCGGGGATCCCTGGCAAATGAAATGTTCATGCAATACGGAGAAGGGGTTGGCACAGGCTAAAGTGGGTGTCAATGAGAAACTTGTAGGTACAAACAATTACCTAATAACCAACATAAGCACCGCTCCTTTTAGTAATTACTGGCGGTATCTGGTTGGCGGTGCTCCCAAAGATGTTCAGTACTGTAACGGAAGAAAAAGGTCGCTGAGGTGAGCGAAAGGGAACATGCGATAGGTTTTTTGGGGCACGCTTTTTTCTCCCCTGTGTTTACTCATCATTTCTTTATTTCTGTCTCCAGCGTCCTCTCCTGTTCTCTCCCTAGCATGTGCACTGTATGCATCCTGGGTGCCCGAGGGGAATCAGCGACTGAAAATGCTTATGGATCGTCAACGCAAAGGAGCGGCAGTTGGAGTGACAGGAAGCTGATGTGTGGGAAAAAAACACAGGCGGGAGGGGCTGTGACCACTTCCTGCCGGTCTCAGTTGCACATTAACGGATCCCTACATTCGCACAGACGGCAGAAACTGTCCGATGGTTCAGGAATTGCGTATGCTTACCGAGTGATTAGTAATCCACCGCAATTCCCTAGGGGCGCCTTCTCCTTCTGTCTGGGCAGCAGCTTTCTGCTCGCAGGCCATTGCGACTTCTAACATTAGCGATCCATGCTGAATGAGCCCCTTAGTCTATGGTCAGTCATCGGGTATTGTGGTTATGCTCTGATCATTACGCACATACGGCGCTGCAGACCAGATTCCAAGTTGGGCGTATCCACCGGTATCATGGAAGCGTCTCACGTATTTCAGCATACACCAGAGACATCAGTGACTGTGGATGAGTAGGATCAGCCAGGCGGTTACAGACAGGGATCCCGACCTGTGCACACAGTCCATCAGAGGCCGGCCGCTGCACGCCGTGCCTGCCGACACCCCCCACGTCTGCGAATGGATGATTTACATAATCGCCGACCATCTAATGATTTCTCCAGCGTTCGCAGTTCAGAGATACCTATATATTGACTCTAAACTGCGGGGACCCTGTGAGGGGACAGGACAGGCAGCTGACACCCAGTGATGTCAGCTGCCCGCCCTCCGCATGTCCGTTATGGCCTCATTAGCCTGAGAACGCCCATGGAACACTGGCGTCCCCCTGCCCGGCGTCCCCCGCTCACTGAATGTTCGCTATGGGTGCACTCCCCTCCGTCTGCTGCACAGGTGTAGAAAAGCGGCTGAAGCACAACATCGGTCACCGGAACTGATAGGAATAAGGTCCTGAGTGTATGTGCCCGGACCACACTTGCATCTTACAAATACACATGAATATTATTGTCTATACCAGTAAGAAATATCCTGCATTTGTTTTATCTCGTTCCATTAAGCTCACACTAAGCAATAACCGGTAAGAGAGAGAGCATCGGATGTTACGGGTGTTTCCACATAGGCTGCGATTAGATGTTTATGCTAAACATCCATTTGCAGCCCTGCGGGAGAATTCGCACTGCGAATGGGGGGGAAGAGGCAAATGTGAACGGCGGCCGGGTCAAAAATGACAACCAGAATAACTCCATATGTGTGCTGCTTGTAAGGGGCTGGGGAAGAGGGCACTATGTACACAGCTGCTAATTAGTGGCACCATGCATGTGGCTGGTAAGGGGGTGCTGCATGGGTGCACATCTTGCACCCATTATAACACTGCCTATGTCGCACTGTGATGTGACTAGGACGCACCAGGAGACTGCGCTGATTAATGTGATATGTGACGCAAACTAGACACTCAGGGTGAAATTTACTAAGATGTGAAATACACTTCAAAGGTCATGTTGCTATAGGCAACCAATCAGAAGCTACTTCTTATTTACCACCCTCTAGAACAGGGGTGGCCAAACCTGTCCTCAAGATCTACCAACGGTGTATGTTCTCCAGGCAACCTGTGGATCTATAGTAGGAATGAATGCAGCAGGTTTTAAAATGTGACAGTTAGTAATGACTGCACCTGTGCACCAGCTAGGTGATCTGGGAAATGTGACAGTAATGACTACAGCTGTGCACCAGCTAGGTGGTCTGGGGAATGTGACAGTTAGTAATGACTACAGCTGTGCACCAGCTAGGTGATCTGGGGAATGTGACAGTTAGTAATGACTACAGCTGTGCACCAGCTAGGTGATCTGGGAAATGTGACAGTTAGTAATGACTACAGCTGTGCAGCAGCTAGGTAACCTGGGAAATGTGACAGTTAGTAATGACTACAGCTGTGCACCAGCTAGGTGATCTGGGAAATGTGACAGTTAGTAATGACTACAGCTGTGCACCAGCTAGGTAACCTGGGAAATGTGACAGTTAGTAATGACTACAGCTGTGCACCAGCTAGGTAACCTGGGAAATGTGACAGTTAGTAATGACTACAGCTGTGCACCAGTTAGGTAACCTGGAAGACGTGGCCCGGTGGTAGATCTCGAGGACCAGTTTGGCCACCCCTGCCCTAGAAGATAGTAGACAGGATGTGATTGGTTGCCGATAGCAACATGACCTGTGAAGTGTATTTCACATCTTAGTAAATTTCACCATCAGTGCTAGAAGATTCTCTCAGGATCTTGGCGCGATTGCAGCAATGGCGTATGAGGACGCATCTGTATCTGTAGGCCCAAGAGGACAACTACTGTATATAGTAACAAATTCTCTCTTTATACAATGAAACAATAATTATGGTGCAAGAATTTAGTCTTAAAATAACAAATGAATTATTATTAACACATTCTGATATATTGTTAAACTTTGCAGATCCATTCCGAAAGTAGCCAGTCCAAAGCGTCTATGTCGAAAGTCAATCAGTTGACATCATAAATTCGATATGCATATTGTCGACATGGTAATAAAATCGCTATGGCAAAAACACGGCACATGGAAGGACAGACTTGAGGGGTTTTTCACAATTTTCTTTGACACTTTTTCATACTTTACGGGGAAGAGACGACTTTGGGATCCGTGTGCTGAAATCTACAAATTGTGCCCAAAAAAAAAATCATATTGACCGTTTCAAGTGACAACCACGTGTGGACTTTTTGTCTATGTAAACCTTGTTCCATGACAACACTTTGAAGAGGACCTGGACACTGTTGACCCCTGACCCTTTATACCATCACCCTCTGAGCCCGCAGTGGTGAGTTATGTTGATAGCAGCGTGACAACACGTAAGTGTCACATCGGTGGTGCTATGGGCGTATTACATACACAATTACACATAATATTCCCGGATGTGTTGTTATAGGTGTCCAGCATCTTGTAGGCCGGTACATTGTGCAAAGTCAGGTGATTGCGGCTGTCTAGTTAAAGTCGCACAGAGTAACTCCAGGTCACATGACGGAACAGCAGCAGCCGCAGCACTTCCGGGGGTAATTGTCAGTATAAACCTTGTTCTCCTTCCCATAGACAAAGTAGTCGTACTGATTGCTTCTCCAGTTGTATACCACCTTGGTGAGCGGCAGCCACTCAATGCTGTGTCTCTGGGGAGAGAGAGCAAATGTATTATTATATATGGGATATTATACATTATAGAGAAAACAGACATCACCAGTCGGGTAACTCCCAGAGACATTGGAGGCAGCGACCACTGGGCTCCAGCTGTCAAAGGGGTCCCAAGACAGGAGGCTGCCAAACTAGCACAGATATCTATCCACTCATTTCGTGAGTGGATAGTGGGGTAATAAAAATGTCGGAGGATGCGTTCCGCCGCCGCTCGCCACGATTCGGGGTAATTCGCGTCCGCTCGCCTCACTATATAAATTCAACTCCACGCCGACGTGGATAGTGGGGGAATGAAAAGGTCGGAGGACGCGTTCCGTCGCCCCTCGTGATCGCATCGCATGACCCTTAAAATGGCCCATGCGATGCGATTTCCCTACGGTGCCGTACGTAGGAAAAGTGGGCGCCGTGATAATACACAAGTACCAAATGAAGTTATTATAAAGATGTGATGTTCAAATATTCTCTGTACAGCGCTGCGGAATATGTATGCGCTATATAAGAAACTGGTAATAAATAATAATAAATACATTTAAAAAAACTTTTAGAGGGGGATATCAAAGCTTAGAGAGAAATACAATTGTAAGAGATAATGTACCAATAAATCTGCTACTGTCATTTTTCAAACACAGAGTGTAACATGTGAGACCGAAGCTGATTGGCTGGTACATAAAGCTGTATTAAAAAATAACCGTTGATGTCTGTATTAATTATCATTTGCAGCCAGCACTAAACATTAAGATTCCTGATCACTACAATTAGCTGCAATAAGGAAACTCTAAGTTTTTAACCCATACTGTATTAGGCGTTTTCAGTCAACTTACTGCAAATTGAATCCACCCCTTCATATACTGCGGTGCAGGATTACCGATGCCGGCAAGTACGTACCTGTCTGAGTATCCGGGACGAACCGGCAAACTGCGACTGATGCTGCTGCAGGCCATTCAGGGAAGCCTGATTAACCGCCGGATCCGGGAAGCTGTTCAGCGGCGACAACTATAATGGGAAATAGGAGGTTACACTCCAATCACACACACAGAACCCTTCATAAGACAAGAGGGAGAAGGAGAGGAGGAGAGGGAGAAGGAGAGGAGGAGAGGGGGAAGGAGAGGAGGAGAGGAAGGATAGGAGGAGAGGGGGAAGGAGAGGAGGAGAGGGAGAAGGATAGGAGGAGAGGGAGAAGGATAGGAGGAGAGGGGGAAGGATAGGAGGAGAGGGGGAAGGATAGGAGGAGAGGGAGAAGGATAGGAGGAGAGGGGGAAGGATAGGAGGAGAGGGGGAAGAGGGAGAGGGAGAAAGGTTAGGAGGAGAGGGAGAAGGATAGGGAGAAGGGTCGGAGGAGAGGGGGAAGGATAGGAGGAGAGGGAGAAGGGTCGGAGGAGAGGGGGAAGGATAGGAGGAGAGGGGGAAGGATAGAAGGAGAGGGGGAAGGATAGGAGGAGAGGGAGAAGGATAGGAGGAGAGGGAGAAGGATAGGAAGAGAGGGGGAAGGATAGGAGGATAGGGAGAAGGATAGGAGGAGAGGGAGAAAGGATAGGAGGAGAGGGAGAAAGGATAGGAGGAGAGGGAGAAGGATAGGAGGAGAGGGGGAAGGAGAGGGGGAAGGATAGGAGGAGAGGGAGAAGGAGAGGGGGAAGGATCGGAGAAGAGGGAGAAGGATAGGAGGAGAGGGATAGGAGGAGAGGGGGAAGGATCGGAGGAGAGGGAGAAGGATAGGAGGAGAGGGGGAAGGATAGGAGGAGAGGGGGAAGGATCGGAGGAGAGGGGGAAGGATCGGAGGAGAGGGAGAAGGATAGGAGGAGAGGGAGAAGGATAGGAGGAGAGGGGGAAGGATCGGAGGAGAGGGAGAAGGATAGGAGGAGAGGGGGAAGGATAGGAGGAGAGGGGGAAGGATTGGAGAAGAGGGGGAAACCGCTAAAGGTAGCTGGTGCTTCTCCATCCGCCATCACTGGGAATAAGTGGGCATCTCAGTCCTCGCACATTCGGACACACGTCTGTACACCAGGGGAGCGATATGAACACAAAGACCTAGAAGTGCGGCAAGGCCTCAGAATCAACCTCATTAGTGATCTATATATGTGGCCTCCTCACCAGCAGCTGCTCGTCCGTGAAGACCTTTTCCCCAGTCACTTTCTTAAACAGCGCAGTGGGGAACTCGGAATTGTGATCAGATATAAACTCGAACATGTTATTGTTCCTGGAAGACAGAACAAACGATATCTGTTAATCAAATTTTCCACGTCATACATAGAAACTGTAGGTACCAGATTCGGGTTTTGGACCCCCAGGAAATCTGCATCAATTTTGGTGGGATTGTGGGTCCGGTTCGACCTGTGCACCAAATAAAGGTTCCTAATTTGTTACCTTTATTGTCTCATTTATACCTACTGTATATACCGTACGTCTTCAAGGCCCCATCTAGCGGGGAACCCGAACATTTTTGTGCTCAGCCCTATGGGCCGAGTCCGGCGGTACTGTACGTGTGACATACAGCAGCACTTGTCCGCACCTAATTGGGATCCCCAAAAACGTTACACCGGCCATGCCGCTACCATCCTGGTGCACATATAAGACATGGGTCATTGGGTCAACCCTAATTAGGTTCACCCCATATGGTCGAGGGTATCCAGATGGCAATAGTCAACACATGAAAAAGGTCAACATAAAGGTTTTTCGTGATTTTTTTTCCTCTTTTTTTTTGGCCTTTTTCATGCTTTACCATCCACGTGAACCCTGATTGCGAATGGTAAAGTATGGCGAGTGTAGGGGAGCGAATCACCGGACCCAAAGCAGGAAGAGGAAAGCGGTTCACTAATTCCGGGACCATGTGCTCAAGTGTTGACGTTGAGACAAAAAAAGCGTGAAAAACTTGTTTCATCCTATTCTATGTCATCCTTTTGCTTGTGCCAACCTTTTGTCATTGTCGACGTACTGCATGAACTTCTGACTGTCTACCTAGACCTGGGTGAATACACCATATTGAGCCACATGTATTCCCAAGTAGCATCATTCACCAATCGGTTAGAGACAGCCCCTGTGACCAGCATCTTGGTAGGCATTAGCCCACAGGTCTTCAACCTGTGGCCCTCCAGATGTTGTGGAACTACATGTCCCAGCATGCCCTGACAGTTTTGGCATGCTCTTATAGGAAAAAATGTGGCAATGCATGCTGGGACATGTAGTTTCACAACATCTGGAGGGCCACAGGCTGAAGACCCATGCATTAGCCAAACCCCTCACCCATTCTTCTTACCATTTGACTCTCAGCTCGATGAAGCTCAGGATTTGCCCGCGGCCGCAGCATCCCACGCACATCACATATCCGCTGCCGTGACACGTTGTGCAGCTGCGGGGGGAGAAATCATACGTCACATTATACCACACAGTGGGAATTACCGGTATCGCAAGTACAAAGCGGACAAATATTCCGTTTGCCGCGTAGACTCTCTTGAGAGGGGGGGGGGGGGGGGGGGTCCTGATGTAAACACTTTGGGGTAAATTTACTAAAGCTTCCAAAAAATGAAAAGGAGGGGGATATTACCCGTAGAAACCAATCAGACTCCATCTATCATTTTATCCTAGAAAATATAGACAGAAATTGATTGGTTGCTATGTGCAACGTCACTTCCAAGAGTTTTAGCGGTGCCACCACCCAGGGGGCTAGGTCCTCCAGGTAGCCCCCAAAAGTGGGTTTAGGAAACACCTGCCATCCAGCTCACCCTCCATGTTTATGTCACATAGGTGGGACGAGGGGCTGTGCGCATATGGAGGGACAACTGAATCATTTGGTGGATTTCTCCATCAAGCCCCACACTTGAATTCCCCCCATAGAGGTGAGGAGCAGTTTTAGCCTTTTATTATATAACATTGTATATTACTGACAAAATGTATTCGATTTTGATGAAATAATATTTTAGGCCCAAATCACTATATTTCCTAATAATATTGATCCCAGTGATAAAGCACATACATTATAACCCTATTATTAATGTCATAGATTATTCATAAAAGAAACACTTATCGTGCCAGTAACTACCACATCGCTCGGTGCCCACCTCTGTGTTCCGCATCCTGCGCACTGACTGCAGACTTCATTCATCCTCCGTCCAGACCCGCCACACGCAGAGCAAGTCACCTGTATGTTCCGCAAGCACAGAGACACAGTGTTACGCGGCTGCAGAATGGGAATGGTTAGGATATGGCGGATCCATGGTGTCTACATCGACCATGTTATGGCAGGCCGCGCTTAGTCTATCCCAGCTAGTTAGATGCCTAAAGATAGTCGGCAGCATCTAGATCGAATGTAACGGAAGTTAGCCGAAAGCTTTATGTCGGCAAGGATAGTTTCCAAAAAACAGACTCCTTGTTTACACAGTCCTGCATATAAATGCACTGTGGTACTTACCCGATGCGCTCCGTGACATGTCGTACACACAGTCCTGCACGTCCCCATACACTGTAGGCAAGTCTATAACAAGAAACAGAAATATGTGGATTAGCACAGCCTGTCCCTAAACACCATTAGCCACCTCTATGATTGACAGAACAACCATTGGGAAAATAGTCTTTCCTGAAAGTACCAATTGTGTCCACTCTGCGGCACAGTCAATGGCCGATATACGTTGGGGCATCATGCTGTGTGGACAGGCAGTCTGAGACTGTATACTTGCTGATGTACATGGTCTCTATAGGCACATGTAAATGCCTGCCCAGTTGTGATGTCAGGCACATCACGCCGACAATTGTGATGTCAGGCACATCACGCCGACAATTGTGATGTCAGGCACATCACGCCAACAATTGTGATGTCAGGCACATCACACCGACAATTGTGATGTCAGGCACATCACACAGACAATTGTGATGTCAGGCACATCACACAGACAATTGTGATGTCAGGCACATCACACAGACAATTGTGATGTCAGGCACATCACACCAACAATTTGAAAGTGTGTATACACTTGGCGAATGTCAGATAGTTCTGCAGATATCCATCGGCCTAGGGCACAGTGCATGTTTTGCAGGTCTCCTCAAAGTGAAGTTTTTAGCTCCACCTGTGGATCTTTTAAAATGTGTCAGTCAGTAATGAATGTACTTGTGCACCTTTCGGGTGACCTGGAAACTGTGTGGGGGCCTGAGAACAAAGTTTGAGAACCACTGGCCTAGTGTGTACCCAGCTTAACAGATTTTAGTGATATCCATGCTAGGGTACAGGTGACGTAATTAATACCACAGTAATTTTGATTTATCCATCTGTGTTGAAGCCTGGTTTGCACTGCAGCAGCTGTTCTTAGTGTTACCTTCAGGGAGGATGTGTGGGGAATGGGCATTTTAATTTTGTTGTCCTGGAACATGGATGGAACCTGCACGGGTATATCCCAGGGCAGAGGGGGTGGCCCATAAGCTGGGGAATCCACCGGCTGGCCTGTCCGCAATGATAAGAGGCATACATTATTCTCTCCCATTCACAACTGTAAGACTTTCTCTAGATTGCAGCTACTCTATGTAACCCCCTCCCACAATAAGCATTCCGCAGAGTAATCTGCTCTTAAACTACAAATCCCAGCAGTGTCACTAGCGCAGGGCTGGGCAACACCGGCCCTCCAGATGTTGATGAACTACACATCCCAGGATGCTTTGCATTAGTTTTGCTATGTGGCCATGCTGAAACTGATGCAAGGCATGCTGGGATGTGTAGTTCATCAACATCTGGAGGGCCGGTGTTGCCCAGCCCTGCACTAGGGTATAGTGGCGAGTGCATGCCACCCTGGGTGGTGCCCACATAGCAGCCCTGCTCTGCTATTTTATTGCTACTGCCTGGGACAGTGTGATGGACAATACATGTGCCATCCAATGTACCAGGATAGAGGGCACATTCATGGGGGGGGGGGGGAAGGGGGGCGTAGCATTGCTGACAAGACCATTCCTCCTTTCATGCACGCATGCCCCACAGTGCCGAAATGGGCGTCAACACCTGTAGTGAAGCTCTAGTAGTTCTAGAAAATTTTGCATTTTTTAAACACATACACAAAAAAAAGAATGCACACACTGACCTACGTAAGGTGTTGTCTTCCATTCACAGTCCCTGGACTCTGTGAAAGTCTCCAGTCGATACTAAAAGTACAAGACAAAGCGTTCACAGCATCCAAAGCATTGCTGTGTAACCCTACGGTCAATGGCCAATATAATTCTACACCCAACTAAAGGTCCATACACACTGGGCGACTATGCCCAGCGTGTATGGACAGTGATGATGAGAATCATTGCTGCGGGGAAAGCCGCTCAGTGCATACACACTGAGGGGAGGACGGCGTTGCATACTGCAGCGCTACGCACAGCCGTCCTGAAAGCCGATCATCAGCTGGTATTACCAGCAGATGAACAGCTTTCCCGGCGATGTTGCGGGAGCACGCAACAGCGATCACCGCTCATCGCCGGACTATACACACTGGGCGGCTTTGAGCTGAAAGCCACTCAAACCTCCTGTTTTGAGTGACATTCAGCTCAAAGTCACCCAGTGTGTATAGGCCTTTAGACCACCTGTATTGTCTGCTACATCAATGACAAAGATAGATAGATAGATAGATAGATAGATAGATAGATAGATCAGTGGCATAGCCTCCGTGCGGCAAACCCTGCAGTGGCGGGGGCGCTGAGTGATGTGGGCGCCGGGGTCTGCGGGAGCTTTGCCGCATTCGTGGCCGGGAGCTGGGACCTACTTTGTCTGCGTCCCAGCGCTCCTAGCCTCTTCCTCCTCCTTATGACAAAATGTCCCTCAAAAAATGGCCGCAAAATTTGGCGCTATGCCACTGAGATAGATAGATAGATACCCACCCGGTATGTATTAAACGGTCTGAGTTCCTGGAAGTTCATCTCTTCTGCCGGCGTTGCGCCATAACAACACTTGCTCCTGACGTAATCCAGCAGAGCCTTTCTTGCGACATCTTCGGAGATGAACGGGACCCTGTAGCGAGGAGACCACAAGCCAATCAGCAGGACGCAACCAGCGATTCACTCGCCATAAGCCCCAGGTGTCCGGTACAGGACCTGATACTGTTCTACTTCTAGCATTATAAGATCATCCGCAATGTATCCCCCAGTGAGTGAGTCACACACACAAAGTCATCCAAATCTAATAGAGCTTAAAAGAGGTTATGTACTTAGCCTTGGAGAGATACAGTAGCAGCCAATCAGCATTGCCATGTTACAGGCTGTGTTTGAAAAATGACAGTTAGGAGCCGATTGCCTGGTGCTTTCTCTCTCTCCACTGTATCACTCTCCAAGGTTTAGAACATCTGCCTCATCTCATGGAGCATAAGAACATTATTTACAGGTTTGTCCACATACACGTAATGGGCCTAATTCAGGTTGTTTTGCAAAAGAAAACTCCTTATTTAATGGACAAAACCATGCTGCACCGCAGGTGGGGCAGATGTAACATGTGCAGAGAGAGTTACATTTGGGTGGAGTGTGTTCAAATCTAACTTGCAGTGTAAAAATAAAGCAGCCAGTGTTTACCCTGCACAGAAACAAAATACCTCACCCAAATCTAACTCTATCTGCACATGTTTTTGTTTTCGCAAACCATCCAGAATCACCCCAATAGTGACATAATGGTCTTTTGTGTGAGCAGCTGCTGCTGAGAAAAGATGACGACAGGCAATCTTACGTCCAGTTGGCATTTGCAGGTGTCGGCACTGCAGCAGGAATCGGCCCCGTGTATGGAGGAGGTGGGAATTTACCACCTGTGATTGGAAAGAAAACTTCAATTAATACCTAATAGTATGTTTTGTATGAAGCTACAGTCTGGAACCCCATATCGCTGTCCGCCTCCAAAGTGACATCATCACTCAACAGCTTCTGACGGAACATCAGGCATACTAGCGCCCTGCACCACACAAAACCCATGCAGTTCCTCTTTCCTGCCTGGGGGTGTGTCTCTAGCACAGTTATATCTGTATTTCTGCAGAATGATACATACAGACCAAACTGTGCTAGAAACACAACAGCAGACAACAACACCCCCAGGAAAAAAAGAGGAACAGCACAGATTTTGGAAGGGTGCTGGTCACACTTCGCTTGTATCCATGCATTTAAAACTCTATCATTTGCCCCCATGTCCCAGTTGTTCTGTTGCTGTCTTATCAAAGTTATATCTTAGCAGCAGCGGATTTCCAAATGCTGTAAAAAAAAAACAGTGATTCATCTAATGATAATCGGGAGAACACATTAACATATGGCAATGTGAATAGTGTATAGGGGCACCCAGACAACTCCCATACCGGGGCCACAATTATCCTAAGTAATATGGGGTAGAGGTATCAAGAAATGAAAAGAGTGTCCATGTAGTTGCCAATAGCAACCAATCAACTATCGTTTTATAGGATATACTCGATAAATACTGCCTCAGAGCTGTAGTCTATTTCTCTTTTCACCGTTTGATAAATTAACCCCAATCCCAAAACGGTGAAACATTCCTTAGACAATAGTATAAATCTGTCCTTCCAAACTTTAACCAGACAAGCGGCTTACACTTCCTGCGAGTCAGTGGTGCGAAATTATATCAGAAATAGCTTTCTGGGAACCACTTACCCCCATCAGAGGGGCCTATTCCTTCATAACCCGGAATAGCTGTCCATTCTGCGCGTGGGGCTGTCGGACCATCTATGCCCATAGCAGGACCAGTGGGCGCTGGAGGGTAATATGGCGGACCCATCGCCGGACTGGTTCCCGCAGAAGCCATGTTTCCTTCAGGATAGTTTATGTATCCAGGGATGAAAGGTTTCCCCTCGGTATCTGTTTGGGAAACAGGAAAGATCAGGACCAATGTAGGGGTCTATGTACTAAGCCTGGGAGAGAGATAAAGTACCAGCCAACTTATTGACGGTCTACGTAGATGCTGTAGACTATGATCCAGTTGGACTTTGGCAATGAAGTACATTTCCAATGCAGATACAATCTGGGTCAAACCCAGGTTACACCTCATTCCCACTGTGACTCCAAATTAGATTGTTCCCAGGTCGGCACCACTTACTCTGCACGCGGGTACAGTCTCTTCTCCTGGCGAGAACGTAATCTCCAAGTGACAGGAAATCCGTCTCTTCCCATGCTGTGAACGAGACCTGGATTGGATGACCCAGGTTACCCGTTTATACTGCAGTGCACCTGGGTCCTTCCCGGGACTTACACTGGTCGTTACCGAGGTTGGATTCCCGAGTCACTGGACCCGGGTTGTTTTTTTTTTTTCTAGGGAGCAGTTTCCGCTGAAGCGCAACCTAGGTTATCACTAGGGTTGGCCATCGGGTTTGCCTATATCGATGATGACACAAACCATCGAAGGCAGGTAACTATTCAGTATTGGGCCTTCAATGGTTTTACCTTCGTTGTCTATGCACATGGGTTGATTCTGTGTGAGAGCCAGGGGAGGAGCTGAGCTGTAATTGACAGCCCAGCATGTGAAAGAGGCGGGACATCCCATTTGCGGACTTAAACTCAGTACACAGAGCAGAGCAGACTTATTTATTTGGTACTTGTGTAGTTTGGCGGCGCCCATCGCATCGCATACCATAAGGCATACGATGGTATGCGATGCGACGCGATATCGCGCGATATTGTACAATGCCATTCAATTTTAAAATTGTATGACATTGTATATGGCATACAATGCGATGCGATGCGATTAAACATTGTATAAGCACCCTAATGGTTGCTTACAATGTTAAATGCATCCCCCCCCCCACTATAAACGTGAACCCGAAGCGTGGCGAGCGCAGCGAGCCCGCGAGGGGCGGCGGTATGCGTCCTCCGACCTTTTCATACCCCCACTATCCACGTCGGCGTGGAGTTGAGAATAGAAAGTGTGGCGAGCGCAGCGAGCCACCGAGCCCGAAGCGTGACGAGCGCAGCGAGCCCCGCAAAGGGACGCGGATACCTGTGAAGGCCGCGAGGGGACCTGTGATACCTGTGAAGGTATCCGCGTCCCCTCGCCACGCTTCGGGCTCGCTGCGCTCGCCACACTTTCTATTCTCAACTCCTCTCGCCACACTTTCTATTCTCAACTCCCCTCGCGGGCTCGCTGCGCTCGCCACGCTTCGGGTTCACGTTTATAGTGGGGGGGTGGCGTGGGGGTGCATTTAACATTGTAAGCACCCATTACGGTGCTTAAAAGCACCCTTTAGGGTGCTTATACAATCTTTCATCGTATAGGGGGCAAAAATCGCGTTGCATCGCATCGCATGCCATCGGGTGCATGGCATGCGATGCGATTAAAACATCGCGCGATGGAAATCGGGGGCGCCGCCAAAATACACAAGTACCTTTATTTTATTACCAGTTTATTTTATAGCACATACATATTCCGCAGCGCTTTACAGAAAATATTTGAACATTCACATCAGTCCCTGCCCCAGTGGAGCTTACAATCTATGTTCCCTACCACATGTACACGCACACAGACGTTCTAGGGTTCATTTTATTGGAACCCAATTAGCCTACCAGTATATTTTTGGATTGTAGGAGGTAACCGGAGTACCCGGAGGAAACCCACGCAAGCACGGGGAGAATATACAAACTCCACACAGTTAGAGCCATGGTGGGAACTAAACCCACAACCTCGCCGTTGTGAGGCAGTAATGTAACCATTATAACGTCCAACAATGGTCTGACTGGTGTACATCATACAGACTTCTTGACGTTCACCAGTCCGACCATTGTTGGAAGTTGTCAGGGCCCCGTGTGCTTCATGGCTGAGGACCCACAGACACCAGAGCCAGCGAGAGCTAATCATGGAGATCTGTTTGCAAAAGAACGCCTTCATGTAATTACTTAGTGAGCAGCTGGTACACCCAGAGATATGAGCAGAGAGGGACGGTATATACAGCTATCTCATATTGTGTAGCAACATCTCCCTGACTGAGTCACAGCATCATAAGACAGAGAACGGTCAGCGACCACAGTGCTCCCTACTGAAGACCTTCCCTGCTGGGTCCCTGGTAAACGTACACTACAGCTGCCAACTGGTGGCACTGGCAGCAATATATAGGACATGAAAAATACTGTTCCTTCTCCAGAACACCCCTCCCCCAGCCTGGAGATGTATATACGTACGCCGGAACATAGGGCGGCTGGGCGCACATACCTGGGTTCTTCAGATAATTGGGCTGATACGGCTGTCCCATGGCTCCATAAGCCGGTGGACGTCCCCCACTAGAGAACAGAAAAAGGAATGAGAGGAAGTGTAATTGTATGTTATTATTCTATCTCCTATATATTTGGCTACATCTGTCACTCAAAGTGGGTGTCTGTGTCTATAACGCTCTGTTCCTGGACTTTCCTCTTAATGTGTGATTGCCTTCATCTGTGCTGAACACCTTTCTGAGAAATTAACCTGTTTAAAACAGGTGATGGCAATCATACATTAAGGGGAAGTCTAGAAACAGAGCATTGGGTCATGTTGGGAGGTATGTGACAGAGAACCAGCCCAGTGAGCCCACAGACAGTGCCAGACACCCACTGCCTTCCCATGTTGCCCAGCACTGCTACTCCACAGCCACCAGGTGAGCGCCCCCCTCCCGCGATTTGCGGCAAAACCCCCCCCCCCCCGCGCGATTCGCGGCAAAAACACCCGCTCCCCCGCGACCCCCCCTACCGCGGTTCGCAGCAAAAACACCCCCCGCGACCCCCCCTCCCGCGATTCGCTGCAAAAAGAACCCCCCCACGACCCCTCCCGCAATTCGGGGCGGCACTCCCCCCTGCGACCCCCCTCCCACGATTCGCGGCACCCCCCCCCCCCCGCAATTCGCAGCAGCCCCAGGATTAAATGGCACATGCAAAACACTGACATGGCTATGGTCGACAATGAAAAAGGTTGACATGAGTTTTTGAAGATTTATTTTTAATTTTTGTAATTTTTTCATATTCATTGTCATGTGTCGACATGGACACCAATGAAGTGGCACACTTATGTCAACATTTACATGTGTTGACCTTTCTGTGTTGATTTTTTCTTGTGGCGATTCGCGTCACACCCCCCGCAACCCCCCCTCCCGCGATTCGCGGCAACCCCCGTGACCCCACACCTCCCGCAATTCGCGGCAACCCCCCACCGGAACCCCTGAGAACCCCGCCCTCCCGCGATTAGCGGCACCCACCCCCGCGACCCCCCCTCCCGCAATTCGCGGCACCCCCCCGTGATTCGCGGCAGCTCCAGAATTAAATTGCACATGGAAAACACTGACATGGCTATGGTCGACAATGAAAAAGGTTGACATGAGTTTTTGAATTTATTTTTTTCATTTTTTTAATATTTTCATATTCAGTCTCATGTGTCGACATGGATACCAATGAAGTGCCACACTTATGTCAACATTTACATGTTTTGACCTTTCTGTGTTGATTTTTTCGGTACTTGTGAGTTATCTGGGCTGCCGATTTTTTGATTGTATGCCTTAAGTTAAGGCATACAATCAGATGCGATGCGATGCGATATCGCATCGCATCGCATCGCATGCGACCATCGGATGCGATGACCCGATTTTTCCATAGGAATCAATGTTAAAATGGACTGAGTCCATTTTAACATGGAATTCAATGGGAAAAAGGGGTCCTTTTCATACCCCTACTATCCAAGTGGGCATGGAGTTGGATATAAACCTGTGGCGAGCGTAGCGAGCCACCGAGCCCGAAGCGTGGCGAGCGAAGCGAGCCCCGCGAGGGGACGGTATTCCGTGTCCCCTCGCGGGGCTCGCTACGCTCGCCACGCTTCGGGCTCGGTGGCTCGCTACGCTCGCCACAGGTTTATATCCAACTCCATGCCCACTTGGATAGTAGGGGTATGAAAAGAACCCCTTTTTCCCATTGAATTCCATGTTAAAATGGACTCAGTCCATTTTAACATTGATTCCTATGGAAAAATCGGGTCATCGCATCGCATCGCATCCGATGGTCGCATGCGATGCGATGCGATGTGCCCGATCCGACCCGATTTAGAAATCGGACGCCCAGATAACTCACAAGTACCATTTTTTCTTGTGGCAATTCTCGGCACCCCACCCCGTGACCCCCCCCCTCCCGTGATTCACGGCACACCCCCCGCGACCCCCCCTACCATGAATCGCCGCAACCCCCGCCCCCGTAACCCCCCTCCCGCGATTCTCTGCAATCCCTCCCCTCCCGCGATTCGCAGCATCCACCCCCCCACAACCCCCCCTCCTGCAATTCGCGGCACCCCCCGTGACCCCCCCTCCTGCAATTCGCGGCACCCTCCGCGACCCCCCCTCCCGCGATTCGCGGACACCTAAGTTGCAATACAGGGCATCTTTCATACAATTCTAACCATATTTCTCATATACAAACGTTCACAAATTAAGGGGGCGCAGCCCCTTACGACGGTGTGAAGAGCGCCCGTAGGGCGCGATGAATCACCTAGTATATACATATATCTATATCACAGAGAAACTCGGCACTCAGATACATTGGGTTATATTTACTAAGATGGGATGTTGCTATGGGCAACCAATCAGAATCTACTTATTTATTTAGCACCTTCTAGACAGGGCTGGGCAATTGCGGCCCTCCAGATGTTGAGGAACTACACATCCCAGGATGTTTTGCATTAGTTTTGCTATGTGGCCATGCTGAAACTGATGCAAGGCATGCTGGGATGAGTAGTTCCTCAACATCTGGAGGGCCGCAATTGCCCAGCCCTGTTCTAGAACATAGTAACATAGTAATTAAGGTTGAAAAAAAAGACGTTAGTCCATCGAGATTAACCTATCTGACTTGGAACTACTGACTTGTAAGTCACATCTATAGGATTCCCTTAGTGGCTGTATCCAGTTTTGATGTTAATTCAGTAACAGTATTTGCTGTAACCATCCCACCGGCAATGAGTTCCAGAATGTTACTGCTCTAACGGTGAAGAATCCTCTTCTTAATTCAGTACGGAATTTCTTTTCCTCGAGCCTCAGTACATGCCCGCGTGTCCTAAGTATAGGCCTGTTACTGACCAATCATCTCCCAGTTCCAAATGATTCCCAATCCTGTATGTGAACATACTAATCATATCACCTCTCAGCCTCCGTTTCTCCAGTGAAAACCTATTCAGCCTGGTATAACCTATCTTTGTATTCTAGTGATTCAAGACCTTTTACTAGCTTAGTCGCCCTTCTCTGTACCTGTTCCAATTCATTTATGTCATTTTTAAGGTGCAGTGCCCAGAACTGAACACCGTATTCCAAGTGTGGTCTCACCAATGCCTTTTAAAGAGGCACTATCACATTGGCATCCCTTGAATCCATACCCCTTTTAATGCATGCCAGTGTCCTGTTTGCTTTTGCTGCTGCACTTGAGCAGTGTGCACTATTACCCAATTTTTCATCTATGATGACCCCCAAGTCCTTCTCTACAGCAGAATTCCCTATAATAACTACATTTAGCCTATAAGTAGCTTGTTAATTTTTGTTCCCATAATGAATTACTTTACATTTATCAACGTTAAACTGCATTTTCCACCTTTCCACCCACCTTTCCAGTTTATTTAAGTCACTTTGTAGAGTATACACATCATCTCCTGAGTTCATTTCCTCACTCAATTTCATGTCGTCAGCAAATATTGCAATTTTACTCACTATGTCACTTCCTATATCATTAATGAATATATTTAACAAGGTGGGTCCCAATATTGAACCTTGGGGGGGGGGGGGGGACTCCACTTTGGACCTTACCCCAGCTGGAATGTATGCCATTTACCGCCACTCTCGGTCCTCAATTATGCAACCAGTTTTTAATCCAATTACAAATGTTATCTCCTAACCCTAAAGTTACCTAGTTTTATTAAAAACCTTTTATGAGGTACAGTGTTGAAAGCTTTAGAGAAATCAAGAAGTATTTAATCAAAAGATTTCCCACACCCTACTGACTTCCTCATAGAAGCTAATTTAATTATTATGACATGATCTATTTTTGACGAACCCATGCTGAGTCTTGCTAATCACTTCCTCCTGTTCTAAGAAAATTTGGATACTATCTCATTGTTCCTTGTAATATTTTCCCCACAATGTAAGGCTAACCGGTCTATAATTTTCAGGGAGAGTTTTGCTACATTTCGTCCATATTAGTACTAGAAGATAATAGCTAACCTCTGATTGGTTGCCCTTAGCAACATCCCACCTGAAATTGAACTCCCATCTTAGCAAATTTCCTCCAAAGAATCCCAGCAGTATTTCCTGGTGCCTTCCAAATCCTCACAGCTAGTAACGTCACAAGTAGTGTCAAGAAAGGCTTTCATGAGTCTTCCTGTGATGTCATCGAGTGCCGCCAGTCATTCGGTTATTATTTCAGATCATTTAAGTCAGAGTGACGATACACACACACACACACACATCTAGGACTGGAACAAGCACAGTTATTAAGGACTATGGGCCTGGCCCAGCTTTGCAAGCAAAGCAAAAAGACAAACAACTGGGCAAAATCATGGGCACTGCAGGTGGGGCAGATGTAACGGAATGCAGTCATGACAGTTACAGTGTCCAGGTTGACACATGGAAAAATGTCGACAGACACCAAAAACCATGAAAAACTCATGTTGACCTTTTTCCATGTCAGCTTTTTGCTTGTGTCAACCTTTTTCATGTGTCAGCCTTTTCACTGTCGACCAATAGTGGCCGCAGCATGCTTGGACAAAGGAGGGAACATGCTTGGACGAGGGAGGGAGGTGTTAACGATTTGCGGGAGTGTGCATCATTAGTGACAGGGAGCGTACAGGCCAGGCGATATTGTCCACAATATTACTCAGAAAGCCCTTTCTAAAAGATATTGCGACCAATATCGTCTAGTGTGTATGGACCTTAATTTAATATAACTTTTTGCTTAGGGGCAGCTGATACCCTCTATATATTTTATTTGGCTATAAGGTGTGTAGTGTAAGGGGGCCTACGCACGTAGTGGTGTGTGTAGGCGAGTGTTCTGAGTAATGCTAGATCACTCAGCGCTGCTTGTTAACCAATTAATAACCACCATGCTGGCTATTAATCGCTATGGCCCCCACACACAGCGTTGTAGGGGCATATTCTGAACGATTTAGTTAGATTAAGTAAAATCGCTCAGAAAATGCCGGTATATCGCTCCATGTGAAGGCCCCATAAGAAGCAAAGCAGCAAGTGACTGACATAGTACTCAGCGGGTGCAATAAGAGGAGATCAGACACAACGCAGGTGAATATGACACCGGGCACTGCTGATCTGCGCACCTGGGTGTAGCTTCCTGTTTAATCAGTGACGCTGCACAGAGGAAAAAGAAAAGAAAACGACTTTTAAAAACTTTCTTAGATAATGGCACGGGGCTTAGTGAGCAGAGATGACATGGCTGCTGTTACACTATGGGGTGAATTCTGATTCACTCGGAAAGGCACAATCACTCTCTAATGGACAAAACCATGTGCACTGCAGGTGGGGCTGATGTAACATGTGCAGAGAGTTAGATTTGGGTGGGGTTTTACTTCAAACTGATATCTATATTGCAGTGTAAAAATAGAGCAGCCAGTAAGTGTATGGGCACCTTTACTCTTTCTGCACATGTTACATCTGCCCCGCCTGCAGCGCAGTATGGTTTTGTCCATTAGAGAGTGATTGTGCCTTTCCGAGTGAATCAGAATAACCCCATATGTCCATGTCAGGTTTATAGGACCCGTGCCATTATCTCTGCGGACTGAATACTGTATTCCGGCGGTCGGGAAGCCGGTTTTCACAATACAGACGCTGGCAGGAGACCAGTAATGGACGCTACTGCGCACTGTCATGTGAATTTACGGAAATGTTATGCTAACTTAGGGACACTACTGCATAACTCCCAACTTTTCTTAGAAACATAGAACTTGACGGCAGATAAGAACCACTTGGCCCATCTAGTCTGCCCCAACAAGGAGGGACAGCCGCGCACGGCAAAGGTGCGTGGCTGAAAATAGGGCCGTGACTTATCGTCACGGGGGTGTGTTCTAATCATCATTCATGCAAGGCCGCTCTGGGGGCCTGACCAGCGGCTTTGTAAACTGCTGGTGGCCAGCCCCCAGCCTCTCTGCTGCTGGGATTAGACGCTGTGCACAGTGTCTATTCACCGGATTACAGGGGGGACTCCCAACTCCCCCCCCCCCCCACCATGGGACACGGGACAGTTGGGAGGTATTCTTCTGTGCAATGTTTCGTAAATAACGGATACTACTGTGTGGCAATGCCCCTTCCCCATGAAGCCATGCCTCTACATTTTTGGCGCGCATTGTCCCTACTGCCAGCACAGGGCTCCAAAATGTCTAGTTACAGCACTGGCTAGGAGTAGACACTATGAGGGGACTCAGGGTAAGGCTGCAGAAACGGGGGGTAGGTTGAGGTTGGCTTCGGGTCAGGTTTAGGTGGCACGGTGCCAGGGTTAGGGTTAGTCAATAGTGGGGAGTGCTAGTTTCAGGCTGCGAGGTATGAGGGAAGAATTAGGGTCAGATGGATGCGCCCAGGTGCCACCCCCCAATACTGTTGCAGGGAGCCAGGCAATGGGGAGAGAGAAGACAGGCTGCCACCGCAGCACAGCGTCTCTCCCCAGCCCAGCACATGCTGCTCAGTGCTGAGCTGGAGAGAGAGGTAGCAGCAGCACAAGTTAGATATTTATTTTTCCCACTGGATGTGGACACGCCCCCTTCTGGTAGCCCCTCCCCTACATTTTACCCGTCCTGACCAACCTGTTGGTGCCCCTGAGCGGATAGCATTCAAACAGAGGTCACACACTAACCGCGGATCTAACCGCACCGGGACAGAAGACAATGCTTCAGACTAACAAAGTTACTTGGAATCACGGGGCCTTATGTTCTCTCCTGCAGTTGAATTCCATTTTAAGCCTTGGAGAAGTGATAAAGCAGAGAGAGATAAAGTCACAGCCATTCAGCTCCTAACTTCCACGTTACATGCTGTATTTGAAAAATGACAATTGGGGGCTGATTGGTTGGTACCTTTTCTTTGCCCACTTCATCGCTCTCCAAGGCGTAGTACATATGCCCTGAGTCACTTTATCTACAGTAGGTAATCTTTGTCACATGTCCCCATGTTACAGGACCAGTTCCACAGCAATCCTTGTATGGAAATGACAACACAGAGAGACGCACAAGGATAACATGAGGAGCTGGTAACCGGCAGCAACACAAACACAGAGAACATAGGGTCATTCATTAGGTTACCAGAGCCGGTCTGTTACACAGAGGGATGCGGTCATTCGTCAGACTGCATTTAGGTCTACAGTCATTAGGTCGACCCCACTAGGTCGACTGGCAGGAAGGTCGACCTGACTTAAGGTCGACATGGGCCAAGGTCGACATGACTTAAGGTCGAATTTGCATAAAGGTCAACATGAGGAAGGTCGACTGGTCATAAGGTTGACATGACTAGGGCGTGGTGGGAGAATAAAATAATGTGCCGAGCGCAGCGAGGCACCGTGCCCGAAGCATAGCGAGCGATGCGAGGGTCCGATTCTCATTGCCAACTGTGTCCATGTCGACTGTGTCAACATTCGGATCAAAAAACAGTGAAAAACCCATGTCGACCTTATGACCAGTCGACCTTCCTCATGTCGACCTTTATGCAAATTCGACCTTAAGTCATGTCGACCTTGGCCCATGTCGACCTTAAGTCAGGTCGACCTTCCTGCCAGTCGACCTAGTGGGGTCGACCTAATGACTGTAGACCTAAATGCAGTCTGACGAATGATCTCATTCCTACACAGAAGACTGTGGGGGAAATTTACTAAAGGAAATTTGTAAAAAATAGGTGTATTTGTATCCAGAAATATACTTATTTTTGACATTTACTATCCCGAAAATACAGCAATTTGTATTTGTATTGATAGCACATCAAGATGAATACGAATTGCCGTATTTTCGGGATAGTAAATGTAAAAAATAAGTGTATTTCTGGATACAAATACAACTATTTTTTTACATATTTCCTTTAGTAAATTTCCCCCTGTATGCTATTAAGTAGAAGGGCAATATATGCAAGGTATACTACTACGACTTCTCCCATGGAGACCCCTTCTCTAATCACACAGCAGCCCCGACAGGACCCGTTCCCTAATCACACAGTACCCCACCCCCCGACAGGACCCGTTCCCTAATCACACAGCACCCCCGACAGGACCCGTTCCCTAATCACACAGCACCCCCTGACAGGACCCGTTCCCTAATCACACAGTACCCCACCCCCCGACAGGACCCGTTCCCTAATCACACAGCACCCCCGACAGGACCCGTTCCCTAATCACACAGCACCCCCTGACAGGACCCGTTCCCTAATCACACAGTACCCCACCCCCCGACAGGACCCGTTCCCTAATCACACAGCACCCCCGACAGGACCCGTTCCCTAATCACACAGCACCCCCTGACAGGACCCGTTCCCTAATCACACAGTACCCCACCCCCCGACAGGACCCGTTCCCTAATCACACAGCAGCCCCGACAGGACCCGTTCCCTAATCACACAGCACCCCCTGACAGGACCCGTTCCCTAATCACACAGCACCTCCCGACAGGACCCGTTCCCTAATCACACAGCACCTCCCGACAGGACCCGTTCCCTAATCACACAGCACCTCCCGACAGGACCCGTTCCCTAATCACACAGCACCTCCCGACAGGACCCGTTCCCTAATCACACAGCACCTCCCGACAGGACCCGTTCCCTAATCACACAGCACCTCCCGACAGGACCCGTTCCCTAATCACACAGCACCTCCCGACAGGATCCGTTCCCTAATCACACAGCACCTCCCGACAGGACCCGTTCCCTAATCACACAGCACCCCCGACAGGACCCCTTCCCTAATCACACAGCACCCCCCAACAGGACCCGTTCCCTAATCACACAATACCCCCCCGACAGGACCCGTTCCCTAATCACACAGCACCTCCCGACAGGACCCGTTCCAGTAGGGACAAAATGCTCTGCTCCTGGATTTCCCCCTCAATGTATAACTGTCCTCACCTGTGCTGTACAGGTACATCTATAACAAAGGTGTTCCAGCACAGGTGAGGACATTCCTACAGTCAGACAGAAGCCCAGGAGCAGAGCATCCTGCCCCTCCTGGAATAGGTCTTCCAGGGGGCTATGTTATAACTAGCATACAGCACCTACCTGAGCCCGCTGTGCTCCTCCATGGTCACTGCCTGTAGCACAGAGGTGTTAGTCCTAGAGGATAGTTAGTAGCTGCACAGCTCTTCCTGTTCCTGTTATTAATTACACACAGGATCTCTGTCACTTGCTGCCTGATTTCCTGTCTCTTGTTTCTGTTGTGCAATGTAACACAATGTTGGGTACTTGTTTCCTAGCACGGCCACAACGATCATGATCGTGGGCATCGTGAGGGAAATCGGGAGCATCGCGGCCACCGCGATTTTCCCATAGGGAACAATGTTAAATGCCTCAATTTACCCGCGATGCCCCCGATTTCCCATAGGAATCAATGTTAAATGGCTCAATTTACACAAATCATCATAGGGAACAATGGTAAATGGGCCAGAAAACCCCAAAAACACCCCTGAACAGTGAAATGTCCCCCCAAAAGTAGTTGACGCCACCCCACGATCAACGCGAACCCGAAGCGTCGCGAGCGCAGCGAGCCCGCGAGGGGCGGCGGTACGCGTCCTCCGACCTTTTCATACCCCCACTATCCACGTCGGCGTGGAGTTGAGAATAGAATAGTGTGGCGAGCGCAGCGAGGGGACGCGGATACCTGTGAAGCCCGCGAAGGGACACGATTACCTGTGAAGGTATCCGCGTCCGCTCGCCACGCTTCGGGCTCGGTGGCTCGCTGCGCTCGCCACACTATTCTATTCTCAACTCCACGCCGACGTGGATAGTGGTGGTATGAAAAGGTCGGAGGACGCATACCGCCGCCGCTCGCCACGCTTCGGGTTCGCGTTGATCGTGGAGTGGCATAAACTACTTTTGGGGGGACATTTCACTGTTCGGGGGTGCTTTTTTGGGTTTTCTGGCCCATTTACCATTGTTCCCTATGATGATTTGGGTAAATTGAGGCATTTAACATTGTTCCCTATGGGGAAATCGGGGGCATCGTGTCTGGACCATTTAAGCCATTTTTAGCCGCATACGACGCGACCGACGCGATTTTGACTTTTTTCAATGCATTTCAATGGGAAAATCGGGGGCATCGCGTCGCAGACCACTAAAAATGACACCCGATGCCCGCGATTGTGGCCGTGCTAGGAAACAAGTACCCAATGTTGCAGCACAAGGTGTTACATTAAACATCTATCTTTAGCACAGGTTCACAAAGTCAGTCCTCAGGACCCCACACATGCTTTGCAGGTCTCCTCACAGAATTACAAGCAAAATAATTAGCTCCACCTGTGGATCTTTTAAAATGTGTCAATGAGTAATGATTGCACCTGTGCACCTGCCAGGTGAACCCCTGATCTATAGCATCACTCATCATGACTACATAAATACAACATGCAAATAAATATAAAGGAGGCCATACACGCTCCGTTCTGCGGCGTCCGTTCTGTCCTATGAGATGCGCGCTCCCGAGCATCCCATCGTACAGTACAAACAGTATGTGCTGCACATACTTTTTGTACTAGCTTTACATCGTATCGCATTGCATTGGGGGGAGTATTACCATCAAATATATTTTATAAGGCGGGGTTGGGAAAAATTAATTATACATATAGGGAATCCCTGCTAAACCACGCCCCTCTAGGTGAAGCCATGCCTCCTTTTTGGCGCGTTTGAGGGTAAATGGCCTTCTGCAGCAGTACTTGCATTAAGGACCACCCACTAGCACATTTCTAGGTTCGTCAGTGATAGCACATACTAAGTTTTTGAGAACTGTGGATTTCTGGTTGGGATGCATTCGCTCTTCAACCGAGATTCATTTGTTTATGAGTAATTTCAAGCCTTGTATAAGAACACCTCAGTTGTCTCCGGTGCGCACTGTTCAACGGGAATCGGGACATCTGTCAGAATGAACTTAGGTCTACAGTCATTAGGTCGACCCCACTAGGTCGACTGGCAGGAAGGTCAACCTGACTTAAGGTCGACGTGGGCCAAGGTCGACATGACTTAAGGTCGAATTTGCATAACGGTCGACATGAGGAAGGTCGACTGGTCATAAGGTCGACATGTTTTTTTTGGGGGGGGAGGGGACACCGTCAATGGTTATTTTCCATGGCTCACATTGCACCCATTATAACACTGCCTATGTCGCACTGTGATGTGACTACGACGCACCAGGAGACTGCGCTGATTAATGTGATATGTGACGCAAACTAGACACTCAGTGCTAGAAGAGTCTCTCGGGGACCTGGTGCGGGGGGGGGGGGGGGGCTGTTTGGCGCGATTGCTGCAATGACGTATGAGGACGCATCTGTATCTGTAGGCCCAAGAGGACAACTACTGTATATAGTAACAAATTCTCTCTTTATACAATGAAACAATAATGATGGTTCTAGAAATATGACTCAAAAGAACAACTAAATAATTAACGTATTGTGATATATTGTTAAACTTTGCCGATCCATTCCGAAGTTAGCCGGTCCATAGCGTCTATGTCGGGAGTTAGCCGGTTGACACCATAAGTTCGATATGCATATTGTCGACATCGTCAAAAGGTCACCATGGCAATTGTTGACACATGGAAGGACCAACTTGAGGGGTTTTTTACAATTTTTTTTTACTTTTTCCTACTCTACGTGGAGTGACGACTTTGGGATTCATGCGCAAAAATCTACAAATTGTGAAAAAAAAAACCTTATATTGACCTTTTTAATTGACAACCATTTCCACATAGACCTTATACTTTTGTTACATTTTTGCATATCAATGCTTTGGGAACGACCTAGACCCTGTTGACCTTTTGACCCCTGACCCTTTATACCATCACCCTCTGAGCCCGCAGTGGTGAGTTATGTGGATAGCAGCGTGACAACACGTTAGTGTGACATCGGTGGCGCTATGGGCGTATTACATACACAATTACACATAATATTCCCGGATGTGTTGTTATAGGTGTCCAGCATCCTGCAGGCCGGTACATTGTGCAAAGTCAGGTGATTCAGGCTGTCTAGTTAAAGTCGCACAGAGTAACTCCAGGTCACATGACGGAACAGCAGCAGCCGCAGCACTTCCGGGGGTAATTGTCAGTATAAACCTCATTCTTCTCTCCGTAGACAAAGTAGTTGTACTGATTGCTTTTCCAGGTGTATACCACCTTGGTGAGCGGCAGCCACTCAATGCTGTGTCTCTGGGGAAAGAGAGCAAACGTATAATTATATATGGGATACTACATTATAGAGAAAACAGACATCACCAGTTGTGTAACTCCCAGAGACGTTGGAGGCAGTGGCCACTGGGCTCCAGCTGTCAAATGGGTCCCTGCCAAACTAGCACAGATCTCTATCCGCTCATTTCACCTCTGGGCGCCTGGTATGAACTTATGCCACTGAACATCACATAGTGATCCTATGGTGATAAAACCCGGAATGCATCTACAAGCGGTACAAATCCTGGTCGCGTATACAACGGGTGGACAAAGGAGGAATCGCTCTCCTGTAACATCTAAAAGCTTTTAGGATTCTATGCCTTCAATGCATTGCTACTGCAGACATTTTATTACTTTTTCAGCAGCCGTGTAATAGAAATTCTGCTGAACAAAACCAAGGCACCAAGCGATGAGCACCCAGAACGCTCGGTATGTAATTCCTAGATCTGCACAGATCAGCCAGTTTGGATCATTTACATGATCAGATTAGGTCACACAAAATCACTGATGTTTATTATGTCTGGTGACTTAGGGGGTTATTCTAGTTCATTCTTTCTGACAAAATCCTTCTTAGATGGACAAAACCACGTGCACTGCAGGGGGGCAGATGTAACATGTGCAGATAGAATTAAATTTGGGTGAGTTATTTTGTTTCTGTGCAGGGAAAATACTGACTGCTTTATTTTACACTGCAATATAGATTTCACTTTGAAGAAAAACCCCACCCAAATCTAATTATCTCGGCACAAGTTCCATCTGCCCCACCCACAGTGCACATGGTTTTGTCCATCTAGTGCTGTGTACACACGGGGGAGATATATTGCTCAGTTTCTCCTGTTCATCAGCGACCAGAGATGGTCGCTGATGAAAAAGAAACTGCCGGGGGGAGCCCGGCAGTGGTAATCAGCTGGTCGCAGGAGCATGTTCCTGCGACCAGCGATCACCACAGGGGCAAAAAACGGGAGCGAGCACCCGGCGATATATCGCCGGTGCACACTCCCATTGCGGGCAATATGGTCGCTGAGCGACCATACTTCCCGTGATTTTGGACAAAATCGCCCCCGTGTGTACGCACCTTAAGAAGGATTTTGTCAGAAAGAATGAACTAGAATAAACCCCTTAGTGATCAGTTGACGTAGCTGTGGCATGGAATGACATTTGGCCATGCTAGTGCGGCGGACATGCATCTCATCTGTCTCTACATTTATTATATTGGTGTCAAATGGGTAATTCTGAAAACGGTCGAAAAATGGTCTAGAGAGCATTTTGGGGTTATTAAAATGTCCCTTTATGATTTGTAAGTGTTATGGGAAGGTGTAAAATGTTTTCTTTTCTTCTCAAATTCACTTATAGCACCCCCATACATGGCCCCTGTCACTCACACCTCACATATCCCACATCCCTTAATCCTAACTATACAGATCCCGCATCCTTTACACCTCTCTATACCGATCCCACATCCTTTACACCTCACTATACCGATCCCACATCCTTTATACCTCACTATACCGATCCCACATCCTTTACACCTCTCTATACCGATCCCGCATCCTTTACACCTCTCTATACCGATCCCACATCCTTTACACCTCACTATACCTATCCCACATCCTTTACACCTCACTATACAGATCCCGCATCCTTTACACTTCACTATACCTATCCCACATCCTTTACACCTCACTATACCGATCCCGCATCCTTTACACCTCACTATACCGATCCCACATCCTTTACACCTCACTATACCGATCCCACATCCTTTACACTTCACTATACAGATCCCACATCCCTTACACCTCACTATACCGATCCCACATCCTTTACACCTCACTATACCGATCCCACATCCTTTACACCTCACTATACCGATCCCACATCCCTTACACCTCACTATACCGATCCCGCATCCTTTACACCTCACTATACCGATCCCGCATCCTTTACACCTCACTATACCTATCCCGCATCCTTTACACCTCACTATACCGATCCCACATCCTTTACACCTCACTATACCGATCCCACATCCTTTACACCTCACTATACCGATCCCGCATCCTTTACACCTCACTATACCGATCCCACATCCCTTACACCTCACTATACTGATCCCGCATCCTTTACACCTCACTATACCGATCCAGCATCCTTTACACCTCACTATACCGATCCCACATCCCTTACACCTCACTATACTGATCCCGCATCCTTTACACCTCACTATACCGATCCCACATCCCTTACACCTCACTATACTGATCCCGCATCCTTTACACCTCACTATACCGATCCAGCATCCTTTACACCTCACTATACCGATCCCACATCCTTTACACTTCACTATACCGATCCCGCATCCTTTACACCTCACTATACCGATCCCGCATCCTTTACACCTCACTATACCTATCCCACATCCTTTACACCTCACTATACCTATCCCACATCCTTTACACCTCTCTATACCGATCCCGCATCCTTTACACCTCTCTATACCGATCCCACATCCTTTACACCTCACTATACCGATCCCGCATCCTTTACACCTCACTATACCGATCCCACATCCTTTACACTTCACTATACAGATCCCGCATCCTTTACACCTCACTATACCGATCCCACATCCTTTACACCTCACTATACCGATCCCGCATCCTTTACACCTCTCTATACCGATCCCACATCCTTTACACCTCACTATACAGATCCCGCATCCTTTACACTTCACTATACCGATCCCGCATCCTTTACACCTCACTATACCGATCCCGCATCCTTTACACCTCACTATACCGATCCCACATCCTTTACACCTCACTATACCGATCCCACATCCTTTACACCTCTCTATACCGATCCCGCATCCTTTACACCTCACTATACCGATCCCACATCCTTTACACCTCACTATACCGATCCCGCATCCTTTACACCTCACTATACCGATCCCACATCCTTTACACCTCACTATACCGATCCCACATCCTTTACACCTCACTATACCGATCCCGCATCCTTTACACCTCACTATACCTATCCCACATCCTTTACACCTCACTATACCGATCCCGCATCCTTTACACCTCACTATACCGATCCCGCATCCTTTACACCTCACTATACCTATCCCACATCCTTTACACCTCACTATACCGATCCCGCATCCTTTACACCTCACTATACCTATCCCACATCCTTTACACCTCACTATACCGATCCCACATCCTTTACACCTCACTATACCGATCCCACATCCTTTACACTTCACTATACCGATCCCACATCCTTTACACCTCACTATACCGATCCCGCATCCTTTACACTTCACTATACAGATCCCACATCCTTTACACCTCACTATACCGATCCCACATCCTTTACACTTCACTATACAGATCCCGCATCCTTTACACCTCACTATACCGATCCCACATCCTTTACACCTCACTATACCGATCCCGCATCCTTTACACCTCTCTATACCGATCCCACATCCTTTACACCTCACTATACCGATCCCGCATCCTTTACACCTCACTATACCGATCCCACATCCTTTACACCTCACTATACCGATCCCACATCCTTTACACCTCACTATACCGATCCCACATCCTTTACACCTCACTATACCGATCCCGCATCCTTTACACCTCTCTATACCGATCCCACATCCTTTACACCTCACTATACAGATCCCGCATCCTTTACACTTCACTATACCGATCCCGCATCCTTTACACCTCACTATACCGATCCCGCATCCTTTACACCTCACTATACCGATCCCACATCCTTTACACCTCACTATACCGATCCCACATCCTTTACACCTCACTATACAGATCCCGCATCCTTTACACTTCACTATACCGATCCCGCATCCTTTACACCTCACTATACCGATCCCGCATCCTTTACACCTCACTATACCGATCCCACATCCTTTACACCTCACTATACCGATCCCACATCCTTTACACCTCTCTATACCGATCCCGCATCCTTTACACCTCACTATACCGATCCCACATCCTTTACACCTCACTATACCGATCCCGCATCCTTTACACCTCACTATACCGATCCCGCATCCTTTACACCTCACTATACCGATCCCGCATCCTTTACACCTCTCTATACCGATCCCACATCCTTTACACCTCTCTATACCGATCCCGTATCCTTTACACCTCACTATACCTATCCCACATCCTTTACACCTCACTATACCGATCCCGCATCCTTTACACCTCACTATACCGATCCCACATCCTTTACACCTCACTATACCGATCCCACATCCTTTACACCTCACTATACCGATCCCGCATCCTTTACACCTCACTATACCTATCCCACATCCTTTACACCTCACTATACCGATCCCGCATCCTTTACACCCCACTATACCGATCCCGCATCCTTTACACCTCACTATACCGATCCCGCATCCTTTACACCTCACTATACCGATCCCGCATCCTTTACACCTCACTATACCGATCCCGCATCCTTTACACCTCACTATACCTATCCCACATCCTTTACACCTCACTATACCGATCCCGCATCCTTTACACCTCACTATACCTATCCCACATCCTTTACACCTCACTATACCGATCCCGCATCCTTTACACCTCACTATACCGATCCCGCATCCTTTACACCTCACTATACCGATCCCGCATCCTTTACACCTCACTATACCTATCCCACATCCTTTACACCTCACTATACCGATCCCGCATCCTTTACACCTCACTATACCTATCCCACATCCTTTACACCTCACTATACCGATCCCACATCCTTTACACCTCACTATACCGATCCCGCATCCTTTACACCTCACTATACCGATCCCACATCCTTTACACCTCACTATACCGATCCCGCATCCTTTACACCTCACTATACCGATCCCGCATCCTTTACACCTCTCTATACCGATCCCGCATCCTTTACACCTCACTATACCGATCCCGCATCCTTTACACCTCACTATACCGATCCCGCATCCTTTACACCTCACTATACCGATCCCGCATCCTTTACACCTCACTATACCGATCCCGCATCCTTTACACCTCACTATACCGATCCCGCATCCTTTACACCACACTATACCGATCCCGCATCCTTTACACCTCACTATACCGATCCCGCATCCTTTACACCTCACTATACCGATCCCACATCCTTTACACCTCTCTATACCGATCCCGCATCCTTTACACCTCACTATACCGATCCCACATCCTTTACACCTCTCTATACCGATCCCACATCCTTTACACCTCACTATACCTATCCCACATCCTTTACACCTCACTATACCGATCCCGCATCCTTTACACCTCACTATACCGATCCCGCATCCTTTACACCTCACTATACCGATCCCGCATCCTTTACACCTCACTATACCGATCCCGCATCCTTTACACCACACTATACCGATCCCGCATCCTTTACACCTCACTATACCGATCCCGCATCCTTTACACCTCACTATACCGATCCCACATCCTTTACACCTCTCTATACCGATCCCGCATCCTTTACACCTCACTATACCGATCCCGCATCCTTTACACCTCACTATACCGATCCCGCATCCTTTACACCTCACTATACCTATCCCACATCCTTTACACCTCACTATACCGATCCCGCATCCTTTACACCTCACTATACCGATCCTGCATCCTTTACACCTCACTGTACCGATCCCGCATCCTTTACACCTCACTATACCTATCCCACATCCTTTACACCTCTCTATACCGATCCCGCATCCTTTACACCACACTATACCGATCCCGCATCCTTTACACCTCACTATACCTATCCCACATCCTTTACACCTCACTATACCTATCCCGCATCCTTTACACCTCACTATACCGATCCCGCATCCTTTACACCTCACTATACCTATCCCACATCCTTTACACCTCACTATACCGATCTCGCATCCTTTACACCTCACTATACCGATCCCGCATCCTTTACACCTCACTATACCGATCCCGCATCCTTTACACCTCACTATACCGATCCCGCATCCTTTACACCACACTATACCGATCCCGCATCCTTTACACCTCACTATACCGATCCCGCATCCTTTACACCTCACTATACCGATCCCGCATCCTTTACACCTCACTATACCTATCCCGCATCCTTTACACCTCACTATACCGATCCCGCATCCTTTACACCTCACTATACCGATCCCGCATCCTTTACACCTCACTATACCGATCCCGCATCCTTTACACCTCACTATACCGATCCCGCATCCTTTACACCACACTATACCGATCCCGCATCCTTTACACCTCACTATACCGATCCCGCATCCTTTACACCTCACTATACCGATCCCGCATCCTTTACACCACACTATACCGATCCCGCATCCTTTACACCTCACTATACCGATCCCGCATCCTTTACACCTCACTATACCGATCCCGCATCCTTTACACCTCACTATACCGATCCCGCATCCTTTACACCTCACTATACCGATCCCGCATCCTTTACACCACACTATACCGATCCCGCATCCTTTACACCTCACTATACCGATCCCGCATCCTTTACACCTCACTATACCGATCCCACATCCTTTACACCTCACTATACCGATCCCGCATCCTTTACACCTCTCTATACCGATCCCGCATCCTTTACACCTCACTATACCGATCCCACATCCTTTACACTTCACTATACCGATCCCACATCCTTTACACCTCACTATACCGATCCCGCATCCTTTACACCTCACTATACCTATCCCACATCCTTTACACCTCTCTATACCGATCCCACATCCTTTACACCTCACTATACCGATCCCGCATCCTTTACACCTCACTATACCGATCCCGCATCCTTTACACCTCACTATACCTATCCCACATCCTTTACACCTCACTATACCGATCCCGCATCCTTTACACCTCACTATACCGATCCTGCATCCTTTACACCTCACTGTACCGATCCCGCATCCTTTACACCTCACTATACCTATCCCACATCCTTTACACCTCTCTATACCGATCCCGCATCCTTTACACCACACTATACCGATCCCGCATCCTTTACACCTCACTATACCTATCCCACATCCTTTACACCTCACTATACCTATCCCGCATCCTTTACACCTCACTATACCGATCCCGCATCCTTTACACCTCACTATACCTATCCCACATCCTTTACACCTCACTATACCGATCCCGCATCCTTTACACCTCACTATACCGATCCCGCATCCTTTACACCTCACTATACCGATCCCGCATCCTTTACACCTCACTATACCGATCCCGCATCCTTTACACCACACTATACCGATCCCGCATCCTTTACACCTCACTATACCGATCCCGCATCCTTTACACCTCACTATACCGATCCCGCATCCTTTACACCTCACTATACCTATCCCACATCCTTTACACCTCACTATACCGATCCCGCATCCTTTACACCTCACTATACCGATCCCGCATCCTTTACACCTCACTATACCGATCCCGCATCCTTTACACCTCACTATACCGATCCCGCATCCTTTACACCACACTATACCGATCCCGCATCCTTTACACCACACTATACCGATCCCGCATCCTTTACACCTCACTATACCGATCCCGCATCCTTTACACCTCACTATACCGATCCCGCATCCTTTACACCTCACTATACCTATCCCACATCCTTTACACCTCACTATACCGATCCCGCATCCTTTACACCTCACTATACCTATCCCGCATCCTTTACACCTCTCTATACCGATCCCGCATCCTTTACACCTCACTATACCTATCCCGCATCCTTTACACCTCACTATACCGATCCCACATCCTTTACACCTCTCTATACCGATCCCGCATCCTTTACACCTCACTATACCGATCCCGCATCCTTTACACCTCACTATACCGATCCCGCATCCTTTACACCTCACTATACCGATCCCGCATCCTTTACACCTCACTATACCGATCCCGCATCCTTTACACCTCACTATACCGATCCCGCATCCTTTACACCTCACTATACCTATCCCACATCCTTTACACCTCTCTATACCGATCCCGCATCCTTTACACCTCACTATACCGATCCCACATCCTTTACACCTCACTATACCGATCCCGCATCCTTTACACCTCACTATACCTATCCCACATCCTTTACACCTCACTATACCTATCCCACATCCTTTACACCTCACTATACCGATCCCGCATCCTTTACACCTCACTATACCTATCCCACATCCTTTACACTTCACTATACCGATCCCACATCCTTTACACCTCTCTATACCTATCCCACATCCTTTACACTTCACTATACCGATCCCACATCCTTTACACCTCACTATACCGATCCCACATCCTTTACACCTCACTATACCGATCCCGCATCCTTTACACCTCACTATACCGATCCCGCATCCTTTACACCTCACTATACCTATCCCACATCCTTTACACTTCACTATACCGATCCCACATCCTTTACACCTCTCTATACCGATCCTGCATCCTTTACACCTCACTATACCTATCCCACATCCTTTACACCTCACTATACCTATCCCGCATCCTTTACACCTCTCTATACCGATCCCGCATCCTTTACACCTCACTATACCGATCCCACATCCTTTACACCTCACTATACCGATCCCGCATCCTTTACACCTCTCTATACCGATCCCACATCCTTTACACCTCACTATACCTATCCCACATCCTTTACACCTCACTATACCTATCCCACATCCTTTACACCTCACTATACCTATCCCGCATCCTTTACACCTCACTATACCGATCCCGCATCCTTTACACCTCACTATACCGATCCCGCATCCTTTACACCTCACTATACCGATCCCGCATCCTTTACACCTCACTATACCTATCCCGCATCCTTTACACCTCACTATACCGATCCCGCATCCGTTACACCTCACTATACCGATCCCGCATCCTTTACACCTCACTATACCGATCCCGCATCCGTTACACCTCACTATACCGATCCCGCATCCGTTACACCTCACTATACCGATCCCGCATCCTTTACACCTCACTATACCGATCCCGCATCCTTTACACCTCACTATACCGATCCCGCATCCTTTACACCTCACTATACCGATCCCACATCCTTTACACCTCACTATACCGATCTCGCATCCTTTACACCTCACTATACCGATCCCGCATCCTTTACACCTCACTATACCGATCCCACATCCTTTACACCTCACTATACCTATCCCGCATCCTTTACACCACACTATACCGATCCCGCATCCTTTACACCTCACTATACCGATCCCGCATCCTTTACACCTCACTATACCGATCCCACATCCTTTACACCTCACTATACCGATCCCACATCCTTTACACCTCACTATACCGATCCCGCATCCTTTACACCTCACTATACCTATCCCGCATCCTTTACACCTCACTATACCGATCCCGCATCCTTTACACCTCACTATACCGATCCCGCATCCTTTACACCTCACTATACCTATCCCGCATCCTTTACACCTCACTATACCGATCCCGCATCCTTTACACCTCACTATACCTATCCCACATCCTTTACACCTCACTATACCTATCCCACATCCTTTACACCTCACTATACCGATCCCGCATCCTTTGCACCTCACTATACCGATCCCGTATCCTTTACACCTTACTATACAGATCCTGCATCCCATCATTTACACCCCAACTTACATGCCCCCCCCCCCATCATTTACACTCCAACATACATGTCCCCCATCATTTACACCCCAACATACATGCCCCCATTATTTACACCCCAACATACATGCCCCCATCATTTACACTCCAACATACATGTCCCCCATCATTTACACCCCAACATACATGCCCCCATCATTTACACTCCAACATACATGTCCCCCATCATTTACACCCCAACATACATGCCCCCATCATTTACACCCCAACATACATGCCCCCCCATCATTTACACTCCAACATACATGTCCCCATCATTTACACCCCAACATACATGTCCCCCATCATTTACACCCCAACATACATGTCCCCCCATCATTTACACCCCAACATACATGTCCCCATCATTTACACTTTGCCAAATTAAACTACTTAAAAACCTCTAACTAGTTTATAATTATTAGTATTACTAGGATTATTATTATTACTATTATTATTATTTGGGAGGGGTGCATCCGGGGTACTGCACTGCATCCTAATATCTGCGCCCTAAAATAATGATTTCACCCTCGATTCCACCTCTGGAGCCGACTAAAATGTGCATTAGGTCTCATTGAGGAACATGCTAACGTGACGAATAACAGGTTTGTGAGCCCCATTGTTGGCTCATAATGTGTCACATTTGGGTTAATGTTCTCTTTAGGTTACTGCGGTGCAGGATTACCGATGTCGGCAATGTACGTACCTGTCTGAGTATCCGGGATGAACCGGTAAACTGCCACTGATGCTGCTGCAGGCCATTCAGGGAAGCCTGATTAACTGCCGGATCCGGGAAGCTGTTCAGCGGCGACAACTATAATGTGAAATAGGGGGTTACACTCCAATCACACACTCAGCACCCCATCTTCCTCATCGCCTTATACAAAGCAGATATCTCAGTACGGAAAAATGTTGAGGGCGATTCGTCTGAATGTGAACACTAAGCTCTGCACTTTCATTACCTTTTGTCCCAGATTGCAGCTCCAATAGACCAGGGTGCTGTTCCTCGGTATCAATAACGTATACAAAAACCCAATAACAGAGCGCTGTCTGATAACAACCAACCAGACATGATATCAATAATATTTATTATAAATATCAAGCACATACAGCGCTCTTTTTTGGAGGTTTAATATCGTCAAGAAACATCATTGGAAGATGGTGCTTCTCTATCTGGCATCGCTGAGGCTAAAGCCTGTATAGTGACCTATTCATGTTGTCTCCTCACCATCTGCTGCTCATCCGTGAAGACCTTCTCCCTATTCACTTTCTTAAACAGCTCAGTAGAGAACTGGGAATTGTGATCAGCTACAAACTCATAAATGTTGTCTATCCTGGAAGACAGAATAAACAACATCTGCAAATTACTGTCTCCACGCACTAAGGTTTATTTAGGACTGACACAAGTAAGGAGCGCTAAGAATCCAAAAAGAAATCAATTCCAGCTGTTAACTATGACAAGAAAAAAGACACTAACAGTAGCGCTAGGAACCGATGCACTGAAATGATTATGAAATGAAAAAATATTACTCATCAAAAATAGAAATAAATTAATAATGCCAGTCAAATGAATTGTAGAAAAATTAATCAATGTTTAATTTCTCAATGTAAATAAAAACATGTTAGATACATAAGAAAAACACATAAACAATAAATAAAAAGAAAGTGTATATAATATTTAGTATTTATACAAAAAGTGTACCGGCCGATACAATATACAGACAGATTGTGTGTGCATGTATGCACAAATGGATAAAAATGGAACTGGTGGGGGTGTTGTTTGCTCCCCTGGTGAGGGACACCAATTATTTTTCTGTTCACAGTCCCAGCAGTGCAATCCACTAGTTTTTCAATTGCTTGTGCATGATGAAATAATCAGTCCAATGAGGGAGTGTTAATACCTGCGGCTGTAAGCAGCTGATACTGTAAGCACTTGATCTTTGATAAAGCCGCCGACAGACGCAGGCGGGCAAACGCGTCAGTCTCACTTGCCTTATCCATCTAGTGTGCGGCCGGCACACAGGAGTTTGGACTACTAACTTTGACCGGAGCAAACTACAAGCTAAGGTACTCCGGCTGCCTATCAGCTGCTTACAGCCACAGGTTATAATTTATTGTTTATGTGTTTTTATTATGTATCTAACATGTTTTTATTCACATTGCGAAATTAACATAAATGTATTTTTCTACAATTCATTTGACTGGCATTATTAATTTATTTCTATTTTTGATTAGTAATATTTTATTAATTTCTTAATTTCATAATCATTTCAGTGCATCGGTTCCTAGTGCTACTGTTAGTGTCTTCTTTCTTATTTAGGACTGAGCCCGTCTGTCCACGTCATACATATATAGGTACTAGGAGATTCATCGCACCCTACGGGCGCTCTTCACACCGTCGTAAGGGGCTGCGCCCCCTTAATTTGTGAACGTTTGTATATGAGAAAGATGGTTAGAATTGTATGTAAGATGCCTGTATTGCAACTTGAGTTATAGGTGAAATGTGTTAAATAGAGAGCATATGATGTGGAAGGGGGTGTGTATTGTTTTGTTTAATTAAAAAGCGGTTACAGAGTAAGATGTACATTGATAGTGTGGATGGTACAGTGACATTTGTGGGTGTGGGGGGGCTGTGTGTGCATGTTGTTTAGGTGTGAGTGTGCAATAGTATAGTAGGGTGTTTTTGAGTCAGCGGCTCCCCACTGGCGGAGGTCACGACACAGGAAAACAGGAGGCTGGGTAGTGATAGGGGTGTGTGGGCATAAGGGGGACTAAAGAGGAGGGTGGGAGATACTGTGCAGCTTCTGCCAGAGGGTGAGGGTCCAGTGTGGCAGCACAGGATTACAGGATGGTGCCCCTGAGTCAGTGTCTCCATGAGAGCAGGAGGCTGGGCTATGAGGCATAATAGGGGTATGTGGGCAACACAGCGTCAGCGACTCCCCAGTGGTGGAAGTTACGGTTCAGGAGAGCAGAATGCTGGGTAGTGATAGGGGTGTGTGGGTATGAGGGGGACTAAATCTTTTGCGCTGGTGCAGAGGAGGGTGGGGGACACTGTGCAGCTTCTGCCAGTGGGTGAGGGTCCAGCGTGGCAGCACAGGAGTACAGGACGGTGGCCCTGAGTTAGTGTCTCGTCCTACTGGGTGGGAGTTAGGGTGCATGAGAGCAGGAGGCTGGGTGGTAAAGCATGATAGGGGAATGTGGGCAACACAGGGTGAGCGGGTCCCCACTGGCGGAAGTTACGGGGCAGGAGAACAGGAGGCAGGGCAGTGATAGAGGTGTGTGGGCATGAGGGGTAGTAAAGGTTTTTGGCTGTTGCAGAGTAGGGATGGGGATTGGTGCAGACGCCATCGATGGTTGTCATTGATGGCGATTTTGCACCCTGCCATCGATAGTAGTAAAATATTACTTGGATAACCATTGATTGTTGTAGCTATCGATGGTCATCGATTATATCTGACTGAATAGGCTGTGGGTCAATCAGAACTCGGTGGCGGGACTGTGGGGGGGGGCGGAGCACCATAAAACGTTTTTAAACTTGATTGGTTCTCCTTTGCCATCGATGAACCATCTGGTCCTCCCACATCGATGGCAAAAGTATTCAACATCGGCCATAAACCATCGATGATTTGAAATCATTGATGGTCGATGGGCATCCCTAGAACTGGAGGAGGGTGGGGGACAGTATGCAGCTCCCGGCAGTGGGTGAGCGTCTCCTCCCACTGGGAGGGAATGAGCGTGCATGAGAGCAGGAGGCTGTATAATAGTGGTATGTGGGCAAGACATTGATAAAAGTTGTGGCGCTGGTGCAGAGGGCAGTGGGGAAACCTGCAGTGCGGCAGCCAGGGCCGGATTTCCCACCTAGGGGCGGTACCTGCTTGTGGTGGTACAGGATCCCCCATTGTCACGGGGGTACGTGAAATGCGGGAGCGGGGGCCGCGGTGGTCCGCTGGGGGGTGGAATTGCCGGAAGAGGGTCTGGGGGGTCTGCAAATTGCGGGAGGGGGGGTGGTGTGTGGGGATCCGCGGTTAGCGGGAGGGGGCGGGGGTCCGCAAATCGCGGGAGGGGGGGTCACGGGGGGGGGGGGGTGCCGTGAGTCGCGGGGGTCCCGCAAATCGCGGGAGGGGGGTGGTCGTGGAAGGGGGGTCGTGGGGGTGCCGTGAATCACGGGAGGGGGGGTGTCGCGGGGTCCCGCGAACTGCGCGGGGGTGGTTGTCGCGGGGGACCCGCGAATCACGGGAGGGGGGTCGCGGGGAGTGCCGGGAATCGTGGGAGGGGGGGTAGCGGGGGTCCGGGGGGTTTGTTGGCAGAGTGGGGGGGTGCGGGAATAATGGTGGATGGTGGCTGTGGAGTAATGGTGGGTGGTGGGCGTGTACTGTAGCCCTGGCTGGGCGGGGGGAGGTGATGTCAAGGGGGTGGGGTGTGTAGAATGTTATACACATAGAACACTTTTCCCTGGGGGGTGGGTTTGTGTATCCCGCTGGGCGGGAACGTTATATACACAGGGGATGAGTGACAGATCTGGCTAAATATATGAGACTAGGCGATTCATCGCGCCCTACGGGCGCTCTTCACACCGGCGTAAGGGGCTACGCCCCTTAATTTGTGAACATTTGTATTGTGAGAAATATGGTTAGAATTGTATGAAAGATGCCCTGTATTGCAGCTTCTGGCAGTGGGTGAGGGTCCAGCGTGGCAGCACAGGAGTACCGGACGGTGGCCCTGAGTCAGTGTCTCCTCCTACTGGGTGGGAGTTAGGGTGCATGAGAGCAGGAGGCTGGGATATGAGGCATGATAGGGGTATGTGGGCAACACAGCGTCAGCGATTACCCAGTGGTGGAAGTTACGGTTCAGGAGAGCAGGAAGCTGGGTAGTGATAGGGGTGTGTGGGCATACGGGGGACTAAAGAGGGTGGTGGACACTGTGCAGCTTCTGCCAGTGGGTGAGGGTCCAGCGTGGCAGCACAGAAATACAGGAGTCAGTGTCTCCTCCGACTGGGTGGGAGTTAGGGTGCATGAGAGCAGGAGGCTGGGCGGTAAAGCATGATAGGGGAATGTGGGCAACACAGGGTGAGCGGGTCTCCACTGGCGGAAGTTACGGGGCAGGAGAACAGGAGGCAGGGCAGTGTCCTCCCACATTGATGGCAAAAGTATTCAACATCGGCCATAAACCATCGATTATTTGAAAATCATTGATGGTCGATGGGCATCCCTAGAACTGGAGGAGGGTGGGGGACAGTATGCAGCTCCCGGCAGTGGGTGAGCGTCTCCTCCCACTGGGAGGGAGTGAGCGTGCATGAGAGCAGGAGGCTGTATAATAGTGGTATGTGGGCAAGACATTGATAAAAGTTGTGGCGCCGATGCAGAGGACCGTGGGGACACTTCTGGCAGTGGGGGAACCTGCAGCGTGGAAGCCAGAGACGGATTTCCCACCTAGGGGCGGCACCTGCTTGTGGCGGTACAGGATTCCCAATTCTCAAAGGGGTGAAATGCAGGAGCGGGGTCGCGGGGGTCCGCTGGGGGGGAGGAAATTGCCGGAAGGGTGTCAGGGGGGTCTGCAAATTGCGGGAGGAGGGGGCGCGGATCGCGGGAGGGGGGGGCGTGAATTTGCAGGAGGAGGGGTTGCGGGGGTCTGCGAATCGCAGGGGCGGGGTCCGCAAATTGCGGGAGGGGGCGCGGGAGAGGGGCCGCGAATCGCGGGAGGGTGGGGTCGCAAATTATGGGAGGGGGGTCGTGGGGGTCCGGGGGGGTGTGCCACTCACCTACACAATGGTGGATGGTGGGCGTGTACTGTAGCCCTGGTTGGGCGGGGGGAGGTGATGTCAAGGTGGTGGTGGTGTGTAGAACACTGGTCTTTTCTCTAGGGGAGGCGGGTTTGTGTATCCCGCTGGGCGGGAACGTTATACACATAGAACACTGGTCTTTTCCCTAGGGGGTGGGCGGGTTTGTGTATCCCGCTGGGCGGAAACGTTATACACACAGGGGTGACAGGAGTGACAGATCTGGCTAAATATATAAGAGATATGTAGGGAATGTTTGTAATGTAAAGCCCATTTCTCGTAATCCATCTGGGGAACACTGCTAAGAATCTGGGTTAGAAGGAATGGAAAGGAGCAGGTATCAAATAGTTAAAAAGGAAACAAACTAAGCTCCACCCCCTCTGAGGCCTCCCACCTTACCAGAACTTACGGCTCAGACTTTAATTAAACAGTATGGAGATGGAAGGAAGAGAAAATCCTATCCAATAAGGAGCAAGATACAGGGAGGGAATGTGGAGTTCACCAGATGCATTACGAGGAACGGATTTTACGGTGAGAACCAAAATCATCTTTCTAATCCAATACAATCTGGGGGGACATAAGCAAATCTAAAAGTGTGGGGGTGATACATCCGGGCAAATCCAGCCAACAATTGTATGCCAATTGGTGGCTTAGGAACCATGAATATAACCCAAGGCATCAAGTCAAAAAAGTGTGTATGGAGGACAGGATGAGGGCCTTGCACCACTATACGAATGAGACCCCATGCTTTGCCGTTAACTCACACGACATAAGAGTGAGGCCTAATGGAACTTACACCAGCCCAATGAAAGAAGAGAAGCTTATTCTAAAACACAGAAGTGCATGGAACACCAAGATGTTGGTCATCTGCCAGAGAAGCAGATCGGGGGAATAAGATCCACAGAATAATCAGCAATAAAGACAATATTCCACCAAAAGCAAAGCGCCCTAGAAGAATGTACTTGATGCAGCAGGAAAGCAAGCCAGTCTGTCCAGAAAGGTGACAGATAAGGGGTTCAAGGCAAAGAAAGGAAGCCAATCAAGTAGGCCGCTGTCCAAGGAGACCATAACCTGGAAGAGGCTGGGCCTCAAGGGCTCCATCGATCAACCTGATAAGAGCAATCAGAAAACAAGATTACCATGAGATCTAGGGAAGGCTCAAACATAGGCCCCCAAATTGCAACCTTGGACACCAGGGTTGGAAAGGAGGTCATGGAAGTTGACCCAGAAGACCTCAAACTGCAAGAACGCACCTCAGGGGTAGACAGGGTGAATGTGGAGGCTGCAGTGAACCAAACTCCAAACCATAGCTAGAAATATGAACCTCTAGTAAAAAAAACACTGAGGCTTCATCATGAACACGTCCTCCAAGATACCAAGACCGTAGCTCTAATTTGTTCATTATTTGCTGCCTGTTCTTTAAAATCCCCTCTAACCCTTAGCGGGGAGTCTTAGCAGTGTCCCCCAGAGGGCATGGAAGAGGAATTAAATATTTCTAACTACATTTGTTACCTAAAAATTGCATACTCCATCTCTTTTACATCTTCTACTAGGCATAGGGTGGAGGGCATGTTAAGATTGTCATTATTCCAATCTGCATGGAAACTACTGTAAGTAGCTAAATAAAATGTTGCTCCCTTCATGCTGCCAATATCCTGGTGCTCATATCCTTGCATGACATACACTTCAAGCCAGCGGGAGACAAGTGTCACCCGACCCTCTCATTGCTATGTTCATTTAATGCCCACATTTGTCCTACAACAGAAAGGTATAGATGTTGGACAGAAGACCGCCCCGCTAATCCACCAAGCACCTTGTCCATTCTTACCATGTGACGGTCAGCTCAATGTAGTTCAGGATTTGTCCGTGCCCGGAGCAGCCCTCGCACGTCACGTGTCCACTTTTGTGACAAGTTTTGCAACTACGGATGGGAAGACCATATGTGACATTGTAGCCATACTGTACATTATGAACTACAGAGCTCAGATCTAATGACTTAGGAGAACAGGGCCATCTTAATGTATAGGAAAACTGGGCAGATGCACAGGGTCCTAAAATCCTAGGGGCCTTCGAGCATGGGCGGGCTGGGAAGCAATTGTGATTATCAATAATATACTGTACACTGTTGTACATCTTTATACCCTTGGCTTTGAAACACTAGTCAAAACTTACAGCACAGTCACTACTCTACCTCCACCTGCATTTGGCTTGCAGGGTGCCTGATTGCCACAGTGCCACCTGGGGAGCCTCCCAACGCCTCATTGGTCCAGGTCCCGCTTTCATGACATCACATGGGTGGGAGGCGGAGAGGCCCAGGGTGCACTTGTGGCATCTTACAGCATAAAAAAAAAGTGCGACTTGGATGCATGCTTAGCCTTACAACATCAGCCTACTGCAGCCTCCATCCACCTGTGCATCCACCAATTCTGTATTAATGACGAATTGTTACTTCCGATTTATAAAATTACTTTATAGCCCCAATTCCCTATTAGTTATTTTTCTCAATAATATTCCGAGTTTGCATCCGACGCTAAAAAGTAAATAATAGCACAACCATTATTAATAACATACTGATAATCGGTGAGGACGATTGGTGGGGTAAGGCTACTATTTATAAAACAAAGACTTATCGCGACGATAACTTCCACATCGCCGATCTTACTGCTCAGCGCCCACCTCCGTTTTCCAATTCCTCTGCAGTGGTTGCATCTATCATTCATATGATGTCCGGACCCATGACACACCTGGCACTTCACCTGTATGACCCAGAAGCACAGAGACAGTGTTACATCGCTGCACAATGCCAGTTACACCTGACAGCCACAACGTTAATGACACTCAGGGCCTGATCAGTCGCTGATCAGTGACAGGTATCAGCGGGCAGCGCTGCCTCGGTCTATGACAGTATCACGTTCTCATCACTGCCAGCTCAGGCTCATGAATGGGCCTGGCCAGTCCGCATCAGATGCCTCCGGAGTACTGGACAGGCGGACATCAATGAGGTATGCAGCAGCCCCAGCCTCTCGCCCACCTCCCGCACTGTAAACCTCCATCATCAGCGCTCATCTTCTCCAGCTGCGCTGATGGTGGAGCAGATTGCTGTGCTGCCCCAAGCAAGTGGTGCCCCTACGCACATGCCCCATGGTGGGAAATGCACCACATCCCCCACTGGTGAGCGTCACAGTAAAACACCTGACTCTTTGGTCTTGATTTCGGGTTTGTGCATTATGGGCCTAATTTAGCTAAATTTACCAAAATGACAAATCCCTACGGTAGGCTGCAAAGCTGCCCCGTACACAGGGTCCCTACCTGTAATGTGCTCACAAAATTTTGTGGTGCATCGCTGAAGTGCAAGCGCTTAAAGCTCCATTTGGGTCACAGTAGCCGCCCTGTCGCGCCGTGGTCTAGGGTGGCATCGTTTGGAATGTGACCGCAGTGCACTGTTATGTGCACGCAAGCGCAGATTCCGGAAAGACGCAATCTGCAATTTTTCGCGAATCTGCGATCCAACCTGAATCAATCACATAGGCCCTTATTCTGATCGGTGCGGCCGGAGCCGCATATGCGGCTCTGACCGCACCAGGCGAATCCCCGCCTTCCATACGGATCGCCACGGCCGTCCGTACGCGGACATGTGGCGATCCGCATGAATGTGTACGGGGATACGCCTCCTCCATGGTGGGAGCAGCCCCTGCATTCGATGGTCGCCGAACATCGAATGCAGGGCCGCACGCTCCACCAGGTCCCGCAACACAAGACCACACGGACACTTGTCCGTGTGAAATCTTGTATGGGGGCGGGCAGCTGACATCCGGCGATGTCAGATGCCCACCCTGTACCCACGCGTCACAGCCTCATTACCATGCATACGCCCCGCGTTTGCATGGGAACGCCCATGAAACGCGGGGCGTATGCATATGTAAATGAGGCTTAGTAGCCCCTCACGCCCCTATCCACCCCCTTTGCGGCGGTCAAAAAACTTGTGCGGCGATTTCGCCTGCACATGCGCAGAGTGCCCTCTGCACATGCGCAGACCGAAAACATCGGCGGAACGGCCGCAAGCGGCCGTTACCGCTTCAATCAGAATAACCTCCAAAGTGACGAGCGCCTGGATTAAAGGCGGAGACAAAGCGTATGCTGGACACTCCGGCTCGCCAGGATTTGTAGAGTATACAATGCGGTACTGACCTTCCTTCTTCCATGACATCGCCTACATACAGTCTTGCAGGTTCCCAAACACTGTGGGCAGGTCTATAGCAAGGATGAGAAACGTAGGGATTAGCATGTGATGGGCACAACAACAATTGGGACAGAAGTACAACAGTGTCCTACCCTGCTAATCACACCCTTAAAGGCAGCCCCTGGGGAAGTGTTTTCTCCACCTGGAACTGTCAGTCCAAGCTGCTATAGCAGAGAGAGAGCATCGGAAAGCCACTCCCAGGCCATTAAGGCAGCCCTATTTGACTTCTAGGGGCTGCAGCCAATGCAGTCCGTAGAAGCCAGGTTGTTCTCTAGCAGCATTGGAGTTAAGCTCCACCCCAAGACTTTAGTTCCCATCTCCCAGTTACATCAATCACTGGGAAGACATGGCCAGGGAGCCAGCACACCCAACCAGACAGGTCTTAGTCCCAATTTCCTAGTACCAGGTAATTGTGCTGAGTGATGTGATAGGCGACAATTGTACTATATATTGTGTGGCTGAGTCTGTACACGGAGCAGAACAGAACATGTATAGAAAAAAATTACATTGTTGAACTTTGTGAATTTTGGGCCTTATTCAGATCTGCAGGTGGGGCAGATGTAACATGTATAGAGAGAGTTCGATTTGTGTGAGTTATTTTATTTCTGTGCATGGTAAATACTGGCTGCATTATTTTTACACTGCTATTTAGATTTCAGTTTCAACACACCCCACCCAAATGTAACTCTCTCTATACAGGTGCACATGGTTTTGCCCATTTTCCAAACAAATTTGTACTGAGCTCAGATCTGAATAAGGCCCTTTGTGTACAGACTCAGAATACAATGTTGCACATCAAATTAATGTAGTGACCAGGAGACCCCGGCCTGGTTTGCCCCACAGCAGCCACTCATAGTGTTACCTTCACGGAGGATGTGCGGGGAATGGGCATTTTCAGTTCGTTGTCCAGGAACATGGATGGAACCTGCACAGGTATCTCCCAGCGCAGAGGGGGTGGTCCATAGGCTGGAGAATCCACTGGCTGGCCTGCAACGACAAGAGGCATATATACAGTATAGAGATACAGGGATGGATAAGATTGCATTGGTTCAGCAGAAACGTGTGACTGGGGGAAGATTTGCGCGTGGCGTATACTTAAGATTGAATGGATCTTATACTTGCAGCTGGCACATGGAGAAGGGGATCGGAAGGGGCCACATGATAATGAGTGGAGAATAGACTTGGTGCATGCATTGTGTACAGAACATATCTGTTCCTGCAAGTCTAGTTCCGAAGACACATACAAGTCACAATACAGCGTCATACATGCTGACGCGCTTCCGTTGTAACATTGTTGCATTTACAGTCCCCCCGATCTGCTGAGGTCCTGTTATGGGGCTAAATGACTGCACTTAACACTGGTATAAAGGAGCTTCCCATGTCTAGTACGGGTCATGCTCCTGTGCATCCCCACACATATACCATCAGGATTACGTATAAATATAGATTAGGACCTGCTTCGGCCTGGTGATCCAAGTTCTGCCGCAAGTTACCTATACTATAATGCTGCAATATGGCCGGACACTGGGATTGGTCTGTGAGGTACGGTTCCGTAATGAGGAGAGGCCCACACTTAATGATCACAGGAATGAGGCCGATCACACCATTGAGGCGTAATGCACAGTGACGTCACTGACACGGAGAGAACGGACAGATTAAGGTGTGGTATTGAATCCGGAATTATGACTCTCGGAATGTCCCGACAGTAGGAATACCGGGCCGATTTCACTCCGCTCGACAGCTACTCGACAGGTGGAATTCAATGTTCCGCCTGTCGAGTGTCAAAAAGTGAGCGTGACGGCAAAAACTGGCAGGCATTGTTATATATATAAAACGATACGAAACAGATATAGGTGCGCTGACACTATTAAGTCCGTTCAGTCCAAGGAAACAAGTTCTTTGGATGTATAATCCACACCAGTCCAAATGAATTTTACTAGGTGCAGCTCCCCTCTGAATGTCCCGATTCCCACGGGACTCCAAACGTAAACTCCACCTAAAACAAACAGAGGGGGCGCTTCATGGTGTAATATCGTTTTAATAAAACGTGGAAATCACTTTAAAAACTTTTCTCATACGGAGAAGATAAAGCCCGTACCGAAGTAATCATCCGGTGTGGGCTGAATACCACAAGATATGTAAAACAATCCACTGGTTCAATACTGCATGCCCAGAATTTTAAACGTGTCACTCACGGTACCACTCGGCAAGACGCCGGCGCCTCAGCGTCTCAGCAGCGGGGCTTCCAAACAGCGTCCATTGACGAAACGCGTAGGGACGTGGTCTGTGTGACGCATCTGTGAGTCCGCTGTGTTCACGCTGTTTGGAAGCCCCGCTGCTGAGACGCTGAGGCGCCGGCGTCTTGCCGAGTGGTACCGTGAGTGACACGTTTAAAATTCTGGGCATGCAGTATTGAACCAGTGGATTGTTTTACATATCTTGTGGTATTCAGCCCACACCGGATGATTACTTCGGTACGGGCTTTATCTTCTCCGTGGGAGAAAAGTTTTTAAAGTGATTTCCACGTTTTATTAAAACGATATTACACCATGAAGTGCCCCCTCTGTTTGTTTTAGGTGGAGTTTATTGTTATATATATATATATATATATATATATATATATATATATATATATATCTTATACATTTGGCTACATCTGTCACTCAAAGTGTGTCTGACTCTCTAACGCTGGGTGGAGCCTCTGACTCACATGACTGACTCACATGACAGAGAACCAGCCCAGTGAGCCCACAGTGCCAGACACCCTCTGCCTCCCCATGTTACCCAGCAAAGACACAGCTACTCACCAGACACACCAGGTGAGCGCCCCCCGCCACCCCCCTTCCTGCGACTTCCGACACCCCCGCGACCCCCCATCCCACGATTCGCGGCACCACACCCCCCCCCCGCGACCCCCCTCCTGCGATTCGCGGCACCCCCCGCGACTCACGCCCCCCCCTGCGACCCCCCATCCTGCGATTTGCGGCACCATCCCCGCGACCCCCCCCTCCCGCGATTCGCGGCACCATCCCCGCGACCCCCCCTCCCGCGATTCGCGGCACCCCCCGCGACTCACACACACCCCCCCCCCGCAACCCCCCCTCCCGCGATTCGCGGCACCCCCCCCCCCCCGCGAACCGCCAATAATATCTGATTTCAACACCCCCCTACCGCAATTCGCGGCACCCCCCCACACACACACACACAATTTGCGGCAACCCCAGCCCCCACGACCCCCCCTCCGGCGATTCGGGGCACCCCACCCCCCCGCGACCCCCCTCCTCCGGCGTCCCCCCTTACGCGATTCGCTGCAACCCCCCAGGCCCATCCCCCCCTGCACCCACCGCGACCCTCCCACGATTCCCGGCAAACCCCCCCTCCAGTGATTCGCGGCAAACCCCCCGGCCCCGCGCCCCCCCTCCCGCGATTCGCAGCACCCACCCCCGCGACCCCCCCTCCTGCAATTCATGGCACACCCCGAGCCCCCCGCGACCCCCCCTCCCGCGGACACCCCCCCCAGCCACCGCGATTCACAGCAACCCCAGGATAAAATGGCACATGCATTGCAAAACACTGACACGGCTATGGTGACGATGAAAAAAGTTGACATGAGTTTTTAAAGATTTATTTTTCATTTTAAGAATGTTTTCATATTCATTCTCATGTGTTGACATGGTCACCAATGAAGTGCCACACTTATGTCAACATTTAATGTGTTGACCTTTCTGTGTTGATTTTTTTCTTGTGGTGATTTGCGGCACCCCAGCGACCCCCTTCCGCGATTCGCGGTACCCCCCGCGCGACCCCCCCCTCCCGCGATTCCCGTCACCCACCCCCCACGACCTTCCCCCCCGCAATTCGCGGCACCCCCCGCAACCCCCCCCCCCCCCCCGTGCGCAATTCGCAGACACCCCCCACCTCACTCCCCCCCCCCCCCATTCATGGCAACCCTACGATTAAATGGCACATGCAAAACACTGACATGGCTATGGTCGACAATATAAAAGGTTGACATGAGTTTTTGAAGATTTATTTTTCACTTTTTGAATGTTTTCATTTTCATTCTCATGTGTCGAACTGGACACCAATGAAGTGCCACACTTATGTCAACATTTACATGTGTTGACCTTTCTGTGTTGATCTTTTCTTGTTGCGATTCGCGGCACCCCCCCGCGACCCCCCTCCCGCGATTCGCAGCACTCCCCCCCCCCCCCCGCGCAATTCGCGGCACCCCCCGCAACTCCCGCGATTCACGGCCCCACCCCGTGACACCCCCGCTCCTGCGATTTGCGGCACCAAGCGACCCCCCTCCCACGATTTGCGCCAACCCCCTGAGCCCCCCCTCCCACGGTTTGCAGTACCTCCACCCCCCGCGATCCCCCCTCCCACGATTCACTGCAACCCCCCGCGCCCTCCCACGATTCGCGGCACCCACACCACCCCGCGACCCCCCCTCCCGCAATTCACGGCATCCACCCACGACCCCTCCTCCCGTGATTCGCGGACACCCCTCACCTCCTCCCTCCCCCCCCCCCGCACTCGCGATTCACGGCAACCCCAGGTTTAAATGGCACATGCAAAACACTGCCATGGCTATGGTCGACAATAAAAAAGGTTGACATGAGTTTTTGAAGATTTATTTTTCACTTTTTGAATGTTTTCATATTCATTCTCATGTGTCGACATGGACACCAATGAAGTGCCACACTTATGTCAACATTTACATGTGTTGACCTTTCTGTGTTGATTTTTTCTTGTGGCAATTTTTTTCCAGTGACAACTATGTGCACGTCAACCTAGACGTCATCAACCAATTCTTTGTATAATATATAACACCTGTTCTGTTTTACTGTAGGTGTTTTAAGTCAGATCTTTTACTGCTACTATTACTGTTTATGTAAATGCATTCTGAATGACAGCAACATCCTACCATCCTTCTACATGAATATATAACCAACTAGGTGATTCATTGCGCCCCGTGCCCCCCCCTCCCGCAATTCGCAGACCCACCGTGCACCCCCCCTCCCGCGATTCACGCCCCCCTCCCACGATTCACGTCACCTCCTGCGCACCCCCCCTCCCGCAATTCGCAACCCCCCCTTGTGCGATTGACGCCCCCTCCCACGCTTTGCGGATCCCCGCACTCTCCCGCAAATCGCGGACACCTGTGCCCCCTCCCTCCCTTGATTCACGGCACCCCCCGCTCCCCTCCCGCAATTCACGGCACCCCTAAGCCCCTCTTTAGTCCCCCGCATACTGACACACCCCTATCACTACCCAGCTTCCTGCTCTCCTGAACCGTAACTTCCACCACTGGGGAGTCGCTCACCCTGTGTTGCCCACATACCACTATCATGCCTCATAGCCCAGCCTCCTGCTCTCATGCACCCTATATCCCACCCAGTAGGAGGAGACACTGACTAAGGGACACCATCCTGTACTCCTGTATTGCCACGCTGGACCCTCACCCACTGGCAGAAGCTGCACAGTATCTCCCACCCTCCTCTTTAGTCCCCCTTATGCCCACTCACCCCTATCACTACCCAGCCTCCTGTTTTCCTGTGTCGTGACCTCCGCCAGTGGGGAGCCGCTGACTCAAAAACACCCTACTATACTATTGCACACACACACCTAAACAACATGCACACACAGCCCCCCCCCCACACCCACAAATGTCACTGTACCATCCACACTATCAATGTACATCTTACTCTGTAACCGCTTTTTAATTAAACAAAACAATACACACCCCCTTCCAAATCATATGCTCTCTATTTAACACATTTCACCTATAACTCAAGTTGCAATACAGGCATCTTACATACAATTCTAACCATATTTCTCATATACAAATGTTCCAAATTAAGGGGGCGCAGCCCCTTAAGACGGTGTGAAGAGCGCCCGTAGGGCGCAATGAATCACCTAGTATATATATATATAACATACCTCCCAACTGTCACGATTACAGCGGGACAGTCCCGATTTCCGGTCCTGACCCGCTGTCCCACCCGCGGCAGGCATTGTCCCGCTGCGGAGGGTGGCAGTTGGGAGACCCCCCAATCTAATAGAATAGACGCTGTGCGCATGCGCACAGCGTCTATTCTCATATGAAAATGAGGCCGCGGCTAATTAGCATAAGCCGCACCCTCATTTGCATATGCCCCGCCCCCTCTTCGTGTCCCTATTTCCCCAACACAGAAGTTGGGAGGTATGATATAATGAATAAAATGCAAGCGTGCAGAAGGGTGACCACTGTTCCCCCATGCTCTTAAACTACAAATCCCAGCATTCCACAGTAATAGTTCCACTGATATTGCAGTTCCCTATACACAGTGCCATGGACTCAGAGGTCTGTATTACTACATCTTGGTACACACTGACCCATATAGAGCGTAGTCACCCAATCACATGCCCTGGACTCTGTGAAAGTCTCCAGTCGATACTAAAATGTACAAGAGAAAAGTGTTAAACTTCCCAGCCAGCACAGCATTGTTGTGTAGTGGTCATTATACATATTGTACATTGGTAAGACACAGAGAACATTGTAACCCTGCCATTAACAAACAATATAATTCTACACCATACTAGGACCATCTGCATGGTCTGCCAGACAGATATGGGAAGCTGGACACCGAGGGTAGGACCCTGGGGAGAGACTACACACCCGGTATGTATTAAACGGTTTGAGCGCCTGGAAGTTCATCTCTTCCGCCACGGTTGAGCGATAACAGCACTTGCTCTTGGTGTAATCCAGCAGAGCCTTTCTCGCGTCATCTTCGGAAATAAAGGGGACCCTGCAAAGAGGAGGCCACAAGCCAATCAACAGGACGTAACCAGAGATTAACTCGTCTCCAGAAGGAGCCCATCGCTGCCATGTGTTCAGAGTAATTACAGGTCTATCACACACATAGCGATGCAATGGTCTTTAGTACTAGTCTAAACAAATGGTCAATATTTGTATTATTTAGCGGTAGGCCATGTATTGGGGTTGCCCGTGGCTCTCTGAAAACAAGTTATTAGCCTTCTGCCACATCTACCTCCTGCAGTTTTGCAAAAAAAAGAAATGTTTTACTGTTTACTAGTACAACTTTAGTAAATGCTAAATTAATTTGCACTATTTCTAACATACAATCTATATTGGAGCCAAAAATATACACAACCCGTTCCCTCCTTTTCGCCCACCCCCATGAATTCCACCCTGGTTTGTAAGCTGCAATCGAGAGAAGGAGTGCAAGAAATCTTACGTCCAGTTGGCGTTTATCGGTGTGGGCACAGCGTCAGGAATCGGCCCCGTGTACGGAGGAGGTAGAAGTTTGCCACCTGTGATTGGAAAGGAAACTTGAATATCTAATTGGATTTACCAACATTTTTTTGCATGCAGCTACAGATTTGGGCTTATCCCCAATGTGCTCTCCGTCTGTCTCCAACTTATCTCATTAAAAAAGTTTTTTTTAAACTTTGATACAATTTTCTATCTCTTATATATTTGGCCACATCTGTCACTCAAAGTGTGTGAGTGTGTGTATAACGCTGGGTGGAGCCTCTAAATCACATGACTGACTCACATGACAGAGAACCAGCCCAGTGAGCCCACAGACAGTGCCAGACACCCTCTGCCTCCCCATGTTGACCAGCACTGCTACTCCACAGCCACCAGGTGAACGCCCCCTGCCGCACCGCCCCCCCCCCCCCGGGCCCCCCTCCCGCGATTCGCGGACACCCCCCCGCGACCCCTCCTCCCGCGATTCGCGGCAAAAACACCCCCCCCCCTGTGACCCCCCTCCCGCGATTCGCGGCACCCCCGCGACCCCCCTCAATTCGCAGTAGCCCCAGGATAAAATGGCACATGCAAAACACTGACATGGCTATGGTCGACAATGAAAAAGGTTGACATGAGTTTTTGAAGATTTATTTTTCATTTTTTGAATGTTTTCATATTCATTGTCATGTGTCGACATGGACACCAATGAAGTGCCACACTTATGTCAACATTTACATGTGTTGACCTTTCTGTGTTGATTTTTTCTTGTGGCGATTCGTGTCACACCCCCCCCGCAACCCCCCCTCCCATGTTTCGCGGCACACCCCCCCCACGACCCCCCCTCCCACAATTCGTGGCACACCCCCCGCGACCCCCCCTCTCACGATTTGCCGCAACCCCTGCCCCCGTAACCCCCCCTCTCGCGATTTGCGGCAACCCACCCCCCCCGCCACCCCCCCTCCCGCGATTCTCTGCAAACCCTCCCCTCCGCAATTCGCAGAAACCACCCCCCCACCCCCTGCAACCCCCCCTCCCGCAAATTGCGGCACTCCCGCGACGCCCCCTCCCGCAATTCGCGGCACCCCCCGTGACCCCCCCCTCCCGCGATTCGCGGACACCCAAGTTGCAATACAGGGCATCTTTCATACAATTCTAACCATATTTCTCATATACAAACGTTCACAAATTACAACGGTGTGAAGAGCGCCCGTAGGGCGCGATGAATCACCTCGTTTTACATATCAGTGGAACTGGGAACGAACGCCGGGCAACTGCACTAAGTGACTCATAGTGCTGGATGCCACCTCCTTATCTGTATAATGAATAGCAGCTAAAATGTTGTTATCACCAGTGGAGTAACTAGAACATGTGGGCCACACAGCAAAAGTTTGTAAGGGCCCCTATTTACCCCCCAGTGGTGAAGAATGTATATAGTACACAATACTTTGAAAGGGAAGGTGGCCCCTCTCAGTTCTGGGCCCCATAGCAGCTGCACCCCCTGCACCTATGGTAGCTACACCCCTGTATATAATACATGTAACTGTGACAGGGAAGGTGGCCTCTCTCAGCTCTGGGCCGATAGCAGCTGCACCCCCTGCACCTATGGCAGTTACACTCCTGTATATAACACATGTAACTGTGACAGGAAAGGTGGCCCCTCTCAGCTCTGGGCCCCATAGCAGCTGCACTCCCTGCACCTATGGTAGCTACATCCTGTATATAGCACATTTAACTGTGACAGGGGAGGTGGCCGATCTCAGCTCTGGGCCCATAGCAGCTGCACCCCCTGCACCTAAGGTAGCTATAACCTGTATATAACACATGTAACTGTGACAGGGAAGGTGGCCCCTCTCAGCTCTGGGCCCCATAGCAGCTGCACCCCCTGCACCTATGGTAGCTACACCCTGTATATAACACATGTAACTGTGACAGGGAAGGTGGCCTCTCTCAGCTCTGGGCCCATAGCAGCTGCACCCCCTGCACCTATGGCAGTTACACCCCTGTATATAACACATGTAACTGTGACAGGAAAGGTGGCCCCTCTCAGCTCTGGGCCCCATAGCAGCTGCACTCCCTGCACCTATGGTAGCTACATCCTGTATATAGCACATTTAACTGTGACAGGGGAGGTGGCCGATCTCAGCTCTGGGCCCATAGCAGCTGCACCCCCTGCACCTAAGGTAGTTACACCCCTGTATATAACAAATGTAACTGTGACAGGGAAGGTGGCCCCTCTCAGCTCTGGACCCCATAGCAGCAGCACCCCCTGCACCTATGGCAGCTTCACCCTGTATATAACACATGTAACTGTGACAGGGAAGGTGGCCCCTCTCAGCTCTGGGCCCCATAGCAGCTGCACCCCCTGCACCTATGGTAGCTACACCCTGTATATAACACATGTAACTGTGACAGGGATGGTGGCCCCTCTCAGCTCTGGGCCCCATAGCAGCTGCACCCCCTGCACCTATGGTAGCTACACCCCTGTATATAACACATGTAACTGTGACAGGGAAGGTGGCCCTCTCAGCTCTGGGCCTCATAGCAGCTGCACTCCCTGCACCTATGGTAGCTACAACCTGTATATAACACATGTAACTGTGACAGGGAAGGTGGCCCCTCTCAGCTCTGGGCCCCATAGCAGCTGCACCCCCTGCACCTATGGTAGCTACACCCCTGTATATAACACATGTAACTCTGACAGGGAAGGTGGCCCCTCTCAGCTCTGGGCCCATAGCAGCTGCACCTATGGTAGCTACACCCCTGTATATAACACATGTAACTGTGACAGGGAAGGTGGCCCCTCTCAGCTCTGGCCCCATAGCAGCTGCACCACCTGCACCTATGGCAGCTACACCCTGTATATAACACATGTACCTGTGACAGGGAAGGTGGCCGATCTTAGCTCTGTGCCCCATAGCAGCTGCACCCCCTGCACCTATGGTAGTTACACCCTGTATATAACACATGTAACTGTGACAGGGAAGGTGGCCCCTCTCAGCTCTGTGCCCCATAGCAGCTGCACCCCCTGCACCTATGGTAGTTACACCCCTGTATATAACACATGTAACTGTGACAGGGAAGGTGACCCCTCTCAGCTCTGGACCCCATAGCAGCTGCACCCCCTGCACCTATGGTAGCTACACATATAAATGTCCACTGTATATCCCCATAGTAGGGCCCTAGTCCATTGTATGCCCCACGGTAGGGTCCTAGTCCATTGTATGCCACATAGTAGGGCCCTAGTCCATTGTATGCCCCATAGTAGGGCCCTAGTCCATTGTACGCCCGATAGTAGGGCCCTAGTTCATTGTGTGCCCCATAGTAGGGCCCTAGTCCATTGTACGCCCGATAGTAGGGCCGTAGTTCATTGTGTGCCCCATAGTAGGGCCCTAGTCCATCGTATGCTCCATAGTAGGGCCCTAGTCCATTGTTTGCCCCATAGTAGGGCCCTAGTCCATTGTATGCCTCATGGTAGGACCCTAGTCCATTGTATGCCTGATAGTAGGACCCTAGTCCATTGTATGCCTCATGGTAGGGCCCTAGTCCATTGTATGCCCCATAGTAGGGCCCTAGTTCATTGTATGCTACATAGTAGGGCCCTAGTCCATTGTATGCCCCATAGTAGGGCCCTAGTCCATTGTACGCTTCATGGTAGGACCCTAGTCCATTGTACGGATTCAGTATTGGATCCCGGCGTTCAGAATCCCGACAGCCGAAATGCCGACAAGGGGGGGACGTGGATCGCCCCCCCTTGCGGGCTCGCTGCGCTTGCCACGCAGCGGGCCCGGGGCCTCGCTACGCTCGGCACCCTATTTTATTCTCCCTCCAGGGGTGTCGTGGTAGCCGGGATCCCGACCGCCGGGATCTTAACTGCATCCCCATTGTACGCCCGATAGTAGGGCCCTAGTTCATTGTGTGCCCCATAGTAGGGCCCTAGTCCATTGTATGCTCCATAGTAGGGCCCTAGTCCATTGTATGCCACATAAAAGGGCCCTAGTCCATTGTATGCCACATAGTAGGGCCCTAGTCCATTGTATGCCCCATAGTAGGGCCCTAGTCCATTGTATACCTCATGGTAGGACCCTAGTCCATTGTACGCCCGATAGTAGGACCCTAGTCCATTGTATGCCTCATGGTAGGGCCCTAGTCCATTGTATGCCTCATGGTAGAACCCTAGTCCATTGTATGCCCGATAGTAGGGCACTAGTTCATTGTATGACTCATGTTAGGACCCTGGTCCATTGTACGCCCGATAGTAGGACCCTAGTCCATTGTATGACTCATGGTAGGGCCCTAGTCCATTGTACGCCCGATAGTAGGACATTAGTCCATTGTATTCCTCATGGTAGGGCCCTAGTCCATTGTATACCTCATGGTAGGGCCCTAGTCCATTGTATTCCTCATGGTAGGGCCCTAGTCCATTGTATGCCTCATGGTAGGGCCCTAGTCCATTGTATGCCTCATGGTAGGGCCCTAGTCCATTGTATGCCTCATGGTAGGGCCCTAGTCCATTGTATGCCTCATGGTAGGGCCCTAGTCCATTGTATGCCTCATGGTAGGGCCCTAGTCCATTTTATGCCTCATGGTAGGGCCCTAGTCCATTGTATGCCTCATGGTAGGGCCCTAGTCCATTGTATGCCTCATGGTAGGGCCCTAGTCCATTGTATGCCTCATGGTAGGGCCCTAGTCCATTGTATGCCTCATGGTAGGGCCCTAGTCCATTGTACGCCTCATGGTAGGGCCCTAGTCCATTGTACGCCTCATGGTAGGGCCCTAGTCCATTGTACGCCTCATGGTAGGGCCCTAGTCCATTGTACGCCTCATGGTAGGGCCCTAGTCCATTGTACGCCTCATGGTAGGGCCCTAGTCCATTGTACGCCTCATGGTAGGGCCCTAGTCCATTGTACGCCCCATGGTAGGGCCCTAGTCCATTGTACGCCCCATGGTAGGGCCCTAGTCCATTGTACGCCTCATGGTAGGGCCCTAGTCCATTGTACGCCTCATGGTAGGGCCCTAGTCCATTGTACGCCTCCTGGTAGGGCCCTAGTCCATTGTACGCCTCCTGGTAGGGCCCTAGTCCATTGTACGCCTCCTGCTAGGGCCCTAGTCCATTGTACGCCCCATGGTAGGGCCCTAGTCCATTGTACGCCTCCTGGTAGGGCCCTAGTCCATTGTACGCCTCCTGGTAGGGCCCTAGTCCATTGTACGCCTCCTGGTAGGGCCCTAGTCCATTATACGCCTCCTGGTAGGGCCCTAGTCCATTGTACGCCTCCTGGTAGGGCCCTAGTCCATTGTTCGCCTCCTGGTAGGGCCCTAGTCCATTGTACGCCTCCTGGTAGGGCCCTAGTCCATTGTACGCCTCCTGGTAGGGTCCTAGTCCATTGTACGCCTCCTGGTAGGGCCCTAGTCCATTGTACGCCTCCTGGTAGGGCCCTAGTCCATTGTACGCCTCCTGGTAGGGCCCTAGTCCATTGTACGCCTCCTGGTAGGGCCCTAGTCCATTGTACGCCTCCTGGTAGGGCCCTAGTCCATTGTACGCCTCCTGGTAGGGCCCTAGTCCATTGTACGCCTCATGGTAGGGCCCTAGTCCATTGTACGCCTCATGGTAGGGCCCTAGTCCATTGTACGCCCCATGGTAGGGCCCTAGTCCATTGTACGCCCCATGGTAGGGCCCTAGTCCATTGTACGCCCCATGGTAGGGCCCTAGTCCATTGTACGCCCCATGGTAGGGCCCTAGTCCATTGTACGCCCCATGGTAGGGCCCTAGTCCATTGTACGCCCCATGGTAGGGCCCTAGTCCATTGTACGCCTCATGGTAGGGCCCTTGTCCATTGTATGCTCCATAGTAGGGCCCTAGTCCATTGTATGCCTAATAGTAGGGCCACAAAAATTAACCCTAGAATGTCTGTGTGTGCGTGTACATGTGGTAGGGAATATAGATTGTAAGCTCCACTGGGGCAGGGACTGATGTGAATGTTCAAATATTCTATGTACAGCGCTGCGGAATATGTGTGCGCTATATAATAACATGATAATATTCTCTGTACAGCGCTGTGGAATATGTGTGCGCTATATAATAACTGGTAATAATATTCTCTATACAGCGCTGCGGAATATGTGTGCGCTATATAAATAACTGGTTATAATAGTCTTTGTACAGCGCTGCGGAATATGTGTGCGCTATATAATAACTGGTAATAATATTCTCTGTACAGCGCTGCGGAATATGTGTGCGCTATAAAAATAACTGGTAATAATAGTCTTTGTACAGTGCTGCGGAATATGTGTGCGCTATATAAATAACTGGTAATAATAGTCTTTGTACAGTGCTGCGGAATATGTGTGCGCTATATAATAACTGGTAATAATATTCTCTAGACAGCGCTGCGGAATATGTGTGCGCTATATAAATAACTGGTAATAATAGTCTTTGTACAGTGCTGCGGAATATGTGTGCGCTATATAAATAACTGGTAATAATATTCTCTGTACAGCGCTGCGGAATATGTGTGCGTTATATAATAACTGGTGATAATGGTACTTGTTTCCTAACACGGCCACCCCGATTTCCATCGGGGTGGTCGTGTCGGAAAAATCGCGTTGATCGCATCGCATGCGATTTGGTCGCATGCGATGCGATTGACGCGACAGACCCAATTTTTTAATTGAATCAAATGTGAATATGGTCCCTGGGACCCGATTTAACATTGGATTCAATGTAAAATATTCCCTAGACCCCCAAAGTTTACTACGTAAACCCCACCCCACGATAGACGCCAACCAGAAGCGTGGCGAGCGCAGCGAGCCCGTGAGGGGTGGCGGTGCGCGTCCTCCGACCTTTTTTATTCCCCTACTATCCACGTCGGCGTGGAGTTGAGAATATATAGTGTGGCGAGCCTGAAGCGTGGCGAGCCCCGCGAGGGGACGCGTATAACTTCACAGGTATACGCGTCCCCTCGCGGGGCTCGCTACGCTTGCCACACTTCGGGCTCGGTGGCTCGCTGCGCTCCCCACACTATATATTCTCAAAACCACGCCGACGTGGATAGTAGGGGAATGAAAAGGTCGCTGCGCTCGCCACGCTTCGGGTTGACGTCTATCGTGGGGTGACGACGGGGCCATATATAATGTGAAATGGGTCATATTGGCCCATTTCACATTTTTCACATTTTTTCCTATGTGAGATGGACTTAATCAAGTCCATCTCATCTTGTGCCATTATAATGGCACAAGACCGACGCGATGCTCCCGATTTCAATGTTAAATAATACTTGAATAACATTGAAGCCTATGGCAAAATCGGGGGGGTCGCGTCGGGACCAATGTTAATGGTCCCGACCGATTTTTCCTTTGCCGGCAAAATGGACCTGATTTCAAAGGAAATCGGGTCCATCGCGGGGATCGTGTACCTTAACTTTAAGGTACACGATCCCAACGATTGTGGCCGTGCTAGGAAACAAGTACCGTGATAATATTCTCTGTACAGCGCTGTGGAATATGTGTGCACTATATAATAACTGGTAATAATATTCTCTGTACAGCACTGTGGAATATGTGTGCGCTATATAATAACTGGTAATAATAGTCTCTGTACAGCGCTGTGGAATATGTGTGCGCTATATAATAACTGGTGATAATATTCTCTGTACAGCGCTGCAGAATATGTGTGCGCTATATAATAACTGGTAATAATATTCTCTGTACATCACTGCGGAATATGTGTGCGCTATATAATAACTGGTAATAATAGTCTCTGTACAGTGCTGCAGAATATGTGTGCACTATATAATAACTGGTAATAATAGTCTCTGTACAGCGCTGTGGAATATGTGTGCGCTATATAATAACTGGTGATAATATTCTCTGTACAGTGCTGCAGAATATGTGTGCGCTATACAAATAACTGGTAATAATATTCTCTGTACAGCGCTGCGGAATTTCTTCTACGATCCCCATGGCAGCCATACATTGGGATATTCCCTTCCCCCACTAGAGCAGACAGGATTGATTTCTCTTGGGACCGCCCACCTTGGGTATAATAGACCCCTCCTTCACCTCTCCTGTATCTTTTTTCCTGTCTCCGTTTTAGAGTAGACAGAGTAGGCAGTTTATTTTGTTTAAGCAGGGTTACCTCGGTACAGCATGGAGCTGAAATGGGGTGGCTCCCCGGGGAGAGGATGGTGCAGGAGACCAGTCTGACTCGTCTCCCTGCACGTACATACCCTGCCGTTGGTTTGGAAACCGGGGTGGTTCTGGCGGCATCCGGACACAGACTCCTTCTGAAAGGGAGTTCATACCGCAGCGTCAGCCCCACTGGAAGCCGCGGCTGCACGCTACAGAATCTAAGGCAGAAGGGGCGGAAGTGCCGGTTACGCGTCACTTCCGCCCACAGACGCCGGAGGTGCGTCTCGGAATTCAGTCCCCTGACTACACGGGACTGAGATTTTGGTTCCGCTTGGCTATCCTGAATACAGACGCTAAACGGGCGGCAATACAGGGGTTAAATAGCCGGAGAATGGCGTTCTCAGTGGCATTCAAATCTGTTTGCAGCGTGGAGTATTGCAGTTATTGCTGTTTTTTCCTATCATGGATGCGCCTTCTCCCCAGAAGCCAGATGATGCCCCAGTGAGGTAAGCCCTTTGGTTTTGGGCATCAGTTGTTTTTATTTGAAGTTAGATATTGAGTGTAGTTTCTGTCTTTTTAGTGTGCCTGTCTCTCCTGTGCATAAGAAAAGGACTGCAAAGAAGAAGTTCATTGAATCTGTGTGCATGACATGTGATCAGACTTTTGCTTCAGCACAGAAGAAGGCATTATGTGAATTATGTGAAATGGCCTAAAAAGTCAGAACATACTGAGGTCATTAAGGAGTTAATGACCTGGATGAAACAAAACTTTGTTTCCAAAGATGAATTTACCCAGAGTCAATCTGTAAAAAGGTCTAGAGTACAGGCTGAATTCACTCCAGAGGAAGATTCCTCAGATGAATTTGAATGTGAAGATAAGGGTTCGTCAGAGGAGTCAGGCGAGCTGGAGGATGTTAGAGCATTTAACTTGGAGCTGGTAGAATGTTAAAAAATATATACAAGGCTATGAACTTTAAGGAAGCGGCATCTACTTCTGAGACTAAGGATCCCCTGTATGAAGACAGGGATAAAAAAGGAAGGACCTTCCCTGTAAACAAGGTGATAAGAGATATGATAAATAAAGAATGGGCCAACATTGACAAGAGGTTTACCCTAGGAAACAGGGTGGAAAGAATGTACCCGTTTAAAGACGAAGAATTCCTCGGTTGGTGCACAACACCTAAGGTAGATGCGGCGGTAGCCGAAATTATTTCTAAGTCCACTATACCAGTGGAGGATGCAGCGGCATTTAAAGATGCCATGGACAGAAAAATTGAAAATTCTTTACGCAAGGTTCATTCAGCATCCGCTGGATCCATGAAAACTAATGTGGCGATGGCGTCAGTGGCCAGGGCGATTAGACTGTCGACCTCTAATCTAAGAACAGACGTGGAAGAGAAAATATCAAAACAGTATCTTATCAGAAACCTAGATGTTATACAGAAGGCTATTGACTTCTTATGTGAAGCTTCTCTTGATGAGGTCTCCTTTGTGGCTAAAGCTATGGCAGCAGGAGTAACGGGGCGTAGAGCCCTATGGCTAAAACCTTGGAATGCAGATGCTAATTCTAAGAATAAGCTAACCAACTTACCCTTTGAAGGAAAATTCTTATTTGGTTCCAAACTTGATACTATGATACAGAGAATTTCAGGGGGAAAATCTGTCCGCTTACCCCAAGAGAAGAAAAATCGATTCAACTTTCCTACTTCCACAAAGCAGACATATAGAGAGGCGAAGACGTATCGACCTGGAAAGACATATTACAAAAGAGGAAATGCTAATACCTCTAGACAGTCATTTCGACAGAATTTTCGTGGCCGATACCAACCTGATAAAGATTGGAGCCAAAAAGGAAAATTATGACTATCCTCAAGAGAAGAGGATTGGCGCCAGACTACTGAGATTTGTGACAAATTGGGAAGAGATAATAAGGGACACCTGGGTGTTGAACATAATTCGTCAGGGTTACTGCATCGAATTCGAGAAAACTCCCCTCCATCACAGATTTGTAAAATCAAGGATACCAGGGGTATCTGAAGAAAGGAAGGATACCAGGGGTATCCGAAGAAAGGAAAGCTCTGTTTCTGAAGATAGAACAACTCCTACAGACAGAAGCCATAGAAGTGGTACCAGAGGAGGAACACAGAAAGGGCTTTTATTCGAATCTGTTTTTGGTAAAGAAACCAAACGGAACATTCAGAACTATCCTGGATCTCAGAGATTTGAATCTATACATAAAACAGATTAAAATTCAAGATGGAGACCCTAAGTTCAATTGTGATGGGAATAAGAAGGGGAGATTACCTTGCGTCAATAGACTTAAAAGATGCGTATTATCATATCCCAATAAATCTAAGACACAGAAAATTCCTAAGGTTCTCGGTGGCCAATCGTCATTTTCAATTTACCTGTCTTCCATTTGGGCTGAAAACTTCTCCGAGAATCTTTACCAAGGTGTTTGTTACAGTAATCGCGGCTCTAAGACTCCAAAAGATTCAAGTATGGCCCTATTTAGACGACCTGTTGATTGCAGGAGATTCGCTGATAGAAACAGAGAGCAACGTGAGGAAGACTATAAATCTACTACAATTTCTAGGTTGGATAATAAACATAGAAAAAAGCCAGACCATTCCGACACAAAGGATACAGTTCCTAGGGGCCATGATAGACACAGGCCGGTTTTCAATTTCCCTATCATCCGAAAGGTGCTTGAAGATTCAAGAACTGACAAATATGCTTTTACAGAAGAAGAGGTGCCCTCTGATTATGACTACCCAGATGCTAGGTATGATGGCGTCCTGTATCAAGATCATCCCTTGGGCTCAGTGGAGAATGAGGAGACTCCAATGGTCCCTGATTCCATTACAGAAGAAGGGCTATGGCGATCATCACCTGATCTCACTAAATCAAGAGGTAAAACAAGACCTAAAATGGTGGCAACAGGGTCTGGAAGAAAAGAATACCAGTCTAAAAGACCCAACGTTTCGGATACTGACCACAGATGCCAGCCTGTTTGGTTGGGGTGCCCATATAGAACTTAACGTTTAATTGTATTTTCATAAAAAAGATGACTTAAATGTAGCACAGGACATTCATGACACACAAAACATATATACATAAAAATTATTATAATTTCTTATTCTGAAAAAATCCCCGCCTGGTATAAATGGTGTCTTACTGCCTTCTCAGGGTAGGACTTAGAATATCGGTCGTATTCCCTGATAAATTATTTTCTATAGGGCAGAATTGTTATATTAGACGGTAGAAGTAAGAAAATTACTAGAGGACACCTATATATAATGGGTGAGTTGGCGAATATATTCTGTGGTTTGTCAATGTCCTATTTCCATCTATGACATTTGCAAACAGATACAGAGTACCCCTGTTATGCTTAGAATTTACAGGAAATTTTAGCATGAATGTGGTGTTGACCTGTTTTCTCTGCTTTATGCTACACTACCCGAGGTCTTGAGGTTGTGTTGCGTTATTTCTTATATTGGAGCCAGCTGGTTTTTATATTATACCAAAGAGTCAATGTAAGATTAGGTGGTAGTGAGAGCTAAAGAGAGATACAATTTGAAAATTAGAAAAGATTGTTTTTTAAAGAAAGATGTGTAAGTATATCCCTGCAATGCAATTATAAAAGGGTATACCCATAAAGGTGATATTGAGACAAGGATAAGATTGGAAACCCCTATAGATTCCTCATCATGCTGCTTTCTCCCATGTGCCGTTTTTGCATTGATGGGCGATGAGCGATGTGTCTCGTCTCAGGTGAACCAGAAAGATAGGGTTAATTTAGAAAAGACAGTGCCATATAAAAAATTATTTTTAAGAAAAACAGTATGGTATAATTTTTAATGAGAAAACAGGGACATGATGTACCTTGCAACTAATTATCTAATGAAAAAGAAGGGGACACCACATCACTGTTACACCATTAATGTAGTCTGTAATCCATTGATTAGTAATTTGCAATAGAATATATTTTTTTTTGTTTTGGTCCCCACTAGGGGGGTCTTACCACCTCCTGCTAGGATAAGTAGGTGCTATCAGGTATTCTTTGTGTGGTAACAAATGCTGAAAATTAGCGTTCCCTCAAGGGTCTCTGGATTCAGATGAGATTGGTAACTCTCAACTGATTGGTAGGTAAAGAGTGGACAAACGGCCGTTTCGCGGTACTCCCGCTTCCTCAGTGTCCTAAACTCTGTCTGATCTGTAGCTCATTATATTGTCTTAGTTAGTTAGCCAGTCTGTCTTGAGGGGTGTGTTTGCATGAACCAATGAAAGCCATGTGCTGGTTAGAAGGGATGTATGCAGATTCTGCTACCCCTGGCAACCAACCCAGCAACATGGTAATTGGCCAGGTTTGGTCATGTGCCTCATCACCTGTAACGTCATATGTATGCTCATGTGATCTCAGTCTGAGCGTCCGTGTTAGGAGATGATCTAGTTACACATGCGCACTCTTACAAAGACGCGGCCCCCTTGTACATTTAGCGGGCATCTCAACTGAGTACCTGCCCGCCATAATATCCACATAATATCACCGTGGATATCCAGATGCGGCTACCGTTGCCGTGTGTATATAGCACTATTGCCATGGGAACCCGGCGGCGCCATCTTGTTTGCGTCATCACGCCTACATGGGCGCGATTGGCTGGCGTCGTCTCACGTTGTTACCTTTACCATGTGTGTATCATTGTTTCTATAGGGACACGGGGATGTCATCTTTTCTGCGTCGTCACGCCCATATGGGCGTGATTAGCCGGCGCCGTCTAACATGGTTCCCTGTGTGTACAGTCTCTAAGTAGATGTAATGATGACGTCACCGCACCTCCCTTAGGCCGCGCGTGTACGTCCGTTGTCCTGGATACCTGGCAATGCTGTCAATGTTTATGGTGTCTATTGGATGCTCGTATTAATTATGTGACACGGGGATTCCTAAGCTGGTCCTTAGATAGAGAGTGGACATGTGATGGAGATCGGATTGCTATATATTGAGGGACAGTTCTGACTGGCTGGTAAGAGATCGAAGTATCTTTTGAAATTGTCATATATTTTATTATGATCTCATCTGTCTGGACTAGGGTTCATATGGGTATAAGGATTTTTTTATTTATTGTACATTTACCGAATACTGGTCAATTTTTCGTGCTATATATTAACAGAGTGACTATTTATTAGGTGGTTAAGGGGCAGGAAGTAGGTTACCTCTAGGGAAATATTGCTGGGTCAATTGAAGTTTTGTGAATGAGGAAGGGGGTGAACAATATTTTAGCTGTGACTAATGATATATAGTGTGTACTGTCACCACAAATAGCTTCTGTGATGACATACTAGTCATGGTTGTGATGTGCTGTTACATGATTGAGAGTATATATACTTCTCTATGTGAGGGTGAGGTAGATGTATAATAAGTGTTGTATCGTACATACGTGAATATGGAGATAAAAATGAATAATAATAATAATAATAATAATAATAATAATAATGAGTTGGATTGTGGATACCTGTGCTTAGGTGATAAACAGTGAAAAAGAAAGAAAAATCGTGAGGTTATGTGAATAAATTATTTGTGCTATAATAAAAAAGGGGGGAGGCAGGGGAAGGAAGGGAAGTAGTAGTGTTGTGTCTAAATATATTCACATTTGTGAGAACCCTTAGTTAACAGATGATATTATGTATATAAAGACCAGCTCGATCCTTTTGGTCTATCAACTTAGTTGGATCAGACAGAGTATCATCCACATAAAGAAAGGGTAGTGGATGGAAGAACAGGGGGGGGGGGGGGGGGGGTTGTTTCATGAATATGGATAGATTATTTATATTTTTAAAGTTTCGTAACAGTTGGGGACTGAAACGGTCAATATTGGTGGAGTTAGTTTAACCCAAAAAAGAAGTATAGTTATTATATTCATTTAGGCCGTGTGGGCTGACTGTGTTAAGATAGAAGATCCATTTAGTTTCTCTCTGGAGGAGTTCTTTCATGATATCTCCTCCTCTGATGCCAAGTTTGACCTGTTCCAACCCAAAGGCTTTGAGTTCTTCTGGTTTTCCTTGATGGAAGGAAAGAAAATGTCGGGCCACCGACGTAAGTTTTTCAAAATCAAGAAAACTTACGTCGGTGGCCCGACATTTTCTTTCCTCCAGAGAGAAACTAAATGGATCTTCTATCTTAACACAGTCAGCCCACACGGCCTAAATGAATATAATAACAGCACATCACAACCATGACTAGTATGTCATCACAGAAGCTATTTGTGGTGACAGTACACACTATATATCATTAGTCACAGCTAAAATATTGTTCACCCCCTTCCTCATTCACAAAACTTCAATTGACCCAGCAATATTTCCCTAGAGGTAACCTACTTCCTGCCCCTTAACCACCTAATAAATAGTCACTCTGTTAATATATAGCACGAAAAATTGACCAGTATTCGGTAAATGTACAATAAATAAAAAAATCCTTATACCCATATGAACCCTAGTCCAGACAGATGAGATCATAATAAAATATATGACAATTTCAAAAGATACTTCGATCTCTTACCAGCCAGTCAGAACTGTCCCTCAATATATAGCAATCCGATCTCCATCACATGTCCACTCTCTATCTAAGGACCAGCTTAGGAATCCCCGTGTCACATAATTAATACGAGCATCCAATAGACACCATAAACATTGACAGCATTGCCAGGTATCCAGGACAACGGACTTACACGCGCGGCCTAAGGGAGGTGCGGTGACGTCATCATTACATCTACTTAGAGACTGTACACACAGGGAACCATGTTAGACGGCGCCGGCTAATCACGCCCATATGGGCGTGACGACGCAGAAAAGATGACATCCCCGTGTCCCTATAGAAACAATGATACACACATGGTAAAGGTAACCACGTGAGACGACGCCAGCCAATCGCGCCCATGTAGGCGTGATGACGCAAACAAGATGGCGCCGCCGGGTTCCCATGGCAATAGTGCTATATACACACGGCAACGGTAGCCGCATCTGGATATCCACGGTGATATTATGTGGATATTATGGCGGGCAGGTACTCAGTTGAGATGCCCGCTAAATGTACAAGGGGGCCGCGTCTTTGTAAGAGTGCGCATGTGTAACTAGATCATCTCCTAACACGGACGCTCAGACTGAGATCACATGAGCATACATATGACGTTACAGGTGATGAGGCACATGACCAAACCTGGCCAATTACCATGTTGCTGGGTTGGTTGCCAGGGGTAGCAGAATCTGCATACATCCCTTCTAACCAGCACATGGCTTTCATTGGTTCATGCAAACACACCCCTCGAGACAGACTGGCTAACTTAGACAATATAATGAGCTACAGATCAGACAGAGTTTAGGACACTGAGGAAGCGGGAGTACCGCGAAACGGCCGTTTGTCCACTCTTTACCTACCAATCAGTTGAGAGATACCAATCTCATCTGAATCCAGAGACCCTTGAGGGAACGCTAATTTTCAGCATTTGTTACCACACAAAGAATACCTGATAGCACCTACTTATCCTAGCAGGAGGTGGTAAGACCCCCCTAGTGGGGACCAAAACAAAAAAAAAAATTTTTTCACTTGTTATGATCCAGAAATATATTCTATTGCAAATTACTAATCAATGGATTACAGACTACATTAATGGTGTAACAGTGATGTGGTGTCCCCTTCTTTTTCATTAGATAATTAGTTGCAAGGTATATCATGTCCCTGTTTTCTCATTAAAAAATTATTATACCATACTGTTTTTCTTAAAAAGAATTTTTTATATGGCACTGTCTTTTCTAAATTAACCCTATCTTTCTGGTTCACCTGAGACGAGACACATCGCTCATCGCCCATCAATGCAAAAACGGCACATGGGAGAAAGCAGCATGATGAGGAATCTATAGGTGTTTCCAATCTTATCCTTGTCTCATTATCACCTTTCTGGGTATACCCTTTTATGATTGAAGCGATATCTCCCTGCAAGGGTGGCAGCCAACCAGGGAGGTTCCTTCTCTAACGTAAACAGGAGCAACCCACTGCCTAATATCCATATCTGCTACTGTCACACGGATCCAACCCGCTCAATTGTGGGGATTGATATAATCAATCCACAACGACAATCAGCAGCAGTTGCCGTGTAAACAAACACATTGCAGGGATATACTTACACATCTTTCTTTAAAAAACAATCTTTTCTAATTTTCAAATTGTATCTCTCTTTAGCTCTCACTACCACCTAATCTTACATTGACTCTTTGGTATAATATAAAAACCAGCTGGCTCCAATATAAGAAATAACGCAACACAACCTCAAGACCTCGGGTAGTGTAGCATAAAGCAGAGAAAACAGGTCAACACCACATTCATGCTAAAATTTCCTGTAAATTCTAAGCATAACAGGGGTACTCTGTATCTGTTTGCAAATGTCATAGATCATGGGTCCTCAAACTGCGGCCCTCCAGATCTGGGGAAACTACAAATCCCAGCATGCCTTGCCACAGTTTTGCTATAAGGGAGTGTTAAAACTGTGGCAAGGCATGCTGGGATTTGTAGTCTCACCACATCTGGAGGGCCGCAGTTTGAGGACCCATGTCATAGATGGAAATAGGACATTGACAAACCACAGAATATATTCGCCAACTCACCCATTATATATAGGTGTCCTCTAGTAATTTTCTTACTTCTACCGTCTAATATAACAATTCTGCCCTATAGAAAATAATTTATCAGGGAATACGACCGATATTCTAAGTCATACCCTGAGAAGGCAGTAAGACACCATTTATACCAGGCGGGGATTTTTTCAGAATAAGAAATTATAATAATTTTTATGTATATATGTTTTGTGTGTAATGTATGTCCTGTGCTACATTTAAGTCATCTTTTTTATGAAAATACAATTAAACGTTAAGTTTTAATCAATTAAAGCGTGCCCCCAAACAAAGAGAGTACTTTCTCTTTCTCCACTTTGACTATATCTTACTCTCGGGGGAGCACCTCCACACGTTCTATCTCTGTGCCGAGGCACAATACTTTTATTACCGTGGATATTCTATCAATGATACACATTTGAAAAATCATGTTCGGTGGGTATTAGTGCATAGGTAAATTTGTCCCAGTCCCCTTACCCCATTTTTTCTCACGTGCCCATATAGAAGGAAGATCCATCCAGGGCACATGGACGAGAGAGGAGGCAAAGAACTCGTCAAACATGAGAGAATTGCAGGCGGTTTGGGAGGCCATATGTCATCTAAAAGAAGACATTCGCTATTCACATCTAAGAGTGATGTCGGACAATGTGACTGTAGGGTCTCATATAAATCATCAGGGGTGCACAAGAAGTGTGAAGCTCATGCATATGTCAGAGAAGATACTGAGCTGGGCGGAAAACAATCTAAGATCTGTGTCAGCAGTTTATATTCCGGGCAAGAAGAATGTCCTGGCAGATTTTCTGAGTCGAGAGGTGATATCTCCAGGAGAATGGGAGTTGAATACAGAAGTTTTTTCCCAGATAGAGAAGATATTCGGTACCCCAGAAGTAGACATGATGGCCAATTTTCAGAACAGAAAGGTGAACAACTTTTTCTCAAAGTCATTTCATCCGCAGGCTCTAGCCATAGATTCTCTTTCAGTGAAAGGGAACTTCAGGCTGGGCTACATATTCCCTCCCTTCCCGATGATAGGGAGAGTTCTAAAAAAACTGAGAGAAGATCAAGTAGAAGTAGTGGCAGTACTACCCTACTGGCCGAGGAGGTCCTGGTTCGTCAATGTTTTAAAGATGGCAGTCCAAGAACCTTGGTCCCTGCCCAACAGGCCGGACCTGCTGCATCAGGGTCCAGTATATCATCCCGAGCCAACAAAGTTATCACTAAAGGCATGGAGATTGAACGGAGCATACTAAGGAGACATAACTTGTCATCCCAAGTTATGGAAATGATGTTGAAGGCCAGAAAGAACATTTCTTCCCTAGCCTATTACAGAACATGGATCAAATTTATTGAGTGGGGTCCTTTCAGTGGTGACTTTTCTTCTATATCAACTGATAAAGTCCTGCAGTTTCTCTATGACGGCTTTCAGATTGGTCTCGCTCCAGCAACTATTAAATCTCAAATCTCTGCCCTAGGAGTGCTATTAGATAGACCTTTGGCAGAGGAAAGACTGATAAAAAGGTTTAACAGAGCCATGAAGAGAATCCGACCACCAGTCAAAGCTCTTGTGGCACCATGGGATTTGAACCTTATGTTAGCAGTATTAGCTAAACATCCCTTTGAACCCTTAACAGAATGTCCTTTAAAATATTTAACCTGGAAGACGGTATTCTTGGTCGCGGTCACCTCGGCTAGAAGAGTAAGTGAGCTTCAAGCTCTGTGGATAGAGGAACCTTATCTCGTTGTCTTCCCAGACAGCGTAGTATTAAGGACACATCCTGAATTTGTACCAAAGGTGATATCATCATTTCACCTCAATCAAGAGATTATTCTTCCTAGTTTCTACCCGAAACCTGAAAATGAAGAACAACAAAGCTGGCACACCATTGGATCTGGTCCGGGTCATCTCCATATATTTGGAAAGAACTAAGGACTTTAGATCAACTAAACATCTGTTTCACTGTTTGTCATCCTGAATGGAGTCCGAAAAGGAAAGGAACCTGGGAAACAGACTATATCCAGATGGATAAGAGACGATTGTGGCAGCTTACAAGCAAGAAGGCAAGAAAGTACCTCCTATAGTACAGGCACATTCCACACGGGCAGTCTCTACATCATGGGTGAACAAGGCTAAAGCATCGGTGACCGAAATCTGTAAAGCTGCTACCTGGTCGTCAGTACACACCTTTGTTAACCATTATGCACTTGACATTTCTCTTGCCCACTTTGGGAAGCATGTTCTTCAGGAGGCAGTATCTGCTGATACCTCCTTATAATAAATATATTTTCATGCATCATATTACCCTCCCGTTTATTGTCTTGGGTATGTCCCAATGTATGGCTGACATGGGGATGCTAGAAGAAAGAGTCGAATTATACTCACCGATAATTCCTTTTTCTTCCTAGAGATCCCATGGCAGCCACTGATTACCCTCCCTTGTGTTTCTGATGTGTTTTCTCTAGGGACCATGATACGGAGACACTCAAAAGATACAGGAGAGGTGAAGGAGGGGTCCATTATACCCAAGGTGGGCGGTCCCAAGAGAAACCAATCCTGTCTGTTCTAGTGGGGGAAGGGAATATCCCAATGTATGGCTGCCATGGGATCTCTAGGAAGAAAAAGGAATTATCGGTGAGTATAATTCGACTCTATGTATGTGCTATATAATAACTGGTTTATTTATTTATTTATTAACAGCTTCTTATATAGCACATACATATTCCGCAGCAAATTACTAGTAATATTCTCTGTACAGCATTGCAGAATATGTGTGCGCTATATAATAACTGGTAATAATAGACTCTGTACAGCGCTGCGGAATATGTGCGCTATATAATAACTGGTAATAATAGTCTCTGTACAGCGCTGCGGAATATGTGTGCGCTATATAATAACATGATAATATTCTCTGTACAGTGCTGCAGAATATGTGTGCACTATATAATAACTGGTAATAATAGTCTCTGTACAGCGCTGCAGAATATGTGTGCGCTATATAATAACTGGTAATAATAATCTCTGTACAGCGCTGCGGAATATGTGTGCTATATAATAACTGGTAATGATATTCTCTGTACAGCACTGCGGAATATGTGTGCGCTATATAATAACTGGTAATAATAGACTCTGTACAGCGCTGCGGAATATGTGTGCGCTATATAAACAACTGGTAATAATAGTCTCTGTACAGCACTATGGAATATGTGTGCACTATATAATAACTGGTAATAATATTCTCTGTACAGCGCTGCGGAATATGTGTGCACTATATAATAACTGGTAATAATAATCTCTGTACAGCGCTGCAGAATATGTGTGCGCTATATAATAACTGGTAATAATATTCTCTGTACAGCGCTGCGGAATATGTGTGCACTATATAATAACTGGTAATAATAGTCTCTGTACAGTGCTGTGGAATATGTGTGCGCTATATAAATAACTGGTAATAATATTCTCTGTACAGCGCTGCGGAATATGTGTGCACTATATAATAACTGGTAATAATAGTCTCTGTACAGCGCTGCGGAATATGTGTCCACTATATAATAACTGGTAATAATAGTCTCTGTACAGCGCTGCGGAATATGTGTGCACTATATAATAACTGGTAATAATATTCTCTGTACAGCGCTGCGGAATATGTGTGCGCTATATAAATAACTGGTAATAATATTCTCTGTACAGCGCTGCGGAATATGTGTGCGCTATATAATAACTGGTAATAATATTCTCTGTACAGCGCTGCGGAATATGTGTGCGCTATATAATAACTGGTAATAATATTCTCTGTACAGCGCTGCGGAATATGTGTGCGCTATATAAATAACTGGTAATAATATTCTCTGTACAGCGCTGCGGAATATGTGTGCACTATATAATAACTGGTAATAATAGTCTCTGTACAGTGCTGTGGAATATGTGTGCGCTATATAATAACTGGTAATAATATTCTCTGTACAGCGCTGTGGAATATGTGTGCGCTATATAAATAACTGGTAATAATATTCTCTGTACAGCGCTGTGGAATATGTGTGCGCTATATAATAACTGGTAATAATATTCTCTGTACAGCGCTGCGGAATATGTGTGCGCTATATAATAACTGGTAATAATAGTCTCTGTACAGCGCTGCGGAATATGTGTGCGCTATATAATAACTGGTAATAATAGTCTCTGTACAGCGCTGTGGAATATGTGTGCGCTATATAATAACTGGTGATAATATTCTCTGTACAGTGCTGCGGAATATGTGTGCGCTATATAATAACTGGTAATAATAGTCTCTGTACAGCGCTGCGGAATATGTGTCCACTATATAATAACTGGTAATAATAGTCTCTGTACAGCGCTGCGGAATATGTGTGCGCTATATAATAACTGGTAATAATAGTCTCTGTACAGCGCTGCGGAATATGTGTCCACTATATAATAACTGGTAATAATAGTCTCTGTACAGCGCTGCGGAATATGTGTGCACTATATAATAACTGATAATAAATAATTTTAATAGTACACAGCTGATATCATCATATGGCGTCATGAAGATTAGTATAGGGGCCCCAGACAGCTCCCATTCAGGGGCCACATTTGCCTTGTACTGCAAGGTTGACGTATCAACAATGTGAGGAACTGAGCAACTTCAGGACGATGTCCAGGCTTACTGCAAGTAAGTGATGCTGAATATTAGATCGTAGTAACCAGTCAGTCCAAATGTCAGAACAACATAACAGTATTGCCAACGCAAAACACTTGAATTCCCTCCATAGAGGTGAGCGGTAGCCTCTAATTATATAGAATTGGTTTTGGAACTATCACAATTTACTTACCCCCATCAGAGGTGCCCATCCCTTCATACCCGGGAATATCTCTCCATTCAGAGAGTGGAGCTGTTGGACCATCTATGCCCGTAGCAGGACTAGCGGCAGCTGAAGCGTTATACGGCGGACCCATCGCTGGATTCATCACTGCTGGAGCGTTATACGGCGGACCCATCGCTGCTGAAGCCATCGCTTCTTCAGGATAGTTTGTGGAACCAGGGATGAGAGGTTTCCCGGCAATATCTGATTGGGAAACAGAAGAGGTGAGCACCAAACTGTAGAAATAGGCAGTGGGTTAACAATAGCAGCGCAGCCCCCGCGGTGAAATGGCCCTGTGTGTAGGCTCCATAAGCTCAGTGATTTTGAATTTTGACACCTTGAGGTTCTGATTGCATCCCACGTGAGCACCATTGTGACACCTCTTGAATATTGATGTTTGCAGGGGGAGAAACTTACACTTTAAAGATCCATTAGTTTAGGAGCCCAACCTGCAATCCCATGGTCCAGTGTCCCCAGCCTTGCTGATAGAGAAAGGGGAGATGCTACAGATGTAAGTGGATGGACTGGACAGTAATACTATCCATATATGTCCACAAGCTCAGGGCCACTCCGTGCCTGCCATCTATAGACGGGCATTAACATACCCGCCAGTCAGACCATTGCTGGAAGTTGGGAGCGCCCCCCTTGCTTCATCAGTGAGGACCCACAAACACCAGGACCAGCGAGAGCTAATCATGTAGATTGCTCCTATAAGGACCCCTGTATGTACTTACCTAGTGACCAGCTCGTTCCTCCAGAGAGAGCATGTGAGCAGAGAAGGATGGGAGGAACATCCACCTGACTGAGTCACAGCATCATAAACCAGAGAGAAGTCAATGATTGCACAGAGCGATCCTTATGTAAATCACCAGAGAGCTTCCTTCCCTGCTGGAGCCCTGGTATATGTACACTACAGCAACCCCAGCACCTCCCACGCCCTCCGCCCTACACCGGAGATACCAACGTATCAAATCAATGGAGCTGGCCAAGTTCATCCAAGTTGCCCGGAGGCAAGATAAGTATCGGTGCCTCCCAAAATAGCTCAATCAGTAAGGTGTCTGTCTCCAGTAAGGTCATGGGATCTAATTCAGGGTGTGACACTTGCAAAAATTATGTTAGAATGATGAGTCAGCCACAATAGCAATATCAACTGCTTTCAATTAACTGATTCAAACTAGCAGGGGAGGAGAGGTGCCCCCTTGGGAGCAGGAGCCCGGCGGCAAGTGACTCCATTGCCTCCCAGAGTTCTGCCTCTGGAGCTGGCGGCAGTGTAGCGTTCCGTCAGACTGTTCCCCACAGACCCCCCCCCCCCCCCCACACACACACACACACCACTATATAACATAGGTATTATCAAACATCATCACAGTGCGGAAATGAGACGTGACGTGACTTCAGGATTTCCGTCTGTGGAAGCAGGTGGAATAATTACTGATCCAGCAAAGTGTGTGACACGTGTGTGCATGATTATAGCAATCCAGAAAACATGACCTGTTGGACAGGGCCATTTTACGACCTGGCTGGTGCTATCCACCAATCAGTGATGGTTATGTTATGGTGGGTTGGGGCCTAGGACACGCAATGCTGTAAAGACGGCCCTGCTAATGGGGGTACTTGGGGACTATATATCTCTTATATATTTGGCTACATCTGTCACTCAAAGTGTGTCTGACCCTCTAACGCTGGGTGGAGCCTCTGACTCACATGACAGAGAACCAGCCCAGTGAGCCCACAGTCATAAGAGGGACACATTGCTCTGCTCCTGCACTTTCCTTTTAATGTATGATTGCCATCACCTGTGTTGAAGCACCTTTCCTATCAATTAACCTGTTCAACACAGATGGAGGTAATCATACATTAGGAAGAAAGTCCAGTGGCAGAGCATTGTGTCCCTCCTGGCATGGGTCATGTTAGGAGGTATGCACAGTGCCAGACACCCTCTGCCTCCCCATGTTACCCAGCAAAGACACAGCTACTCACCAGACACACCAAGTGAGCGCCCCCCGCCGCCCCTCCTCCCGCGATTCGAGGGGCCCCTCCCACGATTCGCACGCTCCCCCGCGAACCCCCCCCCACCGCAATTTGCAGCAACCCCCCCCACACGATTTGCGGCAACCCCAGCCCCCACGACCCCCCCCCCCCCTCCGGCGATTCGGGGCACCCCGCGTCCCCCCCCTTCTGAGATTCGCTGCAACCCCCCGCGCCCATCCCCCCCCCCTGACCCCTCCCGTGATTCGCGGCAAACCCCCCGGCCCCGCGACCCCCCCTCCCGCGATTCGCTGCAACCCCCGCGCCCACCCCTCCCGCAATTCGCGGCACCCACCCCTGCGACCCCCCCTCCCCCAATTCATGGCACACCCCCCCGCCACCCCCCCTCCCGTGGACACCCCCCACCACCCCCCAGGTTGTCATGAGTTTTTGAAGATTTATTTTTCATTTTAAGAATGTTTTCATATTCATTCTCATGTGTCGACATGGTCACCAATGAAGTGCCACACTTATGTCAACATTTACATGTGTTGACCTTTCTGTGTTTGATTTTTTTCTTGTGGCGATTTGCGGCACCCCAGCGACCCCCTCCCGTGATTCGCGGTCCCCCCCCCCCCACGCGACCCCCCTCCCGCGATTCGCGGTCCCCCCCCCCCACGCGACCCCCCTCCCGCGATTCGCGTCACCCACCTCCCACGACACCCCCCCCCCCCCCGGCAATTCGCAGACACCCCCACATTCACGGCAACCCCACGATTAAATGGCACATGCATAACACTGACACGGCTATGGTCGACAATGAAAAAGGTTGACATGAGCTTTTGAAGATTTATTTTTCACTTTTTGAATGTTTTCATATTCATTCTCATGTGTCGACATGGACACCAATGAAGTGCCACACTTATGTCAACATTTACATGTGTTGACCTTTCTGTGTTGATTTTTTTCTTGTGGCGATTTGCGGCACCCTCCTGTGATTCGCAGCACACCCCCCACAATTCGCGGCACCCCCAGCGACTCCCGCGATTCGTTGCCCCACCCCGTGACACCCCCCCTCCTGCGATTTGCCGCACCCTGCGACCCCCCCCTCTCACGATTCGCGCCAACCCCCAGGGCCCCCCCTCCCATCCACCCACGACCCCTCCTCCCGTGATTCGCGGACACCCCTCACCTCCTCCCTCCCCCCCCCTTGCGCGTGATTCACGGCAACCCCAGGATTAAATGGCACATGCAAAACACTGACACGGCTATGGTCGACAATGAAAAAGGTTGACATGAGTTTTTGGAGATTTATTTTTCTTTTTTTGAATGTTTTCATATTCATTATCATGTGTCGACATGGACACCGATAAAGTGTCACACTTATGTCAACATTTACATGTGTTGACCTTTCTGTGTTGATTTTTTCTTGTGGCAATATTTTTCCAGTTACAACTATGTGCACGTCAACCTACACATCTTCAACCAATTCTTTGTATAATATATAACACCTATTCTGTTTTACTGTAGGTGCTTTGATCTTTTACTGCTACTATTACTGTTTATGTAAATGCATTCTGAATGACAGCAACATCCTACCATCCTTCTACAAGAATATACTGTACAACCAACTAGGTTGATTCATCGCGCCCCGTGCCCCCCCTCCCGCAAATCGCACCCCCCCTCCCGCGATTCACGCCCCCCTCCCACGATTCACGTCACCCCGCGCACCCCCCCTCCCGCAATTCGCAACCCCCCTCTCGCAATTCACGCCCTCTCCCGCGCTTTGCGGACCCCCGCCCTCTCCCGCGATTTGCGGACACCTGCGCCCCCTCCCTCCCTTGATTCACGGCACCCCCCGTGCCCCTCCCGCAATTCACGGCACCCCTAAGCCCCTCTTTAGTCCCCCGTATACTCACACACCCCTATCACTACCCAGCTTCCTGCTCTCCTGAACCGTAACTTCCATCACTGGGGAGTCGCTGACGCTGTTTTGCCCACATGTCCCTATCATGCCTCATAGCCCAGCCTCCTGCTCTCATGCACCCTAACTCCCACCCAGTAGGAGGAGACACTGACTAAGGGCCACCATCCTGTACCCCTGTACTGCCACGCTGTACCCTCACCCACTGGCAGAAGCTGCACAGTATCTCCCACCCTCCTCTTTAGTCCCCCTTATGCCCACACACCCCTATCACTACCCAGCCTCCTGTTTTCCTGTGTCGTGACCTCCGCCAGTGGGGAGCCGCTGACTCAAAAACACCCTACTATACTATTGCACACACACACCTAAAGAACATGCACACACAGCCCCCCCCCACACACATGTCACTGTACCATCCACACTATCAATGTACATCTTACTCTGTAACCGCTTTTTAATTAAACAAAACAATACACACCCCCTTCCACATCATATGCTCTCTATTTAACACATTTCACCTATAACTCAAGTTGCAATACAGGCATCTTTCATACAATTCTAACCATCTTTCTCATATACAAATGTTCACAAATTAAGGGGGCGCAGCCCCTTACGACGGTGTGAAGTGCGCCCGTAGGGCGCGATGACTCATCTAGAGTGTATGTGTGTATATATATATGTGTGTATATATGTGTGTGTGTGTGTATGTGTATATATATATATATATATATATATATATATATATCAGTGATTATACGGATGTTATTACCTGTGGCATAGTCCCTGGAACTATTACTGTGAAATGACAATGTTAGGCTCAGGGTATACGGTACAATGTTATACAACTTTGCAGACAGAACATAGGACGGCTGAGTGCACATACCTGGGCTCATTAGGTAATGGGGTCCATATGGCTGTGACAGGGCTCCATAACTTGCAATGTGTATGTATAGGCACCAGGGAGGAGAGTTGGGTGCAAGGGTGAGAGTTAAAAACCCCTTATCCCAGGGGTTCCCAATCTTTTTTGAATCACGGCACCCTAGAGTATCAGAATATTTTCAGGGCACCCCTAGGCCCCAAAAAAAAAGCAGAATAAATATAACATTAAGTAGATTGGGTCTATATGCGTTTCTCATGGTCAGTTATGTGGTAAAGGGCAGGATTTGCTTCTGTTTGTACACATTTTATGATTGGCAGCCACCAGCACTGGTTTTGCCAATAAATAATTAACCATTAATAATTTGAACTGATCCTGGACTACCAACCCATGCAAGTGTCCCGAGGCACCCCAGGGAGCAATGGCACACAGTTTGGGAGGAACCACTGCCTTATCCTGATTCTGATGGATCAAGTAATTGGCCCAAAATGAAAGCGTTTGACATCCCATCGGATCTGGTGCGCGGTCCCGTGCACATCGGACCAGAGTCCGGGAGACTTAGACATCAGGGGAGACTACACCCCTTTCGCATGGCACATATAACCTGGGTCGAGGTGTTAACCCACCACACTGAATAACCCAGATCAAGCAACCTCTGTGGGTGACCCGGGCTTCATATGAAAGCGCCAAACCAAGTCAGAGCCAAAATCGTGATCCCGGGTCTGGCCTGGGTTTGTGTTGTACTAGGCACAGGATATGGTCACTATGTCCACAAGCATTAGGTCGACCATTGAAGGTTGACATGACTGAAGGTTGGCATGGGTTAGATTAACACAAGCATTAGGTCCACATGGGAAGGTCGACAGTCAAAAAGTCGACATGGGGTTGTTCACTTTTTGAGCCAACATGTGCCGACAGACGGTACTTCATGCCCTACCATCCACTAGTGCAGGGGTTCCCAAAGTTTTTGCATAAAGGCACCCCGAAGTATCAGAAATGTTTTTGTGGCACCCCTAGGCTAAAGGTTTCTTATTGAGAAAGTCAGAAACAAATATAAGTTAAATAAATTGTGTTTATATGTCATCCTTAGGATCATTTATGTGGTAATGGACAGGATTCACATCTGTTTGTCCACAATTTAACTATTTTAATGGACATAAAAACTTGAATTGGTTTTGGGCCACCAACCCAGGGCACCCCTGCAAGTCCCCCAAGGCACCCCCTTTGGGAACCACTGCACTAGTGCGTGGAGGGAGAATAAAATAGTGGTCCGAGCCCTGCGGTGCACTTTTTTAGTGTCCATGTCGACTGAGTCCACAACAACACCATGCCAGAGGGCTGGCTACTTGGTAAGTCACTTACCACTGTTTACATGCTGTTTGCTTACCTATGTCTTTACCTTTAACATCCATGTGTGTAACCTTCTAATCAAGAGTAATTTCTGTTGTAATTCTTTATACCAGCCCAAACAATATAGTATAGGCTGCTACTATTATGTACCAATTACCCACATGATATGTGACCACACAAATCCCCTTACATGTTAGGTGACTCAGGATATGGGTGTCATTCGTGGCTCATGACACCTCTGCGGAACCCACAAAGCCCTGCACAGCACGGCTACAATGCTGCACATATTGCTACCCGCACCTTTGGGGTGCTGAAAAGCCGATTTCGGTGTTTGGACAGGTCAGCAGGTACACTGCTATACCACCCTGCCAAAGTGGTTTTGGTTGTCCAGGCTTGCTGTATGCTGCATAACATAGCTTTGGGTCAACCAAATTATGTAGATGTGGCCCCTGCAGCGGATTCAGTATTGAATCCCGGCGGTCGGGATCCCGGCGTTCAGAATCCCGACAGCCGAAATGCCGACAAGGGGGGGGGACGTGGATCGCCCCCCCCCCTTGCGGGCTCGCTGCGCTCGCCACGCAGCGGGCCCGGTGCCTCGCTACGCTCGGCACACTAATTTATTCTCCCTCCAGGGGTGTCGTGGACACCCACGGAGGGAGAAAGTGTCGGCATTTCGGCGACAGCTGGAGCTGTTTGAAAGAAGACATTTTCCATTATGATCATTTGCACCTAACTGTCACTTTTTCAAATATGCTGATAAAAACTTTACCTAAATCAAACTTTTTTACTCTGATATGATTACATAAGGAATGTGCAGACTTTTAACTGAAGTGGTTATTTCAGTATTATGACTGTGAACGAGATTTTGAATCCACTTGCAAATAACAGGAAAGACCAGCAGATTACACTCACATGTAAAAGTGACTGTAAAGTGCTTTTCCAACTACCCAGAGGAATGATATGGATTAACAATCAAGTACACTGCAGCCCTACAGTGATTAGGACAGCACACATTAATTGAATCTGTGGAACTACATAACCCAGCAAAATGCACAGTCCATTATTTAGCAATGCAAGGTAGCAAAATGTGATTTTGCTGGGATATGTAGTTCCACACACAGCAATCTTTTGGACACATAAAGCATAGCAACATAATAGCATGCGCACATGACAACATGTGTGGACACTTACCAGTTGGCGGTGGAGTGGGGGGCCTGTCTGTGTCGGCAATGTGGATGCCGGGAAGCACCTCCGGTGGGATGATTCGGCGTAGCAGCCTCTCATAGGCCTTAAAGCGGACCTCCTGCCTAGGGCCACCTCCTGTGCGACAGGCCTCCTTCTTCTCCAGGGCAAGCTTGGCTTTGAGGAGGCGCTTGATGTCATTGTATCGCTTTTTGACGTTGCGCACACTCCTCTTGTGTGTGCTAACTGCATTTTGATACTGTCCCACATCCCCTTCTTCCTTGCCACACTTGTGCGGTGATGGTGAGGACCAAGTAGCCGGTCATACAGGGGCAAGAGTGCACGCACCAGGGCCATATTCTCCTCATAAGAGAAACTGACTTTCCTCCCACTAACTGTACGAGCTGCATCATCCTCCTCCACATTTCCAGGCTCACTCTCTTCCTCCTCCTCCTCATCCTCCTGTCCTGGTTCATCACCCAGAACCTCCAATTCAGCTTCCTCTGCCTCCTGCACAGGCCAGTCCACCTCTGAGAAATCCCCCTCCTGCAGCTCCTCCTCTGTGTGTTCCTGGCACTCTGTTCCTCCTGTGAGGACACCTGGCTTGTGCCTGCTTCCTCCTCATCCTCCATAGCCACCTGCTCAGCTTCCACCATGTGGCCTCTCCCTGGCGCAGCTCTTGCTGGGAGCATGCTGGCTCTCCCTGTCCTGCCTCTGGCAGTGCTGCCTCTCACTCCCCTACCTCTCCCAGTGGTTGGGGTGTTTGGGCCCAAGCTGGCGGTCCCTCTGCCTCCTCTGCACCTAACCAATCCTCCTCTCCATCTCAAACACCTTACTCCCTTTCAAAGGGTAAAATGGCGTCTGCGCCCCTTTATATAGGGGGTGTGATGCGTATTGCAAGGGACTAAGGTGGGCCAATAGGATAGCATGTTGTATGTGCTGTTCAGGTGTATTGGTGTAAATCGCATTACGGTTGGCCGCAAATACGCACATGACCGAACCCGGAAATCGCACTTTTATGGCGTATTACATCGACTCCTTATCGCCGTCTATCACCATCTATCGCACTTTTCAGGAGGCTTTGCGCCAGCCATTCAATACGCAATTTCTGGAAAAAATGCGATTTAAAAAAATGGCGATATAGGGCGATTTGAGTTTAAATCGCATTTTAGGAAAAAACGTTCAACACAATAAATCTCGCCCAATGTCTCTCTATCGTATGATCCATACCCCTCGGCACTGGGATTAGAATGAAGGTAAAAGTAGTATTGACCTTTTGCATGTCGCTCTTTTGAGCATCAATCCGTCCATGTCAACCATTTAACTGTCGACCTTTCAACCTATTGACTATGCACTGTATACACTGTCCACCATTCTCATCGCTTCCCACAATACATCAGCCAAAACTTCCTCATTGTTGCTGCTCTGGAAATGCAGCTACAATGTATGTAATACAGGGATTCAGTCTCTACATTATAATGAGCTCTGGCTGTAAGGTCTGCTCTGTATATAAGCACTTGTGGCTGTCAGAGGACACTGAGGGTATATGTGCATACCTCCCAACTTTACCAGCTCAGCTCAGCAGGCGGGCCGCTGCTACTGCGCGCCGCAGGCGCGTTGAAATTTGGGGGCGTGGCCTATAATCGCGGCTCTCCCGCGAGGCCACGCCCCCATTTTGCCGCTATGGGGGCATGACCCAGAGGCTCTGTGAGCCTCTAGCCATGCCCCCAGCCCCCTGGCTGTGGGAATAGATGCTGTGCGCATGCGCACAGCGTTTATTCCCCGCTGCTTAGCAGCTGACAGGGGGGACTCCCAACAGCCCCCCCCACACACACCGCGGGACACTGCCGCCCGCGGGTGGGACAGCGAGACAGGCCCTGATAATCGGGACTGTCCCGCTAAAATCGGGACTGTTGGGAGGTATGTATGTCAGAGGACACTGAGGGTATATGTGTGAGAGGAGGGTGCACACCTGTGACTGTCAGAGGACACTGAGGGTGACATTCTATGGGATGAGATAAAAGCGCATTTTTTATCTCGCTCCACATCGCCGCTCTTCGCACTTTCTGAAATCGCATTTTTTTGTAATAAATCGCATCTTTAATGGGATGCGCTTTGGAGGCTGAAAAGTGCGATGTAGTGCGATTTGCGGCGAAGTGGTGCGATTTTATGACACGTGCGAGTTTTGGACCAACCGGAGTGCGATTTACAAGACTGTCTCCGCATGACTAAGAACCCCCTAACCTATTGGCCCACCTCTGTCCCCTCCATTATGCATCACACCCCCTATATAAAGGGGCACTGGCGCCATTTCACTCTTTGATAGGAAGTAAGGAGCATGGAGAGGAGCAGTGGCAGTGTGAGCAGAGGAAGAGGTGTTGGTGGCAGAGGGAGGAGTGGCAGAGGGAGCAGTGGCAGAGGGAGCAGTGGCAGCAGCCAGCCAAGAGGAGCCAGTGGGAGAGGCAGCAGAGGACTGCTGAGGTCGTCCTCCATTACAGGGAGTGGCAGCAGTGTGGCAGGCAGCATGGCCACAGCAAGGCCAGCCCCATACCAGGCCCTTGCGGACCAGCCCCAGCAGGAGGAGGTGGAGGATCCGCTGGCATCCCCATCCTATACCCAGGACCTATTCCCCAGAGCAGCTGCAGGAGGGCCACATGTCAGAGGTGGAGGAAGATGGACATGAGGAGGAGGAGGAGGAGGAAGAACACACTTGGTTGCACGGAGGGGTACAAGGCTGGAGTTGAAATTGAGTTAGAAGCTGGCCGCGCAAAAAGTGGCAGAAAGGTGAGATTCTCCTACAAGGAAAATGCTGCGCTTGTCCGGGCTATCATACCCTTGTTTGACCGGTTACTAGGGAAAAGTCACCACAAGACCACTGCACAGTGGAAAAGGGCTATGTGGAAGGACATCACCCAGGCGGTGAACGCTGTAAGTCAGCACAAGCGCCTGGTCAGAAACGTGAAGAAGAGTTTTATCGATATAAAGAGACACCTCAAAAGTAAAATGGCCATAGAGTTGGAGGAGGCCACCAAGACTGGCGGAGGAAGTGTGGCATCCCCAACTAGGGCTACCCCTGAAGCAGGAACTGCCCATTCAGAATTAGCCCCAGGCAGTATTGGACTGCCGCGCAGCAAAGCCCAGCAGGAAGGGGTTAACGGGGAGCGCGGGAAGACGCCATGGACAGCCTGAAAGAGCCTATAGGAGAAAGCCGGATGTGAAGGAGGGGAGAGGAAGAGACTGGAGGAGAGCGGACGGCGTGGTGTGAGAGCCGGGAGACGGGACTGCAGCGTGGAGCCATAGAAGACGCCGGAGAGAGAGAGACACCGCAGCGACTTGAATGGGGAGCCAGAGAGGGAGAGACGGAGAAGCGGCGGCAGGAGCTGAAGACCCCTGGAAGGACGCGAGTCGGCTCACAAGACCCGCAGCGTGGAGCGGCACAGAGCAGGAGCGGCGCGGCTGAGTGTGGCAACGCTGCAATCTCAGCGCCCACACTAGGGTGCCCCTGCAGAAGAAGAGACCAGCGCCAGCCCTACAGACAGACGAGGACCAGATCGAGACGGGCAGTAGCCTGCACCTTGCTCCAGAAAACAGGTACTTTCCATTGCAAGGGCCCCCAGGCTGGATCCCCAAGCTCCACTCCCTGCCACCAACAGGATTGATTTCTGAAACCTCAGGGGCCCACTCTTCACTCCCTGCCACCAACGGGATTGATTGCTGGAATCTCAGGATCCCCAAGCTCCACTCCCTGCCACCAACGGGATTGATTGCTGGAATCTCAGGATCCCCAAGCTCCACTCCCTGCCACCAACGGGATTGATTGCTGGAATCTCAGGATCCCCAAGCTCCACTCCCTGCCACCAACGGGATTGATTGCTGGAATCTCAGGATCCCCAAGCTCCACTCCCTGCCACCAACGGGATTGATTGCTGAAACCTCAGGGGCCCCACTCCCTGTCACCAACGTGATTTATTGCTGGAGCCTCAGGGACTCACTGAAATATCCACCAGACTGGATCCCCACTCCCCACTACCTGCCACCAACACAGGGTACCCTAACTGAGGGAAGGGAGAAACCCCAGTGCCATCCCCGGGCCTTCTTTGCCCCTTTCAACCCTCTGTTCACCTGCCGCTCCATGGGAGCTGATACAAAGTACATTTAAACAGTAATCAGTAGTTCATTCAGGGGATTTCAGTCAGGAAGATCCCACAAGTTGTAAGACATTATTGTTCCTGCATCACAGTCTTGGACATACTGCCATCTTGTGGTTAAAATTGATTATTACTGAGACTCATCTTTCCCTTGATTCCAATTGCTGGATTAACCTTACTCATCAGGAAACACTTTGCCAAGATATATACTATAAATTAGAAAAAAGATAACTCTCTTTTTAGGGGCACTGACTTTAGCTGTAATATTAATTTACAATTTATAACATATTAGTGGAAGAAGGCAATACAAAATGCGACAAAAATCTCACCTAGAGACTGATGGATACGGAAAGATGATGATGAAGAGTTGAATTAGGAGGGGGAAAGAGTGGAGAGGAGGTGGAGGAGAAGGAGATAAACAGGAATAGGCAGGATAAACACAATTCAAGTGGATATTTGTTGTTTGGAGAGTGAGTTAGTAATCGATGTAAAATAAAGATGGTAATTCATATGTTAAGCATGTGTCTCAAAAGTTTTTTGGCTTAATTATAGTCCCTTTAAAAACTAAATGTACCCTCTAGTATACGCTGGGGGATGTGGATTACACTTCAATTGTATACAACCCAATAATTAGTAAAGGTTACTGTCTCTTTAAGAGTAGTATTATTCTTGCATACATGCTTTGATTCTCATACTCTCACCTCGCCACTTGAGAGTAATAGTGAAAACAAATAAATCATGAAAATTGCAGCTGAACACAAACAGTGTGCACAGCTACACATAGAAAAGATATTGTTGCACCGATTTTTTTCGATTTTTTTTTTTTAATGCTTAAGTGATTAAATGATGAAGTGTATCAGCTTATATAGTGTGATGAACACCATTTGTGATCCTCCGCAAAATCACTTGGGTCATCAGTAGAATGAGCTGAATTTAATGAGTGATATATACAGTGAAAAAACTCATAAAAAATAATAATAATAATTATAAAATCTGGCGAAAATATTTATGTTCAGGTGGTGTCGACCACTAACAGGAGACCCAAATATTTATCAATGAAATTGGCTAGTAAGCTTCAATAATATCATGCACTCTATATTTTCATTTTGGAAATAGTTGGTTAAAAATTTGATCCTATATTATAGTCAGTGCAAGCCATTCCTTTTTCCAAGATATATACTAGTCAGGATATTCATTTTGTGTTACATCAACTGTGTCTGTTTGGATATCATGCGATATGTTATAATTTGTCTGTTACCTGTAATGTTAAACACTCCGTAGATTTACGTACTAGTTCCTAGAGTCATTGATTGGGTATCACATAGCCGAGTGAATAGACGGTCGCCTGTAAGGACCCAGTTGGCGGTCAGTGGGGTCAGTTTAATCACTCCCCAGTATACTGGAGACTGTCGGGGGAAATTGGTTCTCTGATAAGTAAGTGTTTAGCAAACCCATTGTTGTTAAGTATACCTTGAGTATTCGTGTTCCATTTGCACTAAATAAAATTTCAGTTGTATCTGACCGAACGCCTTGCTCTGGTTCTTACGGAGGTGTGGTCTTCCCCACTGGCGGAGTGAAGAACCTGTGGAGGAAGAAGTCCGCCGGCACAAGCAAAGGTAACCGCCAGGAATCCCCTCCCAGCCTGTCACAGAAGCCCCACCACTGTCTGCTACACGTCCTATGAGGTCAAGTTAAAACGAATCATACCCCCTGCCTGGCATGCACGTCGCGGATACCGATAGGACGGCGACGCCACCCAGAGCTGGTAAGTGTGACCACATGCAATCTTAAACATACATGGCAATGTTTTTAAACTGTAAGGTTCACTTGTATTGTTATGCTACGTAAAGTGCTGCTGTGGAACTACATAGCCCAGCAAGGTCAGGCAAAAAAAATTGCCTGCTCCTACTTTCAAATTGCTCATAATGCTGGGCCTTGTAGTTCCACAACTGCTGATATTGATCAACACTTTAACATTCTTTCTAGCAGCTTAACATGTATGTGGCCCAAAAACATTGGTGTACTTGTGGTTTAGCTGCCATGCCTACATACCACAGATTTTGCACCAGTTATATTGTGTCAAATAGTTTAATAATAATTTAAGCCAATTTCAGGTGTAAAACATATGTCAAATAATGTGGGGACTAAATAATGTAGTCCTTAACCAAAGGAAGTATTGTCCAGTAATGTCATTTCAATGCATTTTTGGCATAAATGCTTATCAATTGCAAGGTAGATATTGGCTGCCCATCTTTTCTTTCACAGATTGTCCTTCCCGAAGTGCTCACGCATCACAGAAAAGAAGGCCCATTGGAGCAGAATCTGTGGAAGCAGGTAAAGGAACAAAAAACACACCATTACACATACAGTACACACACCCATGTCACATCAACAATATCTCACACTACATTCATCTTCTGCTGCTACATTGCAACGGAAATGAATGTAATCTGACCTAGCCATCTCACTTATTATTAATGACAATGTTACATGCAGTATCGGGTACATGTGTAAGTACATAATACCCCTAGGTATGTGCGTTCAGCATCTCAAGCCCTTTCAAAAACAGTACTGAAGAGAGAATGGCCTATATATGCATCAGTACTTACCTCTTCATCTGTATCCACAGGTACTGAACAACTAGAAACACAACCAACAGAATCCTCTGATATGATGCTGGACGAAATGGACATCATTCTAGAACCCGTGGAGACCTTTGTGGCTGAGGAGGAAATACAGACGTCATCACAGAGTGATCTTCCACCAAGTGGGGTGACTCCCACCCAACCCACCCACAAACACACCCCATACAGCAGCTTCTGCTGCACAAGTAGCTAACTCCTTGTTAAATTTCAAGGAGAAACAAATTTTATGGCCTCCCAAAGCCTGCAAATAGGCAACATCCAGGGATACATGCGTCACACTTTTCTGCAATTAAGAAAAATTTCAAGGAGTGTACGGGTTGGTGTAGGTACTCATGTGCGCATTGCTAATAGCATTGACACCCGTTTTGCAGATCTTACTTCTGCTGTAAGGGAACAGAATAGCCATATTGGCAGCCTTGCGCAAAGTATAGCTGCACTTAGCCAATCGTGTACAGCGCAGACCAATGCCTTAATAGGTATGCAGGCACAAATTCAGCAAATGGAGGTCAATGTCATAGGTGCAGCAGCATCTACACTGAGTAGTGTATCTAGCACCCTGAAGGGTTAAAATTAGGAATCCATGTAGCATATGAGAACTGGCACGTAGACTGTCGTTACTATAGGTCATACTGTAAGCCTAAGCGTGCCTTATCTCTCATACTGAGTTTCTACTCCCCCCCCCCCCCCCCTTGGTTTTGGTATGAAGTGTGCACCTGCATAAACTCCCTTATAATGGAAACCCCCCCCCCCCTCTTTTACCCATTCTCTTGTGTATGATATTTTGTACGCCTTCTGCTGAATCTGCCCAGCAACTATTAACAGACCAATAAGAATGTAACATGTACTTGTATACTCCCATGTATTCTTGCCTTTTTAAGTTGTTGTAATCTCCTATTAAAACAGAGTGTTTCTTAACTCGCCACCGTGTGTTTGGTGTGTAGTGTTAAGTTACATTCTCACGGGTACCTAAGGGGCTTATCACATCGAGGGGCTAGAGATATTTCCTTACAATCTGGGGGCTCCGAGTCTGGGATCAGCTTGACTGTCTCCTACGCGGTAAGATAGAGAATTTTGTTGTCTGTCTTTTCTGCCGTGGAATTGCAGCCAAAACGCTGAAACTGAACTGAGACAAAACCGTGTTCAGGGAACACGTGAGACAAAGCCGTGTTCAGGGAACACGTGATATGAGCCCGTGTTCAGGGAACACGTAATAAAGGTAATTCAAGTCCGGGACTTGAGATTACTAGTTGATTGAGGAAAATTTAAAGGCGCCATAGTTTGGTATCTGGGATACCGTGGTGGATCAGGGATCCACAACCCCCTCGATTTGATCGCCTAAATATATGTATGTACATGTTTGTCTGTTAATGTTGCAAACTGTGTATTTGTTTAAAGACGGGTGGTAAGTGCACGTACGCTGAAGTGTTCTGTCTGTCTTATATACAATTGTACTGTATATTTTGTGTTAAGGATACTCAGTAGACGGGTGGTAAGTGTACGGCCACTGAGTGTCATTACTGTTTAAAAGTGATTCTAAGTAGATTTGCAAAGTGATTTGGCTACTGAATGTCATTTTGTTTAAAGTAATTTTAAGTACAATTGCGACTTGACTTGTGACTGATATTATTGTGACTATATTGACTGATAGACTGTTATATTATGGGATTATATCAGAGTAAAGAAACAGAATATTCCCCGCCTTTACCAGGAGAGACATGTAAAGAATATGTTGCCCGTGTCTCCCCCACAAATTACTATTTTATTAACCCTTGGGTAGACAATTTAGCGGGGTGGATAGGATAATTAAAAATCGTCCCAAACCAATGATAACACCAATAGGATGCATAACATATTTAAAGAAAGCATGCAAAGGACGCAGCTTTACCCAAGAAGATACGAGACGCATTGTTGATGGTATAATTGACCATTACAATGGATGGGACTGGGAAAAAGTTCCACTTATCAGTGTACCCTCAGTCACACAAACAGCTGTAGGTTACCCACTTAACACACAAGAAAGCATAGATGCTATGTGGGATCAACTTGCTGCACATATGAATGAAGTGTTTAAAGCACGCTCATCTCTCCCCATAGCTGTAAGTTGTAAACAGAAAGTGTCAGAAACAGTGACAAATTTCTGGAAGAGATTCAAGAAGTGCTGGACCGAGGAAGCAGGTCTGCCGCTTCTGCATAATGATAATTTACTTGTTTCTACTTTCATTAATAATCTGCTGCCGATATATATATCCTCGCTGTGAAGCAGAGTGTTTCAACTTGGACCTCTGATACAGTGAAGGATTTTGAAAAACATTTGTATGAAAAGGAAGCAGCAGGTTGTTTTGAAGTTAAAAGAAACACTGTCACACCATCACATACTCCGTTCACACGCTTCCAAAATCAAAACAATCCTAGGAGACAGAATAAACCATTCCGTCCTACTAGAGACAGACTACCTCAGAGGGCTCCTGCGGGACCCCCACCCAACAGGCAGACAAGCTGCTATAACTGTGAAAGGGATAGCCATTGGGCTAGAGACTGTCCGTTCCCTTCAAACAAACCCCGACAGGTCAGTAACCCCATGCAGCCCAGCCAACCCAGACCTAGAGACAACCCCAGATTTCAGATTGACTGGCAGGGACAGACCTTAAAGGGCCATGACATGGGAAAACATGAATTTACTGTAATACCTGACTGCCCAATCAATTTGCTAGGCAGAGATCTTCTCTCTGTGCTAGAAATCACAATCAGTCCATCAGAAGCAGGAAAAGGAATTGATGTTTCATCACCACACTTGCTCATGACTGACAGTTCTGACTCAAACACAGAATTAGACACTGTAAATCCTCAGATATGGTCAACAGGACCTCAGAGCAATAAACCAATTAATTGTTCCCATTGCACCCATTGTAACCGATGTAAACTCACTAATCTCAGCCATCCCTGTAGATGCCGCCTATTTCTCAGTAACCGATTTAAAAAAATGCATTTTTTAGCATACCTGTGGGCACCCAGACACAACTGTTATTTGCATTTTCTTTTGAGGCCAGCAGTTAACATGATGCAGACTGCCACAGGAGTATATTGACTCCCCTGTTGTGTAGAGCATCGTGCTCCAAGCCACATTAACCCCCTGGCACCCCCCCTATGGTTCAGTCCTGCTACAGTATGCAGATGATCTGCTTATCTGTAGTTCAACAAAGGAGGCATGCCGAGAGGATGGTATATAACTGTTAAACTGGCTCTGTGAATGTGGGCACAAAGTGTCAAAAAACAAAAATGCAATGGTGCAAAAAGAATGTTGATTATTTAGGTTTTGTCTTGAAAAAGGGAGATAGGAAAGTCAGTCCACAACGCATTCAGTCTGTACTGGGTCTGGTCCGCCCAAACACTATTATTGCAGACAGTGGATTTCTGACTGTTCCTACTATGATAACATTTTGAGACAAGCCACACTCAATGACAAACCTAAACAGATACAATGGTCACAAGAAATGTTAAATGCATATGAAAGCCTTAAATGTATGTTGATGAAAAGTCCGGCATTGACCCTCCCAAACTATGTACAACCATTTCATTTATATGCAAGGGACAAATGTAAAACCATGGCGGGTGTGCTGACACAAGAACATGGAGGTAAGCTGCGCCCCGTGGCATTCTTTTCCAAAGTGATGCCGGTGTCGGTCCAAGGTATGCCTGCCTGTCTTCGGGCACTGGCGGCCTGTGCAATGGTAGCTGAGATGGCAACCACACCCACCCTAGGCTCACCCACTGTTCTCCATACCACACATAATGTTGTAGCATTACTTAAAGGGCTACACACACAACATGTCAGCACAGAGACTGAGTGGCTACGAAGTCCTCTTGCTCAACAACACATCACTTGATATTAAATATGCAAATACCAATGCAGGTCCTGCACCCATCCTCAATGCACTTTTAGGATTAAAAGGTCCAGAGGATGACATTCCTGACGAACATGACTGCACAATGACTATAGAAGCAGAAACTTCACCCCGACTTGACATGTCACCTGTGCCCATTCCAGACGCTGACCAAGTGTTTGCTGACGGTTCATGTAGTAGACCAAATGACACAACATACCAAGCAGGGTATGCCATAGTATGCCTCCCTCATGATATTGTTGAAGCTAAACCCATTCCATTCCAATCAGCACAAGCTGCAGAACTCATTGCCCTAACCAGAGCCTGTCAGCTGTACAAAGACAAACCTGTCACAATTTACACAGACTCAAAGTACGTATATGGTGTAGTACATGACCATGGTGTAATTTGGGCCCGAAGAGGATTTATAGGAGCTGATGGGAAAGGCATTTCACATGCACGCCTCATCACCAACCTCCTACATGCAATCACATTACCATCTGACATTGCAATTTTGCACTGCAGAGCACATACAGGCAACAAAGATTATGTTTCAAAAGGCAATGCCCTTGCTGATGCAGCAGCTAAGGAAGCAGCACAGCAACCCATTGCACAATACCAGATGCCTGTCATAACTCCTTCCATGATAGATGACCAATTCCTGATCACTGAACTACAAAGTTCAGCAACCCCAGAGGATTTAGCTGACTGGGTATACCCTATATTGCAGAAAAATCCTAAAACAGGATTGATCTGCAAAGAGGGGAGACCATGCATAAGACCATGCATACCACAATCAAGCGCCCCATTATTCATTGCTCACTATCACGGGGTAGGACACCATAGCAAAACCACCACAGCTATCCTTTTAAACAAAGACTTTTACATCACAGATGTTAAAACATTGGTAGACCAGTATGTCAGCAGATGCATTACTTGTCTACGCAACAATCCCAATAACCCAATGAAAGCAAAGCACCAACATTTGGAGTATCCTACCACTCCTTTCACACATTTGCAAATTGATTTTACACACATACCTAACAAAGGTACAAAACAGGAGTATGCTTTGGTTATAGTGGATATGTTCTCACGATGGCCAGAGGCATTCCCAACAAAAGCAGAAGATGCAAAAACAGTTGCACGCATACTAACACAAGAAATCATCCCTAGATGGGGATGCCCGCTCCAAATAGATAGCGACAAAGGCACTGCCTTTACAGCAAAAATCACACAAGCTTTAGTGAAAGCACTGCAAATAGATTGGAAATTTCACATTCCTTATCATCCCCAAAGTTCAGGAATTGTGGAAAGGATGAATAGGACTTTAAAGGACAAACTTAGGAAAGCAACAGGAGGAACATTTAATAAATGGAAACAAACACTCCCCATAGTCCTAGCAGAAATTAGAATGACCCCCCAACAGACTCTGGGTTATTCACCTTTTGAAATACTAATAGGAAGACTTTTCCCCACACCCTGGGCTAAGAAACCAATGATAGTCCAGGAGGGAGACCTAGAACAAATTAGAGAAGAGTATGTTAGGTCCCTCATCACCAGACTTAGTGAAATTGAACATGGTGTTATTTGTAAAAATCCTTCTAATCCACAGGAACCAAGACACCCTTTCCAGGTCAGAGACAAGGTCGTTGTGAAGGTACTCCCTAGGAACAAAGGTCCAGGAAATTTCACCCACGGTCCAGAGACAGAGATCGTAGCAGTAACCAGGACGGCTGTCCTAACTGAAGAAGGCCCGACGTGGATACACGCATCCAGAGTGAAGAAAGTCCCGAGTAACGTCCCGGATAGAGAACAGATCGAGGAAGGGGTACTAACGGGAGTAGACAACTTTGACCCCCTACAGGACGAGGTAATAACGGAGGCAGACAGCCTTGACCTCCGACTGAGATAAGCAGCGGAACCCACTGAAGAGAATGAAGCACCAGATATGGATTTCCATCTTCCCATTGATATTTATTGAAGTAATACCACCCTTTAGGCCCAATGTTGACATTACTAAAGAAAAGAGGAACACCTTTAGCGAGTTTTGATCCACATGTATATATTGATGCAATTGGTGTCCCAAGAGGGGTCCCAGATGAATTCAAGGCCAGAGACCAAGTTGCGGCCGGCTTTGAATCCATCATACCCACAATCACAGCAAGCAAGAATGTTGCTTGGATTAATTACATTTACTACAACCAGCAGAGATTTGTAAATGATACAAAAGATGCTTTAAAAGGCATTGCAGAACAATTAGAAGCCACATCACAAATGACATTTCAAAATCGTATGGCTCTAGATATATTAGCAGAGAAAGGAGGAGCTTGTGTTTATATAGGAAAAGTTGAAGGATGTTGTACATATTTCCCTGACAACACAGGCCCCAATGGTAAAGTTACTCTAGCTATTAAAAAACTGGAGAATTTATCAATAGAATTGAAGAAGAATTCAAGCATCGATAACCCATGGAGCCAATGGTTTGGATGGTTTGAAAATTGGAAGCAGGCCCTTGTTCAATTAGCAATCCATATATTGATTATTCTTACAATTATCTGTATTGTTGTTTTTTGTATTATACCATGTTGTAGGAAGCTTGCTACCAAAGGTATTGAGAACACCCTTATGTATGAATCCATTGCCCCTGCACACGCAAATTCCCCTGAAGGCTACAAGCAATATCTTGCTAAGCACAGAAATAAGGAGTTTAATAAGAAGAATCATATCATCTAAATTCATTATTCTAAGAGGGGATTGAAGGGTTAAAATTAGGAATCCATGTAGCATATGAGAACTGGCACGTAGACTGTCGTTACTATAGTTACGTGCAAGGTCATACTGTAAGCCTAAGCGTGCCTTATCTCTTATACTGAGTTTCTACTCCCCCCCCCCCCCCCTCTTGGTTTTGGTATGAAGTGTGCACCTGCATAAACTCCCTTATAATGGAAACCCCCCCCCCCCCCCTCTTTTACCCATTCTCTTGTGTATGATATTTTGTACGCCTTCTGCTGAATCTGCCCAGCAACTATTAACAGACCAATAAGAATGTAACATGTACTTGTATACTCCCATGTATTCTTGCCTTTTTAAGTTGTTGTAATCTCCTATTAAAACAGAGCGTTTCTTAACTCGCCACCGTGTGTTTGGTGTGTAGTGTTAATTTACATTCTCACGGGTACCTAAGGGGCTTATCACATCGAGGGGCTAGAGATATTTCCTTACACACCCCAGTAAGTAGCTCGCCCACTTCCCCACCCCGTCGGAGTATTAGGACCCGTGGTGGCCTGGGTGCAGCTTCAAAAGTTGATTTAGCGTGGGCTGATGGTCGGAAAAGATCATTTATTTGTTTTTTACATTGTTTATTTGCATCTAATATGCAATACATCTTGTTACATCCCCCGACAGTTCGAATGTTTGAGTGACAAAAATGCAGGTTAATTATGACATGCTATACTGCAGTAAAAATGTCTAAACGCATACCATTTTGTCTGTGTATTATTTTTAAATCAATTGTTGTGTGAAATATGACATAGTGTAATGGTATATGGGCATGAGATTGCTGAAAAGTAGTGTTGTGTAACTCCTGGCCCGTCAAAGGTTGTGGAACTACATATTCCAGCCAGTGCCAGATTAAGCCTTCGGGGGGCCCGGGGCACTTTAGACAAGGGGGCCACCTTGCACTTGTCATTACTGGCCGCAAACTGCACGGGGAATATTACACTGTCAAAATACAGAGTAAAGGCAGTATCAACTTGGTCAATGGGTAACTTCAGGGGATATATATATACACACGCATACATACATACATACATACATACATACATACCACATGAAAAGCCTGTGTTTGTCCCTCTGCACCTTACTCTGTAGGAGACCTCACAGTCCCAGTGCTGCCTCTGATTAAAAACCCTCCCATGACTAGGCTGCTGCTGCTGTTATCCATGGGCCTGAGAAGCATGTAATGAGCTCCACCAATCAGAGCTCAGCACAAACGTCTCCGCCTCTGCCCTCTGGTGCAAAGTGTCATAGGACTTAGTCAACTCCCAGTAATGCACTGCACACTTGGCTCCCAATGCTCAGCACCATTAATCATTGTCACATTGGCAGCTAGGTGAAGCTGCAGCACTACCCCACTCCCATGCACAAAACCTTTAGCTAAAAAAAATACATGCCAACCACAGGGGGCCCCTAGCTAGAGGGGGGGCCAGGGGCACTGACCCCTTGTGCCCCCATTATAATCCGGCCCTGATTCCAGCAAGCTCTGGCACTCATTGTTTGGACTGTAATGGTTATAGTGTGTCAGGGCATGCTGGGACGTGTAGTTCCACAACACCAGGTGAGCCATGTTTTAGAGAAAAATTCGTTCATACATGTTGCAAATGTACTTACAAGGTTGATTACAGCAAGGGATAGGTCAGCAGCACCATCTGCATCCGTTGGGCTCTGTGTATTAGGCTAAATGTGGTTGGAAACAGATGGTATTGGTAAATATTTTGTTTGAGTACACTTACAGCAAAGGTACATGTTGGAATACAGGGCACATGTGCTTACCAGAAAAGTAATGCCTGATGATTTCTGTACGCATCAGATTCCCCCTCTGCGTACTCCTCACTACCCGAGGTGTGGTAGGTTGGGCTTCCTGCACGACTGCTGCATGTTCCTCCTCCACATAGGCTGGTTGGGACAGGGCTATGTTGTGTAACATGCAGCAAGCCTGGACGATCATCACTACTTTTGCTGGGTGGTAAAGCAGCGTACCCGATGACCGGTCCAAACACCGGAATCTACTTTTCAATACTCCAAATGTACGCTCCACCACATTGCGGGTTGCAATATGGGATTCATTATACCGGTGCTGTGCAGGGCCCTCTGGGGAGCGCAAAGGTGTCATGAGCCAGGAAACACACCCATATCCTGAGTCACCTAAAACACAGATAGGAAGTTATTGCCTTATATGGTAAGGTATGTGCATTGTGCAAACAGGAGTCACTGGGACAAGAACAATATGCTTGTGAAACAGGAAACACACACATTTGAGCAGGTACAAATAAGGACAGAGAGGGTAATATGTAAAAAGGTACTTACCTAGTAGCCAGCCCTCTGGCATTTGTTGTTGGTTGAATCGGTTGCAGAGGGCTGAGTGCCTCAGAATATAGGCGTCATGGCAGTTCCCAGGGAAGCCCGCTACAACACTTAGGATTTTGAGATGAGCATCACATACCACCTGTTCAAAGAGTGCCGCCCACGCAGATTGACATAGACGTATCCACGCACATGCGGTGCCCTAATCCCAATGTGTCAATGTGTGTGCAGTCTATAGCTCCCAGCACGTGAGGGAATGCTGAGAGTCTATAGAAAGCCAACTTGTGGTCCTGCCACTCCAACTCAGAACATGGGAATCTGATGTATGTGCACCACAACTTCTTTAAAGCAAGTAACACTTGAGTAAAATGATACCCCCAAGGACCATGAGGTCACAGACTGAGTGGAGTCTGTGGCCAAATAGTAGAGGGTACACATTAATTTCTGTAGCCCAGACACTGCATAGTTGCCTTCCCCGAAAGGGTCCAAATCATCTCTCACCTGCTCATATAAGTCCAACAGGTTATTGCGGTTCAGCCTAAACATCCCCAAAACCGGTTGATCCGAGAGGGAGTCCAGGTACAGCCTAGCATGATACATACGTGGGGTACGCAGTAGTTGGGGGGCTACCTGGATCTGGTGCGCAGCTTCCTCCCTCCTGCGCAGCTCCTCCAAATGGGCCACATCACAGATAAGAAACTCCAAACCACTCTGCAAAATCTCCATGTCTCAAACCCTCACAGGTGTCCTTAATGATGTTGGGGTATATGTAGGGGTGTTTCTGAGTGAAACTGAGGCCACCTGTGTTGAAATTAACCATTTGTGCACTTGACCAAAATGAGTTCTGGGCCAAATCGCCTAACAGAACCTGGTCTGAAAAAAGTGCGATTATTAGACACCTTAAAAGTGCGATTTACGAAAACGCATCCCATTAAATAAGCGATTTATATACTTTTCTGTAAGAAAACATCTGGATGCGATAAAAATGCTATTTTTGTTTTTTCCACACTTTCAGTACGCATGAGTTATCACACATAATATGCGATTTCCGTCCCTTAGCGCATCCTATTAAATATGCGATTTCAAGGAAAAATGCGATGTCGCCATTTTTTTTACTAATATTCTCCAAAAAACACAAATCTCATCCCATAGAATGTCACCCTATCTCTTGTAGGAAAGCCTCAATGTGTCAATCTGAATAGCCTGAATAGCTCTTGCTTAGCACACAAAGTAGCAAGTTGCTAAAGTTTGGCTTCTATAGTTCCCAGAATCTATACTTACACTAGCGCACACAGGGGGGGGGTTCTGAGTACCCAGAAACCCCCCATGACAGACCAGTTTTGTATTTTAAGTTAAATTCCCACTTTGACCAATGTATCGGCACTCACCTTTCCCAGTTTTGGGGTGCCCTATGGCTTGTGACCACATTGTTTAAATAATAATTGCAGGGGCTGATGGTGATTGCCGATGTTTAGTGTATATTGTTTATTAGATTAATTTTTAATTAGTCTTATTGTGGTCACATTCTCTCATGCACCCTGTTTTAACCTGTTTTGCATTGCTTACATTAACCATTTCCCTAGATGCATAGTAGCAGGTGTGAGCAGTGGAAATCCCCTTCTGCAAATCCAGCATTTGCTCCTGTACTTTCCAAATATTATGATAGCTCCAGTCTTGTTATAGTACTGGAACAGGCTATGGTTGTAATAATTAGGCTTCCCCAGCCCTGTATCTCTTATATATATATATCTGTCACTCAAAGTGTGTGAGTGTGTGTCTAACGCTGGGTGGAGCCTCTGACTCACATGACTGACTCACATGACAGAGAACCAGCCCAGTGAGCCCACAGTGCCAGACACCCTCTGCCTCCCCATGCTGCCCAGCTACTCCACAGCCACCAGGTGAGCGCCCCACAATGCCCGCCCCCGCGACCCCCCCTCCTGCAATTCACGGATCCCCCCCCCTCCCACGCAATTCACGGCAAAAACCGCCGCCCCCCCTCCCGGTATTCGCGGCACCCCCCGCGACCCCCCCCTCCCACGATTTGCGGGGCAAAACCCCCCCCTCCCGCGATTCGCGGTACAACCCCCCGCAATTCGTGCTACCCCCCACAACCCCCCCATCCAGCGATTAGCGGCATAACCCCCCGCCTCCCGTGATTCGTGGCACCCCCCCTCCCACGATTCGAGGCACCCCCCCTCCCGCGATTCGCAGCACCCCACTCCACGACCCACGACTCCCGCAATTCGCAGCACACACCCCCCTGTGACACCCCCCTCCGGCAATTTGCGAAAACCCCCCCGAGACCCCCCCTCCCTCGATTCGCGGCAACCCCCCCTCCCGTGATTCGCGGCACACACACCCCCGCGACCCCCCCTCCAGAGATTCGCCGCAACCCCGCCCCAAAAACACCCCCCTCCCGTGATTCGCGGCACCCCCCCGGGACCCCCCCTCCCGCGATATAAATGGCACATGCAAAACACTGTCATGGCTATGGTCGACAATGAAAAAGGTTGACATGAGTTTTTGAAGATTTATTTTTCAATTTTTGAATGTTTTCATATTCATTCACATGTGTCGACATGGACACCAATGAAGAGCCACACTTATGTCAACATTTACGTGTTGATCTTTCTGTGTTGATTTTTTCTTGTGGCAATTCGCGGCACACCCCCCCTCCGCGACCCCCCCTCCAGCGATTGGTGGCACACACCCCTCCCGCAATTCGCCCCCCCCCCCCCCCACGACCCTCCCTCCTGCGATTCGTGGCACCCCCACCCCGTGACCCCCCCTCCCACGAATCCCAGCACACACCCCCCCCCCCCCGCGATTCACGCCAACCCTAGGATTAAATGGCACAAGCAAAACACTGACATGGCTATGGTCGACAATGAAAAAGGTTGACATGAGCTTTTGAAGATTTATTTTTCATTTTTTGAATGTTTTCAGATTCATTCTCATGTGTCGACATGGACACCAATGAAGTGCCACACTTATGTCAACATTTACATGTGTTGACCTTTATGTGTTTATTTTTTCTTGTGGCGATTCGCGGCACACCCCCCTCCCGTGATTTGCGGCACCCGACCCCCCAGCGACCTTCCATGATCCGCAGCAAACCCCCCCTCCCGCAATTCACGGCACCCCCCGCGGCCCCCCCTCCCCATATTTCTCATATACAAACGTTCACAAATTAAGGGGGCGCAGCCCCTTACGACGGTGTGAAGAGCGCCCATAGGGCGCGATGAATCACCTAGTATATATATATATATATACATACAGGGGCATCAGGAGCAGTGTAGACCCCTGGGCATAGCAATGTATTGGGGCCCCTACCGATCCTCTAGCGTTAGGGGTGGGGGAAGCTTTGATGTCCCGCGGGTGGTAGGGGGTACTATATCAACCGCTCAGCATGTAGGGCCTGGATCAGTAATTTCCACTAATTACCCCTTTACTGCACAGATGGTGGGAGAAGGGGGCATTGGGCTGAAATGAAGGGGCCCTGATACATAACTTCCAGGGTTGTACAGGATGTTTAATAAGCAGAGGAGGGGTGTATAGTGGAGTGGGCTTATTATCCATAATTTTCTGGTGGGAGGATAGCTTGCTTGACTGCAGATATCTCCAGTTCCTGGAAACGACAAGCTACTACTGTCCATCAAAGGGGGAGAGTCCCAGCTTTTGGAATATACCCTCAGAAAAACTGTAAGTCAGACAGAACCTGAAATATCTGACTGGGAAGAGCAATTAACAGGCTTGGATGGGGACCACTGTTTTGAAGTCAGACATCTCCGGTTCCCAAGGGCCGATTTTTAAAATTCTTGTACCCATGGAAAGAGGGGACTCTTGTGAAGGGTACTCAGAAACCCCCCCTGCATGTGCCAATGAGTAATGACTTCATCTGTACCCAAGCTAGGTGGTCTGGTAAATGAGACAGTTCGTAATAACTGGACCATTACCCCAGCTAGGTGGTCTGGGAAATGTGACCTGTTGGTGGATCTTGAGGACCAGCCCCGCTGTAGCTGATTAATACCAGGTGATATGCAGGATTGAAGTCAGCCAGCCAAAGTGTCTCGGTATAGTGATATCAAGCCTATACATACTAAAATGACTTATGTTACACAATGAGGAGCTACAGTCACCAAATCTGCTAATAATAAAATACAACCAGCGGCTCCGAGTTGTGTGTGAAGCGAATGCACCAGTTGTGAATAAAATAACGGAAATGTTTCATGTAAACAATAAAACAAATTTTCCTTTATTTCAGTTAAAATTCTATCACCCCTAAATTGTAACAGGTGTATTGCACTGATGTTCATAGTGGTGGCGTGCAAGCATGTCATACACTCCTAATTCTTAAGTCTCCGCTCAGGGAGAAGCTGGGAGAGGAGATGCAGCAAATCACGTCAGGGGGCGGGGCTGAACTGCCTCATCATTAAAGACCCAACACACTCCCCGAGTTAGCATTCACCAGCTGCTCCAGCTCTCCTAAACTGCCTACTACCCCCCCCCCCCCACCACCACCACCTGGCATGGTGCCACCGCAGAAGGGACAGTCTCCGTTAAGCGGGACGTATGGGATTTCTTTGCATAGTGAGTGACCAGTAGTGATCATTATATAGGGGTAATGGGGGGATAGTGAAATGCAGGGGTACCTCAGATGTGTCAGAAGCATGTCAGAGCTTGTGACTCCATTGTGACACACAGCTGTAAAGGCCCCGGCTCACATGTGGTACGGTTGCTCCAGTTGTTTCCGATGATGCGTCTTTGTACACAAGCAGCGGATCAGAGACGCTCCCATATGTGTCTCTGCCCTAATACCTGCATTATCAGCATATTCTCCCAGATTCGCTCCGTACAAGAGCGTAGCAACATTGCATTTGTGTTCCCCCTGAATCAGGCCCAAAATAAATTCCGGCACATGACCACAGAGCGCGGTAACCAATTCTCTCTTTATACAATTAAAATGTAAATATGGTTCTAAAATATTAGTCTTAAAAATGACTAAAATCTTAAAATCTTGTGATATATATGTAAACATTGCAGATCCATATGAGAAGGCCCTAGATTACCATGGAGGCCGCCTTATATATCCGCTCTACTAGAAAGTCAGATTTTTATAAAAGAAAATGTAGAAAGTGGATTAATAAAATGATTTGTAGCCGATTGTAGATAAATAGGGTTTTATTTGGTTTATAGAATATGATAGCACTTTTGCATTTATAAAAGTTACAAAAAGCCACAAACTGGGGGATTAATACCACAAATATTTATTACACTTTATAGAAAATGCGTTTAAACATATCGGAGGGTGTAGTCCCGGCCCTCTGAGGCCATGGGGGGTAATTCAGACCTCATCACATGGTGCAGCGATCTGGTAAATTCCGCCCCGCTATAGTGAAATCCCACCTTGTGCTTGTGAGTTAATGTGTAGGCCGTGCGAAGACGTCACAGACCACCGGAAATGTCCAAAACCCTTCGTTACAGGCTGACCATTAAATAATATATCCCTGGTCACCGGTCATCGCAGGATGTGGTAATTAGCCATCAGTGAAATGGTCGACACATGAAAAAGCTTCACATGCTCAAAAGGTTGACACAAGCAAAATGTTGACATGCGTTTTTCACTTTCTTGAAAAAAAGAAAAAAAAGGAATTGTTCATATTTTACCATCGCAGTGGACGTGGAGGGGGAATATAATAGTGAGGGGACAAGGTACACTTATACGTGTCCATGTTGACCTACGTCGACACTGACACCAATTTTTTATTTTTTATAACTCATGTCAACCTTTTCAATGTCGACTTTTGCTTGTGTCAATCTTTTGTCGATGTCAGCCTATTGCATGTCTCTCTTTTCCATGTGTCAACCTTTTGACTGTTGAAATAGACACTGTCGACATACCAACCCGTACCCAGTCATCGCTGACTTCCAGGAACTTTCTCGGCAGCTGCGATGAATACAGGTATATCTGGCCTGGAGCTGACGACACACACCCTCCTCCCCAAAGCACTTGGGCACTGCCAGCGGTTTCCCAGACACTCCCATGAAACAGCCGGTTACCACCCCCAGACGACTACTTCCTGTCAATCACCTTTGCGAACGGCTTGCGGATACCAGAAAGGTTCCCATAGGCGGATCGCAGTATCATAACATGTTAGTATAACATCGGTGGTGCTATGGACAGATTACAGATAATGTTACAGGGCGACTCGTGGTGCTCCGCGGCTTGCAGGCTGGCACCTTCTGCTGCCTAGTTAAAGTCGCACGGAGTAGTCCCAGGTCACATGATTATGCAGCAGCACTTCTGCGGGTAAGTGTCAGTATACACCTTGTTCTCCTTCCCATAGACAAAGTAGTCGTACCGATTGCCTTTCCATACGTATACCACCTTGGTGAGCGGCAGCCACTCGATGCCGTGTCGCTGAGGATATAGGGTACATGTATTATTATATATGGGATACTGTGCATTATAGAGAAATCAGACACCACATCGCAGTCCTAGATATTCCTGCTGATGTGATCAAGGGGAGAGAGATAAACTACCAACCAATCAGCTCCTAACTGACAAATTACAGTCTGGGTCGGAAAAATGAGAAGCTTGATTGGTTAGTTTTGTCTCTCTCAAATGCTTAGTATATATGTGCCCCAAAACGTTTCATACAGGTCAGAAATCGTCAGCGCAACTTCAGTTATCCGTACAATACAGGTATCCGACAATGTGTTATCCATACAATACAGGTATCATACAACGTGTTATCCGTACAATACAGGCATCCTACAATGTGTTATCCATACAATACAGGTATCTTACAATGTGTTATCTGTACAATACAGGTATCCTACAATGTGTTATCCATACAATACAGGTATCATACAATGTGTTATCCATACAATACAGGTATCTTACAATGTGTTATCTGTACAATACAGGTATCATACAATGTGTTATCCTTACAATACAGGTATCCTACAATGTGTTTGATGTGATCAAGCCGTTGAAGGCGAAACGCGCGTCATCTTATTCACTGCCCGTCGGCGCCGACGGAGCAGCTACTCTCAGACTGCCCGGCAATTTTAGCCGTATCCACTGCACTTTATAGGAGCGATTCAGAGGAATTTGGGACCCATTACCCAGAGCACGCTGTCAGCGGCAAGGGACCTGCCATCCCAGGAGAACTCTCCAGGAGCAGTACCCCATCTCCTCCTCCACACCGGGCGATTTCCAACTTGCAGGTATTCCACCGCGAACTCCACGCTGATTTACACACTGCTCATGCTCTGTTCTATGAACAACATGACAATAGTGGATATCTAACAGCATTGGAAGGAGCGGTGTCTTTATACTCATTTACATACCACAGTGAGAACGGGTGCTCTTCTCTCTCATTATTAAAGTCCTCTGCGGGAGCACGACTGTCTTAAAAGCAGAAGGGGGCATTCGCTCCATGTGGGTACTTTGCATACTTTTGGCCGTCATATATGACGTTACAGTTCCAATATTTTTCTGACACTCTCTCATTGGCTAAACTGCGGGTTCATTGCATTGCTATGTTAATGTAACAACAAGGCGATCTACCCCCATTTTCTCCAACAGCAGAAGTGTCACTACTCTGTCCCTCTGACCCCATAGCACAGAAAAAGACTCTCATCCTGAGTCCAATGCACGTTTGTAAGACTCAGCGACAGTAGTAGGTCTGAATCTGACTCGCTAGAAGGTCACACTTCCAGCAGAGTTACTACACACCTAGATAAATTACAATTCTTGTGACAATCTATCTTTTACAAACAATTACCTTCAGCAACAATTTGCCTATTATTATAACTCATGTATGGGATGTTTATGTGCCAATTTGATTTGAACCAATGATATAATAACCTACAGGTCACACTATCATTTATTGATTGTTGCATTGGATTCAATTGTCATCTGACCTGATCCCAGAATATACTAATCTATCTGCCATTTGGTTACACTAACCAACAGGTTACATTACCATTCACAAACTGTGGCACAGCATACTAGCTAGTGTATTGGTATAAAGCGCATTCGGGGGGAATTACTCCCACGAGCTCAACTTATTTTTGTTTTGGTAAGAAAGTATTGATTAGGTAAAAGTTGCTAAAATTATCGGAGATAGAACAATTGAAGGTTTACAAAACGATTATAATAGATTGGAAACTGTAAATACTCAAATGACTGTTGACTTTACGATCTAGCGTTAGGAAATTGTACTACATATTACATTGAAATTGTATGCATTTTGGAAAAATTGTACTTTGTTTGGAAATTGCATAGCAGCAGTCTGAGCAGGGAATTATCCCCTATATTGTTTATACTTCCCTTCACAGGAGTCCTAGCGGATACAAGCAATCAGCTTTGCTAGGTATATCAATAGCAACTTCTGGTTCTAATTAGGAACCCCTTTTTTGCATAGCCTATAATTAACAAGCTCACTGCAAATCTCATGTTATGTGTCTGTCTGTATGTTTGTTTTGTTTTTGACGATGTATGTCTATTCTTAATTAATAAATATTAAAAGTTAAATTTTAATACAAAAACAAATATAAGAGTGCCCCACAACAAGAGTCCTCTTTCCCTCTCCCCCAACTTTTGCATTGTTTTGGACTCAGGGGAGCACCACCAACACACAAAGACCTCTAACCCAGATAGGGACATACGTCTAACTAAAGTTGGTTCCAGGTCACTCAGACCGAATCCCACCCTAAGGTGAAACGGGTCTTCCTTGACTCATTTCACAATAGGTGGGCTTAACCTTGTGCGGTTCCCAAAACTCCTTTCTCTCTAATGTGTTATCCTTACAATACAGGTATCCTACAATGTGTTATCTGTACAATACAGGTATCATACAATGTGTTATCCTTACAATACAGGCATCCTACAAAGTGTTATCTGTACAATACAGGCATGCTACAATGTGTTATCCATACAACACAGGTACCTTACAATGTGTTATCTGTACAATACAGGTACCTTACAATGTGTTATCTGTACAATACAGGTATCATACAATGTGTTATCCGTACAATACAGGTATCTTACAATGTGTTATCTGTACAATACAGGTATCTTACAATGTGTTATCTGTACAATACAGGTATCATACAATGTGTTATCTGTACAATACAGGTATCATACAATGTGTTATCTGTACAATACAGGTATCATACAATATGTTATCCTTACAATACAGGCATCCTACAATGTGTTTTCTGTACAATACAGGTATATTACAACGTGTTATCCGTACAATACAGGTATCCTACAATGTGTTATCCATACAATACAGGTATCATACAATGTGTTATACTTACAATGAAGGTCTACAATGTGTTATCCATACAATACAGGTATCCTACCAGGTGATATCCATACAATACAGGTATCCTACAATGTGTTATCTGTACAATACAGGTATCCTACATTGTGTTATCTGTACAATACAGGTATCCTGAACGCTGATATTAGACCACACAGAACATACTGGGTATATATTACAGGAGTGCTAAGCCGGACTAAGGTTTCTGGAGAGAAACAGTGTAGCTTTATACCACACAATATTTATACCCCAACATCCATCATTTACACCTCATCATACATGTCCCCCATCATTTACACCCCAACATACATGTCCCCCATCATTTACACCCCAACATACATGTCCCCCATCATTTACACCCCAACATACATGCCCCCATCATTTACACCCCAACATACATGTCCTCCATCATTTACACCCCAACATACATGTCACCCATCATTTACACCCCAACATACATGCCCCCCATCATTTACACCCCAACATACATGCCCCCCATCATTTACACCCCAACATACATGCCCCCCATCATTTACACCCCAACATACATGTCCTCCATCATTTACACCCCAACATACATGTCCTCCATCATTTACACCCCAACATACATGTCCCCCATCATTTACACCCCAACATACATGTCCCCCATCATTTACACCCCAACATACATGTCCCCCATCATTTACACCCCAACATACATGTCCCCCATCATTTACACCCCAACATACATGTCCCCCATCATTTACACCCCAACATACATGTCCCCCATCATTTACACCCCAACATACATGTCCCCCATCATTTACACCCCAACATACATGCCCCCATCATTTACACCCCAACATACATGCCCCCATCATTTACACCCCAACATACATGTCCCCATCATTTACACCTCATCATACATGTCCCCCATCATTTACACCTCATCATACATGTCCCCCATCATTTACACCCAACATACATGTCCCCCATCATTTACACCTCATCATACATGTCCCCCATCATTTACACCCAACATACATGTCCCCCATCATTTACACCCCAACATACATGTCCCCCATCATTTACACCCCAACATACATGTCCCCCATCATTTACACCCCAACATACATGTCCCCATCATTTACACCTCATCATACATGTCCCCCATCATTTACACTCCAACATACATGCCCCCATCATTTACACCCCAACATACATGTCCCCATCATTTACACCCCAACATACATGTCCCCATCATTTACACCTCATCATACATGTCCCCCATCATTTACACCCAACATACATGTCCCCCCATCATTTACACCCCAACATACATGTCCCCCATCATTTACACTTTGCCAAATTAAACTACTTAAAAACCTCTAACTAGTTTATAATTATTAGTATTACTAGGATTATTATTATTATTACTATTATTTGGGAGGGGTGCATCCGGGGTACTGCACTGCTTCCTAATATCTGCGCCCTAAAGTAATGATTTCACCCTCGATTCCACCTCTGGAGCCGACTAAAATGTGCATTAGGTCTCATTGAGGAACATGCTAACGTGACGAATAACAGGTTTGTGAGCCCCATTGTTGGCTCATAATGTGTCACATTTGGGTTAATGTTCTCTTTAGGTTACTGCGGTGCAGGATTACCGATGCTGGCAATGTACGTACCTGTCTGAGTATCCGGGATGAACCGGCAAACTGCGACTGATGCTGCTGCAGGCCATTCAGGGAAGCCTGATTAACCGCCGGATCCGGGAAGCTGTTCAGCGGCGACAACTATAATGGGAAATAGGGGGTTACACTCCAATCACACACTCAGCACCCCATCTTCCTCATCGCCTTATACAAAGCAGATATCTCTGTAAAGAACATTGTTGAGGGCGATTCGTCGGAATGTGAACACTAAGCTCTGCACTTTCATTACCTTTTGTCCCAGATTGCAGCTCCAATAGACCAAGGTGCTGTTCCTCGGTATCAATAACGTATACAAAAACCCAATAACAGAGCGCTGTCTGACAACAACCAACTAGACATTATATCAATAATATTTATTATAAATATCAAGCACATACAGCGCTCTTTTTTGGGTGTTTTATATCGTCAAGAAACATCATTGAAAGATGGTGCTTCTCTATCTGGCATCACTGAGGCTTAAGCCTGTATAGTGACCTATTCATGTGGTCTCCTCACCATCTGCTGCTCATCCGTGAAGACCTTCTCCCCATTCACTTTCTTAAACAGCTCAGTAGAGAACTCGGAATTGTGATCAGCTACAAACTCATAAATGTTGTCTTTCCTGGAAGACAGAATAAACAACATCTGCAAATTAACTGTCTCCACGCACTAAGGTTTATTTAGGACTGAGCCCATCTGTCCAGGTCATACATATATAGGTACCAAGTCATACATACATACATATATAGGTATATGTAGAGGGTGTTTGTACTGTAAATCCCATTTCTCGTAATCCATCTGGGGAACACTGCTAAGAATCTGGGTTAGAAGGAATGGAAAGGAGCAGGTATCAAATAGTTAAAAAAGGAAACAAACTACGCTCCAATCCTCTGAGGTCTCCCACCTTAACAGAACTCACGGCTCAAACTTTAATTAGGCAGTATGGAGATGGAAGGAAGAGAAAATCCTATCCAATAATGAGCAAGATACAGGGAGGGAATGTGGAGTCCACCAGATGCATTACGAGGAACGGATTTTACGGAGTCCAAAAATCATCTTTCTTCTAAAATCCAATCTGGGGGACATAGGCAAATCTGAGGGACATAAGCAAGTCTAAAAGTGTGGGGGTGATACATCCGGGCAAATCCATGAATATAACCCAAGGCATTAAGTCAAAAGTGTGTATGGAGGACAGGATGAGGGCCTTGCACCACTATCCTAATAAGATCCCATGCTTTGCCCTTAAAGAACTCACACTACGTAAGAGCGAGGCCTAATGGAACTTACACCAGCCCAATGAAAGAAGAGAAGCTTGATGGACAAAAAAAAAAGAAATAAAAAAAGACAAAAGTACATAGATGGAACACCTAGATCAGTGGTTCCCAACCCTGGTCCTCAAGTACAGTGCATGTTTTGCAGGTCTCCACACAGAATCACAAGTGCTATAATTAGCTCCACCTGTGGATCTTTTCAAATGTGCCTGAATAATGAGTGCACCTCCCAGGTGACCTGGAAAACGTGTACTGTTGGGGGTACTTGAGGACCAGGGTTGGGAACCACTGACCTAGATGATGGCCATCTCCAAAAGAATCAGATCAGGGGAATAAGTTCCACAGAGTAATCAGCAATAAAGACAATATTCACTGACTGACGAACAAAAAGCAAAGCACCCTAGAAGAATCTCAAAACAGTGTCAATGCCCAAGGAGGGACAAGTGGTGAATGGGGCCCACAGTGTACTTGATGCAGCAGGAAACCAAGCCAGTCTGTCCATAAAGGTGACAGATAAGGGGTTCATGGCAACCCGCAAAGAAAGGAAGCCAAGCAAGTAGCATCCCATCCCAATATAAAAGTAGACCGCTGTCCAGGGAGACCATAACCTGAAAGAGGCTGGGCCTCAAGGGCTCCATCGATCAATCAGAAAATTACCATGAGATCTAGGGAAGGCTCAAACATAGGCCTCCAAACTGCAACCTTGGACACCAGGGTTGGAAAGGAGGTCATGGAAGTTGACCCAGAAGACCTCAAACTGCAAGAACGCACCTCAGGGGTAGACAGGGTGAATGCGGAGGCTGCAATGAACCAAACTCCAAACCATAGAAATAGTAAAAAAATAGTAATAGTAAAAAAAAAACCACTGAGGCTTCATCATGAACACATCCACCAAGATACCAAGACCATAACTCTAGTTTGTTCATTATTTGCTGCCTGTTCTTTGAAATCCCCTCTATTCCAGACTCTTAGCAGTGTCCCCAGAGGGCATGGTAGAGGAATTAAATATTTCTAACTACATTTGTTACCTAAATATTGCATACTCCATCTCTTTTACATTTTATACTAGGCATAGGGCGGAGGGCATGTTAAGATTGTCATTATTCCAATCTGCATGGAAACTACTGTAAGTAGCTAAATAAAATGTTGCTCCCTTCACGCTGCCAATATCCTGGTGCTCAGATCCGTGCACCTAATAAAAGGGACTATCTGCTCAAAAAGAAAATTGCACGACATACTGTACACTTCAAGTCTGTAGGAGATAAGTGTCACCTGACCCTCTCATTGCTATATTCCTTTAAAGCCCACATTTGTCCTACAACAGAAAGGTATAGATGTTGGACAGAAGACTGCCCCGCTTATCCACCAAGCACCTTGTCCATTCTTACCATGTGACGGTCAGCTCAATGTAGTTCAGGATTTTTCCACGCCCAGAGCAGCCCTCGCACGTCACGTGTCCACTGCTGTGACAAGTTAAGCAACTACGGATGGGAAGATCATATGTGACACTGTAGTCATACTGTACAGCGTTATACACACATAGTTTCTGCCCTAGGACCCACCCCCGTTATACACAAAACCGCCCCCCCCCCCCCCCCCTAGGGAAAAGACAAGTGTTAAACACATCCCCACCCCCTTGAGCAGGCAAACCCCACGCCCGCACAAAAACCCGAACCACCAACCCCCACCCCCCAACCCCACGCGCGGTGGGTGGGTGTGTGTGTGTGTGTGTGTGTGTGTGTGTGTGTGTGTGTGTGTGTGTGTGTGTGTGCGGGGGGGGCCAACATTCCCCCCCCCGAGCGTGTCTATCCGCAACCCCCCCCATCAGCGGGTCTGCACCACACCGCTGCCCGCCACCCTTCCCTCCCCCAGGGCAGTGTGTCTGCCCGCAAACCCACCCCCCCCCACCATCAGCGGCTCTGCCCACACCCCACACACACACACCCCCCCTCTGCCAACAACCACCACCCCCCCCCCCCCCCACGCATGTCTGTCGGCAACCCCCCCCCCCCCGTCAGCGGGTCTGCACCACCCCCATCAACACCGCTGCCCTCCCCCTTCCCTCCCCCAGCGCGGCGGGTCTGCCCGCACCCTCTCCCCTTGGCATACCCGCAGCTCCAGCAAGGGGGGGGCAGACCCTCGCTGCTCCGGTGGGGGTGGGTGCAGCCAGACCCGCTGCTCCGGGGGGGAGGGGTGCAGACAGACCCCCTGCTCCGGGGGTGGTGCGGCCATAGCCCCTTACGACGGCGTGCAGCGCCCAGAGGGCGCGATGAAGCACCTAGTCAATAATATACTGTACACTGTTGTACATCTTTCTACCCTTGGCTTTGAAACACTAGTCAAAACTTCCAGCACAGTCACTACTCTATATCCACCTGCTTTTGGCATGCAGGGTGCCTGGGGAGCCTCCCAACGCCTCACTGGTCCTGTCCCGCTTTCATGACATCACATGGGTGACTTGGGTGCATGCTTAGCCTTACAACATCAGCCTACTGCAGCCTCCATCCACCTGTGCATCCACCAATTCTGTATTAATGACGAATTGTTACTTCCGATTTATAAAATTACTTTATAGCCCCAATTCCCTATTAGTTATTTTTCTCAATAATATTCCGAGTTTGCATCCGACGCTAAAAAGTAAATAGTAGCACAACCATTATTAATAACATACTGATAATCGGTGATGACGATTGGTGGGGTAAGGCTACTAATTATAAAACAAATACTTATCGCGACGATAACTTCCACATCGCCGATCTTACTGCTCAGCGCCCACCTCCGTTTTCCAATTCCTCTGCAGTGGATGCATCTATCATTCATATGACGTCCAGACCCATGACACACCTGGCACTTCACCTGTATGACCCAGAAGCACAGAGACAGTGTTACATCGCTGCACAATGCCAGTTACACCTGACAGTCACAACGTTAATGACACTCAGGGCCTGATCAGTCGCTGATCAGTGACAGGTATCAGCGGGCAGCGCTGCCTCGGTCTATGACAGTATCACGTTCTCATCACTGCCAGCTCAGGCTCATGAATGGGCCCGGCCAGTCCGCATCAGATGCCTCCGGAGTACAGGACAGGCGGACAGCAATGAGGTATGCAGCAGCCCCAACCGCTCGCCCACCTCCCGCACTGTAAACTTCCATCGTCAGCCCTCTTTTCCTCCAGCTGCGCTGATGGTGGAGCAGATTGCTGTGCTGCCCACGCAAGTGGTGCCCCTACGCACATGCCCCATGGTGGGAAATGCACCACATCCCCCACTGGTGAGCGTCACAGTAAAACACCTGACTGCAGCAAAATGCAAAAACTTTTTTTGTCTTGATTTCGGGTTTGTGCATTATGGGCCTAATTTAGCTAAATTTACCACAACGACAAATCCCTACGGTAGGTTGCAGGGGGCTGCAAAGCTGCCCCGTACACAGGGTCCCTACCTGTAATGTGCCCACAAAATTTTGTGGTGCGTCGCTGAAGTGCAAGCGCTTAAAGCTCCATCATTGGGATCACAGCAGCCGCCCTGTCGCTCCGTGGTCTAGGGTGGCATCGTTTGCAATGTGACCGCAGTTCACGGAATAAAGCAGGCACAATGTTATGTGCACGCATGTGCAGATCCCGGAAAGACGCAATCTGCAATTTTTCGTGAATCTGCGACCCAACCTGAATCAAGCACATAGTGACGAGCTCCTGGCTTAATGGCGGAGACAAAAGCGTATGCTGTAGACTGCACCACGCCAGGATTTGTAGAGTATACAATGCGGTACTGACCTTCCTTCTTCCATGACATCGCCTACATACCGTCTTGCAGGTTCCCAAACACTGTGGGCAGGTCTATAGCAAGGATGAGAAACGTAGGGATTAGCATGTGATGGACACAACAACAATTGGGACAGTACTCTTTGCCAAAAGATGTAAGTCCTCCCCTAGCCATAGTACTACTAGTGCATGCATCTCCTTGCAGAGCTCTCCCTGCCTGCAGGAAACCACTTCCCCAATATACACTCTGTAGCTGTATGTTCTGGAATTACAGGCTATGTTATCAGGACATGGTACAGCTGTGTCCTGATACATCTAGCCACAATACCCCAAAAAGTGTTGGCCACCAGGTACCATTCCGTTCTGCTAGTGTTGGTTGTCAGCGACTTACCATAGTAAGCTCTCCCTGCTTATCACACCCTTAAAGGCAGCCCCTGGGGAAGTGTTTTCTCCACCTGGGACTGCCAGTCCAGGCTGCTATAGCAGAGAGAGCATCGGCCCAAGGTAAGCCACTCCCAGGCCATTAAGGCAGCCCTTTCTGACTTCTAGCTGCTGCAGTCAATGCAGTCCTTAGAAGCCAGGCTGTTCTCTAGCAGCATTGGACTTAAGCTCCACCCCCAGACTTAAGTCCTACCTCCCACTGCTGATGAGCTTAAGCCCCACCTCCCAGTGACATCAATCTCAGGGAGGACAGGGCCAGGGAGCTGGGGGAATATCAGCCAGCACACCGAACCAGACAGGTCAGGAACTGCCGCTGGTCTTAGTCCCAACATGATTTCCTAGTACCAGGTAATTGTGCTGAGTGATGTGACAGGTGGCAATTGTACTATATATTGTGTGTGGTTGAATCTGTACACGGAGCAGAACAGAACGCTACATTGTTGCACTTTGGGTACAGACTCAGAGACTCAGTCGCACAGACATAGAATAAAAGTGTTCAAATTAATGTAGTGACCAGGAGACCAGGAGACCCCGGCCAGGTTTGCCCCACAGCAGCCACTCATAGTGTTACCTTTACGGAGGATGTGCGGGGAATGGGAATTTTCAGTTCGTTGTCCAGGAACATGGATGGAACCTGCACAGGTATCTGCCAGGGCAGAGGGGGTGGTCCATAGGCTGGAGAATCCACTGGCTGGCCTGCGACGACAAGAGGCACATATACAGTATAGAGATACAAGGATGGATGAGATTACATTGGTTCAGCAGAAACGTGTGACTGGGAGAAGATACTTCATTGTTACATTTACAGTCCCCCCGATCTGCTGAGGTCCTGTTATGGGGCTAAATGACTGCACTTACACTGGTATAAAGGAGCTTCCCATGTCTAGTACGGGTCATGCTCCTGCGCATCCCCACAAACCATCGGATTACGTATAAATATGGATCAGGACCCGAATGTAGCTTCGGCCCGGTGATCCAAGTTCTGCCGCAAGTTATCTATACTATAATGCTGCAATATGGCCGGACCCTGGGATTGGTCTGTGGGGTACGGTTCCGTAAATGAGGAGAGGCCCACACTGAATGATCACAGGAGTGAGGCCGATCACACCATTGAGGCGTAATGCACAGTGACGTCACTGGCACGGAGAGAACGGACAGATTCTGGGCCAGATTCTCTAAGCTTCAAAAGTGATAAAATGAAGAGTGATAAACCGCCAGCCAATCAGCTCCTGTCTGACATTATTCAGTCTGTGACATGGCAGGTAGGAGCTGATTGGCTGGCTGTTTATCACTCTCCATTTTATCACTTTTGAAGCTTAGTGCATCTGGCCCTAAGTGCTCATGAATATATATATATGACCAAGCCACAAAGGCCAGCATTCAATGCCTCTGATTCGCCATATTTTCTGGGGAATCAGGCAATTCCCCGGGTTTACAGGGAATTTTCTCACAGAAAAAACAATTCGCCCTATTCAATGGACACAGTTCACTGCAAATGAAGAGCGAATGTCTGGCGATTCTCTGTTTGTGATTCTCCGCGATTCGCCAGTGGTTTTCAATGGGGTTTTTAGTGGAATTCGCCGAGAGTGTATTCAATGCTTTCAATGCAAAGTGGAGAACTGCTTTCTCCAGTGATTTTCCCCCGGATTCTCCATTTTACATTCGTCATCTTTTTTAGGTGAACTGGAATGTGATCTTTTAAAATAAAGTGTTTTTTTTTTTTTGTGTCAAAAAAATCTGATTTTTTTCTGTGAAGGGGTATGCTATTTTTATTCATGTGCTTGCAGCACATGAATATATTTTTAATTATTATTAAAAAAAATTTAATTTTTTTTTTTTTTTACACATTTCGCCAGCAGGGGGCCGAGCCGGGAGCCGCTCATTAATATTCATATATTCACTGCACACTGATCCCGATCATTACATATGCACGATCGAGACCAGTGTGTAACGGCTCCCTAGCACAGCCCCCTGCCAGCTCTGGGGGGCTCTCCCTGTGTCCCCCACAGCTCTCCTTCACCCCCACAGTGTCCGGCGCAGGCAGGGAGGCTTCCACCTCCCTGCCTGCAGCCATCCCCCAGCTCCCTGGCGGCATTCGCCGGGGGGGGGTTCAAATTCACCGCCAGGGGCAGAGAGCCCCTGTCGCGTTGAATAGGGTGAACGGGCGGCTGCCCGGCGAATCGCCCTGCAGGGAGAAATGCGGTGAAAGTGCAGCGAATCCTACAGAGGATTCGCTGCCGCCCGCGAGAATCCCCATTGAATACCTACCAAAGTCTGTAGAAGACCAAGCCACTGTACTGTTCCCCATGATCTTAAACTACAAATCCCAGCATTCCATAGCAATAGTTCCACCGATATTACAGTAACCCTATACACAGAGCCATGGACGCAGAGGTCTGTATTACTACATCTTGGTACACACTGACCCGTATAGGGCGTAGTCACCCAATCACATGCCCTGGACTCTGTGAAAGTCTCCAGTCGATACTAAAATGTACAAGAGAAAAGTGTTAAATGTCACACACCAACCACAACACTACATGTTGTGTAGTGGTCATTATACATATTGTACATCGGGAAGACACAGAGAACATTGTAACCCTGCCGGTAACAGCCAATATAATTCTACTCCATACTAGGACCATCTGCATGGTCTGCCAGACAGATATGGGAAGCTGGACACCGAGGGTAGGACCCTGGGGAGAGACTACACACCCGGTATGTATTAAACGGTTTGAGCGCCTGGAAGTTCATCTCTTCCGCCGCGGTTGAGCGATAACAGCACTTGCTCTTGGTGTAATCCAGCAGAGCCTTTCTCGCGTCATCTTCGGAAATAAAGGGGACCCTGCAAAGAGGAGGCCACAAGCCAATCAACAGGACGTAACCAGAGATTAACTCGTCTCCAAAAGGATCCCATCCCTGCCACGTGTTCAGAGTAATTACAGGTCTATCACACACATAGCGATGCAATGGTCTTTAGTACTAGTCTAAACAAATGGTCAATATTTGTATTATTTAGCTGTAGGCCATGTATTGGGGTTGCCCGTGGCTCTCTGAAAACAAGTTATTAGCCTTCTGCCACATCTACCGCCTTCTGTTTTGCAAAAAAATAAATGTTTTACCGTTTACTAGTACAACTTTGCACTATTTCTAACATACAAACTATATTGGAGCAAAAAAGATCTACAACCCATTCCCTCCCATGAATCCCACCCTGGTTTGTGAGCTGCCATCGAGAGAAGGAGTGAAAGAAATCTTACGTCCAGTTGGCGTTTATTGGTGTGGGCACAGCGTCAGGAATCGGCCCCGTGTACGGAGGAGGTAGAAGTTTGCCACCTGTGATTGGAAAGGAAACTTAAATATCTAATTGGATTGACTAATATGTAGGTTTTACATGAAGCTACAGATTTGGGCTTAGCCCCAATGTGCCATCTATCTGTCTCCAATGTATCTCATTAAAAAAGATTTTTTTGTATGCCTCGTAGTAGGACCCTAGTCCATTGTATGCCCCATAGAAGGGCCCTAGTCCATTGTATGCACCATAGTAGGGCCCTAGTCCATTGTATGTTCCATAGTAGGGCCCTAGTCCATTGTATGCCTCATAGTAGGGCCCTAGTCCATTGTATGCCTCATAGTAGGGCCCTAGTCCATTGTATGCCCCATAGTAGGACCCTAGTCCATTGTACGCCTCATAGTAGGACCCTAGTCCATTGTATGCCTCATAGTAGGACCCTAGTCCATTGTATGCCCCATAGTAGGGCCCTAGTCCATTGTATGCCTCATAGTAGGGCCCTAGTCCATTGTATGCCTCATAGTAGGGCCCTAGTCCATTGTATGCCTCATAGTAGGGCCCTAGTCCATTGTACGCCTCATAGTAGGACCCTAGTCCATTGTATGCCTCATAGTAGGACCCTAGTCCATTGTATGCCTCATAGTAGGACCCTAGTCCATTGTATGCCTCATAGTAGGGCCCTTGTCCATTGTATGCCCCATAGTAGGGCCCTAGTCCATTGTATGCCTCATAGTAGGACCCTAGTCCATTGTATGCCTCATAGTAGGACCCTAGTCCATTGTATGCCCCATAGTAGGGCCCTAGTCCATTGTATGCCTCATAGTAGGGCCCTAGTCCATTGTATGCCCCATAGTAGGGCCCTAGTCCATTGTATGCCTCATAGTAGGGCCCCAGTCCATTGTATGCCTCATGGTAGGGCCCTAGTCCATTGTATGCCCCATGGTAGGGCCCTAGACCATTGTATGCCTCCTAGTAGGGCCCTAGTCCATTGTATGCCTCCTAGTAGGGCCCTAGTCCATTGTATGCCCCATAGTAGGGCCCTAGTCCATTGTATGCCTCCTAGTAGGGCCCTAGTCCATTGTATGCCTCCTAGTAGGGCCCTAGTCCATTGTACGCCTCATAGTAGGACCCTAGTCCATTGTATGCCCCATAGTAGGGCCCTAGTCCATTGTATGCCCCATAGTAGGGCCCTAGTCCATTGTATGCCCCATAGTAGGGCCCTAGTCCATTGTATGCCCCATAGTAGGGCCCTAGTCCATTGTATGCCCCATAGTAGGGCCCTAGTCCATTGTATGCCCCATAGTAGGGCCCTAGTCCATTGTATGCCTCATAGTAGGGCCCCAGTCCATTGTATGCCTCATGGTAGGGCCCTAGTCCATTGTATGCCCCATGGTAGGGCCCTAGTCCATTGTATGCCTCCTAGTAGGACCCTAGTCCATTGTATGCCCCATAGTAGGGCCCTAGTCCATTGTATGCCTCATAGTAGGGCCCTAGTCCATTGTATGCCCCATAGTAGGGCCCTAGTCCATTGTATGCCTCATAGTAGGGCCCTAGTCCATTGTATGCCTCATGGTAGGGCCACAAAAATTAACCCTAGAATGTCAGTGTGTGCGTGTACATGTGGTAGGGAATATAGATTGTAAGCTCCACTGGGGCAGGGACTGATGTGAATGTTCAAATATTCTCTGTACAGTGCTGCGGAATATGTGTGCGCTATATAAATAACTGGTAATAATATTCTCTGTACAGCGCTGTGGAATATGTGAGCGCTATATAATAACTGGTAATAATAGTCTCTGTACAGCGCTGCGGAATATGTGTGCGCTATATAAATAACTGGTAATAATATTCTCTGTACAGCTCTGCGGAATATGTGTGCGCTATATAATAACTGGTAATAATAGTCTCTGTACAGCGCTGCGGAATATGTGTGCGCTATATAATAACTGGTAATAATATTCTCTGTACAGCGCTGTGGAATATGTGTGCACTATATAATAACTGGTAATAATATTCTCTGTACAGCGCTGCGGAATATGTGTGCGCTATATAAATAACTGGTAATAATAGTCTCTGTACAGCGCTGCAGAATATGTGTGCGCTATATAATAACTGGTAATAATAGTCTCTGTGCAGCGCTGCGGTATATGTGTGCACTATATAATAACTGGTAATAATAGTCTCTGTACAGCGCTGCGGAATATGTGTGCACTATATTAATAACTGGTAATAATAATCGCTGTACAGCGCTGCGGAATATGTGTGTGCTATATAATAACTGGTAATAATAATCTCTGTACAGCGCTGCGGAATATGTGTGCGCTATATAATAACTGGTAATAATATTTTCTGTACAGCGCTGCTGAATATGTGTGCGCTTTATAATAACTGGTAATAATAGTCTCTGTACAGCACTGCGGAATATGTGTGCGCTATATAATAACTGATAATAAATAATTATAATAGTACACAGCTGATATCAACATATGGCGTCATGAAGATTAGTATAGGGGCCCCAGAAAGCTCCCATTCAGGGGCCACATTTGCCTTGTACTGCAAGGTTGACATATCGACAATGCGAGGAACTGAGCAACTTCAGGACGATGTCCAGGCCTACTGCAAGTAAGTGATGCTGAATTAGGTACTTGTTTCCTATCTGGGCGCCCGCTACGTTAATTGCGCACCATGCTATTCTCCGTATAAAAATCGGATCGCATCGGATACCACAAATGCACATACACGATATTGAACGATGCGATGCGATCCGATTTCGTTCCCGCTTTTATGGTTGGCCCATAGGATATATAGGAAACCCCCCCTGATGGTTTAAAATGCGCCTCCATTGTTAACGCCACCCCAGTATTGACGTCAACCCGAAGCGTGGCGGTACGCGTCCTCCGACTCTTTCATACCCCCACTATCCACGTTGGCGTGGAGTTGAGAATAGAATAGTGTGGCGAGCGCAGCGAGCCACCGAGCCCGAAGCGTGGCGAGCGCAGCGAGGCCCGCGAGGGAACGCGGATACTTCACAGGTATCCGTGTCCCCTCGCGGGCTTCACAGGTATCCGCGTCCGCTCGCCACGCTTCGGGCTCGGTGGCTCGCTGCGCTCGCCACACTATTCTATTCTCAACTCCACGCCGACGTGGATAGTGGGGGTATGAAAAAGTCGGAGGACGCGCACCGCCACGCTTCGGGTTGACGTCAATACTGGGGTGGCGTTAACAATGGAGGCGCATTTTAAACCATCAGGGGGGGGTTTCCTATACAAATCGTGGGTTTGCGGGGTTATTACATTGAAATCAATGTAAAATCGGGTCTCAGGGACCATTTAACATTGATTCCAATGTAAAAATCGGGGTTGATCGCGTCACCGCATGCGATGCGATCCGATTTAAAATGAAATCGGATCGGATAGCATCGTACATCATCGAGTACCGAATCTGATGCGATGCGATTTCATTACGGTGCCGTACGTTGAAAACCTGGGCGCCCAGATAGGAAACAAGTACCCTGAATTATATTAGATCGTAGTAACCAGTCAGTCCAAATGTCAGAACAACATAACAGTATTGCCAACGCAAAACACTTGAATTCCCTCCATAGAGGTGAGCGGTAGCCTCTAATTATATAGGATTGGTTTTGGAACTATCACAATTTACTTACCCCCATCAGAGGTGCCCATCCCTTCATACCCGGGAATATCTGTCCATTCAGAGAGTGGAGCTGTTGGACCATCTATGCCCGTAGCAGGACTAGCGGCAGCTGGAGCGTTATACGGTGGACCCATCGCCGCTGAAGCGTAATGCGGTGGACCCATCGCCGCTGAAGCGTAATGCGGTGGACCCATCGCTGGATTCATCGCTGCTGAAGCGTTATACGGCGGACCCATCGCTGGATTCATCGCTGCTGAAGCGTTATACGGCGGACCCATCGCTGGATTCATCGCTGCTGAAGCGTTATACAGCGGACCCATCGCTGGATTCATCACTGCTGGAGCGTTATACGGCGGACCCATCGCTGCTGAAGCCATCGCTCCTTCAGGATAGTTTGTGGAACCAGGGATAAGAGGTTTCCCGGCAATATCTGATTGGGAAACAGAAGAAGTGAGCACCAAACTGTAGAAATAGGCAGTGGGTTAACAATAGCAGCGCAGCCCCCGCGGTGAAATGGCCCCGTGTGTAGGCTCCATAAGCTCAGTGATTTTGAATTTTGACACCTTGAGGTTCTGATTGCATCCCACGTGAGCACCATTGGGACACCTCCTGGATATTGATGTTTGCAGGGGGAGAAACTTACACTTTAAAGATCCATTAGTTTAGGAGCCCAACCTGCAATCCCATGGTCCGGTGGGAGATGCTACAGATGTAAGTGGATGGACTGGACAGTAATTCTATCCATATATGTCCACAAGCTCAGGGCCACTCCTTGCCTGCCATCTATAGACGGGCATTAACATACCCGCCAGTCAGACCATTGCTGGAAGTTGGGAGCGCCCCCCTTGCTTCATCAGTGAGGACCCACAAACACCAGGACCAGCGAGAGCTAATCATGTAGATTGCCCCTGTATGTACTTACCTAGTGACCAGCTCGTTCCTCCAGAGAGAGCATGTGAGCAGAGAAGGATGGGAGGAACATCCACCTGACTGAGTCACAGCATCATAAACCAGAGAGAAGTCAATGATTGCACAGAGCGATCCTTATGTAAATCACCACAGAGCTTCCTTCCCTGCTGGAGCCCTGGTATATGTACACTACAGCAACCCCACCACCTCCCACGCCCTCCGCCCTACACCGGAGATACCAGCGTATCAAATCAATAGAGCTGGCGGCAGTGTAGCATTCCATCAGACTGTTCCCCACAGACCCACCGCCACCATATATCGCCGGTATCATCAAACATCATCACAGTGCGGATATGAGACGTGACATAATGTCATCTCTGTGCATGTGTATTCCCACCAGGCCATGTTTTCAGGATTTCCGTCTGTGGAAGCAGGTGGAATAATTAATATTTTCCTGTGCATGATTATAGCAATCCAGAAAACATGACCTGTTGGACAGGGCCATTTTACGGCATGGCTGGTGCTATCCACCAATCAGTGATGGTCATGTTACGGTAAGTTGGGGCCCCAGTGCAATGTTTTGCCTAGGAACCCGCAATGCTGTAAAGACGGCCCTGCTAATGGGGGTACTTTGGGAATATATATATATATATATATCAGTGATTATATGGAAGTTATCACCTGTGGCATAGTCCCTGGAACTATTACTGTGAAATGACAAAGGGCCTTATTCTAGTTCACTCTTTCTGACAAAATCCTTCTTAGATGGACAAAACCATGTGCACTGCAGGGGGGCAGATGTAACATGTGCAGAGAGAATTAGATTTGGGTGAGTTATTTTGTTTCTGTGCAGGGTAAATACTGGCTGCTTTATTTTTACACTGCAATATAGATATAACTTTAAAGTAAAACCCCACCCAAATCTAATTCGCTCTGCACAAGTTACATTTGCCCCACCTGCAGTGCACATGGTTTTGTCCATCTAAGAAGGATTTTGTCAGAAAGAGTGAACTAGAATAAGGCCCAATGTTAGGCTCAGGGTATACGGTACAACGTTATACAACTTTGCAGACAGAACATAGGACGGCTGGGTGCACATACCTGGGCTCATCAGGTAATGGGGTCCATATGGCTGTGACAGGGCTCCATAACTTGCTGGGTGTCCTCCTCTAGAGAAGAGCAAAAGAATACAACAATGTGTATATACATACATTACATGTATATAGGTCATGTAAAAATTGCTATATACTGTAGGAAGATGAAGTGTATATCTGTCCGCACGTTCATAGCTGCCTATAATCAAATTGAGATAAAGGTACCACCTAGTACCCTTGTAACATAGAAAATGGGAACGAAATCTCAATTATAAGAATATGGGCGCTTTTGAAAAAAGAAACTAGTACTCCCCTGTTCAGGGGAGACATAACCAGTGTGCTAGTTATAACCTAAGCGGGGAGGAATTGGGTAATACAGTACTCGAAAAGGATCTAGAAGTCCAAATAGACAACAAACTGGGGTGTAGTGCCCAATGTAATATAGCAACAAAAAGGCCAATAAAACTCTAGCATGTATTAAAAGGGGCATGGAAACTAGGGACTCAAAAGTAATTATACCTCTGTACAAATCATTGGTTAGACCGCACCTCGAATACGGAGTGCAGTTCTGGGCCTCGCACTATAAAAAGGACATCATAGAATTAGAAAAAATCCAAAGAAGAGCAACAAAGCTTATTAGGGAAATGGAGAATTTATGCTACGAGGAAAGATTAAGCAATTTGGGACTATTTACACCAGAGAAGAGATGTTTAAGGGGGGGACATGCTCAACATGTATAATATATTAGGGGCCAATATATGGAAATGTCAAACACCCTTTTTTCTACTAGAAAGGAATCTAGGACACGAGGGCATGAGTTTAGATTAGAAGAAAAAAGATTTTGTTCATCTATATGAAAATTTTTCTTTACAGTCAGAGCAGTCAAACTCTGGAACTCTCTTCCTGGAGAAGTGGTGTCGGCAGACACTATAAATATGTTCAAAATAAGGTTGGATAAACATTTATTGGTTAAAAACATCCATGGGTCACTAGCTCCACAAGCATCAGGTCGCCCACTGAAGCTCGACATGACTAATGTCAGCATGCAAAAAGGTCTACGGGGAATTAGGTTGACAAAATAATTAGGTCGACATGGGAAGGTAGACAGTCAAAAGGTCGACATGGGGTTTTTCACTTTTTAAACCAACATGTGCCGGCAGGCGGTATTTCATGCCCTACCATCCACTAGGGCGTAGTGGGAGAATATAATAGTGTGCGTGTGTCGTCATCCGGGACAAAAACAGTGAAGACCCCCATGTCGACCTAATGCTTGTATTGACCTAATCCATGTCATCATTCAGTCATGTCCACCTAATGCTTGTAGACCTAAAGTCTGTCTATCCAATGATCCATACCCCTATACCGCACCCCTATCCAATGATCCATACCCTATACCGCACCCCTATCCAATGATCCCTAGCCTATACCACGCCCCTATCCAATGATCCATAACCCTATACCACGCCCCTATCCAATGATCCATACCCCTATACCACACCCCTATCCAATGATCCCTACCCCTATACCACACCCCTATCCAATGATCCATACCCTATACCACACCCCTATCCAATGATCCATACCCTATACCACGCCCCTATCCAATGATCCATAACCCTATACCACGCCCCTATCCAATGATCCATACCCCTATACCACACCCCTATCCAATGATCCATACCCTATACCGCACCCCTATCCAATGATCCCTACCCTATACCACGCCCCTATCCAATGATCCATAACCCTATACCACGCCCCTATCCAATGATCCATACCCCTATACCACACCCCTATCCAATGATCCCTACCCCTATACCGCACCCCTATCCAATGATCCCTACCCTATACCACACCCCTATCCAATGATCCATACCCCTATACCACACCCCTATCCAATGATCCCTACCCCTATACCGCACCCCTATCCAATGATCCCTACCCTATACCACACCCCTATCCAATTATCCATACCCCTATACCACACCCCTATCCAATGATCCATAACCTATACCGCACCCCTATCCAATGATCCATACCCTATACCGCACCCCTATCCAATGATCCATACCCTATACCGCACCCCTATCCAATGATCCATACCCTATACCACACCCCTATCCAATGATCCATACCCCTATACCGCACCCCTATCCAATGATCCATATCCAATGATCCATACCCTATACCACACCCCTATCCAATGATCCATACCCCTATACCACACCCCTATCCAATGATCCATACCCCTATACCGCACCCCTATCCAATGATCCATACCCTATACCGCACCACTATCCAATGATCCCTACCCTATACCATACCCCTATCCAATGATCCCTACCCTATACCGCACCCCTATCCAATGATCCATACCCTATACCACACCACTATCCAATGATCCCTACCCTATACTGCACCCCTATCCAATGATCTATACCCCTATCCAATGATCCATACCCTATACCGCACCCCTATCCAATGATCCCTACCCTATACCGCACCCCTATTTTATTTTATTTATTATCAGTTTCGTATATAGCGCACACATATTCAGCAGCGCTTTACAGAGTATATTTGAACATTCACATCAGTCCCTGCCCCAGTGGAGCTTACAGTCTATATTCCCTACCACATGTACACGCACAAACAGACACAGACATTCTAGGGTTACTGTTGTTAGGAGCCAATTAGCCTACCAGTATATTTTTGGATTGTGGGAGGAAACCGGAGTACCCGGAGTAAACCCACGCAAACACGGGGAGAATATACAAACTCTGCACATTTAGGGCCATGGTGGGAATTGAACCCATGACCTCAGTGCTGTGAGGCAGTAATGCTAACCATTACACCGTCCGTGCTGCCCCTATCCAATGATCCTGAAGGTGCGTACACACGGGGGGAGATATATTGCTAGCAATATATTGCTTGAAATATATTTCTGAGCAATATATTGCTCAGTGTCTCCTTTTTAACAAGCGACCAGAGATGGTCGCTGTTGAAAACGAACCTCTGCCGGGGGAGCCGCAGAGGTAATTAGCTGGTCGCAGGAGCAAGCTCCTGCGACCAGCGATTACAATGGGGCAGAAAACGGGAGCGCGCACCCGGCGATTTATCGCCGGGGCACACTCCCAATCACTGGCAATATGGTCGCCTGCGACCATATTCCCAGCGATTATAGCCCCTATCTCCCCCGTGTGTACACAGCAATACCCCTATACCGCACCCCTATCCAATGATCCCTACCCTATACCACACCCCTATCCAATGATCCCTATACCGCACCCCTATCCAATGATCTATACCCCTATACCACACCCCTATCCAATGATCCATACCCCTATACCACACCCCTATCCAATGATCCCTACCCTATACCGCACCCCTATCCAATGATCCATACACCTATACCACACCCCTATCCAATGATCCATACCCTATACCGCACCCCTATCCAATGATCCATACCCTATACCACACCCCTATCCAATGATCCATACCCCTATACCACACCCCTATCCAATGATCCATACCCTATACCGCACCCCTATCCAATGATCCATACCCTATACCGCACCCCTATCCAATGATCCATACCCTATACCGCACCCCTATACAATGATCCATACCCCTATACCACACCCCTATCCAATGATCCCTACCCTATACCACACCCCTATCCAATGATCCATACCCCTATACCGCACCCCTATCCAATGATCCATACCCTATACCACACCCCTATCCAATGATCCATACCCCTATACCACACTCTTATCCAATGATCCCTACCCTTATACCACACCCCTATCCAATGATCCATACCCTATACCGCACCCCTATCCAATGATCCATACCCTTATACCACACCCCTATCCAATGATCCATACCCTATACCACACCCCTATCCAATGATCCATACCCCTATACCGCACCCCTATCCAATGATCCATACCCTATACCGCACCCCTATCCAATGATCCATACCCCTATACCGCACCCCTATCCAATGATCCATACCCTATACCACACCCCTATCCAATGATCCATACCCCTATACCGCACCCCTATCCAATGATCCATACCCCTATACCGCACCCCTATCCAATGATCCATACCCTATACCACACCCCTATCCAATGATCCATACCCTATACCACACCCCTATCCAATGATCCATACCCTATACCGCACCCCTATCCAATGATCCATACCCTATACCGCACCCCTATCCAATGATCCATACCCTATACCGCACCCCTATTCAATGATCCATACCCTATACCGCACCCCTATCCAATGATCCATACCCTATACCACACCCCTATCCAATGATCCATACCCTATACCGCACCCCTATCCAATGATCCATACCCTATACCACACCCCTATCCAATGATCCCTACCCTATACCACACCCCTATCCAATGATCCCTACCCTATACCACACCCCTATCCAATGATCCCTACCCTATACCACACCCCTATCCAATGATCCCTACCCTATACCACACCCCTATCCAATGATCCATACCCCTATACCACACCCCTATCCAATGATCCATACCCCTATACCGCACCCCTATCCAATGATCCATACCCTATACCACACCCCTATCCAATGATCCATACCCCTATACCACACCCCTATCCAATGATCCATACCCTATACCGCACCCCTATCCAATGATCCATACCCCTATACCGCACCCCTATCCAATGATCCATACCCCTATACCGCACCCCTATCCAATGATCCATACCCTATACCGCACCCCTATCCAATGATCCATACCCTATACCACACCCCTATCCAATGATCCATACCCTATACCGCACCCCTATCCAATGATCCATACCCTATACCGCACCCCTATCCAATGATCCATACCCCTATACCGCACCCCTATCCAATGATCCATACCCTATACCACACCCCTATCCAATGATCCATACCCTATACCACACCCCTATCCAATGATCCATACCCTATACCACACCCCTATCCAATGATCCATACCCTATACCGCACCCCTATCCAATGATCCATACCCTATACCGCTCCCCTATCCAATGATCCATACCCCTATACCGCACCCCTATCCAATGATCCATACCCCTATACCACACCCCTATCCAATGATCCATACCACTATACCGCACCCCTATCCAATGATCCCTACCCTATACCGCACCCCTATCCAATGATCCCTACCCTATACCGCACCCCTATCCAATGATCCATACCCCTATACCACACCCCTATCCAATGATCCATACCCCTATACCACACCCCTATCCAATGATCCCTACCCTATACCACACCCCTATCCAATGATCCCTACCCTATACCACACCCCTATCCAATGATCCATACCCCTATACCACACCCCTATCCAATGATCCATACCCCTATACCACACCCCTATCCAATGATCCATACCCCTATACCACACCCCTATCCAATGATCCATACCCCTATACCGCACCCCTATCCAATGATCCATACCCCTATACCGCACCCCTATCCAATGATCCATACCCTATACCACACCCCTATCCAATGATCCCTATACCGCACCCCTATCCAATGATCTATACCCCTATACCACACCCCTATCCAATGATCCCTACCCTATACCACACCCCTATCCAATGATCCCTACCCTATACCACACCCCTATCCTATGATCCCTATACCGCACCCCTATCCAATGATCTATACCCCTATACCACACCCCTATCCAATGATCCCTACCCTATACCACACCCCTATCCAATGATCCCTACCCCTATACCACACCCCTATCCAATGATCCATACCCTATACCACACCCCTATCCAATGATCCCTACCCCTATACCGCACCCCTATCCAATGATCCATACCCCTATACCGCACCCCTATCCAATGATCCATACCCCATACCGCACCCCTATCCAATGATCCATACCCTATACCACACCCCTATCCAATGATCCCTACCCCTATACCGCACCCCTATCCAATGATCCATACCCTATACCGCACCCCTATCCAATGATCCATACCCTATACCACACCCCTATCCAATGATCCATACCCTATACCACACCCCTATCCAATGATCCCTACCCCTATACCGCACCCCTATCCAATGATCCATACCCCTATACCGCACCCCTATCCAATGATCCATACCCTATACCGCACCCCTATCCAATGATCCATACCCTATACCACACCCCTATCCAATGATCCCTATACCGCACCCCTATCCAATGATCTATACCCCTATACCACACCCCTATCCAATGATCCCTACCCTATACCACACCCCTATCCAATGATCCATACCCTATACCACACCCCTATCCAATGATCCCTACCCCTATACCACACCCCTATCTAATGATCCATACCCCTATACCGCACCCCTATCCAATGATCCATACCCCTATACCGCACCCCTATCCAATGATCTATACCCCTATACCACACCCCTATCCAATGATCCCTACCCTATACCACACCCCTATCCAATGATCCCTACCCTATACCACACCCCTATCCAATGATCCCTATACCGCACCCCTATCCAATGATCCATACCCCTATACCACACCCCTATCCAATGATCTATACCCCTATACCACACCCCTATCCAATGATCCCTACCCTATACCACACCCCTATCCAATGATCCCTACCCTATACCGCACCCCTATCCAATGATCCCTACCCTATACCGCACCCCTATCCAATGATCCATACCCCTATACCGCACCCCTATCCAATGATCCATACCCTATACCGCACCCCTATCCAATGATCCATACCCTATACCGCACCCCTATCCAATGATCCCTATACCGCACCCCTATCCAATGATCTATACCCCTATACCACACCCCTATCCAATGATCCCTACCCTATACCGCACCCCTATCCAATGATCCATACCCTATACCACACCCCTATCCAATGATCTATACCCCTATACCACACCCCTATCCAATAATCCATACCCCTATACCACACCCCTATCCAATGATCCATACCCCTATACCACACCCCTATCCAATGATCCATACCCTATACCGCACCCCTATCCAATGATCCATACCCTATACCGCACCCCTATCCAATGATCCATACCCCTATACCACACCCCTATCCAGTGATCCATACCCCTATACCACACCCCTATCCAATGATCCATACCCCTATACCACACCCCTATCCAATGATCCATACCCCTATACCACACCCCTATCCAATGATCCATACCCCTATACCACACCCCTATCCAATGATCCATACCCTATACCGCACCCCTATCCAATGATCCATACCCCTATACCACACCCCTATCCAGTGATCCATACCCCTATACCACACCCCTATCCAATGATCCCTACCCCTATACCACACCCCTATCCAATGATCCCTACCCCTATACCACACCCTTATCCAATGATCCATACCCTATACCACACCCCTATCCAATGAGCCATACCCTATACCGCACCCCTATCCAATCATCCATACCCCTATACCACACCCCTATCCAATGATCCATACCCCTATACCACACCCCTATCCAATGATCCATACCCTATACCACACCCCTATCCAATGATCCATACCCTATAACACACCCCTATCCAATGATCCATACCCTATACCGCACCCCTATCCAATGATCCATACCCCTATACCACACCCCTATCCAATGATCCCTACCCCTATACCGCACCCCTATCCAATGATCCCTACCCCGCTACCGCACCCCTATCCAATGATCCATACCCTATACCGCACCCCTATCCAATGATCCATACCCCTATACCGCACCCCTATCCAATGATCCCTACCCTATACCACACCCCTATCCAATGATCCCTACCCTATACCACACCCCTATCCAATGATCCATACCCTATACCGCACCCCTATCCAATGATCCATACCCTATACCACATCCCTATCCAATGATCCATACCCTATACCACACCCCTATCCAATGATCCATACCCTATACCACACCCCTATCCAATGATCCATACCCCTATACCACACCCCTATCCAATGATCCATACCCCTATACCACACCCCTATCCAATGATCCATACCCCTATACCACACCCCTATCCAATGATCCATACCCCTATACCACACCCCTATCCAATGATCCATACCCCTATACCACACCCCTATCCAATGATCCATACCCCTCGGCACTGGGATTAGAATGAAGGTAAAAGTAGTATTCACCTTTTGCACGTCGCTTTTTTGACCATCAATCCATCCATGTCGACCTTTCAACCTATATACACTGTATACACTGTCCACCATTCTCATCGCTTCCCACAATACCTCTGGATATGATGTATAGACTCCTTAGAACTTGTGGCTGTCAGAGGACACTGAGGGTAGAAGTGTGAGAGGAGGGTGCAGACAATGCAGGGAAATGACACCGGGACAGTCCCGGGTCTGCAGCACAGCCGGGCAGCTCCTGCATACTGCACACAGGGAAATGACCGGTTACAGCTGTGTATGCAGTCACATGAGCCTTGGGAAGCTGCTGTGAGGGCTGAGCCCTTGTCTGTCTGTTTATTTCATGTTAGTGCTTATTATGGCCACACCCCCTGTCTAGTGCCTAGGGACCCCCAATTATCTGCGCAACACGCACAACCCAGCAGTAACATGCCCAGTGCCACAGCGCCCCCTGGTGGACACATTACATTACAACACATAGCGACGCCCGAGGAAGACGTTAGTTTGCACCAGGCACCAAGTCAGACCAAGAACTTTCGTATCATAATAAATAACGATCTGTTCTACGTAATAACACGCACAATACAGCCACTGTGGTGCACTACAATCACCAGCATGCTGCTGCAGTTACCTGAGTCCGCTGTGCTCCTCCATGATCGCTGCCTGCAGCAGAGCAGACACACACGGGTTCCCTTAACGCCCCCTTCCACCCCTTCCTGTTGTTGTGTCCCAGACTCCTAGGCTGCTCCTCTCTCTTTCGCTTTCGTAACTTTCGTTTGTGTGTTGCAGCTCCGGTGTTGTATTGTACAGAGCAAAGGCTTGTGCTGCAGTTGTCTAGGGGGGGATAATGTCGCTAGGTCGACACAACTGAAGGTCGACCACTAGGGCTTTAGTCGACACATGCAATAGGTTGACTGAGTCGGAAGGTCGACACAACACAAGCAGTAGGTCAAAGTGAGTTTTTCACATTTTTGACCAAATGCTTGTGTCGGCCTGTCGACCTATATCATGTGTCAACCTACGCCCTGTCGTTCTTTAGTTGTCGACACTATGACTCCCACCCTGTCTAGGAATCCTACTGTCTGGGGCCATGCATCTAGGTCAACATGCACTAGATCAACATTGACAAAGTGTGGACGCAAGCAATAGGTCAACATGTGAAAAGGTCACCATGAGTTTTCGTAAAGTGTGCCGAGCACAGCAGGCACCAGGCCTGAAGCATTGGCAGTCCATGTTGACAGGTGTCGACACTGACAACAATAAGCCGTGAAAAACTGTTGACCTTTCCATGTGTCTACCTTTTTTCTGTCGGTATCATATGGGCACTGTGGCAGTGATGTCTGGTGCTGGGGTGTGGCCCATGCCCCATGCTCAAAAATGGTGACACTAAAGTGCTGCAACTGATGGGCGGAGGTGCGATCTTACACACTCATGTGGGTTCCTTTATCACCCCGTCAGTCCCCCTGCCCACCCCCCCCCCCCCCCCATATCCGTGGGTGAAGTACTGAATCCCCGATCTCTGGTATACAGATACATTAAACATTAGGAATGCCGTCAATAGGTTGACAATGTCTAAATCAGCAACCAATAGTGGACAGTGACTAGGTCGACCCCTGGAAATGGTCAACATTGACAGAAAGTTGACATAAGCTTATGGTCGACACTAGTTTTTCATGTTTTATTTGGTGTAAACTTGGTTCATACTTTACTTTCCACGCGGGCATCGAGTGAGTGAGAATATAACAGCGTGCCGGCGCAGGGAGCCATGCCAGGGGACGCTGGACACTTATACGGTGTTCATGTCGACATAGGCACCCAATAGAGTGATAACCTCTTGTCGACCATGTCCACGTGGACCTTAAGCTTGTCTGGAATATGGTTATTAGGTCTACAGAGGCCGGGGCCCAGGACACAGCTGTACCCACAGCACCCCCCTGTTGGCGGCCCTGACTACAACGATTTTGCATGATTTCATTCGATTGTGATCTTTCAGGCTGATATATCATTTGTAATGTGTCAAATTGTATATATATATATATATAGATATATATATATATATATCTATAAGAGAAAGGGTGAGAAGGGCGCCTACTAGTGTAGTATTTTAGTGTAATGTGGCTCCCACCACCACTATAGGACGGAACGGCACCCCACAAATAGAGTAGTACCGTATGCAGTGGTATCCCACCACTGTTATTTCAGCTTGTCACAGCATATATTCCAAAAGCCAGGTTTAGCATATATTCCTTCTCCTCACGTGTATTGACACCAACATATACAACGACAAGGATAGAAGAAAGCAGAATAGTATAATATCGCTAAAATGTTATATTATCACCGCATCAATGACAATATGAATGCGTACAATGTTTCAAAAAATCAGTGCTTATCTGATACTGGCTCCACATCCGCTCAGTCAGGTAAGTATCTCCATATGGCATAGGAGAGTCCCTCAACGCGTTTCGTCCTTGTTTCCTCAAACTGGACTTCTTCAGTAGTGTATGTGCTATAGGCTTCCTGTCCCCTATATATATAGTAATGGCAATTAATGCTAATCGGGCATGGTTTCCCGCTTTTCGCGGACACCACTTCCGGGAAACGGCATTTGGAACGCATCCAAATTTACTTCCGGTTCCCCGTGACACGCCCGGGGCTTCCGGTTTTATTCATAAAGAACTGGCCAACAACAATTCTAATTCAAATATTTCATCCAGCAATCATACTACCGGAGCCCCAAGACATATGCGGAGCTACCGCTGTACCTCTGTACAGCGACACATAGATACTTCCACTATCCGGGAGTCCCTGAACCGCACGGAACTTCCGGTGCGGCTCGCATCCATCAGTATTACTATTACGTCTCTTCCGGAGTCACGTGCTCGTCATGTGATCTACTCCACCTAATGTTCTAAGCCGTACACTAACGTAACCATGGTTACCGCTCTCACCGGTTTCCATAACTACGATACTAGCAAGGATTTGCATCCAGTGCTGGGTTACCCCATCTGTAGATAAGTCGGTCAAAATGCCACTCCACAGAGGGGGACCCCCACCACCTGTCTACCACTCCCTACTTCTAACAATGTTCTTTTGGGGATCAATCTCCCATATTGAAAGTGCTTTGTGCTAAAGCCTAAATTTAGCAGCGAGAATTGTTTATAAATAAGGAAAACAGTAATTGCAGAGAAATTGACCAATTATAAAGTGCTATTGCTACATGTATAGTCGTATAAAACACATAACTACTAAAATACATAGTACAAGACAATAAAAACCAGTATAAAATAGTATAAAAAAATAAGTCTCATAGGAATGGGGCTAATTCATAATTGTCATTCAGCCCATTTGGCGTCAATGTACTCAGTACATGTATCCAAAACATTTCACGTCTTGACAACAGGTTCTCTCTGTCGCCTCCTCTAGGGCCCAGGACTACATGCTCTAATACTTTAAATTTTAAACCCTCTGCATTACTCTCATGACATCTTTTGAAATGTCTGGGAATTGTATGGCTTTCTACTTTGTTCTTAATACCTCGGATATGTTCCTGAATTCTTAACTTCAGGTGGCGTTTGGTTTTCCCTATATATTTCAAGCGGCAGGGACACTCTAACTCTGATCTAGGGGATCATCCAAGGTGTATTACAGTTCACCAAACTCTTCAGTTTGTATTCCTTTGTACCATCCGAGTTAGTGAAGGTTCTAAACTCCATATGCGAGAACCTACAGACATTACACTTGTTGCACCTGTAGAAACCCTTCGCCTGGTCCCAAGGGGTTTTGCTTTTCGCTTTCATCCTTTGTGGTAACATGCTTGGCGCTAAAGAGTCTTTAAGATTCCTGGCTTTCTTAAAAACTATATCTGGTCTATCTGGTAAAATCTTTCTTAAAACCGGGTCTGTTTGAAGTATATCCCAGTGCTTTGTTAAAATCTTTTTGATACCTGATTCCTGGGAGCTAAAAGTTGTTATAAAATTGATCCGATCTTTATTTTCATTTTTCTTCCTATACTGTAAAAGATCTTTCCGATCCAGATTCTTAGTTTTCTCTATCGCTGTTCTTAGAATCTCCTTTGGATATTTTCTCTCCAGGAATCTGTTCTTATATACCTCCATTTGTTCTTCACCGTCCATAGTTACCAAACAATTCCTTTTGATCCTTAGGAATTGGGACAAGGGGGTATTCTCTTTCCACTGTTTTTTATGGTTGCTCCGGAAATGTACAGAAGAGTTCGCATCCACTGTTTTCACGAAATTCTTGGTGACTACCTTCTCACCATCATTCGTTAGTACCAAATCTAAATATTCTACCTCCTTTTTGCTGGTTTTATACGTAAAAGACAGATTATATTCGTTACTTTCCAAGGATTCCATAAAAAGTTGAAAATCTTCCTCCGAACCATCCCATATTATTAAAATATCATCTATATATCTTTTAAAAAGTTTAATTTTGTCTAAAAAGGGGTTGTTTCCATAGATTACTTTCTTTTCCCAGCTTCCCATATGCAGGTTGGCGAAGCTGGGTGCGAACACCGTGCCCATCGCCGTTCCACAAATCTGCAAGTAGAACAGCTCTAAAAACTTAAAATAGTTATGCGTTAAAATAAACTTTATCAACGTGCAGATAAGAAAGAATTCTCTGTGTCCACTTTCCAAATCATGGTCAGCACCCAAGAACGTTGATAAAGTTTATTTTAACGCACCCAAGCTGGCTGTCTAGATTTAAGAGAAGTGAAGTAATGAGAGGAGAAATTGATGGTTTCAAAACAGTGCCACCTCCAGTAATACAGTAGTATGGGAGACATTTAAGGCTTTCCTTAGAGGTCTCCCCATGAAGGAAATTGCGGGGGAGAAAAAAAAATGTTGTGAAACAGCCAATATATTAGAGTCGGATATGATTAGGTCTGAACAGCGGTATTTGGCGGATAAAAGTGAGGTTTCTAAAGAAATATGGTTAAAGGAACAGCAAAAGTGGCTTGAACATCTTCAGATAATGGCCAATCTACGAGTTTTAAAAAGTTCCCATCAACTCTATTTGAATAGTGATAAAGCAGGCAAATTCTTATCCTACCTAGCCAAGGCAGATACATCCTCAGGCACCATAACTAAAATAATCACAGATAACGGGCAGATTGCAACCACTACCCCCGAAATAACTAAAGTTTTTGTAAAACATTTCAAGGAAGTATATAGATCCAGATTGGAAATAGAGACGGAAGCCTTGAAAGGTTTTTTAGATCAGCCTCAACTTCCACTCCTACCAGAGGAGAGTAAAGAAATGCTGGAAGAACTCTTTTCTCTTGAAGAAGTGGAAGAGGCCCTAGGGACAATGCCGCAAGGCAAAGCCCCAGGGGTAGATGGCTTGCCGGGAGAGACATATAGATTTTTTGGGAAAAATATGGCTAGTTATATGCTACAGTCTTTTTTGGGGATGAGATTAGAGGGCAGGTTATCCCACTCAATGACGGAGGCGGTCATTAATGTCATCCCCAAGACAGGAAAGGACCCCCTGATTGTGGACTCATACAGGCCAATCTCCCTGTTATCTGTAGACGCCAAGATATACGCTAAAATTATAGCAGCAAGATTAAGTAAAGTAATAAATAATTTGGTGCATCCGGATCAAACCGGTTTTATCTGTGGGAAATCGACTGCCATCAATGTTCGCAGAGTCTTTTCGTACTTGCAATGGGCAGGTGTTATGGCGGTAGCGTCATTTGACGCCAATAAGGCGTTCGATTCAATAGAATGGCCTTTTCTGAGGCAGGTGTTGAATACTTTCGGCTTTGGACCTAGGTTCATTGAGAGAGTGTTCCTGCTCTATCAATCACCCACTGCAAGAGTACTGATCAATGGATATGCATCGGAACCCTTTAATATTTTCCGGGGAACTAGACAAGGGTGCCCATTGTCACCGCAAGTATTTGCGCTGGCAATTGAGCCTCTTTCCTGTAAATTAAGAGATGCTCTGGAGTCCCATGGGGGCCCAGATGCCTATAACATCATCTCTTTATATGCGGATGACCTATTGGTCGGACTCTCGGATTATCAAAAAGACTTAGATGGGGTGCTTGAAACTATTCAGAACTATGGGAACTACTCTGGATTAACAACTAATCTTAGTAAATCACAGTTGCTTATCACTGGTAGAGAAGCTGAAACGCAAACGTTCCCATCCCACTACCCACCTAGAGTAGATCAGTTTAAATATCTGGGCATACAAGTTGCGGAGGATCCAGGGAAGTATGTAATAAATAACTTAGAGCTAATAATTAGGGAAATTAAAGTTAAATGTAAAAGTTGGGCAAAGCTACCCCTTACGGTAATAAGGAGGGTTAATTTGATCAAGATGGTCATCCTACCCAAGGCATTGTATGTACTGCAGCATGCACCATGTTATATTGAAGAAGCAGTGTTTAAAAGGATCCATGGCATATTTTCATCCTTTGTATGGAGAAATAAAAGGCCTAGGGTTAGGATGGCTATATTGACTAGATTGAGGGAAAAGGGAGGAATGGCTTTGCCTAATTTAAAACTTTATTATTATGCATCAGAACTAGCGCAATTAAAAGTATGGATAAATGAGCAGGAGTCCCCTTTTGAACTGCGTAGACTACTGGCATGTGCCGCTCCTGGGCACACACCCCTTTCAGGTCTTGTTGGTCAAACTTAAATTCAGAACCCAGGTTCCAATAGTCAAGCAGGCCAAGAAAATATGGCAGTGGGTTAGTAAGGTTATGGAGGTAGGAAGTATAGACCCAGATACATATTTGTTCTCACTTAACCACTTTGAAAAGATCAAAGAGCATCAAGCAGTCAGGATCGGGACCCAATATGGTATATCGTCGATAGGACAAGTGTATAATAATAATCATCTTAAGTCATTTACTCAGTTGCAGGCAGAATTTGAACTAACTTATCTAATGTTTTTTAGATTCCTGCAACTGAGGAGTGCACTTTCCCTCCATGATAAGATACAGGGGTTTTGTATAGCAGATTCACCGGTTAAAACATTTCTTAGTAGGTTAAGAAATAAGAAGGCTGTCTCGAAGTGCTACCAATTCCTATTGGATAACACTCAGGGTGATGATCTAGAAGACCTTAGGGTTAAATGGGAAAAAAATCGACCCGGTTTAGATATAGAAACATGGAAAATTCCCTACAGTAGCTACAAACTCCATCAGAACACAGCAAATTCAGTTTAATATCTTACATAGAACATATATGACTCCTGAAAAGATTAGTAAATTCTCATCGAATTCCCTTAATAAGTATCCAAAATGTAAAGAGATAGGTTGTGGCTTTTTCCATCTGATCTGGGAATGTGAACAGATTCGGAGATATTGGCGAGAAGTTGAGCAAATAATGGGGCAAAGTGGTATTCCGGTTCAAAAAGCCTCTCCTCTCGCGTATATCTTGTGGATCTGGCAAAATGACCAGATGACGTATGGGCAAAGGCAACTAGCAATATATTTGAGCTCTATAGCTAAGGTAATAATCGCATGCACATGGATGGCAAAGAATGGCCCAGAAGTGAGAATGTGGATCAATTTGGTGAATATCACTTTTGAACATGAAAGATTTGTTAGTCGTACACGTAAAACCACAAAAAGTTTTTTTGATATTTGGGAGGGTTGGTATAGGACAAAATATTATAAGAAAGAGAAACAGGCCTGACGGCCTTTTACACAAGGAGGACTTAAATATATATATCACTAAAATATAAGGTGTGTTGAATATGCAGTATCTGGTTACAAAGTAAATAGAATAAGTACATGTCAAATCATACTTGCCGACTTTGGCATACTCCTTTCCGGGAGAAGCCCGGAGAGGAGTGAAAGGGGGCGGGTAGAGGCTTTGTTTTGGGGGGAAGGGCACGGGTGATGTCGTCAAGCCCCGCCCCCATGACGGGCTGAAGCCTCAATTTGCGGGTCCGTGGGTGGGGGGAGGGGCTAAATATTACGCGAAATGCCGCGAATTGCGTCATTTAGCCCCGCCCCCTCCCCGCGGACTCGCGAAAGTCATAGTTTTTAGACCGCGGGGAGAGGGGGAGCCAGGGCTGTAGGGAAATGCGGGAGACTTGCCCCCCCTTCCCGGGGGACCGGGAGGGGGACCCGATTTGCGGGACCCTCCCGGCCATTCCGGGAGGGTAGGCAAGTATGTGTCAAATGAGTCATGAAAATATCGAATGTTGAAAGTGGATATTTGTTTTGTGAATGCACAAGGTTTATTAAGTGTAAATAATTCACTAGAAATAAGAAGTAAGAATATAAGTCACAACAACAAAACAAAAAAATCACAGGGAGAGACATAAGTAATAAGTAAACAAATATATTGCAAAAGTTGCAAAATGTTCCTCGATAAGGGTCAGAATATGAAATGTTCTCAGAATTAGCTTACTTCCTTCCCCTTAACAGATCTGGGAAAAGATAATAGTAAACAGTGGTATTTTTTTTTTTTTTTTTTTTTTTTCTTCTTCCGGGTTTGATATAGTGCTGTATTTGTGATAAAGTGAAAGGATCTCCAATGGTATAGAACCCAAATTGCTGCAATAACGTCTTGACCAGGGACGGCAGGTTGTATGTCTAGGTATGTCTTGTAACTGATATTTGGTAAAATAATGAAATGTCAGTATGGAAAATATTTTTATGTATTGTCATGTTTTTAATGTATGTTATGTGAAAAGTTAGAATAAAGATTATATTTAAAAAAAAAAAAAAGAATTGTTGTTGCCCAGTTCTTTATGAATAGAGGCGTTCCAAATGCCGTTTCCCGGAAGTGGTGTCCGCGAAAAGCGGGAAACCATGCCCGATTAGTTAATTGCCATTACTATATATAGGGGACAGGAAGCCTATAGCACATACACTCCTGAAGAAGTCCAGTTTGAGGAAACAAGGACGAAACGCGTTGAGGGACTCTCCTATGCCATATGGGGATACTTACCTGACTGAGCAGATGTGGAGGCAGTATCAGATAGGCACTGATTTTTTTTTAAACATTGTACGCATTCTTATTGTCATGGATGCGGTGATAATAAAACATTTTAGCGATATTATACTATTCTGCTTTCTTCTATCCTTGTCGTTGTATATTTTGGTGTCAATACATGTGAGGAGAAGGAATATATGCTAAACCTGGCTTTTGGAATATATACTGTGACAAGCTGAAATAACAGTGGTGGGATACCACTGCATACGGTACTACTCTATTTGTGGGGTGCCGTTCCGTCCTATAGTGGTGGTGGGAGCCACATTACACTAAAATACTACACTAGTAGGCGCCCTTCTCACCCTTTCTCTTTTAGATCATTTAAAAAGGTTTCTTGGAACAGAAATCATCAGGAGAGGATCTGCCGCCCTGAATAAGAGGGCCTGTGTTAAAACGGTGTTGATGTGGACAATAGTGTGAGACTACTAATTTCAGGGCCTTCGGCGCTAGTACCACCCCCTGTATTTGGATATATATATATATATATATATGTGTTTTCCATCCAATCCGATGCATGGTCCTGTAAGGGTCAGACAGGAGCCCCTAGCTGGTCTGTACTACACCACTGATTTATCGGAATCGCATGGAAAAAGGAGTGTTTTTTTGTGCATGCCATATATCGTAGGATGTGTGACTGATGTTTCCAGTCCCTATAGCCCCTAATGCTGACCATCAGATATTTCGTATGGTACAATTCCATACCATAAAATATATTGCATGTGATTTATCTGAGCTTGATCATCCACGAGATATAGCTTATGCAAAAATGACACCAAAGAGTACAAAACCGGCTGCAACCACTCCCGGGAAGGTCCAGGGGGAGTTCAAGGGAAATTCCATCCAACTTCAGGGTCGGACTTATCTTTGTAGTGTATGGGGTCCTTTAGACCAGAACCTAAACATTGATAGTTTGTATAATGATTAATTAAGTGGTCTATAATCATTCCAGCCCATGAAGGGGGAAGAGCTCCCAATATATGGTGTATTTTTGCCATTTTCCCTTGTAGATGAGTAAAGTAACCAGCTCACGCCAGCAGGAATGTAATGTATTCTTATAGATGGACGAAAAGGAAGCCATGTTGTTGAAGATCATTCCCGTCTTTACTGTGAGAGACCATAGAAATGAAACCATTGTACAATATATATTTTTGGGTAAACTACAGGTCCCAGCTGAACCTGGAGCCCCAAAAAAATACATTGTAACTATGGGCCTTATTCTAGTTCACTCTCTGACAAAATCCTTCTTAGATGGCCAAAACCATGTGCACTGCAGGTGGGGCAGATGTAACATGTGCAGAGAGAGTTAGATTTGGGCGGGGTTTTACTTCAAAGTGAGATCTAGATTGCAGTGTAACAATAAAGCAGACAGTATTTACCCTGTACAGAAACAAAATAACTCACCCAAATCTAATTCTCTCTGCACATTTTACATCTACCCCACCTGCAGTGCACATGGTTTTGTCACGCACCCAATATAGTGGGTGGGGGGCAGGAGGGGTGTGGAGCGGACCATTAGCATATGGGACCACCCAGCGTTTCATGGGTGTTCTTATGCTAATGTCCACTGATGCAGACAGCCGACACCACGGAATGTCAGCTGCCCATCCACGCGTATACGAGTGACTTCAGAGACACTTTTATATGTGTGCACCTTCGACATGGAATGATGTGGGCAGGTCCCACAAGGCTGCAAATGGATGTTACTGTGTAAAGTCCATTCGCAGGCCCTGCGAGCAAAATTCCCATTGGTGGACCAGTGCGTCCACCAGAATAACCCCCACAGTTACCACCAGGTCCTTACAACTCCAGCTGCACAACCGTAGTGCCACTCAGAGTTGGGCTGTCAGGATCTACCAACCAAAGGGAAGGTTTCCCAGTACTGGCCCTACAGTCCCAGCGTGTGTCATTAGGAAGTCATCAGGAACTCCGTCCTGGTGGTCTGTGGGGGTAAAGTTCTTAAGGGGAATGCCAGATGGCTGTGCCAATGTAACTTACTGATTGAACCACCATTACTGTAATACATTGTCAGCTGGGCAGCCTAAAGCCAAAGTCTCCTTCACAAGCATTAGATCCTACATGCCAGTTGTATAAACTGCGTTACCGGCACATGGGCAGTATGGCTGGGGAGACCCTGAGCGCCCATACACGTATGTATAACCGCATTACATGCACATGGGCAGTATGACTGGCGAGTCCCTGAGCGCCCATACACGTATGTATAACCGCATTACATGCACATGGGCAGTATGGCTGGAGAGACCCTGAGCGCCCATACACGTGTGTATACTAGCATTACAAGGGGAGCTACATGTGTATTAGCCTGGGACACTGGGAACCTTTAAATCAGGCCCTGTGTACATACCTCCCAACAGTCCCGATTACAGCGGGACAGTCCCGATTATCAGGGCCTGTCCCGCGGTGAGGGGGGCTGTTGGGAGTCCCCCCCTGTCAGCTGCTAAGCAGTGGGGAACGAACGCTGTGCGCATGCTGGGGGCATGGCTAGAGGCTCACAGAGCCTCTGGGTTATGCCCCCATAGCGGCAAAATGGGGGCGTGGCCTCACGTGGGGGCCGATTATAGGCCACGCCCCTCCTTGGACTCCTCCAAAGTTGGGAGGTATGCGTGTACATAAATTATAAAAATGATCTGACAAGTAAATGAACAATTGAAGAAAACTGTAACAATCAGAGCAGTTAGGTGCTAGCAGTGTAGGTGACGCATATCGTTGCATAAATGTTCCAACAGACAAAGCAGGTCTCAGCGAGATGTGCAGATTGCAGTCTGATTAGCACAGGGTTGCCTACCTGACCCTCTCCATCAGGGAGAAAATGCACTGTTCCTGGGCTTCCCTGGTAATGTAGGATTGCCATCACCTGTGGGGAGCTGGGTAATTGATAACAAAGGTTTCACCACAGGTGCTGGCAATCATACATTACCAGGGGAGGCCAGGAACAGAACATTTTCTCCCTGATGGAGAGGGTCAGGTAGGCAAGTATGGCGTATACCAGGGGGGGGGGGGGTTGAAACAAATGATGCTGCAATGGGTTGGGTACAGGATTAAGTACAGAGCAGATGTAGTGGTCATCTATTATACGCACCTTTGTGGTCGTATATCCCAATGTTGGATACTCCACAGCTGTCCAAATGACTTTGTCTTAAAATATCTTTTGTAATAAGAATGTTGTCTAGTGTGATAGCGTTTATCTTACTTAACATTATATATTTCTTATAACATATTATGATTCCTACCAGTACAACGTATTATAAGATCCATATCTGTACTAGGATTAGACAATGAATGTCTCATCTACAAGAAGCTGAAACAGTTAGAAGTATATCATGTCTAAAGTGCCCACAGACGCATCGATCCCGGCGTGCGTTCTGTGCTTAACTAGCACACATAGCATCGCATCGTATGCCTTGTGCATGCGATGCGATAAAAAGCTAGTACAAAAAGTATGTGCAGCACATACTTTTTTTGTACTGTGCGATGAGGTGCCGCAGGAGCGCGCACCCCATCGCATAGCATCGCCGGGATCGGTGCGTGTGTGGGCACCGTTAGTCATATGTTCCACTGGATAATTCAATTATTATGGACAGAAACCATATGTGTAACACGAGATGTGATAAACAAAAGACCCTTTATTTGTATGTTGGGGGAAGGAAAGCATAGGACAAGGGTTTCTAAGGAAATAACTGTGTATTCTGCGAAAATATATATATGACCCAGCACCAGAAATAAAGGCTTCTCTTCCAAGCCACTGTCGTCAGTTCCTTTGGTCCTGGGATAACTGAATACTTCTGCAGGGTCGCATTCCATCTCTTTCAAGTGTGTAGCCAGCACCAGGGGCTGGAGTTACGTAGCCGCGCTTCTTGCAAGCCCCTACGGTCCACATATTGGCACTTTAATGGGAAGATTTAACAACGAGCAATATACGTCACTCTTTCTGAATGATAAATGGTACTCCAGCCAATCCACTCCTAACTGTCATGCGTTTGTAAAATGACAGGAGCCGACTGGCTGGAGTACCAGTTATCATTCATGAAGACTGAAAAAGAATCACTGATTGTTAAATCTTCCACAGTATTTATACCCCCAGGCATCAGAGAACAAGCGGTAAGTCAGGATCTGACAATGTACAGCACAGGATGTGTTTATGGAGCCAAGTCCCAGTCAGGAAACCTCACCAAGGGCTAGATTTCCTATATGTTGGTATTACACAGCCGCCACAGATTGGCACATTGACAGCACAGCCTGTAACATGGGAGTTAAAAACAGATTAACTGCTACTTTATCGCCACAGTCTGATACACGCCCCCGCAACTCTAACCAGTGGGATGATTGGTGGACTAGGTACAATGGTCAGAAGAGACAAGAACCACCGCATGATGCTTCCAGTGATGCTCAGGTACCGGGATTGAACACCCGAGATCGCAGTAATTTGCAGAGCATCTCTCCCACGTCTTACCCCAAACAAGACACGACACAAGAAGGAGGTATGAGGCATGAGTAAGCCAGAAATTACGGTACTCTTTACCTAGCACGGCGCCCATCGCATGCACTAAAAAACGGGTGCGATGCCCGCGATTTTCCCATAGGGATCAATGTTAAAAGTCAGATTGGTCGCGATTTTAGCGTTAATTGGCTCAATGCCCGCGATTTTTACATAGGAATCAATGTTAAATGGGCCACAGAGCCCTAATAGTCCCCCTGAAGTGTGAAATGGCCCCCACAATTTTTAACGCCACCCCACGATCAACGTGAACCCGAAGCGTGGCGAGCGCAGCGAGCCCGCGAGGGGCGGCGGTACGCGTCCTCCGACCTTTTCATACCCCCACTATCCACGTCGGCGTGGAGTTGAGAATAGAATAGTGTGGCGAGCGCAGCGAGCCACCGAGCCCGAAGCGTGGCGAGCGCAGCGAGCCACCGAGCCCGAAGCGTGGCGAGCGCAGCGAGCCACCGAGCCCGAAGCGTGGCGAGCGCAGCGAGCCCCGCGAGGGGACGCGGATACCTTCACAGGTAAACGCGTCCCCTCGCGGGCTTCACAGGTGTCCGCGTCGCCACGGACACCTGTGAAGCCCGTGAGGGGACGCGTATAACTGTGAAGGTATCCGCGTGCGCTCGCCACGCTTCGGGCTCGGTGGCTCGCTGCGCTCGCCACACTATTCTATTCTCAACTCCACGCCGACGTGGATAGTGGGGGTATGAAAAGGTCGGAGGACGCGTACCGCTGCGCTCGCCACGCTTCGGGTTCACGTTGATCGTGGGGTGGCGTTAAAAATTGTGGGGGCCATTTCACACTTCAGGGGGACTATTAGGGCTCTGTGGCCCATTTAACATTGTTTCCTATGTAAAAATCGCGGGCATTGAGCCAATTAACGCTAAAATCGCGACCAATCTGACTTTTAACATTGATCCCTATGGGAAAATCGCGGGCATCGCGTCGCACCCGTTTTTGATTTACCCGCGATGCCCGCGATTTTTTATCGCGGGCGCCGTGCTAGGTAAAGAGTACCGAAATTACGTTTACTAGAAAGCAAACCAACAACAGGGGTTATATATAAAAAAAAAACTTTATTGGCAAATATACCTCTTACACATAAAAAAAATAAAATAAAAAAAAATATATTTACCAAATTGGTTTTTAATCAAATAAAGCACAGTGGCTCTGAGCTTTATGTGACCCTGAGCGAATAAAAACATGGTAAAAAAAAAAAAGAAAAAAAAAAAAAGAGGACCTTTAAAAAGAAAATTCTTCATTTCAATTAAAAATCCACTATCACTCTAAACTGTAACAGGTGTCATTGACCTTCATATTGGTAACATGCAAATAAGTTACAAGGCACCAACTCTTAAAATGTTAAGAACACACAAAAAATATACAATACACCAACCCACCGGACACCATATGCATTGTCCAGCAAGTCCCGGTATAACATAGGATACAGTTGTAGGTCAGATAGGAATTCTGTAGGCATAGGAGGGTGTACAAGACCACAATTGATGGGGGGGGGGGACACACTAGTATTTAATAAGTCTCTGGGCTACAGAATAACACAGCAACAGGTGGCCGGGTAGTCCTTGGTCTCCACCTTATGCTCCATGCCATACACATAGTAGCTGCAGTTCTTCCCCTTCCAGGTGTACTCCACCTTGTTGAGAGGCAGCCACTCAATGGATTGTCTCTGTGGGGGGAAGAGAAGAGGGTGTTGTATGAATGGGTGACAGAGGATCACAGTGTTGGCAGTAAGAGGAGAGGGGCAGTAATGGAGAAGAGAGGGGTCATCAGATTTATTACAATTTGTCTGATGACCCCCAAATTAACTTGCCGGTTGTCCCCTCACTTAGGGATAGATATATTTATAATTAAATAGCCATGAAATACCATATTTATGTGGTTTCTCAGACAGGTGTATGTTTTTGGCTCCGATAAAGTATAAACTTGACACTTCCCCAAATGCAACCTTTCCATATCATGCGTGTTCATTCCCAGTCCCCCTCCAATATAATACAAGAACAGCGGGTACCTAGAGCCTGGCATCCTCACAAGTAGACAGGTTACAGCAGCAGATGCCCTCTGGCACCAAGCAGGAACCAGCCATGAGAATAGGTAATAGGGACATCCTCTCCTTATACAAGAGGCGGAACAGCATACAGACCGTTGGGGTGGAGGTTGTTAGGTCTACACCAACTAGGTCGACAGTCAAGAGGTAGACATGGGGATTTTCAGGGTTTTTTTACCCGAATGTCGACATGGACACAGTTTGAAGTGCGCCGCACCCCCTCGCAATGCTTCGGGCATGGTGCATCGCTGCGGTCGGCACACTATTTTATTCTCCCACCACGCCCTAGTGGATGGTAGTGCCATTCCTTTGCCTCTTAATGCCAGTCATGCACTTCACAGCTCTTTATAATTTTGTTATAGTACCCTTTAGTAAACAACATTTCAATATACTGCCACATTTCAATATACTGCCATATTCAGGATTCAATCCCATAACCTATCGCATTCCTGTCAAACACTCTACTCCTTGAGCTATTCAGGAGTTGCCGGGCCTCAAAAAAAAGAAATAAGCTTACAATTGAAAGGAATTAAAAAGTTTGACACCAACAGCATCCCTAGTTATGACCCTGATCTTTAATCAGGAAGATAAGCAGGCCTACATTGATTAATTCACGTGGATTCGACAGGTGTGAGTAATTTGTATCAGAGCCCTGCGACTGGGGACGAATGAAACACGTGTCACATTCATATGTAATAGGAGTCACATGTCAAAACGGATTTTAAAGTAGTTTGGTTAACTTTCCATTTTGTTAGTTAAAAGTCATAATTTCAGGGTCTTACAAGAATATTCCAGAACAAATCTTATTCAAAAAAAAAAAAAAAAAAAAAAAATTAGCCCAAGTTAAAACACGATTCGCCCACACATACTACCAAGACATTGTTTTCGGCTTCTGAGCATTAATTATGACTGCCTACCCCCAAATATTGTCATCATTTTTAAAAATGTTGAATTTCCGCTGCATTTAACCTGCTAAAAAGGGAATATTAAAATGACCCAACTGTTGTCGTCCTCCCCCCTGGGAGGTCACTTGCTGATTTCCTGCCCCCTTTTACTTCTCACCCTGTAATACACCCTTGCCTTTCCAAATTAAACAGCTACTGGGCATTATTAACATGAGGCAAAAACTGTTTGAAGTCCCAGCATGCCCTGCCACAGTTTCAGGGACTGCTGAAACTATGGCAAGGCATGCTGGGATGTGTAGTTTCACAACCGCTGGAGGGCCGCAGGTTGGACAGGCCTGCTCTAGAGATTACGCAATGCTACATTCAGTGTGTGTATACCAGTACATACCTGCTTCAGGATGCGGCAGGACGAGATGAACTGCGAGTAATGCTGCTGTACAGCAGTCTGCGACGCTTGGTTTATGGTCATCTCTGGGAAATTCATTAGCGGCGGCACCTTAGGAGAGAAAAAAAAAAAAAAAAAACACACATATAGCTTAGTATTAAGGACAATCAGCGTTCTTGTCTCATGTCATTCACACGGGGCTATAGCAGAACATCTGAAAGGCTGCAACAAATAAGCCCATCCTGCAGCTACATGATAGGTCTGCACCTACACAGGGCCGGCGCTACCCACTCAGCAGCTCCTGCAAAGCAGGGAGGCGCCATGCTGAAAAGGCGCTGTCTCCCTCCCTGCTCTGCTAAAGCTGCCTCAGCCCTCACTGTCACTGCCTCCTGCACGCCGCCCGCAGTGCCTGTCTGACAGCGGGAGACAGTATGGAGAGGCTGAGCAGCTCCCTGCACCGTGCACACACTGTCCTTATCATGCGACCTGCTTGTTGCAATGGCAATGTGAAAGGGCGCAAAATGTATGGTTTGCAGGAGGGCGCCGGATGCCCTAGCACCGGCCCTGCACCTACAACGGACCAAGTGTCCAATGGTATGACGTGGAGGCGGTCACATGGCAGGATTAGTGTGCCGCTAGCAATCACATTGTGGGGAGTCTGAGAATGAAGTGCGGTCAGGAGGAGAAGGGCCCATTAATAGTGCACCAAAATACCGGATACTCACCAGCAACTGCTCGTCCACAAACAATTTCTCTCCAGATACTTTCTTGAAGAGGTCGGTTGAGAAGTCCGAGTGGTGGTCAGAGATAAACTCATAAAGGTTATTCTTCCTGCAGGAAGATAAGATGGACCAGCCATGAGCCCATTGCCGTTCCACATCTTTAGAACCCTGTAACTCCAGGCTTATCTAATCACTGCATCCCATGCGCTCACCATGTTATCGTCAGCTCAATGTAGGTTATAACCTGTCCCTTCCCTTTGCAGGCTGGGCAAGTCTGGACATTGGTTTGATTGCAGGTTTGGCATCTGTAAGGAGACAACCATATAAAAGGACATGTATGTAAAAGATAGAGCACATATTCGGCCATCCCAACATATCATGCTTTAAGTATCTGCATGGTAATGGCAGGAGCCAAACTGAATGCTGCACATGCCAATCCTGAAAAGCACAGCATTCGGGACACCATCATATCACGCACAAATTTGTAATGCTGACTTCATACAGCCTCAAACCTCACAAGATGCCTCTTACCCCTTTTTTCCGGAACCGCTGCAATCTGAGCATTCCTCTCCGGAACGTGTCCCCGAGCCATCACAGTTGCTGCATTTCAGCTGTAAGATGAATTATATACTGTAGATCTGAACGCAGCAGTTTTAAAGGCTTAGAAAAAAAGGTGGATAATGCAGCTTAGCAGAGGTTAGAGTTGGGAACACACTAGGGGGATAGGATTGTACCCAGCGACATCACTGGTGATGGGAGCGCTGGAGGCGGCCATGTTGCATTCAGCAGTATGGCTCTTGCTAGCGATATCTTCCGTCAGCCCTGCATGCAGGTGGAATCGGGGGCTGAAGAAGTGGATTAGTTTGCCAAGGCAGGAGGTGTAGGGAGTATTAAATACCAAATTAGACTGTCAGAAATCTCCCAACAGTCGGATTGATGGCAGTTTTTGACCCGTATTGACTAACACTCGGTGTTCAATGTTCTGAATGTCAGAATCGGATGCAATTGCGACAATTTAGCAGCCGTTTGACAGAAATGGCAGCATTGAATAGGCAAGTGCCGCTACTTACGGAGATGGCACAGATTGAACACCCCTGTAGACACCAGAACCAAACTGGGGAATCTCTTTTAAATGCCTTCTCAAGTACAAGAAGGACAGTGGCCATTGCTTACCGTGCTGTTTCCATTACACGCCTGACAAATAATCTTCCCCTTTCCATTGCACTCCTGGCAGGACTGTAAGACAAGAGGGTAAGTTAGAACCGGCTGTTTCCATTTGAGCCAGCACCTTATGGTTCCTTCACATTGGTCTTTGTTACCTTCTTGGAAGCGGTGTGAGGAACTGGCATTTTCCGAACTTCATCTTTAAAGAGAGTGGGAGGCTGTGCTGGGATCTCCCACGGCTGAGGGGCCAGGCCATTGGCCGCAGAGTCAATTGCTTCATCTGCAAAAAATAAAAAGTGTACAGTCTAAGGCACTGGTATCGCAAGTGGAAGATCCAGGACAGCCACTGCTACCTGCCCACACGTGGAGGGTCCTGTCCTTGCATGATCTTAGGTTTAATTAAATGGTGTGCCTCGCCTTAGTGAAGGCATTCCCAACCTCATTCCTTAAGGCAGCACTCTAACAGGTCAGGTTTTAGGGATATCCAGGCTTGCGCACAAGGACTTCAAAGAAAGTTTTAAAATAACCGGTATGAAATAAAATTACCCATCAGTGCTCAGGTACAGATGAACGGTGGTGGGGATCCAAAATACCAGCACAGTCATCACGCAGGGGGGGGGGGGGGGGGTCCATAACTATATTTCATTTCCCCCACATCCTAATTACCTAAACCCCACCCCCCATTAGGTAGACAATGGAGAGGTCAACTGTCAACACTAGTTTCACTTTTTGTCCCGAATGTCAACATGGACACAGTCTAAGTCTACCACTGCGCCGCGATTCCTCAAGACCTAAGTAACCTCCCAATGTTTTACTAACCGTTTAAGGGTTTAGTGGCAGGCTCACAGGCCCGGGACTCAGTGAAAGTTTCCAAGCGATACTGGGAAAAGAACAGGAAACCAAAGTTAATCAGACACTCTTCTACATAGAAGGCGTCACTGTCCTCTAAGCCAACAAGTCCGTATAGCCAGGAGGCTAGAAGCAGCATACTTACCCTGTAGGTACTGTAGGGAATTAGCTGGGTAATGTCCATCTCTTCTACAGGCGATTTTCCATAGCAGCACTGGCCATTGGCGTACTCCAGCAGAGCCTGTTTGGCGGTATCCTTGGAGATGGTTGGAATCCTGCAGAGGGGACACACGGAGGTTGAGATACTGTAACTACCACCGTGACCGGTCTCACGCAACCCAACAAACTTCTCAGGAGGTAACCAGACACTGGCTCCGAGAGGAGATCACATCTAACACTGCGAACATTTACTATTGGCTAATTCCCAGAATGATTCGCAGCTACCCAATAGCTGGTTCCACCCACAAACATGTACAATGTTACAATATACTCACTAATGTATTAAGCTGTAATAGACAGGAACTTTATTCAGTACAGATTACAGAATGTATAGGACAGGTCCACTTTAATATTGTGTAATTATACAGTAATACCAAGAGCTGGATTACCCCTATTCTGTACAATTACCCCTATAGCGTTTAAAGATTGCCTAACAACGACACTGGTGGTAAATGGGTCAAGTTTAACCTTCAATGACAAAGCAGGTACGAGAGCACTTACGTCCAGTCATTGCTTGCAGGTGGCGGCACCACACCAGGTCCTGGCCCATTAATGGGCGGAGGGGGCAGAAATTTACCACCTGCAAAGAACAAAGTCAATCATGGCTGATCTGCATCATCCAACATGTGCACCTGCTCCTCCTCAGCTGCGGCCATTATGCAAAAGTGGTACTTGTTTCCTAGTAGGGCGCCCACGATTTTGATCGTAGGCATCGCAAGGAAAAAAATCGCGTCGGTCGCGTCGCGTGCTGACAAAAAACGCATGCGATGCGACCGATGCGATTACCGCGATTTTACATAGGGAACAATGTTAAATGACCCACAGACCCCAAATACCCACCCTGAAGTGTGAAATGCCCCCCCCCCCCCCCCCAATTGTTAACGCCGCGGCGGTACGCGTCCTCCAACCTTTTCATACCCCCACTATCCATGTCGGCATGGAGTTGAGAATAGAAAGTGTGGCGAGCCACCGAGCCCGAAGCGTGGCGAGCGCAGCGAGCCCAGCGAGGGGACACGGATTACTTAACATGTAGTTAAGTAATCCGTGTCCGCTCGCCACGCTTCGGGCTCGGTGGCTCGCTGCGCTCGCCACACTTTCTATTCTCAACTCCATGCCGACATGGATAGTGGGGGTATGAAAAGGTTGGAGGACGCGTACCGCCGCCCCTCGTGGGCACGCTTCGGGTTGACGTTGATCGTGGGGTGGCGTTAACAATTGGGGGGGGGGCATTTAACATTGTTCCCTATGTGAAATCGGGTCAATTGGGACATTTAACATTGTTCCCTATGTGAAATCGCGGTAATCGCGTCGGTCGCATCGCATGTCATTATAATGGCATGCGATGTACACGCGATGCCCGCGATGGGCGCCCTACTAGGAAACAAGTACCGCAAAAGTCATAACAGGGAGGAAACGATAAACACTGAAGATATTCTGCCAAGGGGTAAAAACTAGGAGGGAATTTATAACTCTTGAGGCCAGATGTACTAAGCTTGAAAAGTGATAAAATGGAGAGTAATAAACAACCAGCCAATCAGCTCCTACCTATCATGTCACAGGCTGTGTTTAAAAAATAACAGGTAGGAGCCGATTGGCTGGTGGTTTATCACTCTCCATTTTATCACTTTTCATGGCTTAGTACATCTCTTGGAGAGATAAGTACCAATCAGCTTCTAGCTTTTATTTGTCAAATGCAGCCTGTAAAAATGACAGTTAGAAGCCGATATTGTATCACAACACACATCAGGATACTCACTGCCATCACCGCCGCCGGCCATGCCTTCGTAGCCCGGGATGCCTGTAAATGGAGGATGAGGTGCGGCTTGAGGGTCGTGGGCATTCGTGTTTACTGTAGGGTAGTAGGCTGGAGCCATCCCGGGATTCATAACAGGTGGGTAGTGTGGCATTGGAGCCATTGCCGGATTGACAGTCACTAAGAAAGGAAAAGAGTGAAACACATTAACACTGGGGGCACAGAGGCAATGGGGACGTCCAGAACAAGTAACAAAATAAACAGGGCTCGGACTACAACTCCCAGCATACTCTGGAGGAAGGAAGAAGATACAGCACCTGTTCTTAACCTGGATTACTAGTATCACCAGGAATACACTACAGTAGTATCACCAGGGTAATATTGGTTGAAGAGCAATTATATAATTAAAATGATATTGCTTTGCAAATGTTGGGGCTAGAACTATAAATAAAATAGAATGTTCATACCCGACTATAATGTAGAATACCCCAGTTACAGCTGGGTGATCTGTAGTTGCCCATTCCTTTGCCAATATCCGCTACTGCCTGCATCATTATGACGCAATTCACACCAAATCGCTCTTCTCTCCTCTAGTCTGTACGCATGCCCACATGTCCTAGAGTCCTTCCGCAAAGCGAAAAAGGGTGCCTGACAGTTCCTTATATTGGCCCCAGATATATTTGTACATATTAATCAGGTCTCCCCTAAATGTCTCTTTTCCCCAACATAAAAAAATCCCAATTTGTCCAATCTGTCTTCATAGCTTAAATTTCTCCAACCCTTTCATTAGCTTTGTTGCTCTTCTCTGGACTTTTTCCAGTTCTAGGAGGCCCTTTTTGTAGTGCGGGGCCCAGAATTGTACTCGGTAATCTAGATGTGATCTAAGCAAAGCTTCGTAGAGTGGTATAATTACCTTTATGTCCCTAGCCTCCGTACCCCTTCTTATACAGTCTAGTATCCTGTTGCCATTAATTTACTTTACATGACACCCAAGTTTGTCAATTGGGCGTCAGTGCCCCCCATGTAGGTTATAACTCGCACACTGGTTAGGTCTACCAAGAACCGCATTTTCCCCACTTTGTTCACCAGCTCATCTAGTTTATTTAGAGTGCTCCGAACTGTAACTACATCCTTTCTGTTCTGATCACCCTGCATAGTTTTGGATCATCAGCAAAGATGGATACTTGGACAAGTAATCCCACCCCTATCTCATCAATTAATATGTTAAATAGAGGCCCTAGCACCGAACCCTGTGGTAGGCGCTCAGTACTGGTAACCAGAGACTGCACCGTATACAACCACTCTGTTCTATTTCTTGAAGCCAGTTTCTTACCCCAATAGTCCAGATTTCCCCATTTTAATAATCAACCGCTTATGTGGCACGGTAGCAAAATCCAAGAAGACCACATCTACAACATTTGCATTATCTAAGTTCTTGTGAACTTCCTTGTAAAAGCTTATAAGGTTCGTTTGGCATAAGCGTTTTGGTTGGGTTTGAAGAAAACAAAAATACATGTTACTTATTATACTGTGCATTTCTAAAGAATTTTGGATACCATGTCTTAAAATCCCCCCACTATTGATGTTAAGCTCACAGGTCTAAAATTTGATGAGTCGTCCTTTTTTGAATATTGGTACTACTGCTTTTTTCCAGTCCTCTGGCACCGTACCAGATGAAAAGGATTTATTGAAAATGCAATAAAGAGGGTTTGCTATCTCCTCCCTCAATTCCATTAAACTCTAGGATGAATTCCATCCGGACCTGGTCATTTGTTAATGCAGAGCCTCTTATTGATCTCTTCTTGAGAGACACCCCCCCCCCCCATGTGTGGTGCCTCTAGGTTGATGAGAAAAATGTATTTAACAGTTCCGCCTTGTCCTTATCCTCATTAAAGCTATTTCCGTTGATACTACCAACCAGCTCCAGGACTGCAGGGACCGACACCCCCGAAGGGAATCCACCTCCATCCACCATTTTAGGAAGGATCGAGTTTCTGAAAACAACACCATTTGTTCTGACCTCATGGTCTGAGTGTTCCCTGTCCACTGGGACACTCTAGAGTGGAACCTGGCGAACTGTAACGTCTCGAAAGACGCCATCATCTTCCCCAGCAGTTTGAGGCACCTCCATACTGCTGTGCTCTGAGACCCTAGGATCTCTTGTACCAAGGCAGCCAGATCCCTGGCCTATGCCTCTGGTAGAAACACCCAATGCAACTGGGTATCCAGACCAATCCCCAAGAATTGGATTCTCTGTGACGGCACCAACTGAGACTTTTGTAAGTTTAAAAACCAGCCGTGAGCCTGCCAAAAACCCAATGGCTTTTGCCAAGTGACTCTTCAACATGTCTGCTGACTCCGCTCTGAACAGCAGGTCGTCCAAATATGGGATCACAGTGTTTCCCCTCAGTCGAAGCACAGCCGCCATTACAGACATTATCTTGGTGAATACCCTTGGCGCTGTGGCCAGGCCGAAGTGCAACACCTGGAATTGCAAGTGCATGGTCTCCTATCTCAATAGAGCCTGATGTCCTGGGTGAACAGGAACATGAAGGTATGCGTCCTGGACATCCATGAACGCCCAAAAATTCTCCCTGGTCCAGGCTTCACAGCACTGACCGTAGAGACTCCATTTTGAAATGGTCTACCCACAAATGGATAATTAACGACTTTAAATTTAGAATCGGTCTGAAAGACCCGTCTGGTTTGGACACACGACACAGAGTGGAATAAAAGCCTTTTTTCCCTTCCGCTCTGGGGACCGGGATCACCACACCCTTCTCTAAAGGAGAATGAGCCGCTCCCAAGGGAGCTGTACGGAGCCGAGCCCCTTTTGGTATTGGCGTGGGAATGTATCTTCTTGGAAGAAGACCCTTGAAGGGAATTCTGTAACCCTGGGTTATAATTTCTAACACCCAAGAATCCCGGTCTAACAATGCCCATGCGTCTTTGAACAGTGTCAGATGTCCCCCCATCTAGACCACCGCCGGGCAAAACCCTTGGCAGTCATGCAGATGGATTGTCCTCTCCTTTGTGTTTGGTTTCTTATGAAAGGAACCAAATTTAGACTTTAGGACCTTTCCCCTGAAGGGCTGCCCTCGGAAAGACGCACCTCCTCTAAGGGAGGGCCGCAAGGCTGGCCTAAAAGCAGAAAACCTTGATGTCTGCTTGGCTGCAGGGACTGGCAGGAAAGTACTTTTGCCACCTGTGGCCTGCTTAATAATCTCTTCCAGTTCAGAAGCAAATAACAGCTTTCCTTTAGAAGCTATTGTCTTTAAGGCTTTCTTAGACACATTATCTGCCTCCCAAGCCTTAAGCCAGAGCACTCGCCTGGCATTTACAGACACTGTGGAAACTCTGGCAGCCATTTTGAGAGCTTCCTCTCAGACTCCAATACATGCTCTGCAGCCGTTTTTAAGCTTCTCTGCAAGCAATAAAACACAAGGGTCAGCGTGTAAAATAGTGCACAAATTTCTGGCCCACACGATCATGGCCTTAGAGACCCAGGCTGAAACCATCAGAGGGCGTAGGGTGTATCCCACCCCTTAAAATAATGCTTTGAGGTTACCCTCCAGCTTTTTGTCTGCGGGGTCCTTAAACGCTGCTCCCCCTTGTACTGGTAGCACAGTGGCTCCACCTGAGGTCTTGATACACGTGCCACAGAAGCATTTACCACTGGGACTTTTTTCCAGAGGTCAGCATGCGCCTCAGGCATGGGGTACAGGCTTAGAAATCTTTTAAGTATCTGAAGCCTTTTATCGGGGTTTTTCAGGCCCCTTTGCAGGGAGATATCAGATTCTTTACGCTGTCTCATAAAAAAAAACAACCTTTGCAGGAGTTTATCCTTCACAGACAAATTTAATGCCTGTTTAACAGCAGTAATAAAATCCTCTACCCTTGAGGCTGAGGACTCTTCAGAAATATCACCCTGGATTGTTCTGTGTACTCTCCTACCTCATCAGCAGCTAATAATGGCCCTGAATAAGACCCTTTTTGGGGGTCCCCACAGAATAACCATAAAACTTGTGCAACAAGTAATTTAAACCTGCTGATTCCCATAGCAGTATCCTGCATGACCTGTAATCAGTCAGGATCTGTCTGGGCCGAGGCAAAGAGCTAAAAGACTGCTGAGAGAATGGCAATGGTCTAGGGAGGTTACCAGCCATCACTCTGCCTGTCCAGTAATGCACCAAAGCATTTCTTTTGACCTGCCTAGGGCTTGGCCCATGCAAGTTCCGATGTACTACCCTCTGGAGTTCACTCCCCATGGGTTTCACAGCAGCGCATATAAATACATAAGCCCCCCACAGGGACAAATCTCAGTGTACAACCACTGCAAGCGCTCAATGCATTTAAGGCTCCCTCCCCCAAGACCACAGGCTGTTGCTCAGACATGATGTTCTCAATTAACACAGTCCCAGCATTAAATGTACAAACATTATATACAGAACCAATATACTCAGTTCACTTAGCTTTCTGTAGTCTTCAGAATGGGGAAAACGATGCCCAGGAAATCCAATCACTCTGTCAGGATCTGTAAGCCAGCTCAGCTCCGCTGCAAGCGTTCTGAATGGCGCCAAAACAGAGTGAGGGAAGGGACCAAGTCCCTGCTGCTGCGGGGTCTGTGACTTTTGGCGCCAACTACCCCCAGACAGCCGCTCCCATTGTAGGATCTCCTTGTTCCAGTATCTCCCCCTCAGCTGGGGACCACTCGGAACATGCCTGTAACAACACTGCTGTCCTCTCAGTATAGGAGCTCAGTGTGTAAGCTCCGCAGAAAATGGCCGCCGCCATCACGGAGTGTCTGTCCCCCATGATCCTCACCTAGCGTGAAGCCGGTTTCAGAGCGCTCCGGAGCCCAGGCAGCTTCTTAAAAGAAGCTGTAAGCGCTGCACAGGGAGGCCAGACAGCGTCTCCCTCGTGCACAGTGAGCTGACAGGACTCGCTTCTGTCAGCTCCTGCTGCGCTAGCAGTGTGAGGATTCACTAATGAGAATCCTCACACTGTGCCTACCTAGCTAGTGTAGAAGTTAATAAAATAATAAAAACCCTAACTAGCTCTACTCCTTCGGCTGCTCCGGCAGCCCTTTAGAATAGCACCCACTCCAGTGGGCACCTAACACGAACAGAGGAATCTGGGATGCAGTAGGGGAGGAGCCTACCCTCCAAAAGCTTTAGGATAGGTGCCTGGCTCCTGCGGACCCTCCTACATCCCAATGTGAAGCTGTGTCACCAGGACCATTGAAAGAGAAAACTTCTTGGATTGGTTTTACCTTCAGTGGCTATGTGCTCTTCATTTTCCCTTTTAGCTACTTTGATTACCCCTTTACAAATTTTATTTAATTCTTTGTACTTATTGAACCCCTCCTTGTCCCCGTTAGCCTTGTATATTTTTAATGCTTTTTACTTATGGTTTATTGCAATACTTACATTTTAGTTCAACCATGATGTCTTTCTCCTTTTGATATCACCCTTATTTCCTTTTGAGATATTTAATGGTTAGTGTATCTAGCACATTTTTGAAGGTTTCCTACATGTCCTCTACATTTTGCCCTTCAAAATAACGCTTCCCACTCAATTTCTTATAAAGATTCCCTGAACAGTTCAAAGCTAGCTTTCCTAAAATGTAATGTTATAGACGGTCCTGTATGTTTTGGTTTACAGAAGTGGATTTCCAGTGAAACCATGTTGTCGTCACGGTATCCCATATGTTCTATTACTTTGGTATTTGATAATACCAAATCCAATAGTGCCCTGTTCCGAGTCTTCGGCTGATCTATTACACAATCTGTAGAAACAGTCACCTGCAACGACATATTTGGCTGCTGGTATACTTGTTATTTGCAGAATATTGAGCGTGTACTTGGCTTAGCCCTTCCTCGAGGTTACTCCCTGCGCAGCGGGAACTGCGTGCAACCACACAACCGGATCTTTCCTTACAAAGTCACCATCCAGGTTGGCAGAACCTTTCTTAGCTCTTAACGGTAAACAGAAACATTTTTACAGTATAGAAACACTGTTCATCCCTTATATCAATATTGTCAAAGTTAAACACTTCAATTTTTCTACCTTCCGAGCTGTAGACCGTGCAATAAGACATTACCTGGGTTCACTGGGTATCCGGGCTGGTACTGTTGACCCATCGGTCCATAATTTGACATATCCATGGTTCTGTTTAATAAGAAAGAAATATAATAAATATGTAAGTGTTTACCCACTTGCTGGTGACCCAATGATCCATACCCATTTACTAAAGCAGGGGTTCCCAAGCACACCAACAGGCCAGGTTTTTAGGATATCCATACTTGTGCACATGTGAAATATTTCGAAATTACTAGTAAAATCTGGGCTGCTCGTGTTCCTTGAGGACTGAGGTTGGATAACACTGAGCTAAGGGGTTAAGACACAGGCGCCTTTTTGTGGCGATTTAGCTCAAATCTGTACCTTCAGTCCACCCCCCTCCCTCCCCCCCCCCCCCCCCCTCGAGCGATGCGTCAGCGTGTCTCCAGGTGAGAACACTGGCCCCGCCCGGTGATACGCTAGGTTTATCCCGCACGCCGGACATTATAGCGACACACACTATCGCTATCCCTATACACGGAGCGATGTTGGTGCATTTCTAAGCGATCAAGTGAGATTGCGTAGAAAATGCCGACATCACCCCGTGTGTAAGCCCCATCAGGCTCTGTATAATTCCATCCAGTTTACTACATTCGTTTTTGCATTTAAACCACTCTACAATTAAATGGTAAATATGGACCTTTCCAGAGTTTCAAGTTTTAAAAAAAGTTGGTGCTTTCCCAGAAAATGTATACAATGCAGATTCCCAGTGTTGGGTGTATCCTGTAGCAGCGGCAGGCTGCACGAGGGAGCGGGCGCAGTCTAGGAACTAGTGAGTGATGAGCTCAGGTACAAAAACATTGTTTGTCCTCCCCCTCCCCAAGTTCTCACCATGCATACCTCCCCCCCCAAAAAAATACAAATTTATGCAGGGCATACATATCCTACAATTTAAGAAAAGTTTAAAGTTGCCCACACATGGTAAGATTTTTTTGAAAAGATATCTTCCATGTCTGACCAATCGTAATGACCAATTGTTTACAAAAAAAAAAAAAAAAATTGACCATGTGTGGGCATGACGACTATCCAAAGGAGGTGTCCGATGATCCCTTCAGCAGGGAAAAAGATAAATGCCATATTGTACAGGATTTGGCTACATCGTTCCACGGGCATCTCCCGCTATATGTACTTTTGTATTCAATACCGAATTCGATTACATTCAAGGCACAGTGTACACATTAAATTTACTGGATCGAATTCGATATTTCCTTGGCTGCACAGTATTTTTCTTTTCGATATAGAGAAAAAAACGGGAGCGCGCATCGAAGGCAACTTAACAGCCATTAAATTTGATTTTGCTAAATAAAATACATTTGATAAGCAAAATCGCATCGAAAACCTGTCAAAAAAATAAATAAATCGAAGCGTGTGTACACCCCTTCAGACTGATTGCACCCATTGTCTGTGGAGGAAGGAGAGAAGGTAGACAATTAGGGTTGGCACCCTTATCTATTCTAATTGTTGTGCCTCCAGTAAATAACCCACCCACCCCTTTCCAGGAATTATTATATAGTCCTTATCAGACTTCTTTCAAGTATACTTTGGTTTACTTTAAAGTTGTTAAGCAAATGGGGTCAGATAAATGATAACCTTTAGATTGTAAGCTTGCAGAAGGGCCCTCCTACCTCCAGGTCGATCTGTCCTTACCCAGTTTGTTTTATCACAGTCTACTATTGTAAAGCGCAACGGAATCTGCTGCGCTATATAAGACGCTGTAAGGGAATCTGCTGCGCTATATAAGACGCTGTAAGGGAATCTGCTGCGCTATATAAGACGCTGTAAGGGAATCTGCTGCGCTATATAAGACGCTGTAAGGGAATCTGCTGCGCTATATAAGACGCTGTAAGGGAATCTGCTGCGCTATATAAGACGCTGTAAGGGAATCTGCTGCGCTATACAAGACGCTGTAACGGAATCTGCAGCGCTATACAAGACGCTGTAACGGAATCTGCAGCGCTATATAAGACGCTGTAACGGAATCCGCTGCGCTATACAAGACGCTGTAACGGAATCTGCTGCGCTATACAAGACGCTGTAACGGAATCTGCTGCGCTATATAAGACGCTGTAACGGAATCTGCTGCGCTATATAAGACACTGTAACGGAATCTGCTGCGCTATATAAGACACTGTAACGGAATCTGCTGCGCTATATAAGACACTGTAACGGAATCTGCTGCGCTATATAAGACACTGTAACGGAATCTGCTGCGCTATATAAGACACTGTAACGGAATCTGCTGCGCTATATAAGACGCTGTAACGGAATCTGCTGCACTATATAAGACACTGTAACGGAATCTGCTGCGCTATATAAGACACTGTAACAGAATCTGCTGCACTATATAAGACACTGTAACAGAATCTGCTGCGCTATATAAGACGCTGTAACGGAATCTGCTGCGCTGTATAAGACACTGTAACGGAATCTGCTGCGCTATAAAAGACGCTGTAACGGAATCTGCTGCGCTGTATAAGACACTGTAAATAAACACTACAGACGCCCATGATGATATTTATAATACTAAAACATAATAAATAGATTATTTCTGATTAATAAAATAATTGATGCTGTAATTTGCCTTCTACTTGGCCACAAAGAGTCGGACGCAGAACGTCATCCTGCTATACAGAGCATCCATAGGACACAGACACCAAGATAAGACCTAACTATCATCAGGGGGAGAACGCAGGGCCCAAACAGAAAGGGGGCCCCAGACTGTAGTCTATCATGTATAATTTGTCATAAACAACGTTCACATTTCCCGTGCAGCAACGTAGAGGTAGAGAAGTGCGGCCAGTACTGCAGTCACCAGAGGCACCCTGGGGGTTTGTGAAGGAAGGGGGACCCTGCGCATTGTCAGCACCAGGCCCGCCCAGCATGCAAACAGAGAGCACTCTGGGAAAGACAATGCAACAGAGAGCTGAAGCCCATGTCCGTTCTTACAGAGAGGAGTTTCTGATCTGTCAGACACAGATTGACCACCAGTGACAGCTCTGGACATGCAGCTATAAATACACAGCCTGCTCGGATTACTTCCACCCCACCACAGCAAGCCTACCGCCTAGCTCTGTCCCAGCAGGAGTTCAGACCGTCGACAGTACTGAGGATGTCAACATGTTCACGAAATGCAGACATCTTACGAAATGCTGACCTTAACTTCGGGTTAGGCTACTTACCACGGAACAGCTGCATTGCGACTAATCATTTCATCAGTGTCGGCATACTGAATATGTCAACATTCAAGCCATCAGTCAAAAATATTACAACCCTCCCCGCCCCATCTCTCTAGAATTTCATAGCTTGGAGCATTACTGAGGGCATTATCTACACACAGGGGCAGATGTATGAAACAGTGATAAGGGAGGAGAAGTGGCCCATGGCAGCCAATCAGCACTGAAGTAACATCTGTAATTTGCAGAATATAAAATTATACAGAGCAGCTGATTGGTTGCCATGGGCCACTTCTTCCTCATCACTGCTTCATACATCTAACCCATGGTCTAGCATACAATGTCTAGGTAGACCTGCATTACGGCTAGTGCTCATTCTATCACCCTGTGCCTTTCAAAACCCCTGCAGTTCTTCTTTCCTGCCTGGGGTGTCACTCTCTGGTGTGGTGCTCTAGCACAATCTCACCTGTATGGCAGCAGAGAGATACAGACTAAGCTGTGCTAGAAGCAGTACAGCAGAAAGTGACGCTGCAGACAGGAAGAGGAACCGCACGGATTTGGAAAGGTCCAGGGGGCTAGAATGAGAACTATGGTCAATATGTAAAAGTTAGACAGTGGGTAAAGTCGACTGGTACAAAGAGGTCGACACAAAAGGTCAATGTTTAGGTATGATTCATAATAAAACTCCAGCTTTTGTTGAACTATACATCCCAGCATGCCCTGCAACATTTTTATCATGGCTGAACAGCAAAACTGTAACAGCATACCTCCCGACTGTCCTGATTACAGCAGGACAGTCCCGCTATTTGGAGACTGTCCCTCCCATGGATCAGAATGTCCCCTGTACACATACCTCCCAACTGTACCAATTTTTAAGGGACATTCCCCCAGGTGGGACTGTCCCACGTCCCTTCCCTGCGTGTGTGCGTGTACAGTTTGGAGTCCCGTGTCCCCCCCCCCCCCCCCCCCCCACACACACACACACACACACACTCTGTTTACCGCTGCATGCACACAGACAGAGGGACAAGGAATATAGGCAACAGCTCTCAGAGCGCTGGGACCGCCCCACAGCAGTGAAAAGGAGGAGGTGTGGCTTGCAGGAGCATCCTTTTCACTAATCCACACACCCCTTTAGGTGAGGCCACACCTCTTTTCCAGCACCAGTGCGGCTGTACAACACAACAGGCTCCAGCCACAGAGGCCAGTCTGTTGTGAGGTATGTGTACAGGTAAAACAATTTCACCTAAGCCAGTGGTTCCCAAACTTTTGTGCATCACGGCACACTAGATTATCAGAATATTTGTCAAGGCACCCCTAGGTGCAAAGTTTGCTACCGAGAATTTCAGAAAACAATATTAAATTAAATAAGTTGTGCTTATATGTTATCCTTAGGTCCAGTTATGTGTTGAGGAACAGAATTCACTTCTGTTTATCTACATATTTAAAAACTGGAAGCCACCAGCACTGATTTTGCCTATTACATTGCCCATAAATATTTTGAATCGGTTCTCGACAACCAAACCGAGGCACCCCTGCATGGGCTCCGAGGCACCCCAGGGAGACTAGGCGCACAGTTTGGGAACCACTGACCTAAGCCATTGTTCTCAGCCCTGGTCCTCCGGTAACATTCCCAGTCCAAGATTTAAAGGCCCCCATACATTAGTCGGACGCATACCTCCCAACTTTGGCAAGTCAGCAGGCGGGACGCTGCTGCTGCGCGCCGTAGGTGTGCTGAAATTTTCGGGGGCGTGGCCTAATTTGGGGCGTGGCCTATACTTGCTGCTCCCCGCGAGGCCACGCCCCCATTTTGCCGCTATGGGGGCATGGCCCAGAGGCTCTGTGAGCCTCTAGCCATGCCCCCAGCCCCCTGGCTGCGGGAATAGACGCTATGCGCATGCGCACAACGTTTATTCCCCACTGCTTAGCAGCCGACAGGGGGGACTCCCAACATCCCCCCCTCACCGCGGGACACTGCCGCCCGCGGGTGGGACAGCGGGACAGGCCCGCTAAAATCGGGACTGTTGGGAGGTATGCGGACGTGTCCTTAGGACAGTTTACTGTTGGCCATACTTACCTACTTTCTGGATGAGAGCAGCCAGTTCAGGGTGGGCGGAGCAGCTGGGAGTGAAGAGGGGTGGGGGTGGAGCCACATGAATGGCTACTTGTTTGGGGCATGGTCAGAATGATCACAATGTTTTTGCCACACCCTCAACATGCAATGCCAGTTTTAATGCAATGCAGTGGGCAGGGCTGAAATGTTGCGATTAGCTTCATTTGACCCACGGACCCAGAAGCTGGGCTGCTTTCCGGGGGGCTGGGAGGGGGACCCGGTTTCCGGGACCTTCCCGGAGGGTAGGCAACCCTCAGCGGCTTAACTATAGCACCGCAGCCCCCGCGGGGGGGCGCTGTGCATGTGGGGGCACCGGTACTATAGTTACACCCCCCCCCCCCCAATCCCCCGCAGACTTACCTATCTCGCTGGTCCCGGCGTCTCCGTTCTACTGAGGACCACCACAAAATGGCCGCCCCCATATAGCACACAGTCTGCTGTATGGGGCGGCCATTTTGTGGTGGTCCTCAGCAGAAGAACGGAGCCGCAGGGACCAGCACGATAGGTAAGGCTGCAGGGGATTGGGGGGGGTTTGCATGGGCGGCGCGGGGGGGGGGGGGTGCTTGGCGGGGCGGCATTGGCAACCCTGCTGCTAGCACACACCTAGGATCGGACCCTACCCATCTGTGCCACTAATGGGTCAAATCCGATAAATTTAACAGCCCATCCGACCACACACACCCCAATCAGATGCCCACACATCAAGCCAGAGGGGATGTCAAACACATCCAATTTGGGCCAATTTCTCAGCCTGACACATTGGAATCAGCCCAAATCGGATAAGTGTATGGGCATATTTAGGGCTTGAGCACAGATATTAACTCCACATAACTGTGGTACTAATCAATTCACCTGTGCCCAAGTATGAATATCCTGGAGAGTTGGTGAACACTGAAGACCTTAGTTGGGAACCCCTGCACTAAGCACACATCTATAACATGGCCACTATATAAGTAATGATCAGTACTATAGAAGAACAAGCAGAACACAGTCTGGAGGGTCAGGGTCCTGCTGTCCTCCTGGAAGCGGTCAACTAATAGACTGCACTTAGGTCTACAGTCATTAGGTCAACCCCGACTGGCAGGAAGGTCGACCTGACTTAAGGTCAACATGGGCCAAGGTCGACCTGAGGATGCATGACTAGGTCGACATGGGTTTTTTCACAGTTTTTTGAGCCGACATATGCCGACAGGCGGTATTTCATGCCCTACCATCCACTAGGGTGTGGAGGAGGTTATTAAAGCTGTGGCAAGCTATGCGAGCCACCGTGCCCGAAGCGAGGGTCCGATTCTCATTGCCAACTGTGTCCATGTCGACATTCGGGTCCAAAAACAGTGAAAAACCCATGTCGACCTTCCTCATGTCAACCTTTATGCCAAGTCGACCTTAAGTCATGTCGACCTTCCTGCCAGTCGACCTAAGTTCATTCTAATAGATGATCCACACCCATCCTCCTGTACTGGGTTTGGAGGACATCAGCTGTGACGTCAGCCACCACATTTATCCCAGCAGCACTGCAGGTGCAGTACGGCATCTCACCACTAGGCTATTTATCAGCAAGCGATAACCAGAGGCTGAATACTATTAAACACCACATATGCCATGGGTCATGTGGCTTCACTGTCGTGGAACTACAAGTACCAGCATATCACACACCCAAACCCCCTGGATACTCCCCATCCTCCCACCCGCGAATAATTAGAAACCCCAAACTTATTAGTTCACTAAGCTTCAGAGAAAACACACAGAACAATAAAGCAGAAGCCACAACTGGGAACTCGGATTATTGCAATAGACGGCAACACAGTAACAAGTTATTATAACGTGACACAATGTATAAGTGCTGTACCTGGTGGGGGGAGAGAGAGCAGCCTCCGGGGTCTGCAGCAGAGGCTTCCCTGAGATCCGGAGCCTGGGAGAGGTTCAGTGAGAGTGGGAGATAGTGGGAGGAAATAATGTGGGTGTGGGTGGTGGGTGTAAGGACAGCCCTCCACTGTGTGCAAGCTGAGCTGGGCCTGGGGGCTACTTATAGGGCGTTGCTGTAGGACTACACAGTACACACTCTGCTTCCCAATAGTTTACTCTGCTACTATCTACCCACTCGTGTCAGGAAATCAGTGGGAGGTCTGTGTGTGTGTGGACATTCACAGCCACATTCTGGACACATGCATAAAAGCAATGCACCCCAACTGCACGATCTAGATAACGCGGAGAGGGGGGGAGGGGTAGAGGGGGTGAATTGTCCCAGGATCATTTATTTGCAATATCAGCCACATCCATAAATATTTATAAACATTATGACATAACAAACATGATCTGTTGTTTCTACAATAAATAGGAAACGTTTGTTGTTATTAATAATAATAATAATAATAATAATAATAATAATACAGGTGTAAAGTAAACATAACAGGAACTCTGGGCAGCAGAACATTGTAACATTTACATTTCCCATTAGGAGATTCCTTGTAATCGGCTCCAAGCATGGTGTGTACAGGGAGAGGGTCCCACCATCCCAGCCTCTGCTGGAATGCTGATGGGCGGGCACACCTCATTAACCCCTCCATGACCAGTGATGGATGGATGATTATCCAGGCAGGCTGAACAGGATGCTGGGCTGTAAATAAGGGTGTTGTTGCAACATCCATCCTCAGCTCCTAACCCTTTATGAGGCAATAACTGGGTGTGGCTGCGTGTGTAGTGGTCGGGAATCTGGGCTCAGGGACCTGCATTCTCCTGGCTCTTATAAGGATTCCTGCCTGCAGGAGCTTCCTCGTTATCTCTTGTCTGAGGCCCGTCCCAGCTCACAGATCTGTTTTTCTATGAATCAGTTGTTTCCTTTATTTTCCTAGGTTTTTTTTTTTTAACTTGATAGAACATTGTATACAGTGTATTCATTTATTACCAGTTTCTTGTATAGCGCACACGTATTCCGCAGCACTGTACAGAGAATAGTTGAGCTTTCACATCAGTCCCTGCCCCAGTGGAGCTTACAATCTATATTCCCTACAACATGTACACACGCACACATTCTAGGGTTAATTTTGTTGGGAGCCAATTAGCCTACCAGTATATTTTTGGATTGTGGGAGGAAACCGGAGAACCCGGAGTAAACCCACACAAGTACTGGGAGAACATACAAACTCTGCACAGTTAGGGCCATGGTGGGAATCAAACCCATGACCTCAGCGCTGTGAGGCAGTAATGTAACCATTACACCATCCGTACTGCCCCTTATATATAACACATGGTGGGGATAGAACCCATGACCTCAGCGCTGTGAGGCAGTAATGCTAACCATTACACCATCCGTACTGCCCCTTATATATAACACATGGTGGGGATAGAACCCATGACCTCAGCGCTGTGAGGCAGTAATGTAACCATTACACCATCCGTACTGCCCCTTATATATAACACATGGTGGGGATAGAACCCATGACCTCAGCGCTGTGAGGCAGTAATGCTAACCATTACACCATCCGTACTGCCCCTTATATATAACACATGGTGGGGATAGAACCCATGACCTCAGCGCTGTGAGGCAGTAATGTAACCATTACACCGTCTGTACTGCCCCTTATATATAACACATGGTGGGAATAGAACCCATGACCTCAGCGCTGTGAGGCAGTAATGCTAACCATTACACCGTCCGTACTGCCCCGTATATATAACACATGGTGGGAATAGGACCCATGACCTCAGTGCTGTGAGGCAGTAATGCTAACCATTACACCGTCAGTACTGCCCCGTATATATAACACATGGTGGGTATAGAACACATGACCTCAGTGCTGTGAGGCAGTAATGTAACCATTACACCATCCATACTGCCCCGTATATATAACACATGGAGGGTATAGAACACATGACCTCAGTGCTGTGAGGCAGTAATGCTAACCATTACACCATCCGTACTGCCCCGTATATATAACACATGGTGGGAATAGAACCCATGACCTCAGTGCTGTGAGGCAGTAATGTAAACATTACACCATCCGTACTGCCCCGTATATATAACACATGGTGGGGATAGAACCCATGACCTCAGTGCTGTGAGGCAGTAATGTAAACATTACACCATCCATACTGCCCCGTATATATAACACATGGTGGGGATAGAACCCATGACCTCAGCGCTGTGAGGCAGTAATGCTAACCATTACACCGTCCGTACTGCCCCGTATATATAACACATGGTGGGAATAGAACCCATGACCTCAGTGCTGTGAGGCAGTAATGTAAACATTACACCATCCGTACTGCCCCGTATATATAACACATGGTGGGGATAGAACCCATGACCTCAGTGCTGTGAGGCAGTAATGTAACCATTACACCATCCGTGCTGCCCCGTATATATAACACATGGTGGGAATAGAACCCATGACCTCAGTGCTGTGAGGCAGTAATGTAACCATTACACCATCCGTGCTGCCCCGTATATATAACACATGGTGGGAATAGAACCCATGACCTCAGTGCTCTGAGGCAGTAATGCTAACCATTACACCATCCGTACTGCCCCGTATATATAACACATGGTGGGGATAGAACCCATGACCTCAGTGCTGTGAGGCAGTAATGTAACCATTACACCATCCGTACTGCCCGTATATATATAACACATGGTGGGAATAGAACCCATGACCTCAGTGCTGTGAGGCAGTAATGTAACCATTACACCATCCGTACTGCCCCGTATATATAACACATGGTGAGGATCGAACCCATGACCTCAGTGCTGTGAGGCAGTAATGCTGACCATTACACCATCAGTACTGCCCCGTATATATAACACATGGTGGGGATAGAACCCATGACCTCAGCGCTGTGAGGCAGTAATGTAACCATTACACCATCCGTGCTGCCCCGTATATATAACACATGGTGGGAATAGAACCCATGACCTCAGTGCTGTGAGGCAGTAATGTAACCATTACACCATCCGTACTGCCCCGTATATATAACACATGGTGGGAATAGAACCCATGACCTCAGTGCTGTGAGGCAGTAATGTAACCATTACACCATCCGTATTGCCCTTTATTATTTATTCGCCACATAGGGGGGGGATTCATTAATGGCAAATCCACTCACCTGGCCTACTCAGCGTGCCAATAGTCGCGCTGTACAGCAGACCGATCTCGCACAAAAGTAATCTCTGCCACACAGGGCAAAGCGGCATAGGGAGCTGGCGAACCAAATGGGTATGCACAGTGGCACAAGCCAGATCAAAGTTGGCATTGATTCTAACATCTATACTTTAGCACATAAACTCCTCCAAAATATATGAGCCAAAACAGCAGCACACACTTCTACAGCATGTGCCGTGCTGACAGCAGGCTCACTGACAGTGTGAGAGCTCATGCTGAGCCTGCTGCCAGCACAGCACATGCTGTAGGTGGCCACACCTCCCACACTTAGGCCACACCCAATTTTTTTTACCAGGGACCGGCATTCCTTTCGGCTGCCCTGGGGGGAAGAGGTACCAGGTTCTGCGCTGGCACTAGTGGTGTAAGAACAGCACCGCAGCCCAAGCAGTGGCAAGGGGGAGCTGGCATTGAGGGGCACAGAGTATCAGGAGCTCTGCAGTTTCCATGTGGTCTGGCCATCCACAGGGGATGTGCTGAAAATGGCCATCCAAAAATGGCCACCAGCTTGTATGAGACAGATGCTATAGGACTTACTGGACCTCTGGCACCTGTCTGGGGAGCACGGCGCGTACAGCGCTACCTGGAATTGCCAGATTATGGGAACGCTGGCGCGTCTGTCAGCACTAAACCCCTGGCAATGAGCAAGAAACCCGCAGGCAAAGAGCATGTAACCACTGACATCGAGCAAGCTATCACTGTCAATGAGCATGAAACCCCTGGCATTGAGCATGGGGGGGAGGGGGGGCACCAGATACTTTTTGGCAGGGGAGGGACAAATAAAATTCTAGTTATGCCACTGGCCCACTGCTTCAAAAAGCTTCACAATCTAAAGTCAATCCTTGGGGTAAATTTACTAAGATGGGATTTCTAACTAATTAGATTTCAATTCTTATTTATTTAGCGTCTTCTAGATGATAATAGCCTAGGATCTGATTGGTTGCTATGGCAACATCCTTTTTCAATGGAAAAATGTAAGTAAATGTACCCATCTAAGTAAAAGATGACATTGGAATCCTGCAATGTATAAATGGGAACTTCCTCCTAATAGATGGAGTCTCCCGTAGGTTTTACACCCAGCGGATGGAGGACACTGAGCTAGACTATTTGGAAAGGGTGGAATATTGCCTAAAGCGGATCGGAATCTTTGGGCAATGCCGGATTTGGCAGGTGGACAGAAACACATTTCATTTGATATTGCAGATACTCACCACCAGGTGGAGATGGGGGACAGGTGTAAACTACTACCTGGGGCTGCGTAAAAAGGTTCACGGCACCCCAGGCAAAAACGTAATCTTAGGCCATTACCAACCCCGTGCTGCCACCTGTACCCACATCCCAGCCCCTCAAGTGAACGGGTTGCGATGGCATCCTAGAAGTTCCTCAATAATTTTCATCATGATGTGCCTTGTGCCTAGCACTCTGCGGACACTGTGGGAGCTGACACACCACAAGGGTATGCACAGTGGTCAGAAGAGTGTGATGGGGGGGGGGGGGGGGGGGGAGTACAATAATCCCTACATACAAAATATGAATTATTATTATTATTATTAGTTACCAGTCCATCAAAGTGCTCACCGGCATGCAAAACGCTTTAATTCCCCTATAGAGGTGAGGAGCAGCATTAGGCTTTCATTATATAGGATTATAATAATAATAATAATAATTATTATTATTAGTGTTCTTGGCAATGTGCAAAAGGAAACAGGGTACTTGTGTATTATAGCGGCGCCCCCGATTTCCATCGCACAATGTTTTAATCGAATCGCATCGCATGCCATGCACCCGATGGCATGCGATGCGACGCGATTTTTGCCCCCTATACGATTAAAGAATGTATAAGCACCCTAAAGGGTGCTTTTAAGCACCGTAATGGGTGCTTATGTGGTGGCCGGGGAGCACAGGGAGGATTCTCCCCTTACCTTGCGTCTTCGGGCACTTCAGGTTCTTCAGATTTTCCGTGGGCAGGAGAGGGACACTTCAATGAAGAGGACACGTGCTGCAGTACAACTCGGATTTATTATGAATTAGATGCAGTCCTTGCCCACTGACCCTCACAGCTGAGTAGTGACTGCAGGGTAAGGCAACGGTAATGAACAACAGGCAATTACAAACAATTTTCCTGAATACAATTGGTTCTCAATGAAACAATAGTACAGAGTCTATCAGAATACAAACGTACCCACTCGGGCCTGCAGGCTTCACGTGTTCGAAGCACCGTGACGGCGGTCGGGGTCAAACACCCCCGCTTTGACGTTACTACTGGATTAATACGTCGACACGGTACCGTCAACACTGAAGGCTACGTTCAACGTGTAAACATATATCAGACCGTACATAAATACCACAACAACAATCATATCGGTAGGCAAAAATCTAACTAACTGGTGCACCAGGGTACCCTCTTTACCAACCACCCGAGGTGATGTCACCATCTGTATAACTCAGTCCCAGGCTACCTGTGCACAGGGCTTCTTCTTTAGGGTATAAGGTCCCGGCGGTCCCCTTGGGGTACAGGCTTGGGGCCTAGGGATCAATTGAACAAGTCCCCCAATGGCAATCACACTTTATGGTCCAGGAGCAGGAGTTCCTTGTTTTCACCAACACGTGGCGCTGTTCCCTCACAGACGGAAGGGGTTTCTATATAAAGGGGTGGCAATGGGGCATGCAATGTACCCGGAGCCCCTGAGTAGGTCTCCCTGTGGCGAATGATAGCCGTGTTCACAGGGGGGTTGAACGCTGGGGGTCCTGAGATGTATCAGGGAGGCATTACCACTAGGAGTGTACGAGTGGGGAAAAGGCTGTACGTGGGGCAAGGAGTCGATACCTGGGTACTGGATACTGCTGCAGGCTCCTGCCCGTCACGATCTCCGACTTGTTCTGGACACCTCCTTTCCTTGGGGACACTCACTAGTGCGGGCGCTGCAGCCGCAGCGTTGCCGCACTCAGTGATCCTCCTGGCGTCTGCTAGCTCCCGCAGCGTGGCACACGACAGCCTCCCTCTCCTTAGCTGCACGGGGTGAACGGAGCTGTCCGTCACCCGCCGTGGCTACCGCTCGGCTGCTGCTGCCGGGATCTCCCTCCTCGTGCTCTGGCGTCTGCTGGTAAGGAGGCGCGTCGCGTCTCCCCTCTCTTTCCTCTTGGGGTCGGCGGGGGTCACACTGCCGGGTGCTGCGGCTCAGGTGCCCGCTCACTAGGGCTGCTGAAATTCTCTCCGCGCCATCTCCTGCCTGCAGGTCAGCGGGGGTCACGCTGCTGCTCGCCTCTCTCCTCGTCTTCCTTCCTTTGCTTTCCACCGCACTCTCCTCAGTCAGTCCTCCTTCCTTCCTGTCTCCCCCAGCCAATCACCTCCAAGCGCGCGAAGTCCCGGGGGAACGTTAACCCCTTGCGCACTGAAGGAGGGTTGTGTGGCCAGCAGGAGGCTGGGGCACCACATTCACCCCCGCTTTAACGGATGCGTGTCCCCGCGCATCATAACACAATAACTAATTGTCTCTTGGCTCCAATTACATATTTACAACAGTTATGATAACAGTGCCTTACATTTCACAGTACGTACACAATAAGTTGTTAACAAATATCTAATCCTGGTACCGCCGGGGAAGTGTACCCCGAGTACTCCTTTCGGAGCGCCTTAGCTCGGGCTCGGGGGCCACCTCCTCGGCCGCGCGAGGCGCGATTAAGTCAACTGGCGACCTAGACTGGGCTCGCTGTGGCATAATGGACCAGCCCACCATCATCAATAGCTCGAGAGGGTCAGTGGGCAGTGGAGGCGAGAGGACCGCTTCACCCTTCGGCTCTTCCTCCCAATCATCCTTTGGTGCTTCCTTTAGCCTTTGGTCCGGTCTTAGGCGGAGCCTGCGCTGACTTCTGTGGGACGATGCCGGAGGGGCGCCGTCGAACTTCGAGGTCTGGCCACCTGCCACTATCAACCTGGATTCGGCTGTGTGCGAGTTCAGCCCCCGCTTGGGGTTCACTTCGATATGTGGCCGCTTCTTCCTCATTGGCTCACTCCGTACTCGAACCTGAGAGCTCTGTTGGCCGCATCCGTACGCTTTCCTGTTACTTCTTCCTACCCCATCTTCTGTTTCTTCGGGGTACACACGGCTCCATCGGGGTGGATCTTTCGGGGGGTAGTACCGTGGATGACTTCTGTGGCTTGGGTAATCCCAACGGCGCTCTCTTCTTGCGGCATATTGGGTACCTCTGACTGGAATGCCACCAGGGCCATTGACGTTGACTGCCCGGAGGCCCCTTTTTCCCCTGATGATGTCGAATTCCACCGGCTCTCCGGCCCCAAGGCTTCGATAGGAATCTGTGGCATTTTTCTTCTCGATAGCTGTGAAGTGGACAAAGATATCCTTTGCTGCGTCAGCACACTTAATGAAACCGTATCCCCGTTGTACGTGAAACCAAACCACTCTCCCCTGGTTCTTCATGCGGGTTGGAGGGTGACGATCCGGGGTGGCAGATAACTCGCTTGCACCTATGTAGCATTGTCTGCCGTAACAAGCCTGCCCATCTTCGGGAGCTGGACCGATGCTTCCTGTCCCCCCCGAGGCTCAGCCCTTGACCTCGGGGCGTTGGGGTTTAAAGCTTCGTTCCGGTCGCAACCTCTCTCTGTGTGTCCAGCCTCTCGGCTGTGATGGTGCATCAGACATCCCTGTCCCTCAAACTGGTCGGGGGGGGCTGTCGTCCATACTCTCGGGGCGGTTCCCACCTGCTTCGGGCCGGTCTTTGTCTTTCGGCTCTCCATCTTGGCCCCGAGTAGTTCTGTGCCGGCGAGCTCGCCATTCGGCGCATCTCCCTCTGCATCTCTGCCATCCCTACGACCAACTCCTCCATTTGTTTCTGGAGTGTCTGCATCGCGTCCCCGTCAGGCTGTTGGCCACCCTGTACCGCCAAGTCGTAGGGCCATTTCGTCTTCTCCGTGCCGCTGGCTGTGGCTCCGGTTGAGTTTGCTCCTTCTTTGAAGACGATCAGTTCTGGATACTCCTCTTCCCTATTTTTAGGGTTACCAATGATAGCGAGGGCAGCCGTCTTGAAGTCCCGGAAGGTCTTGCCAGGTATCTGCGACCTCAGCAGCCGTAACTGGACCTTGACATTTTCTTGGGCCACCCCTTCAACAAATTGAACTGTTAAGGCCTTGTATGCATTTCGCACCTCCTCCGGGTCCACTGCTTGAATAGCCTTTAACGTTTCCTGTAGGCTCAGAGCGTAGTCCCGTAGGGACTCATTTGGCCGTTGTTTGCGAGCGTACAATTTCATCTTCAGCTCAGGGATGGTCTTCGTTTCGAACGTCGTGAAGATTTTCTTTAGCATGTCTGTCACACTTTTTCTGTCTTCCATTGGCCATGAGGCCACTTCTCTGCGCGCCGACCCCGTCAGCTGCCCCATCAGCATTTCCACCTTCTGCTGTTCGCTAGGCTTGTACATCCGGAACGTGGATTCTATGTTGTTCCTGAAGTCTGCGAATGTGGTTTTCTGTAGCAAGTCATCGTCTCCGCTGTAGGTCGGGAGCCACGGGGCTCCGAAGTAGTACGGCAGGGTGATGGCCGCGGCCGGTGTTGCATCTTCTGCGTCTTGGTTCTGTGGGTTTGGCGGCTGTGCCGCCCCTCCGCCTTGTTGCTGTTCCATTTTTCACTGGGTTGTCGCTCTCCTTGTTAACACGGATCCTGTTCGTGACGCCAAAAAGAATTGTGGTGGCCGGGGAGCACAGGGAGGATTCTCCCCTTACCTTGCATCTTCGGGCACTTCAGGTTCTTCAGATTTTCCGTGGGCAGGAGAGGGACACTTCAATGAAGAGGACACGTGCTGCAGTACAACTCGGATTTATTATGAATTAGATGCAGTCCTTGCCCACTGACCCTCACAGCTGAGTAGTGACTGCAGGGTAAGGCAACGGTAATGAACAACAGGCAATTACAAACAATTTTCCTGAATACAATTGGTTCTCAATGAAACAATAGTACAGAGTCTATCAGAATACAAACGTACCCACTCGGGCCTGCAGGCTTCACGTGTTCGAAGCACCGTGACGGCGGTCGGGGTCAAACACCCCCGCTTTGACGTTACTACTGGATTAATACGTCGACACGGTACCGTCAACACTGAAGGCTACGTTCAACGTGTAAACATATATCAGACCGTACATAAATACCACAACAACAATCATATCGGTAGGCAAAAATCTAACTAACTGGTGCACCAGGGTACCCTCTTTACCAACCACCCGAGGTGACATCACCATCTGTATAACTCAGTCCCAGGCTACCTGTGCACAGGGCTTCTTCTTTAGGGTATAAGGTCCCGGCGGTCCCCTTGGGGTACAGGCTTGGGGCCTAGGGATCAATTGAACAAGTCCCCCAATGGCAATCACACTTTATGGTCCAGGAGCAGGAGTTCCTTGTTTTCACCAACACGTGGCGCTGTTCCCTCACAGACGGAAGGGGTTTCTATATAAAGGGGTGGCAATGGGGCATGCAATGTACCCGGAGCCCCTGAGTAGGTCTCCCTGTGGCGAATGATAGCCGTGTTCACAGGGGGGTTGAACGCTGGGGGTCCTGAGATGTATCAGGGAGGCATTACCACTAGGAGTGTACGAGTGGGGAAAAGGCTGTACGTGGGGCAAGGAGTCGATACCTGGGTACTGGATACTGCTGCAGGCTCCTGCCCGTCACGATCTCCGACTTGTTCTGGACACCTCCTTTCCTTGGGGACACTCACTAGTGCAGGCGCTGCAGCCGCAGCGTTGCCGCACTCAGTGATCCTCCTGGCGTCTGCTAGCTCCCGCAGCGTGGCACACGACAGCCTCCCTCTCCTTAGCTGCACGGGGTGAACGGAGCTGTCCGTCACCCGCCGTGGCTACCGCTCGGCTGCTGCTGCCGGGATCTCCCTCCTCGTGCTCTGGCGTCTGCTGGTAAGGAGGCGCGTCGCGTCTCCCCTCTCTTTCCTCTTGGGGTCGGCGGGGGTCACACTGCTGGGTGCTGCGGCTCAGGTGCCCGCTCACTAGGGCTGCTGAAATTCTCTCCGCGCCGTCTCCTGCCTGCAGGTCAGCGGGGGTCACGCTGCTGCTCGCCTCTCTCCTCGTCTTCCTTCCTTTGCTTTCCACCGCACTCTCCTCAGTCAGTCCTCCTTCCTTCCTGTCTCCCCCAGCCAATCACCTCCAAGCGCGCGAAGTCCCGGGGGAACGTTAACCCCTTGCGCACTGAAGGAGGGTTGTGTGGCCAGCAGGAGGCTGGGGCACCACATTTACAATGTTAAATGCACCCCCACGCCACCCCCCCCCCCCACTATAAACGTGAACCCGAAGTGTGGCGAGCGCAGCGAGCCCGCGAGGGGCGGCGGTACGCGTCCTCCGACATTTTCATACCCCCACTATCCAAGTCGGCGTGGAGTTGAGAATAGAAAGTGTGGCGAGCAACCGAACCCGAAGCGTGGCGAGCGCAGCGAGCCCCGCGAGGGGACGCGGATACCTTCACAGGTATCGGAGTCCCCTCGCGGGCTTCACAGGTATCCGCGTCCGCTCGCCACGCTTCAGGCTCGGTGGCTCACTGCGCTCGCCACACTTTCTATTCTCAACTCCACGCCGACGTGGATATTGGGGGTATGAAAAGGTCGGAGGACGCGTACCGCCGCCCCTCGCGGGCACGCTGCGCTCGCCACGCTGCGCTCGCCACGCTTCATGTTCAGGTTTATAGTGGGGGGGTGGCGGGGGGGTGCATTTAACATTGTAAGCACCCATTAGGGTGCTTATACAATATTTAATCGCATTGCATCGCATTGTATGGCATTGTATGCCATATACAATGCCATACAATTTTAAAATTGTATGGCATTGTACAATATCGCGCGATATCGCATCGCATACCATCGCATACCATCGTATGCCTTATGGTATGCGATGCGATGGGCGCCGCCAAAATACACAAGTACCGGAAACAGTAAAACAAATATTATAAGCATCATAAGTACAATGTAGAGCTGCAATGCAGCCGTGCAAAGCATAAATACAAACAGTACAATACACCACAGACAAGACGCGACAAGCACGGGGAGGGGGGTTCGGCAGCCTGCCAAGATGTCACCAACCTCTTCTTATTCATCATTATCACAGCTTCTTGCGAAATCTAGTAACCGCAGTCTTCCTCTGATGCCGGTATTTACCACATATCGGAAATTGACGGATTCCGGATTATCGGTCAACATGCATTACATTGAGAAGTTCAAAGGGTCGACATGCATAGCCTCCAGTGTGTGCGCCCCTGTTTCCCTTCCACCCTTGAATGCATTTTGATTTGTGTCTAGTTTAAAAACATAGTTACCCACGGACGCCAATCGACACTGGGTCCGTAGAGTCAGAGCAGCGGTGTATGTGCCCATCACTGTTGATTGCTGATTCCAGGGCGGACAGTGCATCGGAGGTGCCACACTCATACACCCCGGTCCTCTTCCGTCTGTCAGCGGTGACCGCAGCTGATGGCTGCTCCTCTGAGCGGTTAGGTGATTGAGTGTCGGAACTCAGGGGTAGATTTATTAAGCTCCGTGAAGTGATAAAGGGGTAGATTTATGAAGCAGTGATAAGGGAGGAGAAGCATACCTCCCAACACACACGATTTCAGCGGGACAGTCCCGATTACCGGGTCCTGTCCCGCTGTCCCACTCGCGGCCGGAGGTGTCCCGCTGCGGGGGGGCAGTTGGGAGCCCCCCCCCCATTTAACAGAATAGACGCTGTGCGCATGTGCACAGCGTCTATTCCCGGCCGAAAACGGGGATGTGGCTCATTTGCATAAGCCACGCCCCTCATTTACATAAGCCGCACCCCATTTTTGGCCGCTCGCGCGGCTTCGCCGCACAAGTGTCCCTATTTCTGCAGCTACAAAGTTGGGAGGTATGGAAAAGTGATACAGTGCCTGGTAATTTATCTCCGGCCAATCAGCTCCTATTTAAACCCAGCCTGTAACAGTCAGGAGCTGATTGGCTGGTGATAAAGTACCAGGCACTTTATCACTTCTCCTCCCTTATCACTGTTTCATACATCTACCCCAAAGTGTCTGGTTTTTATCACCGGCCAATCAGCTCCTGACTGTTACAGACTGGGTTTATATAGGAGCTGATTGGCCGGTGATAAATTACCAGGCACTGTATCACTTCTCCTCCCTTATCACTGCTTCATAAATCTACCCCTTTATCACTTCACGGAGCTTTATAAATCTACCCCTGAGTTCCGTAACTTCACAGTCAGGAGATGATTGGCTGGTGATAAAAATCAGACATTTTATCACTTCACCGAGCTTAATAAATCTGCCCCCAGTCCGTACACTGCGCCTGACCGGCTCGAGAAAGTGCAGCAAGTCGGAGCGTGTACGCGTCCTCTGCACAGTGATCCAGGCATTGGATTGATACGTATCGCCCAATATTGTATCAAAAAAATAAAAATAAATTTAAGAATTGTGTCTGCCCACCACACTGTAACTGTATGATTTAAAAACAACCATCTCCCTGTCTTTCATATACCGTGACACACAAGCAGCTACACTTATAAATAGGGAACATCCCTCCCTCCAGTCACAGTATACTTGAACCTTTAATGAATGTGCATGGGTAACTGCATACTATCAGCAGGTTACAGCACATTTTCATACCTCCCAACAGTCCAGATTATCAGGGCCTGTCCCGCTGTCCCTCCCGCGGTCGGCAGTGTCCTGCGGTGAGGGGGGGCTGTTGGGAGTCCCCCCTGTCGGCAGCTAAACAGCGGGGAATAAACGCCGTGCGCATGCGCACAGCGTCTATTCCCGCAGCCAGGGGCTGGGGGCATGGCTAGAGGCTCACAAAGCCTCTGGGTCATGCCCCCATAGCGGCAAAATGGGGGCGTGGCCTCGCGGGGGAGCCGTGCATATAGGCCACGCCCCCGAAATTAGGCCACGCCCCGACATTTCCAGCGCGCCCCCGGCGCGAAGGAGCTGCGTCCCACATCGACGTTGCCAAAAGTTGGGAGGTATGCATTTTGTATTTATTTATTTATTTATTTGCAGTTTCTTATATAGCGCAGCAGATTCCGTTACAGCGTCTTATATAGCGCAGCAGATTCCGTTACAGCGTCTTATATAGCGCAGCAGATTCCGTTACAGTGTCTTATATAGCGCAGCAGATTCCGTTACAGTGTCTTATATAGCGCAGCAGATTCCGTTACAGGGTCTTATATAGCGCAGCAGATTACGTTACAGTGTCTTATATAGCGCAGCAGATTCCGTTACAGTGTCTTATATAGCGCAGCAGATTCCGTTACAGCGTCTTATATAGCGCAGCAGATTCCGTTACAGCGTCTTATATAGCGCAGCAGATTCCGTTACAGCGTCTTATATAGCGCAGCAGATTCCGTTACAGTGTCTTATATAGCGCAGCAGATTCCGTTACAGTGTCTTATATATAGCGCAGCAGATTCCGTTACAGTGTCTTATATAGCGCAGCAGATTCCGTTACAGGGTCTTATATAGCGCAGCAGATTCCGTTACAGTGTCTTATATAGCGCAGCAGATTCCGTTACAGCGTCTTATATAGCGCAGCAGATTCCGTTACAGTGTCTTATATAGCGCAGCAGATTCCGTTACAGCGTCTTATATAGCGCAGCAGATTCCGTTACAGTGTCTTATATAGCGCAGCAGATTCCGTTACAGTGTCTTATATAGCGCAGCAGATTCCGTTACAGTGTCTTATATAGCGCAGCAGATTCCGTTACAGTGTCTTATATAGCGCAGCAGATTCCGTTACAGCGCCTTATATAGCACAGCAGATTCCGTTACAGTGTCTTATATAGCGCAGCAGATTCCGTTACAGTGTCTTATATAGCGCAGCAGATTCCGTTACAGTGTCTTATATAGCGCAGCAGATTCCGTTACAGCGTCTTATATAGCGCAGCAGATTCCGTTACAGTGTCTTATATAGCGCAGCAGATTCCGTTACAGTGTCTAATATAGCGCAGCAGATTTCGTTACAGTGTCTTATATAGCACAAAAGATTCCGTTACAGTGTCTTATATAGCGCAGCAGATTCCGTTACAGTGTGTTATATAGTGCAGCAGATTCCATTACAGCGTCTTATATAGCGCATCAGATTCCGTTACAGTGTCTTATATAGCGCAGCAGATTCCGTTACAGCGTCTTATATAGCGCAGCAGATTCTGTTACAGTGTCTTATATAGCGCAGCAGATTCCGTTACAGTGTCTTATATAGCGCAGCAGATTCCGTTACAGCGTCTTATATAGAGCAGCAGATTCCGTTACAGAGTCTTATATAGCGCAGCAGATTCCGTTACAGTGTCTTATATAGCGCAGCAGATTCCGTTACAGCGTCTTATATAGCGCAGTAGATTCCGTTACAGCGTCTTATATAGCGCAGCAGATTCCGTTACAGCTTCTTATATAGCGCAGCAGATTCCGTTACAGCGTCTTATATAGCGCAGCAGATTCCGTTACAGTGTCTTATATAGCGCAGCAGATTCCGTTACATTGTCTTATATAGCGCAGCAGATTCCGTTGCGCTTTACAATAGTAGACAGTGATAAAACAAACTGGGTAACAGACAGACTTGGAGGTTAGAGCGCCCTGCTGCAATAAACAGTAACGCTCTTCAAACAAAGAATTGAAACAATATATTGGGGAAGACAGTGCAGAGGGGGATCCACTGTGCGAGGATATAGTATCCTTTATAAACACACTGTCTATGTCATTAAGTCATTATATATATATCATTTTATGTCCATGTTTCTCATTAATTTTTTTAAGAATAATTAAATAGCACGGCATGGAGAACGATACGGGTCGGCAGTAAACAATATTCGGTCTTTCTACCATTTTGGCGTAACCCAAATTTTCCACCGAATCAGTATATGTGCATCTTTAATAAATGGCATAAAGAAGGGTTAAAATATGTGGTAAACATGTTAAATAGGGATATGAAAACACTGTTAACTTATATAGAAATAAAAGAAAAGTACCCCCAATTGAACATCCCGCACTTTGTATATATTCAGACACTAAGGGCCTTATTTTGGTTCACTCTTTCTGACAAAATCCTTCTTAGATGGACAAAACCATGTGCACTGCAGGGGAGCAGATGCAAAATGTGCAGAGAGAGTTAGATTTGGGTGGGGTTTTACTTCAAAGTGAGATCTATATTGCAGTGTAAAAATAAAGCAGTCAGTATTTTCCCTGCACAGAAACAAAATTACTCACCCAAATCTAATTCTCTCTGCACATGTTACATCTGCCCCCCTGCAGTGCACATGGTTTTGTCCATCTAAGAAGTATTTTGTCAGAAAGAGTGAACCAAAATAAGGCCCTAAGTTATGTTTATTCAGTGGTGCCAAAATGCCAAGCTAAAGAAGAACTTGTAATACTAGACAAACATGTAAGTGTGGGGAAAAATATTACGACAGCACAAGTATATGAGTTATGTCGGGTGAAAATAAACTTCATCAAAAACCCAAAAGGGTTGTTAAAATGGCAACTGGACTTTCCAGACATAAAAATGAGAGAGATGTTTAAAGCATATAACCAACTAAACAGAATATTGGTATCCACAACATATGTAGAAATGCATCAAAAGCTACTACACCGAGCTTATCTGACCCCTAAAATGAAGGAGCTGATAGGAGAGGCTACTGATGCGAAATGTTACAAATGTGGGGAAGACAATGCTGAATTAATACATTATATGTGGTCCTGTAGGGTGGTTCAAACCCTGTGGCGAGAGCTAAAAGATTACGTAAAACAGACCTTACAAATAGAGTTCATAATTACGAGAAAATGGGTATTTTGGGGCTTATACTCACCTCAAGAGCAAAAAGAACATACACTACCCATTAGGAAACTGCTCATAACATTAGCAGCCTCCACAAAGAAAACCATATTAGCACAATGGATTAAAACTACCCCAACTTCTATGTCCCTAGTACAGCCTAGAATAATGTACTTATTTCTTATGGACAGGACAGAAACAACAACACACAAAGAAAAATTGACAAAGAATTTTATAGAGACATGGTTACCATATATTAGAACGACATCATCATCATTAAAGGTGGCCCTAAGGAATTCATTTGCAGATACATCTTGGTATAGACAAGAAACAGTAATGCCCCTTTCAGACCGCACTTTTAAAACGGTAAATTGCCGTTTTTTTACCGTTTTAAAACGGTAATGTGTGCGGTCTGAAAGGTCCAGTCCCACTTAACCGGTTAGAAAATGCCGTTTTTTCTAACCGGTTAAAATGCAGGGTCCTACCCGTTTCTGAACCGGTATTTTAGCGCAAAAATCGGCTCAGAAACGGTATTTAGGACCCAGCCAATGAGCTGGGTCCTAAATTCAGCACAGTGAATACTTAATGAGCGCTCATTAAGTATTCACAGCACTGGAGCCCCCCCCCCGCGCGTGTCGACACCCCCCGCGCGCGTGTCGACGCCCCCCCCGCGTGTCGACCCCCCCGCGCGTGTCGGCGCCCCCCCCCGTGTCGACTTACCCCGTGCCGGTATCTCCGTTGTGGTTCCCGGCACTGCAGCTCAGTATGCTCGGAAAGCACTTATGAAAAAAGTGTCTTTCAGAAAATGGCTGCCCCCTATACGGAAGACAGTTTTTTTAAACAGGGTTTCCTATGGGGCAGCCATTTTCTGGAAGACACTTTTTTCATAAGTGCTTTCCGAGCATACTGAGCTGCAGTCCACAACGGAGGTACCGGCACGGGGTAAGTCGACACGGGGGGGGGGGCGCCGACACGCGGGGTGGGGTGGGGCGCCGACACGCGCGGGGGGCGTCGACATGCGCGGGGGGGCGTCGACATGCTCTCGGTCGACACGCGAGGGGGGGGGGGGGGGGAGCTGCACGGAGGGGAGGGCTGAAGGCTGCACTGGCTTTGACCCTGTATTTGGAAAGTTTCCAAAAACGGGTCTGCCAGTGTCAAAAAATCGGCACTTAAACGGTAATATACCGTTTAAGTGCTGCGGTGTGAAAGGGGTTTTATCTGGCAGACCCGTTTTTGGAAACGTTTCCAAATACAGGGTCAAAGCCAGTTATGCGGTCTGAAAGCAGCATTAATGAGGAACCCCCCTTTTAGGGAAATAAGAGAGAGAGGAAAGGGAAGAGGAGTGATAGAGTGGAATTATAGGTAGGACAAATGTGTTATGTTTGCTTTGTTACTGGATTTTAATTTTGTACTGTAAGTGATTGTCAATAAAATTTATAATTAAAGAATAATTAAATAAAGGTTATATTTTATGGAAATTTCTTCTATGTAGAGTGACACTCCTTTTCTTCTTATCTCTAAATTGTCTCTATTCTGTGTCCGATGGTAGCACCCCCTCCTAAAAATACAAACTTACTAGAGAATATATAAACCTATCATGGTGAATACCAAATAAGAGGGGGCATAACACATGTACCAAGTATAATACTTTCCAGTGCGACAGGCACCATCTCGGTTTTTGTGGTTTGGATCTCACCTCTTCTGTGGGTTATGTGGTCGCTGTTATCTCCTGTAATGGTTCCAGTCATCGGAGAACCGAAGCCTCCCAGTGATTCTGTCTGTTCCATTTTCATGATATTGGCAACAGAGTATTTAAGGAAGTGATTATGATTCCTGTTTCATCAACATGATTGCAAATACATTTGTAACTGTTCTCTGTGTGTGGCTGTGACACAATGTACAGGGAACACATCTTTTCCCTGACACATATTTTCAAAACAATATTTGTCAATTATATTGGTGATTCCGCCGCTAATGCAAACATGGTGAAAATAACCATTTCCAGGCATTAGGGATACTGTGTCCTTTTTTTGGACCCTGCATGACTGAAAATTTGTACTAAAGGTGCATACACACGGAACAATGTCGAAAACGTTCAGGAGTGTATCAAATCGTTCATCGCGCGTAAACACAAATGATTTGAAACACTTCACAAAAGATTGTTCAATGATCTTCCTACATGCATGGAAGATCATAGCCCATCGTTAACGATCTGCGGATCCGTGCATCGTTAATGATGCATGGAACCATTTGAACGATTGGTTGTTCTGATCAATCGGGAGCACCCATATTGTCCTTCAAATCGTTCCGTGTGTAGGCACCTTATGAACGCAAAAGAAGATCCCGCAAGAAACTATTCACACGTAGTTAGTATTTGAGAAACCAAGGTATATTATATGTGCCGACTCTCCCTGATTGTCGGGGAGACTCCCTTAAATAGCAGCAATCTCCCTGACTCCCAGAGAAGGCTAGCCATCTCCCTGATGCCTCCCAACATTGATGGTCAGATGTGTGGGACGCTGCATGCACCAGAGTCATGTGCACAAACTACAAAGGGGGTGGAGTCTAAGGAAACAGGCGGAGCTTGCAGCATCCCTGTTCCTGTCATTGTGGTAGCGTGCGGCACAGTGATGGGAACAGGGATGGGTACAGTGCGTGCCCACCACTCTGCAAGATGCTGTGCAGCTCCAGGGCTCCTCCTACAGTTTGAATAGATGTCATGCATGGGCACATAGCATCTATTCACCTGCCACTCACGCGAGGAGAGGTGCATGCTCCCACAACTCCCCACCCCAATGCATGACACTGCGGCCTGTGAGTGTGACATCGGGACAGTCCTAAGAAAACTTGAGTGCAATTTAAAACTGCGCTATTAGGTGTTGCTTCAATATCTCCCAGGAAATATAATTCAAAAGTACATAACATAACTTACAGTAGAGGTGGCCAAACCTGTCCTCAAGATCTACCAACGGTGCATGTTTTCCAGGCAACCTGTGGATCTATAGTAGGAATGAATGCAGCATGTTTGAAAATGTGACAGTTAGTAATGTCTACAGCTGTGCAGCAGCAAGGTGATCTGGAAAACATGGACCATTGGTAGATCTCGAGGACTGGTTTGGCCACCCCTGACTTACAGTATATATAAATCTGGTTGGTGGTGAAATGACACTACTGCAAATAAAATGAGAGGACAGCAGACGATTCTTCCTAATCTTTGCAGCCACCGCTTACGCTATGGAACTTCATACTTGCCTACCTGACCCTCTCCATGCAGGAGAAAATGCTCTGTTCCTGGACTTCCCTGGTAATGTATGATTGCCATCACCTGTGGGGAGCTAGGTAAAGGTGTTTGGCCACAGGTGATGGAAATCATACATTACCAGGGAAGTCCAGGAACAGAGCATTTTCTCCAGCATGGAGAGGGTCAGGTAGGCATGTATGTGGAACTTACGTAGCGTACGGCGAGCCGCAAGGGTTATTTTCGGGGTCCACGCCACCCTCCTTTGTGACCATGCCACCATCTATTACCCTTAGTAAAGTTGTGGCGAGCAATCGCGATTCACGTAGCAGCTAATATAACTGGCATAAGCGATGGCCGCAAAGATGAGGAAGTACCAAGAAGACTATTGCTGGGGCACTCTTACAATGACATATTAATGTGTGTGAGGAGTGTGTGCATTTATATTATAACATAACTTATTAACACTTTTCTTTAACATATGAAGTCTCAGGCAGTTGTTTTATCCACCAGCCAGCTAACTACTTGCACTAGTGTACACAAAATACTTCTTTATTTCTGATTTCACTGTCACATGGGAGGATTTGTGCTGTAACTATGTAGGGACGCAACCTGACTCCAGTACAGGAGACATTTCCCTGGAGCTTACACCGTTATCGCCAAGCAGGTTTGGTCTTCAAAAAAATGGAGTCGGCACCACACCAATGTAAGGCACGCTGGGACATGTTTTAGTTTCGTTATTGGAGCCAATCAGAGAGTGGGACCGGGCTGTTGCCATGGTACCCTGACGGCAACAATAAGCCTGGAGAGAGGAATGTGAGAGACCCAGGTATGTATGAGATGGACATGTACTGGAAGCCTCTTGCACCCCCCCTGCACTACACAGTAATGCTGGGGGGCTACTGCTTTCTCCTGTCAGGCAGGATACTGTACTTGTTTCATCTGTTGCAGAGAGCAGGGGTATGCACTGCGTCCAGCTGCCGTGGAACTACACATCCCAGCATGCTCTGTTGCAGTTTGGCTTAGTCAAACTGTGGCAAGGCATGCTGGGATGTGTAGTTCCACAGCAGCTGGAGTGCCACATGCAGGGGTGACACACACACACACACACACACACACACACACACACACACACAATTAATCCAGGACTGAACTCTCCTTCTCTGTAACTGTATGATTACTATCAGCATAGTTGCCCCCTGTCCCTATTTTCTGGATCTGTCCCTGTGTTTCCCTGCACAGTACCAACCTCAGCTGCTGGAGTCTATTATCATTCGCTGTTTGAAATGGCCATTTCAGCAGTGGCCGGTGTCAGTCATTTAGGTACTTGTGGAGTATCACGGCTCCCATCGCATGCCATATATAGTGGCATGCGATGGCATGCGATTGGATACGATTTTTGCAGTTTTTAACTTTTTTTTTTTACAAAATCGCATGCGTTTTTTAACAGAAAAGCATTGAAATGCATTGAAATTATTATCAAACATGTTCAATGGCCCCCAAATGTCATTTTTGAGTCTGTACCACCCCCACTATCAACGTGAACCCAAAGCGTGGCGAGCGGCGGCGGTACGCGTCCTACGACCTTTTCATACCCCCACTATCCACGTCAGCGTGGAGTTGAGAATAGAAAGTGTGGCGAGCGCAGCGAGCCACCGAGCCCGAAGCATGGCGAGCGGACGCGGACACCTGTGAAGCCCGCGAGGGGACGCATATACCAGTGAAGGTATCCGTGTCCCCTCGCTGCGCTCGCTGCGCTCGCCACGCTTCGGGCTCGGTGGCTCGCTGCAATCGCCACACTTTCTATTCTCAACTCCACGCCGACGTGGATAGTGGGGGTATGAAAAGGTCGTAGGACGCGTACCGCCGCCGCTCGCGGGCTCGCTGCGCTCGCCACGCTTCGGGTTCGCGTTGATAGTGGGGGTGGTACAGCCTCAAAAATGACATTTGGGGGCCATTGAACATGTTTGATACTAATTTCAATGCATTTGGATGCTTTTCTGTTAAAAAACGCATGCGATCGCATGCGATGCGCTTTTTTGCTATACAATGCACATCGTGGGAGCCGTGATTGTCCACAAGTACCGTCATTTAGACCAGACGGTCGTGGAACTACAACTTCCAGTATGACCTACAAGTTACACAGTTTCTCTCTAATCTTTCTTCCTCTTAATTACGATGATCTTTAAAATCACTTTAATTTAGTAATTGTCTATTATATGCTTTGATTTTGTTTTTTTCAAAATATCTGTAAGACCGCGGGCCTTATGCCTAATGTCCCGGCACCATAAAAAACTTTGAAACTTGATCGGTTCTCCTTTGCCATTGATGTAGGGAAACCATCTGGTCCTCCCACATCGATGGCAAAAGTATTCAACATCGGCCATAAACCATCGATGATTTGAAATCATTAATGGTCGATGGGCATCCCTAGAACTGGAAGTGGGTGGGGGACAGTATGCAGCTCCCGGCAGTGGGTGAGCGTCTCCTCCCACTTAGGGAGGTGTATGAGAGCAGGGGGCTGTATAATAGTGGTATGTGGGCAAGACATTGATAAAAGTTGTGGCGCTGGTGCAGAGGACCGTGGGGACACTTCTGGCAGTGGGGGAACCTGCAGCATGGCAGATAGGGCCGGATTTCCCACCTAGGGGCGGCACCTGCTTGTGGCGGTACAGGATCCCCCATTCTCATGGGGGTATGTGAAATGCGGGAGCGGGGTCACAGGGGTCCGCTGGGGGAATTGCCGGAAGGGGGTCAGGGAGGTCTGCAAATTGCGGGAGGGGTGGTGGTGCAGGGATCTGCGATTAGCGGGAGGGGGCGGGGGTCCGCAAATCGCAGGAGGGGGCGCGGGGGGGGGGGCCTTGAATCGCTGGAAGGGGGGGTCCGCAAATTGCGGGAGGGGGGTTGTCGGGGTCAGTGAATTGCGGGAGGGGGGGTCCGTGAATCGCGGGAGGGGCGCGGGGGGTGCCGTGAATCAAGGGAGGGGCGCGGGGGGGGGGTGCAGGGGTCCGCAAATCGCGGGAAGGGTCGTGGGGGGCCACAAATTGCAGGAGGGGGGGTGCCGTGAATCACGGGAGGGGGGGGTGAATCGTGGGAGGGGGTCTGTAAATTGCGGGAGGGGGTGTGTGAATCGCGGGGGGTGCCGTGGGGGTCCGTGAATCATGGGAGGGGGTCCGCAAATCGCGGGAGGGGTGCGCGGGGGGTGCCATGAATCGCAGGAGGGGGCGGGGGTCCGCAAATCGCGGGGGGGGGCGCAAATCAAAGGGGGGCTAGAATCGCGTAAGGGGGGCGCGAATCGCGGGAGGAAGGGTCGCGGGGGCCGCAAATCGCAGGAGGGGGGTGCCGTGAATCGCGGGATGGGGGTGGGGTTCGCAAATCGCGCAAACTTTAATTTAGTAATTGTCTATTATATGCTTTGATTTTGTTTGTTTTTTCAAATATCTGTAAGACCGCGGGCCTTATGCGGCTAGAGTACTGCGCCAGTGGGCATAGCGTATCTATCGTGAAATCAGTATCACCATCACTATCATTATTACAACAAGTAAGTTGGGAACAGGGGTGGATTCATGGGGATGGGGGGTAGGGCAATTGCTCCCCCTAACGTTGTGTGACTGTGATCACTATACCTATATGCTATTGTCCCCGACCCACACTCACTGTACTGTGGAGGCAGCCAAATATACATGTCATTATTCAATATGTCAAAGTTACTAAAACAATGATTGTGGACCCTTACGTGTTTCTCCATTCCAGGATCAGCTGTATTATGATCTGCCGTCCATGGAAATACTCAATAGATAGCAGATTGGTGCCACCATTGCCCGGCGCATGTAACGCACACGGGCTGGTCCTATGAGCTTTCCCTTTGTGGAACTATACTGAATGATACAATGTCTACAAAAGTGGCATTTCAGGACTTACATCCACCAACGGATAATCGCTTCAAGGGGTACAAGCAGCGAGATCTGTCCCAAACTCGTTACTTCAAGGCGGCCTGCAGGACGTTTGGGCCACCACAGTCAAGGACACGACGCATCATTGCTCCCCCCATGGAAAAACTGCAATCTGGATCAGCGGCGTTCACGGAACCGTCGCCTGTGGCTTCCGGCAGCAGCATTACCTGGGAATCAGATAGGATGGCAGAGACGGGAGAGACCGGTATCACCGGTCAGAGCATTTCAGACTGGTTGCGGGAAAGGCAGACGTTCAGGTCCCAGCTGGACAGTATGGGAGATGTGGAAAAATGGCTGCAGGGAAAAGCGGACCGGACAGACCTAGAAACACGGGTGCAGGATCGGATGGAAGAGAGAAGTCTGAAAAGCCGAATGTCCCTAGAAACCGCTCATGAAACGGTGGGTTCAGCTCCTGGAAATCACAATTCCCAGCACCTTTAATCCTCTGGACCGTCAAAGGGGCAACCTCCAGCCACAGGGCTCCTTAAGGAGGAACGTAACCAAAATGTCAGATCATAATCATCATTCAGACCTTTCATAGTGTCATATGGGTATTTTATACGGAATCTTAGTGGGAGCTGCCATGTTGGCTTTGCAGAGCCTGTTTTACACACTGAGAGCTAAGAACATGTTACAGGTTGAGTATCCCTTATCCAAAATGCTCGGGACCAGGAGGATTTTGGATAACGGATTATTCCGTATTTCGGAATATTTTAATATTTCAATGATGTATTTTGAAGTATCTTGCATTTATGCTGTATAAACACATAATATACACACAAATATATTTTATTACCACATAAAATACACACAAATATATTTTAATTGTTCAAAAAACAAGGTTTCAAAACGTGAAACAAAATGTGTGTACTATCTCAGCACTGAATTTGAATGCCAAGCAATCATTGTCTTGCACATATATAGTGCCAGTTACATATCATGTCCCCAGTGATGCTGTTACAAATGTCCCCAGTGAGTTTTTAGCAAAAAAAATATTTTTTTTCACTTTCTGGAATGTCCGTATTTCGGAATAATTTGGATAACGGATATTCGGATACGGGATACTCAACCTGTATTGTTACACAAGGGAAGTATTATATATATATATATATATATTTATTAATTAGACAATTAAAATGAGGACTTCTGCAATGTACTTTCACTTTGAGCTGTGACCATTTTTACTTTCACTTTGAGCTGTGACAGTTTTTAGCCCACAAACTCTCCACCCCACCCCCAGTCTCTATCTGCCCCTACCTCCAATCTCTGTCTTCACAGCTCCCTCTCTTCATACCCAGCAAGCTTGATCAGTTTCCCTGCAAAAATTGCCTTCACTTTCTGTTATGACACCTTTTAGCACACAAAGGAGTAAATTGATCTGCCGAGTGGCTTCTAGTGGTCAGTGGCACTACTTCACCTCATAGAGGGGAGACGTAGTTAGCCTTTTATACAGGGGTTAAAGTGAGGGGGAACTGAGTTCCACCATCTCTAATGGTAGGGGGAACTGAGTTCCACCTCTACCACAGTCCTGAACAGTAATTCCAATAGAAAATCTTGTCCCAGCGGCTTCTTCTTCTGGCACGGCGTATGTAATATAAAGTTAAGATGGACAACTGTGGACAATATGTGTATAAGGGGCATTACTTTGTGATTTGATATGAATTAAGGGCACTACATGTGGTGTAATGTGTATACAATTGTGCTACCATGTGTTGTGGGACCATTATCCCTTTATGGGCACAAATTCCCTGGCGCTGGTCTAGGCTCTGCCTAATAAGGGGGAGGGGGGGGGGGGGTGTTAGGGGAATGGAGTTCCACCACCTCTCTAGGACCACTTTAAGCCCTGCTTTTATATCTATCTATTTATCTATAAATCTTACTAGTGTATGGGCACCTTTACCAGATCACTGAGGTCTTGTGCTTCCAGGTGTCTAAAACGAAGGAATTCGGTGGAAGTATGGCGAGAAGCGCGCAGTCCCGTGTGATCACACCCTTCATCCAGCAGCCTAGCCCGGAAGCCCTGACTATCCTGGAAGGTTACCTGAATCAGCGCCGGCTCCGCCTTGTAGACCTCTATAATCAGACAGACAAGAGCAAGAGGAAGCAAATCTCCAGCCAGGACCTGAAGACAGTGAGGAAAGAGGTGACGTTCTGGGAATGGAGGCTAGGGAGTGCGGCTGAAGGATAACGCTCTCCTAAATTCTTATTAGTTCTTAAGTCTATGGCAAGGGGATCTTGGAATGCACATCCTAATTACACATATAGGAAGAGGTTCCATCATGCTGAGACTTGTAGTCCGACAAAGGAAGAAAAGATAGAGAGCCGGTGCACACTCTACAAGGTTCTTCACATACTTTTAGGCCATAAAATACCAGCCCTGAGCCCACCAACCAACGTCTAGGGAACCTCATCCTGGTGGGTCCCTAATGCTAAGTTTAAGGTCTAGGGTGCAGAACCCCACTAAGCCAGTGAAGGTCAGACCCCCCCCCCCCCCCCCACCGAGGGCCATGTAATAGGTCCAGGTCCAGGAATTCAGCTGCCTGGTGCAATGTGACTGTGACCCTGCTCTGTCCTAGGCCAGTATTCCCATCAGCGACGTGCAGTTTGACGACCTGGTCATCTCTCTCAGTGGCAAGCAGCCAAATAAAATCGACTACAAGGAGCTGTCAGTGGGACGTTCTTCCTGGAGGAAGAAGAACATGGAAGACCGTAAGAATGGAACCACCGTCAGCCCAGGTAGACTTATACGTTCATGGTATAGCATACATTCTATTGATGTGTAATGCGAGCTGCGGCGCTGTGTGTGTATTGTCTCCGGTCACCATTGTCATGTAGGACATGTTTCTCCTGTCCTTGCAGCCGCGGTGATGCGTTTCCAGCCTTCCACTGACCTCAACACCGAGGGAGGCGATTCTCAGCCCACGGCGACGCTCTCCGGGGTGCCCGATGGCTTTGGAAGTGCGAAAACGGGTTCACGGCCGGTACACAGTGTGCAAAGCGCAGGGAGCGGGTCACAGTATCTACAAGTGCCCCCGGTCAGCCTGGAGGAGAGGAGACCCCTCAGCTATGAGGACATGGAGGACATTGGGAAGAACTACAGAGAGAGGAAGCGCAGAGTGAAGGTCAGGAGGGGGGCGGATTATTAAATAGACAGTCAATAGGTCTACCCCAAGACGTCGACATGCAATAGGATGACAGGGTCGACATGAAAAAGTTAGGCACATAAAAGGTAAACATGATTTTGGATCACTTTTTTTGCTGTCAGTGTCGGCAACTGTTGACATGGACACCTAATTAGTGTAAAGCGCGCTCCCCATTCTTCATGCTCGGTGCCACACTACTGACGGAACACTGATATTTTCTCCCTCTATGCCGACATGGATGGTGAAGTAAGAACAAGCCAGTTTTTAAAACATATATGAAAAACTCATGTTGATCTTGTCATGTGTCTACTTTTTTTCCATGTCGACATTTTGACTCTGTCGACCTTTTGACCCTGTTGATCTTTTGAGATAGACCTATCTAAATACTGTAGATCTATCAAGCGGAACCAGGTGAGGACGCCATCGATGGAAAGCAGGGCCGATGATGTTGCCCACAGCAACCAATCCGATTCTGTCAATCATTTTCAAGGATGCAATAGAGAAATGATAGGTAGAATCTGATTGGATGGTACGGGCTCCGCAGTGACACGATGGAAGCATCCGGTGTTCACCTCTGTCTTCCATCCCCCAGAGTAACACTCGGCTCTTGGACTGGTTGGAGCAGTGCCGGTTGGTGCGCAGCGGTAACGCTGCCTTGGATGCCCACTCCCTGCCCTCTACACTGGGAGGGGAGACAGCAGAGCTGGTGGAACAGTTCCGGAGACAAGGGCTTCAGCAATACTACAAGATCCTGAGGCTGTGTCAGGCCTATGAGATTCCTCTATCCGAGCAGCTGCTGGAAGGAGGTGAGGAGTCACTTCTACTACCTGCGTCATTTGGCATTGGGGACTCTTCTGCAGGGAGGGTCCGGTCAGCTGTCAGCAGCAAAGGCAGAGAGGGGGATTAATGGGGGGATGGGACGCTTTATCTGATTGGAGCTGAGGGGAGGCTGAAATGTGCAGAGAAGTGACACTATAGTCCAGGGCTGGCGAACTGGTCCTCGGGATCTACCAGCAGTCCATGTTTTCTAGTACACCTGTGGTTCTGGAGAATGTGTCGGTTAGAAATTAATGCACCTGTGCACCAGCTAGGTGGTTTATGAAATGTGACAGTTGGTATTGACTACACCTGTGCACCAGCTATGTGGTCTGGGAAATGTGACAGTTAAGGTCCCCATACATGCTGCGATAAGCAGCGTGCAATGCGACGTGATGCGCGCTCCCGCGGGCATCGCATCGCACAGTACAAAAAGTATGTGCTACACATACTTTTTGTACTGCCCGCGGATCGCATGCAAATTGCATGCAAAACGCACGTGTGCGATCCGATGAGATCCACTCGATAACGTGTCGCATTGCACGCTGCTTATCGCAGCCTGTATGGGGACCTTTAGTAATTACTGCATCTGTGCACCAGCTATGTGGTCTGAGAAAAGTGCTTCCAACAAGTCGATTCTTTAACTGCGCCAATATTTTATCTGACCTGTCTGAACAGAACTACTTATTTACGAAAATGTCGTTTTCGCTCTCTTATGTGGCTATTCCAGTGGTTCCCAAACTTATTGAATCACGGCACCCTACAGTAGCAGAACATTTTTCATGGCACCCCTAAGCCAAAAGTTTTTTACTAAGAATTTCAGACAAAAATATTAAATTAAATAAGTTGTGATAAGATTTTATACTTAGGCCAAGCTATGTGGTGAGGAACATGATTCACTCCTGTTTCCCCACATATGTTATAATTGAAAGCCCCAAGCACTGATTTTGTCTTTTTCATTGACCTTAAAAAAATTGAATTGGTTCTGGACCACCAGCCTGAGGGACCCCTGCAAGTGCTCCGAGGCACCCCAGGGAGCCTAGGTGCACAGTTTGGTAACCACTAGGCTATCTTCAACATACAGCCTTCCAGCTATTGTTGAACTACACAACCCAGCATGCTTTGCCACAGTTTTACCATCTCCTTATAGCAAAACTGTATCAGGGCATGCTGGTATATGTAGTCCCACGCAGGCTATTGCATGCTCCTGCTCCATTATATAACCACAACGACACTGAATCCCCCTCGCAGGTGCTCCGATTGTGTCGGCATGGTGATCTGCGGGGGTCATACTGTAACACAAATCTGTGCTTCCATAAACAGCATTATTATATCCCGGGGACAAACTGATCACGTGCGGACCAGGGCAGCAGCTGCCGCTGCGACAGCCCGGGACGGTAACCATGTCCAAGGAAAAGTTCAAGAGGAAGAGCAGAGCTGCATGGAGTGGCAGCCAGGAGAGTGGGAGAGGGATGCTTGGACGGCCAGGGACAGCAATGAGGACCAAGGATAGATCCATGAAGGAGAGCAGCCTATCAGCGGATGGCACCCAGGACACAGGGAAGGTGCACATGGAGAGATCTCCTGGGACTGGGTGAGCGTCCATTTTGGATCAGGTCATGTGACACTCAGGGTGCTGGCACTATGCTGAATGGGAAAGGGAACACACATCCATAATTATAATATATCATGGGTGTAACTAGACATAGCAACATTCTGTAAGGACCCCATGTACATATTGTCCTTGTGAAACTGTCAGCCTTTTAAATCTGAGTTCCAGTCGGCCGTTCTTCTGTCGACCTTCTGTCACTGTCGACCAGTGGTGATTTTTACCTATGGGCTGCGGGACTCCATCAACCCCAGGAAACATCCGCCACTGTGCTCAGTCTGTGAGACTGCACTGGCTTCACTCTGACTGACAGTGACTTCCTATTGGAAGTCCTGTCTGCCAGTCACCTGCAGAATGGCAGTCCCAGTGGGAGGTGTTCCCTCCCTCTGGGACTGCCAGTCTGGGGTGCTATAAGCAGAGAGCTGGCTTCCTGGAGGAAGCCACTCCCTGCCTTGCCATGCAGCCCAATTTGGCTTCTGTGGGCTGCAGCCGATGCAGCCCATAGAAGCTTGGAGCATGCACATGCTCAGTACACAGGCACTGGGACCATGAAATGAATGGGAGCAGCGCTGAGCGGCAGCAGTGGCAGTGAGCGGCGGCAGCAGGGGGTTTGTCGCCGACAGCAGGGCCAGCGGCAGCCCCCCTCCTTCAATGAGGTAGGAGCCGCCGCAGCTGTCGACCTAATGCATGTTCACCTTTTGTTGACGTAGACATTGTAGATCTTTCATTCGGACACCACTGTATTGAGAAGTATTCCTTTACTCTCCAAAATATTTTCAGAACCCAAGTAGCCCCAGGCAACAGTTAGATAATATGAGGGCGATTATTCCAGTTGCTTATTCCTTGCATGGAAGTTTTCTGTTCCTTGAGTCCTTAATCAATGTTTCCTCCATATTGTGTTTTATTTCTTAGCGACGGCCCGTATCCTCCGGAAACTTACGTCAGACGGGTGAGGACCAAAGTGAGGGGCAGGAAAGGAGGGCGGAGAGAAACTCTGAGATGCTGGACCACATATGAGCAGTTTCAGGAAATGATTGGGTGAGTTGAGGACAAAGGAGTCCGGAGATCTGGTACAAAGTTCGATCTGTTCCTGCAATTCAGCAAATACCAGTAGCCAGTCGGTCCATATCTAGTAGCAGAAGACGAATGTAGTGATGTAGTGCGCCTCCTCGTGCCCATTGAGAAAGGGGATGTGCTCAGTGCTTTGTAAGTTCAAGGCTAAACCATACCCTCTTGTGGTTCCCTTAGTTCTGGTTCTCTGGTGCTAGTAGTAGTTACCATGGTGGTGTCATCGCTTTCATCTTCTTACAGGTTAGGACAGAGGGGAGACCCCTCCACACTTCACCTTATTGACTCCCGCCTACCACATTACCTCTCTCCTTCTGCCTGCTCCCATCTGACCTACCTGTCCAGTCTTTGCCTCCCATCAGACACTGTCCCCGCTGCCTTCAAGCATGCCCTGTCTCCCCTATTCAGCAAAAATTCCACCCATTCTCTTCCCTCCACGCCACTTCCTCTCTTTCCTGTCTCCAAGATGTTGGCCATACTGCTCACTACCTCTGGAATTCTCTACCTCTCCCTATCAGACTTTCTATTTCTTCACCAAACCCTGTAATTTCTCATCCAAACCCTCTGTGCGCATGTGTCAAGGGGGCGTGGACTAACGCTTTTCGCAGCCCACCACGATAATTGGCTGCTTCTTTACGCCCCCTTGACACCTGAGCACTACAAGTGTATGCTACAGTCTGCAGTAAAGGAGAACCAAGCAGCCATCGGTATCCTGCCCAGCTGGATTTGCCCGTATGATTACTGGTTTCACCGGCTTGAGCGCATGCGGCTCTCTTCAAGCTGGGGTAAGACAGGTGGACACGGCTGAGCGGAAACTACACTCGGTAGAAAGGTTCTACCACTGCAGCCTCCACCCCATCCACTGCAGATCCATGTGGACACCGCCGTGACGCAGTCCTCTAGCCCAGGTTCACACAGCCCAGAACCGACCGCGGCAGTACCAGCAACTGGTGCCATCACCGAGGCACTGGGTCACTGACTAGAGATGTGGGGTGGTTTTTCCTATAAATAAGTGGACAGAGCTGGCGTGTCATTCATGGAAGGGGTCAATGATGCAGGTCCCGATTTTTCGTACAATTTGACTTGGATTACAATAATAAGAAAGAGGCCCCGCCCATTTCCAACAAGACCTCGCCCCACATTCCACATTGAATATGTGACGTATATATTGATATTATCTTCTTATCCTATGTAGAAGCCTGAGGCGGCGGTTCCCTCACAGTTTCTTTACGTCGGATGACAACGCGTTCTGGCCAGGACACCTTGCGGAGAAGCTTCGTGTCTATCTGCCGACGGCTGCTGAGAGAGACACAAACCCGTCACTGACGAGGAACCAAATCAGTCACAGGGGCTAAGCCGTCTCCGAGACGTCAGTGTTAAATAAATATAATAAAATCAGATGTTACATTTGTAACCTGTGTCGCTGTTTAATAGTCAGGGATAACTTGGTATAACCTGGTATATGCGGCTTATTGCCAGCCATACATAGTGCGGTGTGTGTGCAATATATCAGACTTGTACAGTGCTATCACAATAACCTGTTACACAGAAGTGGAACCAGCCTATCAGAGCTGAGTATTTTACTTATTTACATATGTGAGCAACGGCTAAAGACACATGTGCATACATAACACATACCTCCCAACATGACCCATTCCAGGAGGGTCACAATGCTCTGTTCCTGGACTTCCCTCTGCATGTATCATACCTCCCAACATGACCCATTCCAGGAGTGTCACAATGCTCTGTTCCTGGACTTCACCCTTCATGTATCATACCTCCCAACATGACCCAGTCCAGGAGTGACACAATGCTCTGTTCCTGGACTTCCCTCTTCGTGTATCATACCTCCCAACATGACCCATTCCAGGAGGGACACAATGCTCTGTTCCTGGACTTCCCTCTTCGTGTATCATACCTCCCAACATGACCCATTCCAGGAGGGACACAATGCTCTGCTCCTGGACTTCCCTCTTCATGTATCATACCTCCCAACATGACCCAGTCCAGCAGGGACACAATGCTCTGCTCCTGGACTTCCCTCTTCATGTATCATACCTCCCAACATGACCCAGTCCAGGAGGGACACAATGCTCTGCTCCTGGACTTCCCTCTTCATGTATCATACCTCCCAACATGACCCAGTCCGGGAGGGACACAATGCTCTGCTCCTGGACTTCCCTCTTCGTGTATCATACCTCCCAACATGACCCATTCCGGGAGGGACACAATGCTCTGCTCCTGGACTTCCCTCTTCGTGTATCATACCTCCCAACATGACCCATTCCGGGAGGGTCACAATGCTCTGCTCCTGGACTTCCCTCTTCATGTATCATACCTCCCAACATGACCCATTCCGGGAGGGACACAATGCTCTGCTCCTGGACTTCCCTCTTCGTGTATCATACCTCCCAACATGACCCATTCCGGGAGGGACACAATGCTCTGCTCCTGGACTTCCCTCTTCGTGTATCATACCTCCCAACATGACCCATTCCGGGAGGGACACAATGCTCTGCTCCTGGACTTCACTCTTCGTGTATCATACCTCCCAACATGACCCATTCCGGGAGGGACACAATGCTCTGCTCCTGGACTTCCCTCTTCGTGTATCATACCTCCCAACATGACCCATTCCGGGAGGGACACAATGCTCTGCTCCTGGACTTCCCTCTTCGTGTATCATACCTCCCAACATGACCCATTCCGGGAGGGACACAATGCTCTGTTCCTGGACTTCCCTCTTCATGTAAAATACCTCCCAACATGACCCAGTCCGGGAGGGACACAATGCTCTGTCCCTGGACTTCCCTCTTCATGTATCATACCTCCCAACATGACCCATTCCGGGAGGGACACAATGCTCTGTTCCTGGGCTTCCCTCTTCATGTATCATACCTCCAAACATGACCCATTCCGGGAGGGACACAATGCTCTGTTCCTGGGCTTCCCTCTTCATGTATCACACCTCCCAACATCACCCATTCCAGGAGGGACACAATGCTCTGTTCCTGGGCTTCCCTCTTCATGTATCATACCTCCAAACATGACCCATTCCGGGAGGGACACAATGCTCTGTTCCTGGGCTTCCCTCTTCATGTATCATACCTCCCAACATGACCCATTCCAGGAGGGACACAATGCTCTGCTCCTGGACTTCCCTCTTCATGTATCATACCTCCCAACATGACCCATTCCGGGAGGGACACAATGCTCTGTTCCTGGGCTTCCCTCTTCATGTATCATACCTCCCAACATGACCCATTCCGGGAGGGACACAATGCTCTGTTCCTGGGCTTCCCTCTTCATGTATCATACCTCCAAACATGACCTATTCCGGGAGGGACACAATGCTCTGTTCCTGGACTTCCCTCTTCATGTATCATACCTCCCAACATGACCCATTCCAGGAGGGACACAATGCTCTGTTTCTGGACTTCCCTTTTCATATTAACATAAGTCTACTAACGCACTGGATACTGCATGTTATACAGCAAGGCTGGTGAAACTGGTCCTCAAGGTCTACCAGCAGTCCATGTTTTCCAGACCACTTACTGGGTGCACAGGTGCAGTGATTACTCTCAAATTTTTAACCATGTGCTGCATTCATAACCAATACATTCCAGTGGCGCATGCAAGGGGGGGTTCTGGGTACCTCCCTCTGGGCAATGAGCATTTAACTCCCTCTGGGCAATGAGCATTTACCTCCCCCTGGGCAATGAGCATTTACCTCCCCCTGGCAATGAGCATGTAAACTCCTTATAGCAATGATCATGGAACCCCTGGCAATGAGCATGTAACCCCCTATGGCAACAAGCATGTAAGTCCCTTGGCAACAAGCATGAAATCCCCTGGCAACGAGCATGTAGGTAAGCAGCACCAACAATGCGATTAATAGCAAAAAAATCATGCGGTTAATGGGATTTAAAAATTGTATTTGTTGCCCGGCACTATGTATATAATCTTTATATCTATTTACACTGCAGGCAGGGGAGGCACTACCTCCCCTGCCTGCACGTTCCTGCTCTCCACCCCTCTCTGGAACTGCCCCCCCCTTGCAAAAATCCTGCAATTGCACCTGCATTTTACAGATCCACAGTTGGATTGAAAAACATGGACTTTTGGCAGGTCATTAATATGATTCGCATCTCGAGATCTCGCACTTAATAGGAACGACCCCATGGACTGTTGGAGTTAAGGTCCATACACACTAGAAGATTATCTTTCCAATCTGGCTGGTTGGAATGAAAATCTGGAAATTTCTGGAAACAAAAGCAGTCATCTGCATGAAGGCCCTTACACACTAGAAGATATTGGCATTAATCTCCTTCAGAAAGGGGCTTCTGAAAGATATTGATGGCAATATCTTCTAGTGTGTATGCCTACTATCTTTAACAATGCGCCACCCCCAGCTCATTGTTAAGGATATTGACATTTTCCGGACATGCAGGTCAATCTGCCAATATTGCTTATGCACAGTGTTCAGTGTGTATGCACAATATCTTTCATGATTCAGCCAATATCTTTTGTCTTTCATATCTTCTAGTGTGTATGACCAATTTGTCTGTAGGACCATTTTGTGTCTGTTTTCCATGTTTAGGAGCAAATGGACAATTGTCATTTGCTCCCCAAAACGTCCAGATTTTCATTCCAACCAGCCAGATTGGAAAGATAATTTTCTAGTGTGTATGGGCCTTTATTGTCAGACCATACTTAGGAATCAATGCTGCAGGTGAGCCTCACTCTCACCCTCAGTTGTAGCACCTGTGGAGGAGGAGGGATAACACAAGCTTAGTTTAGGGCTGCAGTACTTATAAGAGCCGCTGGGTGGTGATATTACGTCTGCCGGAAGTGCTGAGCTCCTCTATACCTCGGCCTGCGTCGCTCGCTCTCTCTCTCTCTTCCTCGGTCTGCCTGCGGAGAAGGCGGACGCTCCATACCGGTGAGTGAATCTGCCGCCATCCTCCGTTCTGTGGCCGTATATCGGTACCGGCGGGTGCCATCCGCCTTTATCAGCCTGTCCCGCACCCTGCACACCGCTATTGCCGAGGGTTTAGCTGAGGTTCAGGTCGTCCCAGCCTCTGAGGCCTGCGGGGAACATGGCGGCCTGCATGGGTCCCGGGCCCGCTCTGTGACTGCTGTGGTTACTGGGCATGCGGGGTCCGTGTGGGGCCCACTGGTCAAATTTTGGGCAGGCAGCCCGGGTTACCCAGTAGAATAGTTCAAATGTCCTCTGCTCTAGGCTCCCCGCTACTGGGAACTACAAGTTCCAGCATGTCTGTGAGCTGGATGGGATGTGACCTGACACTGCAGCAGTTATGTGGGAGAATTACTGATCTTCCCTATGTCACTGCTCATAGCCCAGCATGGGATACACAGACATATAGGATACGGTGTAGCTTTGGCTGTGTATATAGTCCCTGTGCTGCCTGTAGGCTCCCTGTATAGGGTACGGTGTAGCTTTAGTCCCTGTGCTGCCTGTAGGCTCCCTGTATAGGGTATGGTGTAGCATTAGGTGTGTGTATAGTCACTGTGCTCCAGTATATCAGGGATGGGGAACCTTCGGCCCTCCAACTGCTGAACTACAAATACATACCAGCATAACCGGCTTTAACTTTCATATTTGGCCATGCTAACTGTTGCTGGGATATGTAGTTCAACAGCAGGATGTCCGAAGGTTCCCCATACATGCGGTGTAACATTAGATGTGTGGGGTCACTCTCCTCTATAGCCTTCCTGTATATAGTCACTGTGCTCTGTAGGCTCCCTGTATATGATATGGTGAAGCATTACATGTGTACATAGTCACCATGCTGCTTATAGGCTCCCTGTGTTGGTTCCCATGTGCTCCATGTTTTGGGCAGCATCCCTGTTGAAGTGTTGCTACAGATTGGAGATGCTCGATACTGAATGTTATACAATACAAACACATCTAAAGTGCTGTAATACAGACACAAACTGACCTGTATTAGTTTCAGTGTGTCAGAAGCTAAACTTTAATGTGGGTTTTTTCCTCTGTCCTCCGCTGACCTCATGGGATAACCAGACGTGTGTGTGTGTATGTATATAGACTGGTTATACCATAAGGAAGACAGCCTCAAGCTAAAGTTCAGCTTTGATATTCTGTGCTGTTACTGCAGTAAAAGTACCACCAGGTAACAGTATAAGGCCTTCTCCCAACCCTAGTCTGTGGAGCGTTCCGTGCTCTTGCAGCTTGGTCTGTAGGAGGCAGATGACCGCAGCGTTATAACCCATTCCGTGGCTGGTCTGTGGTATTGGTTGACGGAAGTGACTCTGCTACATGTGCTGCTATCACATTGTTCTGCACCTATAACACGTAATCATTGTGCTATACAGTGGCTGGGAGCCAGGTTCTAGGGCAGGTATGTCCAAACTATGGCCCTCCAGCTGTTGTGAAACTACAAATCCTAACATGCCTTGCCACAGTTTTGCAATTAGGGAATGCTAAACTATGGCAAGGCATGCTGGGATGTGTAGTTTCACAACAGCTGGTGGGGCACAGTTTGGACATTAGGAAAAGGTGGCATTATTATTTTTTTGCAGTATGTGTTGTAAGTTCTTAAACTTGGCCCTAGACGTGTCTGCGCCATTGTAAATGATGGCCATTGTTAGAAATGTGCTACATATACTGTGGCAACTGTACTCATGGTGTCTTCTGTTTAGGCGTCATGGCGGCCCTGAGACCGCTCATCAAACCTAGGATCGTCAAGAAGCGGACAAAGAAGTTCATCCGCCACCAGTCAGACCGTTATGTCAAGATTAAGGTCAGTACAAATAACTGAAGCACTAGATGGCTTTATAGTCAGACTATATAGTTCAGCATCTTGCTTGGTCCCCTATGTACTCTTGTTTCTGTCCTGATTACACAGCAATATCGAACTACCATATTAGGAACCTATGGGGTCATTAAGTGTCCTGTGCTTAATGGTTCTTCACATTTTGGCCAGATCTGTACTAATATAACATGTGTATGTCCAGCTGTTGTGAAACTACAAGTTCCAGCATGCCCTACCATAGATTTGCTATTGGCTAATTCAAAAACACTGTCCGGTCATGCTGAAATGTGTAGTTCCACAGATTGGCTGGGTATAGCATGTTCTGTGTGCTTATAAGTGACATATTGGGCACTTGGTTCCTCCTGTACCAAACAATACCCTTTGTTTTTCTTACAGCGTAACTGGCGCAAGCCCAGGGGTATTGACAACAGAGCTCGCAGGAAGTTCAAGGGACAGGTTCTGATGCCCAACATTGGTTACGGGAGCAACAAGAAAACCAAACACATGCTGCCCAGTGGCTTCAGGAAATTCCTGGTGCACAACGTCAAGGAACTTGAGGTTCTGATGATGAGCAACAAGTAAGTAGCAATTGGGGGGGGGGGGGGGGGGGGGGGAGAGATACGTGTGCATGGGGAAATACCGCTTGCAAGATGAAGGGGAAATAGGATCCTGGGGGCTGTGGGGTTTTTTTGGGGGGAGGGGGGGTAAACCTGTGTAGTTCACCGGTAGGTGCCAGACGGAGATCCTTCTAGGAGCAGGGTACAAGGGTGATCCCACTGCTGTTGGCATTAGTGGGCTTCCCTCGAGTGTGCCAGACGGCTCTAGCAGGGCTCTGCTAGAGGGACAGAGCCCAGCTAAAATAGCCCAACATGAACACTAGGAACAGCACAAGTATACTATTGCGAGCGAAGGCAGCATGCATCGCTGTGCAACTGTGTACTGCAATGACTGGTGTGTACACACGGTGAGATATGGCTTCCGATGTTGCCGATATAGTGACCACCGCATACCTCCCAACTTCCGTAGTTGGGAGGGCAGGACTCCCAAAAAAGGGGGCGGTATGACGCATCCTCCGGCCACGCCCCCGTTTTCGCCACTTGTCGGCGCTGAAAAGCATGTGCACTTAATCTATTCTTGGTGGGCTGGGGGCTCCCAACTGTCTCCCCCCCCCCACCACCACCACCACGCAGGACAATGGCAGGATGTGGGAATGTCCCTGACTATCGGGATGTTCCCGCGGTAAGCGGGACAGTTGGGAGGTATGCATCGGAAGCCATGTTGCATACGTGTTTTTGTTTGGGTTTTTTTTTTTTTTGGGCTTGCTCCCGTGTGAGCTAGAGATGGGCAAAACGGATCTTTTCGCGGACCCGGCTCGACCCGGGTCGGTCACTGAAAAGATCTAGATCCTTTGGGCGGCTCTACGGATCAGTTTGTGTAAAAAAGACAGTTATTTATGGTTTGAGTTAGTGTACCATACCTCCCAACATGACCCTTTCCAGGAGGGACACAATGCTCTGTTTCTGGACTTCCCTCTTAATGTTTGATTGTTATTACCTGTGTGGAAACACCTTTCTTACCCATTTACCTGTTTAGAACAGGTAATAGCAATCATTCGTTAAGAGGGAAGTCCAGAAACAGAGCAAAGTCGTAGGTCAGAGATGGGGAACCTTTGGCCCTCCAGCTGTTGTTGGACTACACATCCCAGCATGCCCTGCTACAATTTGCTATTTGGCCATGATAACACTGTTGCAGGGAATGCTGGGATGTGTAGTCCAACAACAGCTGGGGCCAAAGGTTCTCTAACCCTGACCTAGGTGGTGCACTTAACATAGATAGTCGTTTGGTCGACTGATCTAGGTCGACATTAGGTCAACAACACTAGATCGACATGCTGAAAGGTCGACGTGGAACAAGATCGACATGGTTATAGGTCAACATGAGGAAGGTCGACAGGTCATAAGGTCGACATGGGGATTTTCACTGTTTTTTGAGCCGACATGTGCCGACAGGCGGTATTTCATGCCCTACCTTCCACTAGGGCATGGAGTGAGATTATAATAGTGTGGCGAGCGAAGTGAGACACTGTGCCCAAAGCATTGCGAGCGATGCGAGGGTCCGATTCTCACTTCCAACTGTGTCCATGTCAACTGTGTTGACATTCGGGTCAAAAAACAGCGAAAACCCCATGTCGACCTTATGACCTTCCTCATGTCATCCTAACGTCCATGTCTACCTTTTCCCATGTCAACCTTTTCCCATGTCGACCTTTCTGCATGTCGACCTAGTGACTGTCTGACCAACGCTTGTCTGACGAACAATCCAGTTCCCAGGACCTGGGTAGAAGTCCCGTGTAAAGGGACACGGCGTGTCCCATTTACACTGCCGCTGACAGGGGTCTGACCCGCTGAAGACCCGGGGTTTTGCAGCGGTGTAAAAGGGGTATTAATTTGCTCGTTGCCAAGGGAGACTAAATTTGCTCATTGCCCCCCTCCCCCCCCCCCCCCCCCAAATGAAAGTTAAAAGAAGGCCCCCTCCCCCTCCAAATTAAAGTTAAATGTACTACACAGCCCAGCAAACAGAGATCTAGTAAAAAAAAAAAAAACACATGTGCACTGCCTAATTTATGTCTGTGTGTCTGTGTGTTCATACTTCTACTACACACCTTTCTGTGATACTACTGGTGAACTCAGGTGAAGCAATCTTGAAATGCCTGCCAGTGCCAATGCCTCTGCTCTGCTTAGTCTGCTGTTGATGTGTAGTCACCAGACCTCCCTCAGGGCTTCCAGATTCAGAAGAATCTAGATCTGCACGTGACACAGCAGCAGCAGCACAAGCAGCCAATTAGAAGAAAATATCTCAGCTGCCAAAGGGGGCAGTGCTGAGCTCAAGCAATGCAATGTGCATTGTATTGTATGTAATGCTAAGCGAAACCGATCCGGATCACCATTTTGGGATCGGCGGCTCGCTCGTTCTTTTGATGGATCCGTTCAAAAGAACCGCATCGTTCGCGAACGACACATCTCTAGTGTGAGCGCAAATTGGCAGGAAAGACTATATAGTGCAGATCTGCACTATATAGGCTAAATTGTGCTATGCGATCTGATCGCATCGGGACTCTCCTATCGCCTCCGCGTGTACACACCATTACTTGTTCCTTGTCCCTTCTGTACTCTATAGCAAACCATATAAAATGTTTCCTGTTCTGTCTGCTGGGTGGATCCATTGCCTGCACTATGACCCTGCAGTTGTGTGGACAGTACAGATGCAGGGTGGATTGGTTCTCAGTGGAAAACCTGATCCATCAGTGACCAATGTGTAGAAGAGTCTGTCACTTGTCAGCATTGGTGGCTCAGTCACTTTATCCCGTGTCCCTGCTCAGAGGGGACACTGCAGTGTACAGAGACCACACCTCCTGCCATATCTTACATGTGACTAATCACTGGTCTCTCCCTCCAGATCCTTCTGTGCAGAAATTGCTCACAACGTCTCCTCCAAGAACCGAAAGACCATTGTGGAAAGAGCGGCCCAGCTCGCCATCAAAGTGACAAACCCCAACGCCAGACTGCGCAGCGAGGAGAACGAATAAACATCTTTCCTGCTATGTGTAAAATAAAAGATAAAGTACAGCTGAGACTTGTGGTTCTGTGAGTGCCTGGCAGCATGGCGTGGGTGGTGTATGTCTGTGGGCCTGGCAGTGAGTATGGTCTGAGTGAGTATCTGCAGGCGTGAGTGAGCCTGATATCTGCAGACAGTACAATGGGTCTGACTACGATTTGTAAGGTATTGCACAACAGGGAAGCGCAACTGCAATACTGTATAGATGTAGTGTATGAGGTGCCTGTACAACATGGACACCTCCTACGTGCAGGAACTGATGTGACCTGTGATGGTAGCAGTTTACTCAAACTTGTCACCAGGGTCCAGGAGGTCTTCATCTAACATGGGCCCTTATCACTGCTTCCCCAAAATACTGCATAGTGTCCATCATACTGCAGCTATGGGGGCTGCCAGGGTTATTGCAGGCCCCCAAACATCTGACTTGTATATGAAACAACCTGGCTTAGGTCTATGGGTATGGGGCCAGTGGTACATTAGGGATTATAATCCAAAGCATTCCGCCTGACCATTGGGCACATGATAAACACTGCATAATCTGGATCTATATGGTAGACTTTCCCTATACCACCTGATATCTCCTGTCAGGACCCGTAGAAGCGCGGTACAAGTCCTCTGCCTTCAGCGTTATGCTGTGTACACACGGTGAGATTCCTTTGCTATTTGAGTGCTATGCAATCTTTGCTATCTCTGTACTATTTGCATACAATCAGCATTAGATTTGTGCTATAGTCATTGCTGCCCTGTCTATCGGATTCGATTTGTACTGTCCAAGGAGTGCGCATCTGGATCGGAAGGTAAAAACAAAAAGCAGGGGACAATATAAAGAACTGTCCAGCGCACTTTTTATATAGTCAAACCTCAGTGTGTAGACAGCATTATGTCTGTCACTGACCAGATAAAAACTTCTGCCTTCATTGGGTTGTGGTTACTACAATATAAAGGTTATGGGTCTGTGCTCCTACAACGTTATCGGCTGCAGTGCTTTTATACAGGGGACTGATCTCCAGGGTGACTTGTATCTTATGGGAGCAGTCAAACATAGCTCAGAACTCAGCAAATCTCCCAGTGTGTAGGCTGCACTAGTAGATAATCTGCAGAGATCTCTGGACATTTACATTCGTCACCACCGGCTCCTGGTGTCAACGGAACCGCACAGGTGTTCGGTGGTATGCCCGTACATAGCGTGATGCACTGGTATATTGGCCATGAGCTGATGCCATGGGTCTGAGTTATGCGTTTACAGAAACCTATCACAGTAGCTGATCACTGATCTGCCATCGTGTACTCACCATTAGTGCAAGATACACACTAAGCCGCATGTACCCAGCCAATCTCATAGCCCTAGCATCAGCAAGGGCATAGTTGTGGTATTTGTAGAGATGGCTTCTGTTGGCCCTGCAGCAGGACTATCCAGAAAACATGCTAACAATGGCTTGGCATGCACATATGGGAATGATAGGTCAGTCTGATCCTCTGAAATTGTGTGCCTAGCTTTACATGCAATACTGCCGAGGTAGCCAGCGTCTGGCCTTGTTGGCTACCAACAGGTTCATTTTCCCGACCTAGCTGGTGCATAGGTGTGCATTACTTACTGATACACCGATCACATTGCAAAGCTGGCTTGCGCCTGGGATTTTGTATGTGTAACCTGGCTGTGGCTGGCACCCTTATCTGGCTTAACGCTGGGGTGCGGAGATCACTGCTGCCCGGTCCGAAGCCGGTCATTGGAGAAGCACTGGCTTTAGGCTGTGAACCCGGTACTGGATCCCATTGACCCAGCTTACTTGTTCACACTGCACTGTGAGCTGGGTTAAACCAGTTTTTGTACCCTGCTCCATACCAAGTTGAAATGCAGAGTACCTTGACCTGGCTTATTTGGGCTAGTTGCGTGCACACGGCACAATATCCCCAATTGCTGTATGTTTGTGTGATAATCTGGTATTATAAGATGACAAATTTATTGTAAGCAGTGCATTGGTTCCCAAACTAAGTCTGGGTACACACCAGAATGACAATGATTTAGTTTGAAATCGCACAATGATCTCACGATGGATTAGAGTACACAATCGGTACCCAATCAAAGGTAGCATTACGAATCTCTACTGCAGTAGCTACACGCTCCAATCTGAGATGACCGGCGCATTGGATCGGAACCGTACTGACAACTGGTAAGCTTCTGCTCGTTTCACATACAATCAGTTGTACATTGCGTTGAAATCAGGGGATTGGGGCCTAAATCGTCCTGGTGCGTACTTATACTGTCACCTGTGCTTAAACTTTGATATTAATAAATCCTGGATTGTAATGGCGGTACGGGAAGCTGCTTTGTCATCTGCAAAGAGAATCCTTATTAATGACCACCATTGCAGTCTCCGTAAAAGGATTGGTTACTATCAGACCTTAATCTGTGCAGAGTTTGTATGTGCTCACCTCCTTCTGATAGTTACCAGTAGTGCATGTTTAGGTACTTGTTTCCTATCTGGGCGCCCAGGTTTTCTACGTACGGCACCGTAATGAAATCGCATTGCATCGTACACATACACGATATTGAACGATGCGATCCGATTCGATTTCCCATAGGAAACAATGTGAAATGGCTCAATTTAGCCAAATTATCATAGAAACAATAGTAAATGGGCCAAAAACACCCCTGAACATTGAAATGTCCCCCCAAAAGTTGTTGACGCCACCCCGCCATCAACGTGAACCCGAAGCGTGGCGAGGGGCGGCGGTACGCGTCCTCCGACCTTTTCATGCCCTACTATCCACTAGGGCGTGGAGTGAGAATAGAATAGTGTGGCGAGCGCAGCGAGCCACCGAGCCCGAAGCGTGGCGAGCGGACGCGGATACCTTCACAGTTATACGCGTCCCCTCGCGGGCTTCCCAGGTGTCCATGGCGACGCGGACACCTGGGAAGCCCGCGAAGGGACGCGTTTACCTGTGAAGGTATCCGCGTCCCCTCGCGGGGCTCGCCACGCTTCGGGCTCGGTGGCTCGCTGCGCTCGCCACACTATTATATTCTCACTCCACGCCCTAGTGGATAGTAGGGCATGAAAAGGTCGGAGGACGCGTACCGCCGCCCCTCGCGGGCTCGCTGCGCTCGCCACGCTTCGGGTTCACGTTGATGGCGGGGTGGCGTCAACTACTTTTGGGGGGACATTTCAATGTTCAGGGGTGTTTTTGGCCCATTTACTATTGTTCCTATGATAATTTGGCTAAATTGAGCCATTTCACATTGTTTCCTATGGGAAATCGAATCGGATCGCATCGCATCGTTCAATATCGTGTATGTGTACGATGCGATGCGATCAGATTTCTCTACGGAGAATAGCATGGTGCGCAATTAACTTAGTGGGCGCCCAGATAGGAAACAAGTACCCATGTTTATCTGTGGTTGGTCATATAAGCTGCAGTGGGGACAGTTGCTGATATATCCAGTGTAATGTGCTATAAAATATGTTGGTATAATAGATGTAATATGCCCCTTTTTCCCCCGCAATCCAAAAATATACAGATAGGTTAATTGGCTCCCAACAAAATTAACCCTAAAATGAATGTGTGCGTGTGTACATGTGGTAGGGAATATAGATTGTAAGTTCCACTGGGGCAAAGACTGATGTGAATAGTCTCTGTACAGCGCTGCGGAATATGTGTGCGCTATATAAGAAACTGGTAATATTCTCTGTACAGTGCTGTGGAATATGTGTGCGCTATATAAAAACTTAATAAATAAATAAATAATATAACTAACACATGCTGTTATAGAGCAACATTGCCTGTAGTGGGGGTCCTTTTGTATGCGCTTGCATCACGGATATAAAGAGGTGCCATCTGCCTACACAGTACCCTATATACAGCATCCCGGAACGGTAGGAATTTACAGAGTCTTGTGGCACAAACGTCATTTATTCATAGCCGCTACAGCAGCGGTGTAACCACTAGTAGTGTCCTCACGGGACGCATAGGTAGCCACTATGCAGGGACACAGCAATGCAACTTCTCCTTATATGTAATACTATAGGGACCGCTCAGTGAGCACATGCACCATCGCCATCCCCCTGGGTGAAGGGTCGAGTGTGTCGGCAGGTGTGTATCATGCCTGGTATATTGCACCAGTGGCGCTGTCTTTGGTTTTGCAGCAATAACTGATGGCGGTAATGGCCGGTTCCTAGCTGATGTCCATGGTCTCTGCGCTGCACACTGCCGCTGAGTCTTTCTGGATGTTGTCAAACAAAGAGGAGAGTTCGGTGTTGGCTCTGATCTGTGTCAGGAACTCTGCCATGTGACAGCTCTTCTCCACCTCTGGGATAGTGAGAAGCGCGGTGATGGTTCTCATGGCTGACCGCTTCAGCTCGTCCTGCTTCTCAAACTCCTGCTTCACCGAGCCGGCTTTTACCTGCAAACACAGAAGCGGCCGTCAGGGTGTCTGTAACTCCTGATAGGGCTTCCTGCAGCCTAATATGTGCTGGGCCAGATAATAAGATGTGCCCTGGTGTGTTTGGAACCTATTCATAGTTTGGTCTATAGTGTCAGCCCACTGCATTTCATGTTGGTGATCTCTTGTCTTGGACCATGATCATCTCAAAAGTTTGACTATAAAAAGACAGTGGTTGGAGCACTTCCCGGACTGGCAAAGGTGGCATATCAATAAGTGCCATGGCCACATACTGCCTCATAGCCAAATACTTTTCCCAAAATATACCCCATCACCTCTCCAACGTCTCTCATGCTGTCCATAGCTGACTAAACAGCGGAAAAGTTATCACTTGACGCCTGCCAAGCATTGACCTGCCTATAGCGCCGTACTTGGGTGAAATATACGTACTTTGGTGGTACAGGTGGCACGGAGGGGCTCAATCAGCTGGTCTAAGCGCTGGAGGACCGCGCTGGGGCAGAGGGTGGTCAGACGGGTGAGAATGATGAAGTTTAGCATCTGCAAGAGAGAAGGAGACATTGGTCACACCAGATAACAGGCGGGTGAGTGATATAGAACCGTGGAACGTCTGACGACCGATACCCCATAAACCCCTCACTGCGCCGTCCCCTGACGTTACCCTGATGTCATAGTGATCTCTCAGTCCATCCTCCACGTGATGCAGGTACTCGTATATATCCAGCTGGTCCAGGCAGCCCTCCAGCAACGTGTACATGCACTCGAACGCGGCTTTCCGTACATCCAGGCCGTCGTCCACGGTGTGCTTAAAGGGGCCCATCTCCACCTTACCAGAATACAAGTGGCCAGATATTACAGGACGAAGATTACATACATGGCGTACACGCACAGAAGAATATAAGGCCCACCCTGGCACCACTGGCTGGCATTACGGTAGTAGTCGCACATGGCGGCATCTCAGAACAGCCACCACATGTAGATGTCCACCTCGTGGTCCGCTCACCTCTCGGATAAGCTCCCGCCGCACCTTCGTCTCATTATACATAGGGGGCAGGACGGTGCCCAGCAAGTTCCTGACCAGAGATGGTTTGTTATGTGCCGCTGAATTGAACATGACCAGGGCCACACGGCGGACATTGGGGTCTGGGTCCTGGAGCGGTTTTAAGAAGTCTCCTGTGAGCGGGGGCAGAGAAGAAAGTGACCATCATATATGCCTTATGCATGCGCAGTCTACTGGTAATCTAACTCGCAGCTGTGCAATCGGGCCTGAATTAGCCCCATTGCCGGGCACTTACCACAAAGAAAGAAAAGTTTGATATGAACGTCCCCCGTATGGCAAAGCCGGGCAGGGGCGGTTAGTAAATCCAATTGTGAGGGTCAAATGTAAAATTGAATATAATATATTTTATGTAAGAGACAATAGTCTACAGTACAGACGTATATGGTTACTGGGTTTCATTATTAGGGGGCGATAATGTCACAATGGTACAGTCCGGCCGGATTAATGGTCTGTCCCAAAGTAAAAGGAAACTATTTAGATAAATGTTTTATTTACAGAGAGATATAACGTAGAATGGCATTGTATCTAATGAAAGGGAAACCACACAGGGAGAGATGTACAAAGCCTTGGAGAGTGCTAAAGTGAGGAAAGATAAAAGTTCCGGCCAATCCGCTTCTAACTGCCATGTTACAGGCCGGGTTTAAAAAAAATATGACAGGAGCTGATTGGTTGGTGGTTACAATGAATTAAACCTTTGAGTGCCAATATCTCTGTGAGAGATGGGCAAAATATCTGCCAAAAATGCCAGTGTCGCTCACATTTGTTATATAAATTCAAATAAAAAATGCAAAAAAAATTATAATTTATATTTCCTATATAAGGTAACATTACAGGGCATTATGAGGAATAAAATTGATGTTTGCGTGGCAATTTTCACACCTATTTTGAGAAATTCACTTGGCACTCAAAGGGTTAAACCATATAAAATCTTATTACGTTGCCAAACTGGGTGTTGTGTCACCCTCAATTTGGGGACCACTGGTTTAAGGTTTTTAGGTTTGCCTGTCTATCTGTACAGTTTCCACTAGGTGTCAGTCGTGTGCCTCACTCACCTATACAGTTCTTCAGTAGAGAGTCAATGGGAGCGGGCTGGTCCGATATGGTGAACTTGATGGCAGTAACCAATGTGCTGCGGATATGAGGGGAACCTACAGACGAGGAAGGATCATTAGTGCAGGTAACAGAAAATAGTATTTATTTTGTAATTCACCCTTAGAATCTATTTAGTTATTAGTGCATCTTTCCCCTGGGAACGTCTCCATGATCCTCTGTACTCTTCCCTACACACATCAGCCCCTGATATTGAGCATACACACTAAACGATATTGTGACATCACCGGGTCGTCCACTCCGCACCTGCATCATTGAGGATATCGTTAACATTGAGCATGCATTTACAGTCAACGGGGAAACAATGAGAGACAGCTTGTTCATCCGATTCCAGTCCATACATCGGTGCTAGGCAACTTGTGGCTCTCCAGTGGCTGGTGACTACATGTCCCAGCATGCCCTACCACAGTTTTATCACAATTATGGAAGGGTATGCTGGCATACGTAGTTCCACCACAGCTGGAGTGGCACTCATTCTCCATCCCTGCCTTTATTTGTTCCCAGCTTCTGAAACTCTCTAGAGTTTGTATATTCTCCTTTGTTTAGGTGGGTTTCCTCTGGGTGCTCTCTTTCCTCCTATAGACCGAGTATGTACTGCAGGTTAACATATGTGATGATAATTAAAGTTTACAGCTATTGATGACCACACATTCTGTATCGGAGAGACAGAGGTCCAATGGCAAAGTTCTACTTTCCCCATGTACCCCTCCCACAATAAATCTGGTGTCCGAGATTACCTGAGCTCATCTGCTTGCACAGTCTGGGCAGGAGTTGTGTAGGGTTCACCAGGGTCAGCTTCCCCAGACATTCAGCCACCACATTTCTGGTGCCTTCTTCTGCCGCCTCACAGTGCTCCAACAGAAGCTTCCACACATCATCCTGGTATGGCCTCAGCTCCTCGCTGGGCAGGGATGTCAGGGCTTCCTTCAGAGAGTGTAGCAGTAGATACTGTCTCCGCAATTGGCCCCCAATCTCATGCAACAAGAAGGGCAGGAAATCCGCTGGGCTTCCCACACATGCGTTCCCCAGAGCGTAAGATGCCGCAGACTTCACCTCCTCATTGGGGGATGCAAAGGCCTCCAGGATCACACTCTTCAGCTCCTTCTGCTGGCTCCCAAGGCTCCTTTCTCGTCCAATCTCTGCCAGTGTCAAGAAGGCTAGGACCTTCACTGGGTCTCCGACGCGAGAGTTCTTGGCATCTTGTACGAACTGGACAATGGAGGCGTTAGACTCCTTGGGGCAAGTGCTTGCCAAAGTGGCTACGCACTTGGCCACAGAGTGAAAGGCCTGTTTATGAAGTGTGGGTCCAGCCGAATATACTGGGGCTGTAAGTTGCTTGAGGAGATCAGCATAGCCAAATTGAGAGGTGTGGCTGGTAACTAGCGTTCTCAGGAAAGACAATATAGAGGCCAGAGCACCACCTTGGAGAAGTGGAGAGTGGACTAGCTGGAAGAGCTGTGGGAGGATGCGGGCGCTAAGTTTGGGCAGAGATGCAGGATGAGCAGAGACCAGGGTAGTCAGAAAGTCTACCGTCACCTGAGCCACATGCATGTCCGATTCAGCTAGGAGGGGTGGAAGTTCTCCAAGTAGAGGTTCCAACATTGGCGGCTTTAAACAATCACTGTAATTCCTCACTAGCACTCCTAGGGCAGAAACAGTCCCAAGCCGGAGGGCTCGCTGGTTTTTGCGCAGAAAGGAGGCCAAAATGGGCAGCCCGTCCTTCAGCACTGGGCGCAAGTCAATCTTGAGAGGAGACCCTGCAATGAGAGTGAGGACCTTCACTGCAGTGAGCCGAGTGATCTCATTGCGGAGACGTTCCAGGATGAGCTGGAGAGTGGGGGCCAGGTCACTTCCCAGATGGTTCCCAAGGTGACTAATCAAATGGCCCATGCAGGACAAAGCCCTTTCCTTTACCTCCTGGTCTATGTCTGTTGCCTGGAGCCTCTTCAAAGTGGCTGTGAACACCTCCCTGGTGTAGGATCCGGAGGAGGATCCTGGGGTCTGGTCCAGCAGGCAAATAACTTTGACCAGCTGCTGGGCCACCAGCAGAGCCTCCGAGGTAATCTTGTAGAAGGGGTCAGAGATGCAGGTGACCACAGGTAGCACCAGGGCTGGAAGGTGTGGCAGGAAGCATTCGGGAACATGGCTGCTGAGGATAACGTGGAGGAAGGTTAGTGTATCCAGGCGCATGTTGGAGCTGCTGGATCTATCAGTCAGGGAGAAAACAAGCCCTGTGGGAGGAAAAATACAGAGGTCCATCAGTAAAACGCGTGGACGAGGATTTCACTTTTTGCAATAAGGATCTACCACACACATTTGTTTTCAACTGAACTCGTACCTGGGACCAGCGCAGGTATATGTTGGGCAAGGCAGCCTGGGAGTGCGCTGGTTAGCTCTGTGAGAACCGCAAAGCAGCCCTGCCGGGACTTGGGGCTCTTATCCCTTAGGAGCTTGTGAAGAGACTTCATTACGAGCGGAACCTGTGGGTACAGAACTGCTGTAAAGGCAAAGACTCGAAACGAGCACAGGAGGCGGGGGGGGGGGGGAGGTTCGGTGTGCGTTCCAAAAGGAAAATTTGAAGCTGAAAAGCGCCGGTTAGTTTCAGAAAAAACTTTGAATGTTCCAAACACCAGTGGTTGAGTTCATTAATCTACGGTTCCACAATTCACCACCAAACCCATCCATAGCAATTCCCCTGTGACATCATAGTTTATATTGGCCAACTAGTCTGATGTTTGGATCCAGATAATAGTGTTATGGTAATAAACAGGATCACCATCAGCCCGAACAATTATCGAACAACTGGAAATGTGCACGGTCCGCAGTGCGCAAGCCACCCTTGAGCACACAGCCAGCGATGGCTAGCCGTCACAAGGTTCCGCCTGTGCGTTCCGCCTGTGCTTTCTGGGGCACTCCCCAAAATGCCGGCCATTGGCAGGGAGGGGCGCTGACGTTAGCAGTGCCCTCCTCCCCACGCCCATTGTAGAGCAGAGTAAGTCTTGGCTTACTCAGCGCTGCGAACAAGGGGGGGATAAACATCGATGGTGAGTGATTCCCAATGGTTTTCCCTTCAAACGTATTTGCAGCTGTGCACATGGGTGGGATTTAGCCCATCATCCCGGGGGAGCCTATGTACTAAGCCTTCGTCAGTGATAAACTATCAACCAATTAGCTCCTGTCATTTTCCCAGCTTTCTATAACATGGCATATAGGAACTAACTGGGTGCTGCTTTAGCTTTACTTTATCTCTCTCCGAAGCACAGTACGTAGAGCCCACAGCCTGTAAAACGACAGTTAGAAGATTGGCTGGTCATTTATTTCTCTCCACTTTATCCCTCTCCAAGGCTTAGTACATCTGAGCCCAGAGACAGCGGCCTTGGCTTACCTCCCCACAGCCATCCTTCCCTCACCTGTTTCTGCAGAGCGTTGAGCGGAGCCTCTCCTTTGCCCGTGGCATCGGCGCTCTGCCTCCAGTTCTGAGAGCACCGCGTCTGCCTCAGCAGAGCAATGTACGCAGAGAAGATGTCCGCTTTGACATTCTCTTCCCGTTCCTTAAAGCGGGCAATAATGGCGGGAGCTGCCGTCCTGTAGAACTCTGTGAGGAGATCGGGTCTGGCCGTGATCAGAGTATCCAGGCACTTGGCTGCGGAGCGTCTGACTTTCCAGCTCATGTCATCATCATCACTGTACTCGTCCTCACTCTCTGCGGAGACCAAACAATCAGTCAGAACCCTCCGGTATCAGCATTTGTCTGACACATTACACCGCTTTTACATCGCACCCGGGATTTGAACACAGGTCCATCCCGGGAGCGACCCGGCATTTGCAAGGTGAAGCTCCCACAGCGACCCAGCAATAAGCCGGGTCGCTGATGTAATCAGGTGGGACTGAGTGGCGGGGCACTCGGAGCTCCAGGTTACCCGTTCACACTGCTCAGCAACCAGGGTCCGACCAGGGTAAAACCCTTCTTTTAACCCATGTCGGATTGCCAGGTTGCTGGACCGAGGATTTTTCAAAAGGCCCTTTCACACCGCACAGTGACCCGAGTCGACTGCAACAATTGTATATGTCAGCTAGATGCAGGGCTTCTCAGGCTGGACCCTCAGGAATCCCCACAGTTCCTGTTCTCCAGGTAACCTGTGGATCTTTAAATGTGACACCTGTGCACCTGATGGGTGGTCTCAAACACGTGAACTGTTGGGGCTCCTGAGGATCAGCATTGAGAACCACTGGGATAGAGTCAGTGGCGGATTTCCCACTAGGAACTTTCCACCTTCTGGGGACAGCACAGCAGGCCCCCCCCCCCCCCCCCCCCCCCCCGCACCAGAGTCACTGAAGCGGTTGTAGGTGGCAATTTGTGTGCTCAAGGTGTGGGAGAGGTTGGCCATACTGGCCTATTTGCTTTGTGCTGGGAGGCTACAGCTTCTGGACTGGGGGGCAGAACCTGGGCCAAAAGTGACATTATAATGTTGTCTATACAGAGCTGGCTCTGCAGCTATGAAATACAACCGTCAATGCTGAGGCTAAAGGGATTCGTTAAGGGGGCATCAAATAATATTTTGCCTAAGTTCAGCTTGATCATTGAACGGGCCAGATTTCATGGGTCCCACTGGGACCTGCCGGACCCTAATGTGAAAAATCCGGGGGTGCTTTTATATCTTTCACTTTTGAAGTTGCATGGTGCCCACCTTGCTCTTCCTCACTTTCTGTCTCCATCATCTCATCCTCCTCCTCACTGTCGTAGTTGTAGTTGGGGTCATACGCAATGTACTTCAGGCTCAGCTCCATGATGGTGGAGACGTGAGGCGAGATCTCCTTGGGACAACGTCTGATGAAGGAATCCAGGGCCTGGAAACACTGCTCCTGTAACTCGTCGTCTTCCACCTTGCAGAAGCCCAGCACCAGGGGCAGGATGGTCTCCAGGTGAGGGCCTGGAGAGGGGAGATGATAATATGTGGGTGTTAGGGCGAGAAGTGTGGGGCACGATGAACACGGGTGGCTTCTTCTCCATAACAACACAACAGCTGACGGAATTACTGAGCCAGTATCCCACCCCCAATCTGCTGCATCCCTGAGACGCTGCCAGTCAGGAAGCCGCGCCCACCATTAGCAGCATGTCAGTAAATATTAGACCGGATAAGAGAGTTTGCAGATTGCCATATATACAGGCATCTTTTCTCCGCTGCTGAGACCAGCGCGACACTATTCAATTGCACGGCAAACACAAAGATACCGAATGTCATTATGCTGCTGCAGAGATATGATCAGCAAACACACATGAGATAGCAAAAACCGTAGGCGCTGCTCCTGTGCCGCCATCTCCTGAGACATAGAAGCCCCACACGGACACAGGGACACAGGGACACAATAGAGACAGCTGGAGATAGGGGCCTGTTTCTGAGTCGCACATATATGCTGCAGATTTATCACAGCTTGGAGAGAGATAAAGTTGATAGAATAAATTACCAGACAATCAGTTCCCCACTGCCCATTTACAGGCTGTGTTGGAAAAATGACAGTTGGGGGCTGTTGACTGTTCCTTTGGGGTCTGTGAATAAATATATTTATCTCTATCGAATTTATCTCTCTCCAAGCGTTGATAAATTTGCCATATAATGCGGTAGTGATTCTGGGCCTCATTCATGATTGTATGGAATTGTGCAGCTGCAAGATGTCTGCAGGAGATAGACGCCTTCTTCGTGAATTTGCGAGATCCGAGTGCTGCGTTCAGGAACTCAGCCTTGGATAACTTAGCAACCGCCAGTCAGTCAGTGTAAGGTGAAGCTTCCTCAGCCAGTATCCACCGGTCCAATAACTCTGCGTCTAGCAAACAGACCCTGGACCCAGGCCGACTTCAAAATGGGGCTGAGGCCCCTCATTTTTAAGAACGGTGGCAGATCCTGCCCCCAAACATGCTGCTACTGATGGCGGACTGTGAGCTATATCCCAAGACCCATTCTCCATATGTGCAAAACGGGTCTTTCACTCCATCGATGTGACTTCGCCCTCATTTTGAAATTGGGAGCAGCTCAGAACCAGGCCCAATATGAATGTGAAGTAACGTAGTTACAGGTGTTCTAGGTGGGCTGAGGGGGTTCCCTGGCTCTCAACGCATTTTGGCCAGCAAAGACCACGAGATGGGCCCTCCTTACCCAGTCTGTGCCCTGCTTGCCAACTGACAGCTGCCAGGCACTGGATATACGTCCGGGTGGTGGATGTGGATTCATTCTTCTTCAGTTCCACCACTAGATGCTCGACAAGCTCCGTGAAGAGGTTCCCATTGCATGTCTGTACCAGAAGCCCCAGGGCCAAGACCGCTCTCTTCCTCACGGCAAGCCGGGGGCTGGTGAGCTGGGGCAAGAGACAGCTGAAGATGGAGGGATGGAAAGAGAAGAGAGCACCTCCCAGCCTGCCAGCGACACAGAGACAGACATTACACTGAGGAATGTGGAGAATATAATGTACACTAATATCAGCACCCTATATAGTATATTCCCACCTTCCCAACATGTCAGACAATATATCCAGGGCCTCCAACTGTACGGCTGCGTCGTCCTGCTTTCCGATGGCGCCGGTCAGCTGTCCTGTGATCTTCCTGCACACATTCACAGCTAGCAGAGAGCCTAGAGGGAAAAGGGTGTGTTATTTCTCCATCTATGGGGGCCAATTTATCAACAAGTGATAAAACTCATTGCGAGTGATAAAACTTGTTGTGCTCCAGCCAATCAACTCCCAACTGTCATTTTTCAAACACATGGCAGTCGGGACCTGGACACGTGGCAGTTGGGGGTTGAAAGCAAGACGTGCTGGGACCTCAACACATGGCTGAACACGTGACAGTTGGGATCTGAGCACATGCCAGTTAGGGGCTGAACATGTGACAGTTGGGAGCTGAGCATATGACAGTTGGAAGCTGATTGGCTTTAGCACCCTTTACCATACACAGCAAGTTTTATCACTCAATAAATGAGCCTGTTAATTCCCCGTGACCCCCCTGGACTATACAGAGGTCTACCTGAGCTTGCCATGGGCAGTTCGGATATAACAGTCTTCAGCCCCATGCTGCAAATGTCTCTCAGCTGCTCCTTCTCTGATAACATGTTACTGCACAGAGTGTCCACTATAGTCTCCACCTGGTGCTCTTTCACCTTCCCCACCAGAGGTCCCAAGCTGGAATCAGAGAGATAGAGCCATAAAACACAGGAACTGCCCCACTGGGCAGCCCACAAACTTCATTGGACTGTCAAATTATTGTTTTGTTTTTGTTTGGCCTTCAGCCTTCATTTGAATGGTGAACTGCGAGTAGGTGGTGGTCAGATGGAGGTCAGCTGTGACTAGGTTCGGGTCAGTTGGATGGAGGTCAGCAGTAGGTAGGTGGAGGTTGGTTGGATGAAGGTTAGCTGTGAGTAGGTGATGGTCAGATGGATGGAGGCCAGCTATGTGTAGGTGGTGGTCAGACTGAAAGTGGCCAGCTTTGAGTAGGTGGTGGATAGTTGGATGAAGGGCAGCTGTATGTAGGTGGTGGTCAGATGGATGGTGGTCAGCTGTGTGTAGGTGGTAGATAGTTGGATGAAGGGCAGCTGTATGTAGGTGGTGGTCAGATGGATGGTGGTCAGCTGTGTGTAGGTGGTGGATAGTTGGATGAAGGGCAGCTGTGTGTGGGTGGTGGTCAGATGGATGGTGGTTAGCTGTGTTTAGGTGGTGGATAGTTGGATGAAGGGCAGCTGTGTGTGGGTGGTGGTCAGATGGATGGTGGTCAGCTGTGTTTAGGTGGTAGATAGTTGGATGAAGGGCAGCTGTGTGAAGGTAGTTGTCAGCTATGTGCAGGTGGTGGTCAGCTGTGTGGTGGTGGGGGATAGTTGGATGAGGGGGTAGATGTGAGTGGGTGGTGGTCAATATGATGGATGTCAGCTGTAAGTAGGTGGTGGTCAGATGCATGGTGGTGAGCTATGTATAGGTGATGATGTGGGTGGACCTTATCTGTGAACAGTTGGTGGTGAAAAGCCGCTGAATGGAGATGGCATATGAATTCTGCAGTGGTGAACTTTTGATAGGATAAACTCTGATTAGGTGATGGAGAACATTGCAATGATGGAGAGAACCTGTGACCGATGTTGTACTGTGGATAGAGGTATGGTAACTGTGGTTGGAAGTAAGAGTAAAGCTTTGGTGACTTATCGGTAGATGGGAGAATAGGTGAGGAGTTGTTACTATGGATGGCACAAATGATCAGTGATACATATGGGTCCCCACACCTCTCTCACCACTTTACTGCCAAGTTCTGCACCTCTCCGTTCCTGTCCTCCAGCAGCTTTAGAAGCATCTTCACCACTCTCCGCTCACTATCCTCATCCAGCTTGATGGAGTCCTTCTGCAGCTCCATCATCAGATCATTGGTGGCCATGAACCTGTGACATGAGGAGGACGCATGGTAGAAGACATCTGTCCAGGACAACAGTCTACCAAGATGTTTCCCTGTTGCATTACTACAGTATATACATGGAGCAAAATAATTTTTTTTACGGATTTTGGCTGTCAATGTCGACACCTGTCAACATGGACCCCCAAATAGTTTAGCGCGCTATACTGCTTTACCATTCCCTATCGTAGTGCGAAAAAAGTGAAAACTCAGGTCAACCTTTTTATATGTCGAATTTTGCATATAAACCTTTTGGCAATGTTGATTATCTATCTAGACCAGGCATGTCCAACCTTTGCCCTCCAGGTGCTGTGAAAGTACAAGTCCCAGCATGCCTTGCCACAGTTTTGCTATTAGGGAATGATAAAACTATTGCAAGGCATGCTGGGATGTGTAGTTTCACAACACATACCTTGTCACAGTTTTTCTATTAGGGAATGATAAAACTATTGCAAGGCATGCTGGGATGTGTAGTTTCACAACATCTGGAGGGCCAAGGTTGGACATGCCTGACCTAGACACTGTTGACCTATTCTCCGGATTCTGTATCAGCAGACCGCCAAATACTGACTGTGAGCCGTACGTAAAAGCGCCTGTAAGCGCGGATGGCCGCAGCAGCCGGATTGATGGCCTTATTCTAGCCTTAGTATCAGCATGACGCCATGTGTATGCTCACAAAGGCCGCTGTTGTCCGCAGATGCCATCATTGTAATTGGCACTGAGCAGTATGCCGGAGCATGCGCTGGACTCCGGTAACATGGCGCCATGTGTACACTCACAGCCCGCTGTTGTCCGCAGGTGTCATCATTGTAATTGGCACTGGGCAGTATGCCGGAGCATGCGCTGGACTCCGGTAACATGGCGCCATGTGTACACTCACAGCCCGCTGTTGTCCGCAGGTGTCATCATTGTAATTGGCACTGAGCAGTATGCCGGAGCATGCGCTGGACTCCGGTAACATGTCTCCATGTGTACACTCACAGCCCGCTGTTGTCCGCAGATGCCATCATTGTAATTGGCACTGGGCAGTATGCCGGAGCATGCGCTGGACTCCGGTTACATGGCGCCATGTGTACACTCACAGCCCGCTGTTGTCCGCAGATGCCATCATTGTAATTGGCACTGGGCAGTATGCCGGAGCATGCGCTGGACTCCGGTTACATGGCGCCATGTGTACACTCACAGCCCGCTGTTGTCCGCAGATGCCATCATTGTAATTGGCACTGGGCAGTATGCCGGAGCATGCGCTGGGCTCCGGTAACATGGCGCCATGTGTACACTCACAGCCCGCTGTTGTCCGCAGGTGTCATCATTGTAATTGGCACTGGGCAGTGTGCCGGAGCATGCGCTGGACTCCGGTTACATGGCGCCATGTGTACACTCACAGTCCGCTGTTGTCCGCAGGTGTCATCATTGCAATCAGCATTGGGCAGTGTGCCGGAGCATGCGCTGGACTCCGGTAACATGGCGCCATGTGTACACTCACAGCCCGCTGTTGTCCGCAGGTGTCATCATTGTAATTGGCACTGGGCAGTATGCCGGAGCATGCGCTGGACTCCGGTAACATGGCGCCATGTGTACACTCACAGCCCGCTGTTGTCCGCAGATGCCATCATTGTAATTGGCACTGGGCAGTATGCCGGAGCATGCGCTGGACTCCGGTTACATGGCGCCATGTGTACACTCACAGCCCGCTGTTGTCCGCAGGTGTCATCATTGCAATCAGCATTGGGCAGTGTGCCGGAGCATGCGCTGGACTCCGGTAACATGGCGCCATGTGTACACTCACAGCCCGCTGTTGTCCGCAGGTGTCATCATTGCAATCAGCATTGGGCAGTGTGCCGGAGCATGCGCTGGACTCCGGTAACATGGCGCCATGTGTACACTCACAGCCCGCTGTTGTCCGCAGGTGTCATCATTGCAATCAGCATTGGGCAGTGTGCCGGAGCATGCGCTGGACTCCGGTAACATGGCGCCATGTGTACACTCACAGCCCGCTGTTGTCCGCAGGTGTCATCATTGCAATCAGCATTGGGCAGTGTGCCGGAGCATGCGCTGGACTCCGGTAACATGGCGCCATGTGTACACTCACAGCCCGCTGTTGTCCGCAGGTGTCATCATTGCAATCAGCATTGGGCAGTGTGCCGGAGCATGCGCTGGACTCCGGTAACATGGTGCCATGTGTACAGTCACAGTACGCTGTTACCTACAGATGTCATCATTGCAATCAGCATTGGGCAGTGTGCCAGGTGCCATGTTCCCGGTGGTTCTTGATCTGCACATGCACCAATGTGGGACCCCAGAGAGGTAAGTATTCCACCCCTGCACCCATTATATAGATATGCCACTCCTGTTATGAGACTTTAGGGGAAAATTTACTAAGATTTGATATTGCTATGGGCAACCAATCTGATCCTGTCTATTATCTTCTAGAGGGTGCTAAATAAATAACTAGGAGATTCTATAATAATAATCGGATGACTCAGTTCGTTGTACAAGATCGTGACACATGCGACAGCCACATACACTATATAGGAAGCCAGAAACGGAGCAGAGCAGGTCATTGCTATAGCATAAGCTGGGGCAGCGGTGATCAGTGTGACACAACCGTCCACATGATCTGAGCCTCAGCAATGCAGTTTATGTAACTGAACACGGCTGGGTCTGGGCTGGGAACCATCCCAGTGACTCAGTCAGGGTGGAACAGGTGCAGGGAGTCGCTGGGTGACACAGATGACATCGGCCTGCGCGCTGCTGCAGTTATATGGGGCATATCTATAGTAATGATTATATGACCTGGGGTAGTACTCTGGGGCGTAACGAGATATTTGTAGGCCCCATAGCAAAAGTTTTTAAGGGCCCCTATTTAGGAACTGATGGTGTTAATTTTGTGCATAAAACATTATTTAAACAGTAAAGATGGGCCCCCTTCAGCTCTGGGCCCCATAGCAGCTGCACCCCTTGCACCTATGGTAGTTACGCCTTTGAGAGTACTGCCTGTTACCCAGGAGGGCGTACAGCTTTCTACTACCTAATGCTGGCTGCCCCCATTCAATACATTATCCGATTAATGGTTTGTGCCATTCTAGGCTAATGTAGTGCCCCTACCCCTAAACAATTCTAACATTCGGATGGAGAAACCCTAGCTGCAACCATTCAAGTAATCACTACAAGGATGCGCAGGGAGGCTTATCATGTATACAGGGAGCTTCCCACCGTACAGTACAGAGAGCATTATAGTGACTAGAAAATACCAGCATCCTAGTGACCACCATACAATACAGAGTGCACGGTGGGGGCTGTTATACCATACAGAGAGCCTCCTCGTCACCATCATACAATACACAGTGCACTGTAATGGCTGTGAAACCATACAGAGAGCCTCCTAGTGACCACCATCCAATACATACTGTACCAATTTGGTATATCATAATACAGATAGCATCCTAGTGATCACCATACAATACACAGTACATTGTAATGGCTGCCATACAATACAGTTTTCACCATGGTATACCATACAGAGAGCCTCCTAGGAGACGAGCTGTACTGACCTTGAAAAGTGATAAAATGGAGAATGATTAAGTAGCAGCCAAACAGCTCCTAACTGCCATGTCTCAGACTGGGTGTGATAAAATGACAGTTAGGAGCTGATTAGTTGGTGGTTTATCACTTTGACCCAGTGACCGCCATACAATACACTTTGTACTATTAGGCTTATTCTTATTCAGCCATTACTTGTGTAAGAGACCCAGGTTGGAGCGTAGTTGTTGGCCACATTAAACAATCTGGGACACGGGTTGGTCTGTATATTGGGATACAGTCGGTTGGTCCACCTAAAGATGGTCGACAGTCATTAGGTCAACACTGTTGGGTCGACATACTGCAAGGTCGACAGGCGTCTAGGTCGACATGGGTCATGGTCGACATGACATTAGGTCAACATGGTCTAGGTCGACAGTCAAAAGGTCGACATGGTTTTTTTCACTGTTTTTTGAGGCGACATGTGCCGACAGGCGGTATTTTATGCCCTACCATCGGCTAAGGCGCGGTCGGAGAATAACATAGTGTGCCGAGTGCATCGAGGCACGGCGAGCGGACATGGTACACGTATACAGTGTCCATGTCAATTTAAGTCGACATAGACACCCCAAAACAATTTCCCACCATGGTGACCTTTTTCATGTTGACCTTTTATAGGTGTCGACCTATGGCCTGCAAACCTAAGGGTGTTTACCCAATGACCCATACCCACTGAGCCAGCTGTGAGGCCTGGACCACACTTGCCAGAATGTGGTAGTTTGGTGCCAAGATCACGCCATCCTACAAAGCCATCATTCTCAGGATTGCAGTCCCATAATGCATTGCAACATAAATCACATCATCAATCTGCCCGGACCATCACACAGGACACCGGCCTATTCTCCCTGCAATCCAAGCAGTGTCTGAGGAGGCTGCAGCCTGGGGCACCAGGACTGGGGGGCGCCTTGCAGGAGACAGCCGAGGAATAACATAAAGGTCTAATTTATTCCATACTGTGGGGGGGTATAGTTATTAAGGTGACTGCCAGATGACAGTGCCAATGTAACTTACTGATTACATTACCATTACATTATGTACATTGTGCTACAGCACCAGCCGGGCAGCCTAAAGCCAAAGTCTCCTTCACACACCACAAGCATTAGATCATACATGCCAGCTGTATAACCTGCGTTACATGCACATGGGCAGTATGACTGGTGAGCCCCTGAGCGCCCATAGGTGCTGCTCAGTCGCTAAGGTAGCACTAGCCACGCCCCCGAAATTGATAACAACAGGGGTCGCGGTAACAGGTCATGCCCTCTGTACCCAAGACCACTCCCTTCTGTCCTTTAACTATTGCGTCATCTTAGTCAGACGGAACTTGGACAGAATTGTCTTTCCGTTAAATAGATCATTTTGGGGCAGGAAATGGGCAGTGATTATGCAAATGCATGTGACCACCCTGACGTGGGCGTGTCCTGGTCATGGGTGGGTGTGTCATAGGCGTGTATCTAAAGCCCCATGTGATTCTGAGACGTGCATAAGGGGAAGATAAGCTTGTGTTCCGCTCGCAGAAATCACCTCATTAGCGCTACAGATTCTTGCATTAGCATAAGGTAGTTTTTCAGGTTGGCGCAGCTTCCGGCAAATGCAGCCCCACTAGATGTGCTATGTCTTATACTAACACTGAATCCCAATTAGTAAGATAAAACCCCTAAACCCCCTCAGTCCACAATGTATCACTCATTGGGGCAGATGTATTAAGCCTTAACAAGAGATAAATGCAAGGGTGATAAAGAGAGATAATCATCCAGCCAATCACATCCTAACTGCCATGCTACTGGCTGTGTTTGAAAAAAGTCAGTAAGCAGCTGATTGGCTGGATGTTTATCTCTCTTTATCACCCTTGCATTTATCTCTTGTTAAGGCTTAATACATCTTTCCCACTATATAAAGCTATTAACTGTTTCATCTCCAGATCGCTCCTCTATAAGGCTGCGGTTATCCCATGCTGTAACACTAACCCCCCCCCCCCCCCCCCACACACACACACACACACACACACACATACAGAATGCATGCACACCTGTTCCTATAACTCCGCCTGTCCCCTCCTCACCTGAAGTCCTTGTCACTGGATGTCATCTTCTCCAGCAGGCTGGAGATATGATAGGTGACGTTGCTCATGGTGACAGTCACAAACCTGCAGCCACTCTACAAAGGGCCGTATGGTAGATAGCTGCTCCCTCTGACTATGGGAGACTATGGCGAAAGCAGGGACATGCGAGAGGGTGGAGGGGGCTCTTGTTTGCTGTCCCCTCTTTAGAAGTCGCTGGAAAACCTGACACTGCACTGGATATAAATAGCCAGTGAGTGTCCCAGGAAAGACCTCTGCTGGTCACCGGCCTGTAATACACTGGTAGGCCACAGTGCAAATAATATACACACTGCTGGGAGCTGCACACCGGTAATCCTAATGACATATAGAGGAAACAACATTAAACGCCAGTATATGTATTTTCAAAAGGGAGGACGGGTTGGCACAGCCTTGAGTTTCTCCAGCCATTGTGGAAGTCTCAGAATCCCCACTACCTGTGAAGTCTAAGCTAAGGATGTCCATCGACCAGAACAGAGCAGCAGTGATTTCCTGCTTCCCCCAACTGCCCCCCTTCCCGCGGGACATTGCCACCCACAGGAGGGACAGTGGTACATTCTACAAATAGCGGGACTGTTCCTCTGTACTCCGGACAGTTGGGAGGTATGGGGAAGGGATGGCAGAGAGGACGGGTGCAGGATGACGCTCCGACAGTGGGGATCCCAACAGTCAGTATCCTGGCTGCCGGTGCTCAAACAAGGGGGATCCCCACTCACAGGGGCTATTCTCCCTTGCGGGGGTCCGCGACCCCCATAGAGGGAGATTAGAACCTGTGGCGAATGCAGCGAGCCACTGGGCCCGCAGCATGGTGAGCACAGCGAGCCAGCAAGGGGCTTCTTTGCACTTGCCCCACTGTCGGAGCCCCATACCACAACCGAGAGGTCAGTTTTCTTCCAAATCCATCCAGTGGAAGACTCAGAACAGGCTTCATAGGTCACAGTTCTGGCCAGCATATGCCAACTGAAGGCATGGGCATTCTGCAGGAGACTCCCTGAAATAGCAGCAATCTCCCTCTCTCCCTGATTATTCTAGCAATCTCCCTGATTTCACCTAGCCCACATTACACTGTTACATCATAGTTACCTCCCATCCTGCATTCTGCAGGAGACTCCCTGACATAGCAGCTATCTCCCTCTCTCCCTCATTAGTCTAGCAATCTCCCTCATGTCACCTAGCCCACATTACACTGTTACATCATAGTTACCTCCCCTCCTGCATTCTGCAGGAGACTCCCAGACATAGCAGCAATCTCCCTCCCTCATTAGTCTAGCAATCTCCCTCCCTCATTAGTCTAGCAATCTCCCTCATGTCACCTAGCCCACATTACACTGTTACATCATAGTTACCTCCCCCCTGCATTCTGCAGGAGACTCCCTGACATAGCAGCAATCTCCCTCTCTCCCTCATTAGTCTAGCAATCTCCCTCATGTCACCTAGCCCACATTACACTGTTACATCATAGTTACCTCCCCTCCTGCATTATGCAGGAGACTCCCTGAAATAGCAGCAATCTCTCTCTCCCTCATTAGTCTAGCAATCTCCCTCATGTAACCTAGCCCACATTACACTGTTACATCATAGTTACCTCCCCTCCTGCATTCTGCAGGAGACTCCCTGAAATAGCAGCAATCTCCCTCTCTCCCTGATTAGTCTAGCAATCTCCATCATGTCACCTAGCCCACATTACACTTACATCATAGTTACCTCCCCTCATGCATTCTACAGAAGATTCCCTGACACAGCAGTAATCTCCCTCTCTCCCTCATTAGTCTAGCAATCTCCCTCATGTCACCTATCCCACATTCATTACACTGTTACATCATAGTTACCTCCCCTCCTGCATTCTGCAGGAGACTCCCTGACACAACAGTAATCTCCCTCTCTCCCTCATTAGTCTAGCAATCTCCCTCATGTCACCTAGCCCACATTACACTGTTACATCATAGTTACCCCCCCCCCCCCCCCCCGCCTCCTGCATTTTGCAGGCGACTCCCTGACATAGCAACAATCTCCCTCATTAGTCTAGCAATCTCCCTCATGTCACCTATCGCACATTCATTACACTGTTACATCATAGTTACCTCCCCTCCTGCATTTTGCCTGACCAGTGGCTATGTAAGCTGCTGGTGGTCAGCCTCCAGGCTCTCTAGTATGGGAATACTCAATAGACGCTGTGCGGCCCTGGGATGGACGTGGGAACGTCCTCGAAAACCGGGACGTTGCCACAGAAAACGGGACAGTTGGGAGTTATGGGTGTGGGGCTCATCTGCATTTGGATGTAAGTCATTTTATGACACACCTCTTGGATGTAACAGAGTGCATACCTGATTCTAGGTGCCACCTTCCAGGGCCTGCACAAAGGTGGCACACAATTTTGGTGCCTCCTTTACAATATCCCTGAAATACTTTTTCAAAAGCAGGTAAGTATGGTTAAATCGCATTTGGAAGTTATTGCATAGGCATATAATATAATATGCTGAGTTAGAATAAAATAAATATTAGGAAGCCGGGGTCTGTGATGTGTAGGAGGAATGTAATGTTTGATACAAGCTGATATATCGGTCCTGGAGTCGGACTCGGAACATTAGTTGCGGGACTGTGTGTGTCCGGGGAGCGGAAGCGGCGATGCACTAGCGGAAGTGCTGGTTGCCAGACTGTACAGGAGCAGCCGGGAGCTGCCACGTCTGACTGCAGGACAGAGGAACCTCTGAGCGGCACTGAGGCCGAGCCATACCCGGGGGGGACATCCAGGAATTGCCGCCATGGTCAGTAACACCCGGCCTCCGTATTCCGTAGTACCGAGGCCTTGCCCACCAGCCGCGGCCATGGCGCTTTTACCCACCAGCTCCAACCCCAGGGTTTTTAACCACCAGCTCCAATCCCTGGGCTCTTACCCACCAGCTCCAATCCCGGGGCTCTTACCCACCAGCTCCAATCCCGGGGCTCTTACCCACCAGCCTCAACCCCATGGCTCTTACCCACCAGCCTCAACCCCATGGCTCTTACCCACCAGCCTTAACCCCATGGCTCTTACCCACCAGCCTCAACCCCATGGCTCTTACCCACCAGCCTCAACCCCATGGCTCTTACCCACCAGCCTCAACCCCATGGCTCTTACCCACCAGCCTCAACCCCATGGCTCTTACCCACCAGCCTCAACCCCATGGCTCTTACCCACCAGCCCCAACCCCTGGGCTCTTACCCACCAGCCCCAACCCCTGGGCTCTTACCCACCAGCCCCAACCCCTGGGCTCTTACCCACCAGCCCCAACCCCTGGGCTCTTACCGTCCAGCCCCAACCCCTGGGCTCTTACCGTCCAGCCCCAACCCCTGGGCTCTTACCGTCCAGCCCCAACCCCTGGGCTCTTACCCACCATCCCTGGCCACTGGGGCCTTAACCAGCATCCAAGGAACTCTTGCATGCCAGTGTCAGTCATGGAGTCATTCTTACACACCTGCTCCAACCACTGAGCACTTACCCATTAGCTTAAACCACTGATCTCTTACCCACTTTTTCTACTTAGGTGTGGCTGGGAGTTGTTGCCCTTTCTGTGCTGTGCATTAATACTATCCCTTGCTGCAGACATGAATGGTCCCTCCCTCAGTGCCAGCTGGCAGGTGAATGTAATCTGTATACCTTACCCACCTGTCCCATCACACAGGGTCATGCTACTCTGCTCCTGCTTCCCCCACAGCCCAGACCAGGAGACTGCAGTAGTAAAATAAAAAAATCACACGTAGACTATAATCACGCTTCTAATGAATAGCTGAATGAAATTAAACAGTCAGCACAGTAAATATGGGGGGGATTGCACCCTTTTTGTGCCATTTTGGTCTAAAATAATAGAAATGTTGGGGTTTCTCTGTCCCATTGGCCTGTGAATTCTGGTTGCTTATACCTATATCCCACTCCCAGAAGACATTAAGCTCTGAACTTGGCCATAGTGGTGCTGGTGGTCCACTGACATTCCCAAACCCTTCCACATCTGATACATGTACTGATTCCATAGCTATCCGGTTTACATGGACAGATCAGACCTTCTCCATCCTATAATGTCACATTTGCAAGTGGTTTCGATGCCACACTCTAGAGACAGCTACTTATGGGACTGTCCTGCTCCCGAATCCCTAGTATTATGTCTGCTTGGTGTCAGCAAGTCGCCCGCAGTGTTCATCCCCTTCTGTCTTTCTCTTCTCCTCCCCCTTTTCCTTTTCCCATTCTTCTATTTGTGTTCCTGTATATACCATGTGTGACTGTTTCATGTTTCTGTAATGTTCTGCTCCTCTTGGGCTCCCTGCACACTTCTTGTGGTGTTATCCTTATCATATTAGGATATCTCTTGGCTAAATACCATAGTCAGGTGTCAGGTGTGTGACTTCTGTTCTTCTCACAGGTATCCGTAATAAACACCGTGGACACATCCCATGAGGATATGATCGTAAGTAGTAAATCCGGTATTGTTATCTCTGTTAGTTTCATATCTATACTAATGTTCGTTCTCAGAATGCTTTATATAAATGGCTACTATGACCAGTTTTGCCATATGACTACCTCTGGAGTTGTTAGGTGTGTATGGGGAACTACAAGTGCCAGAATGACTTAGGATCCAATGGTACCATGCAACCATGAAGACGCCTTGTGAAATGCACATTAAAAAATTGTTTTATTAATTGGGTAATTAAGGCATGAAGGCTGATACCCCTATTGCTCATTTTACTTTAAATATTAACCCCTACTTCCCTTGCCTTAATCCAGCACATTTTTTCCCTGTTCTCGGGGTCCCTTAGTAGGACTTTTCTCAATAGGTCATTTCTGTCCCAGCTAAACAGACAAATGCAATTTTTCATGATTAAAGAAATCCAGAAAACATGACCTGCTAGTGGTACATGAGTATGGGAGAAGGAAAAACTCTTAGAGTTGCTGGACTTGGACTTTTGATGGACGTGGGGGGGGGGGGCAGAAGTTTTCGGGAAATTGAATGTCCGTTACAGAAGCCTCAAGCATCTGTTGCCAAAGTTAGTCACAAGTGGGTGCCTGCGGCTGTATATACCCCTAATATATATTTAAGTGCCATAATCATTTTAAGCTCTGAAAGCTTTCAGACAGGAAGTGCAGTGTCTCCTGGAAAAAGGCTTCCCCCACAATTTCATGATCTATTCTGTTTTGGTGCGGTTTGTGAATATTGTTAGAACGGGTTTTTGTTTGTTTGTTTTTATAATCATACCTCCGCTGTTGGATCATTTTATGTGTCTGGGATGAAAGTAGGAGGCCGCGGTCTGTAATTCTGTCTGTTCTCCCCAGCATGATGCCCAGATGGATTATTATGGCACCCGTCTTGCCACGTGCTCCTCCGACAGATCAGTGAAGATATTTGACGTTAAGAACGGGGGCCAATTGCTGATAGCCGATCTGCGGGGGTGAGTGATGGGCACCAGACTCATTATAACCCCTGGTAATACACCCATAACAAATCTTGGTTCCAGGGAGTACAGTGAGATAATCAGTGATGTTCCATATGCCCAGGGGTTCCCAGCATTGACTGGCATAGTATTGCCTACATATATGTTGGCAGCACCTGTGTAAATTTAGGGATCAATCCCTTATATTTCTGTTGTGTGTAAATGATCCCTGGTTTGCCCTGGGTATTTCAGCAGAATTTACTGCTGTTATACTGGTGGGGTTACAAAATCTGGCTGTCTGGGAGAGTCACGCAACAGTGTGTGTCAGGTACTTGGGGCATATATGCCCGGTAGCGGTTTGCAATATCCCCTAAGTGTCTCCCCCAGGGGGGTACTGGGCATCATGGTCCACACAGCAGCGGACTACAGAACCCTTGTTACAAAATAATTCCATTCTCCCAATGTTGCAGACATGAAGGACCAGTATGGCAAGTGGCCTGGGCACACCCGATGTATGGCAACATCCTGGCATCCTGCTCGTACGACCGGAAGGTCATCATTTGGAAAGAAGAAAACGGGACCTGGGAGAAGACGTACGAATACACCGGCCATGACTCATCAGGTAATTTTCCTGTAGCAATGCTGGCTTTGTCCATGTTCTCGCCCCCTTGAAAAGGCTCCTGAGAACACATCACCAGGTTCTACGTGTGATACATAGGAGTGACTGCGGATTAAATGTCTGCTCTCTGTTGCAGTGAACTCCGTGTGCTGGGCTCCCCATGACTTTGGACTGATGTTGGTGTGCGGCAGCTCAGACGGGGCCATCTCTCTGCTCACTTACACGGGGGATGGTCCCTGGGATGTCAAAAAGATCAGCAACGCCCACACGGTGAGCACCAGAAATTCCCATTTAGGAAGTGCCAGAGACCAATGCAGCCTAAGCACACAATGCATTGCTGTGTATTGTGTAGCAGCTCTTGTTGTGGTTTCCACTTACTAGTCTATCTTTGCTGTACTCAGATTGGGTGTAATGCCGTGAGCTGGGCTCCTTCCGTGGTCCCCGGTAGCCTAGTGGATCAGCCATCTGGGCAGAGGCCCAACTACATCAAGAGGTTCGTCTCCGGTGGTTGTGACAACCTTGTAAAGATCTGGAGGTAAGTCGGAGCGCAGTCCCTGCGACATACAGCCGGGCCTATAACTTCTACCAACTTGATGATTTTCTCTGTGTCTGAAGTCTCTGTAGTCTCTGCAGCATTGTAAACCCAGAATGGTGATTATTGTTGTAGGGAGGATGACGGACAATGGAAAGAAGACCAGAAGCTGGAGGCGCACAGTGATTGGGTGCGGGATGTGGCCTGGGCACCTTCTATCGGTCTCCCCACAAGTACCATTGCCAGCTGCTCTCAGGTACATATAGAGATGACCGCTGTTGTAACTGTGATATATGGTGCAGGTGTGATCCTCTGATGTCTTCTTACAGGACGGCAGAGTTTACATTTGGACGTGTGACGATCCGGCCAGCAACAGCTGGAACCCGAAACTGCTGCACAAATTCAATGACGTGGTCTGGCACGTGAGCTGGTCCATCACGGCAAACATCCTGGCGGTGTCTGGGGGAGATAACAAGGTGCGTATCACAATGAGGACACTGCTGTCATCGTCATTACGTATTTCCTACTGTAGCGACTGCTGTGTGGGCGGATTCATCCGGCGCCTGCATATTGTTTAGTTTGTCACCAAATGAAGCGTCCGCAATGTTGTTTTTGTGCCACTGCTCCGTCTCTATGTATCTGCTTCGATATTGGATATTTCCGTAAGGTGCCCCTACACTAGGGCGATATACGTGCGATTTGGACACTTTTTTATGAGATTGCGGTGATCAGTTACATAAAATCGTCCCAATCGCATGTATTTGACAGCGGGTCCGATGCGATGTGCGGTCACTGACTGCAGGAGAGATGTATCAGATTGCAGCCAGGGAGGCTTGGGGGGGATCGCATGCGATATATCGTAAAGAAAAGAACCGCATGTGATCCTGCCGCCTGGAAAGCTCCCGAGCAAAGCAAGGGAACTCAGCCAATCAGCGGCCCCCAGTCTTTTGAATAGGTTTCTATTCTCCCGCTGCTCTGCGGTCCCCACGGCGAGCGGGAGAATAGAAACCATCCTATTCAAAAGACTGGGCGGCCGCTGATTGGCAGAGTTCCCAGCCAATCAGCGCCCGCCAGTCTTTTGAATAGGATTTATTTCTATTCTCCCGCCGCGCCCCCCGGTCTCTCTGCTCTGAGTCTGCACTGCGCCGCGGTCCCCGCTCCCTGCCTGCAGGTACATCTCGTGCCGCTCCCCGGACCACTCCCTGCTCCTGCCGCTCCCCGGACAAGTCCCCACTGCCAGCCTGCTCCTGATGCTCCCCACTCCCAGCCTGCTCCTGCCCCCCCTCGAACCGGTCCCCGCTCCCACGGACCGCTAGCTCCCCAGCAGCTCCCCGGATTTTTACATGTGATAAATCGCATCTGATTTATCACATGTAAAAAATGGCACATTAAGTGCCACATCTTATCAAGCTCCCCCGGGGAAGCTCAGGGGAAATCGGGGCTGACTTGTCCTTAGGACAAGTCGCCCTAGTGTATGGCTGCAAATTTTGCAGATGGATAAAACCATGCTGCGCTGCAGGTGGGGCAGATGTAACAAGTGCAGAGAGTTAGATTTGGGTGAGGTGTGTTCAAACTGACATCTAGATTGCAGTGTAAGAAGAAAGCAGCCAATATTCTGCACATAAAAATGTAACACTCCCATGTTACATCTGCCCCACCTGCAGTGCAGCATAGTTTTCTCTATTTGCAAAATTTGCAGCCTTACCTGAATCTGGCCCATAATGCATTTGTGTGTCATAAACACTTTATACACAGTGTTCATTCTAGCACCCTGCACCTTTCAAAACTTCTTCGGTCTGATTAGTATTTCAGCAGAGATACAGACCAGACTGTGCTAGAGCACCGCAGCAGAGAGTGGCAGCCCAAGCAGGATAGAGTAACTGCAGGGATTTTGGAAGGTGCAGGGTGTTAGAATGAACAAGTATACACGCAGCCTGTCCGTGATTTCCCACAATGGTTTTCATACATTTGTGTATACTGCGCCATCAGGAAACAATGGTGCCGCTGTCTCAGCCGCGCTCAGATTACGGGTGCGGCAGGGCTTTCCTGTATCTGTATACACAGAGTGTCCACAGTGTTATGATCGCCGGGTTAGTCCTTTATTGGGCCACCTTTCTCATATTGTGTTTAGGTGTGGTCTTGGCTCTGGCTGCTGGTAATATGTTTGCTAGGGGGGAGCAGGAGAGCCCATGAACGTGGTCGGTGGTGGAACTATAACCACTGCAGGGTTATGTGGTGGTGGTTGTCCGAGTGTGTGGCACTAATGCCCAACTCGCTGTAGCAGTATGCCCGGGTGCTTTGTTCTGTGCAGACACCACTCCAGCGCAGAAGCCTTCACGCCGCTGTGTTAAGAACAGATAGTGGGAGACTCATAACTGTCCTATCCTGTACTTTATGTGGCCCAGTGATGCCGCTATTACTGTGGTCGGAATGTGGTGTTCATTAGAATTCGTCCATCGCTAGGAACCAGCCATATATTTGTGGCACAGATACTCTGTATGACGTTACCTCAGTGGAGTCCCTGCACCTTATTTTGTTCATTATGTATCATATTTGACAACAAAATGGCTGCCTTCGCTGTTTTAAGCCCTCCTTGTCTTGCCTCTGTATCTAGGTGACCCTGTGGAAGGAGTCTGTGGACGGGCAGTGGGCGCTGATCAGTGATGTAAACAAGGGACAGGGCGCAGTGTCTGCCGTGACAGACGGACAGCAGAACGAGCAGTGACCTTTCTCTGGGCAAATGGCGATTTGGAGGATCCAGAGGAGGAACTCCTGCTTCCTGTCCGTGGCCCCTCATGCAGCTGGCAGGCGGCATTCCTACCAGGACAATTTGCACATTATCATTAACTCCTCCCCCAGCGGGGTGCCGCCTTTGACAATACGAATTGTGGGATTTTACTACTTCTGAGCTGTTTTGTTCCATTATATTTTTGCAGGACGAGCAGCTTCCTGGGAAATTAAAAGCTAATTATTTGTACAAAGTCATTGGTTATTTGACTGACTGGTTACATTATCTGTATTAATGGGTAATGTGGCCGTATGCCAGGAAGAGGCCTTAGGAATATTCCTGGGTAGATTCGGACTCCAGCGCTACAAAGAATTCCCAATCAAATGACCAATTATTATTGATGAGAATATCGCCCATCCCCCTCTCTGTGCGTATCAGCAATTTGTGTTCAATTATTAAAAAGAAAAAACCTGTTGGAATAAAATCTGCAATTATTATAGTTTATATTATGTTTTCTATGGTACCACAAGGGTTCTGTATAGCACCATAACAACAATTTGTAGGAGTACAGACAAACATAGCACATTACTTACAAATATATGTATTTACAGTGCGGAGATTATGGCCCTTATTCTGGTTCACCCGCACAGAAACAAAATAACTCACCCAAATCTAATTCTCTCTGCACATGTTACATCTGCCCCCCTGCAGTGCACATGGTTTTGTCCATTTGAGAAGGAATTTGGGTACTTGTGTATTATCTGGGCACCTGATTTCATACACCCAGTATCCAACTACGCATGGAGTTGATTTTATATAGTGTGGCGAGCCACCGAGCCCGAAGCGTGGCGAGCGGACGCGGATTACTTTATATGTATTCTGCGTCCCCTCACGGGGCTCGCTGCGCTCGCCACACTATATAAAATCAGCTCCATGCGTAGTTGGATAGTGGGGGTATGAAATCACCCATGGGAGATTATACAATTAAAAATCTGGTCTTTACAATGAAGCATCGCATTGCGTTACATGCCTTAAGTGGTGCGATGCAATGCAGTGAAAAATCGTGTGCCCAGATATTACACAAGTACCGCAATTTGCCTTTGTGTGTGAACCAGAATAAGGACCTATATCCTATCACTTTTACTAAACCGAAAATAAAAGATGGTAATGTGCCCTTTTATTATCAAGGGAAGAAAATGTTATATATTGCAAGTAACCTACAGACGGATCGGGCAATGTGCTCTGCCTCCACCCTTCCGGTTCAGTTGTGGCTGATGTCGCAGCAGCGCGGGCATTTACATGGCCTGCCTAGATGCAATGTTAATCACTGCCGGCCTGTGCAAGGAGCGTACAGGCAGTTCGTGAATGGCCTGTACACACCTCAAGATGCATCATTGGCTGTATCAAGCTACATTGTTCAAACCTATCACAGTACACACTAGGCCGACAGACCAGAAACATATCGTCCGTTAAATTTGAATGGAAAAATCCATCGCACTGTGTGTGCCCAGCATAGAAACTGATCCAACGCTGCCATCTAGAGCAGGGATGGGGAAAGTTCAGCTCTCCAGCTGTTGTGGAACTACACATCCCAGCAACACTTGTAGCATGGCCACATAGCAAAGCTAATGAGGCATGCTGGGATGTGTAGTTCCACAACAGCTGGCGGGCCGAAGGTTCCCCATCCCTGATCTAGAGGGTAAAAGATGTAAGTGCATTACATTAAAATATTAGGAATTAAATCAAAATGCAGCCATATTTCCAAAAATACAGTGATGTTCTGTGCAATATAGGTGCAGGCAATGGGAACTTCTTAACAGTGTTCACCTGGAGCAAGCTGCTTTCCTGTACATCACATGAGAACAAGTCATTTGCTTTTGGTAGCCCTACAAGAAAGCTTGGATACATTGGCCTTGGGACATGGTACTCTAGATCAGTGGTTCTCAACCTCTGTCCTCAGGACCCCACACAGTGCACGTTTTCCAGGTCTCCTCACAGAATCACAAGTGAAGTAATTAGCTCCACCTGTGATCTTTTAAAATGTGTCTGAATAATGAGTGCACCTGCTGGGAGACCTGGAAACCGTGCACTGTTGGGGACTGAGGTTGAGATCCACTGCTCTAGATCACATGGTGCCGCCTCTTGTAAGCAGCTCCTCGGCCAATGGAGTTTCTAGAAGCGTGGCCTGCGGGAGCCTTGTCACCACATTCCTAGCTCAGCATAACCGATGCTCAGGGCTTGCTGTTATTGGCCATTGCTTCCAGTTCTGATGCCGGCTTCTCTCCATCTCCTGAGATCTTTGTGTGTAGTTCTTGTGGCTGTTCTTAGGAAACATGGACTAGGTCTCTGGGTGGCATTCTGAAGACCACCGCCCATCTGCAGTGCTAGAATGCCCAGGTAATGTAGTTCCTACGGAAACATGGCATGATCCATCAATATGGAAAAAAGTCCTCTTGTACAGTCTCATCCTGTCATCAGGCCAAATGTAATGGGCCACGGTTTGGGGGGAGCCGGGCACGTCATCAGACTTGCATAGATGATTCCCTGGAGCGGGTGGAAGGATGCAAGGCCGCAGGATGGTGCAATGTCCCGCTCAGAACCAGAACGCATGGTGCTCACTGCAGATCTGAACTCCATTGGTTGTCAATTACCTCTTAACCCCTTCCCGACGCAGCCTGTTTTTGCCTTCCTGACAGAGGCCTTTTTTTCAAATCTGACATGTATCACTTAAGTGGGGATAACTTTTTTTTGCTTTTACTTATCCCAGTGATTTTGAGATTGTTTTCCCGTGACACATTGTACTTTAAATTAGTGGTAAATTTTGGTCGATACAGTTTTTTTTTTTTTGTGAAAAATACCAAAATGTCGTAAAAAAATGGATATTTGGCCATGCTAAAACTGTAGCAAGGCATGCTGGGATGTGTAGTTCAACAACAGCTGGAGGGCCAAAGGTTCCCCATCCCTGTCTTAAAGAGATCATTCAGGTGGTCCCAGAGCGCCTGGGAAGTGGAAGTGATGGCCGGTGTGACCTTGTCACCAGATGCCAGTTTTTCATCCAAATCTGCTGGATGCCACCTTGTGCCAACACAGAGGTAGAGAGGCACCTTGGACAAGTGCTTCTCCGCTCTAAGAAAATAAATGCTTCCTCTGCTTACTGCAGGACGAGGCAGAAACTCATATTGTAGTACAGGCATGGCCAAACTATGTCCCTCCAGCTGTGGTGAAACTACAGGTCCCAGCATGCCTTGCCACAGTTTTTCTATTAGGGAATGCTAAAACTATGCAAGGCATGCTGGGATGTGTAGTTTCACAACAGCTGGAGGGCCACAGTTTGGACATGCCTGATGTAGAGCTACCCCAAAGTGGATGTCTCGCCCCATTCACCCTTTACAAGGTGTCTCCCTTATTTGTAATGTTTCCGATAGCAACCACAGTCTTTATCTCCATGCACAGGATATGTATATTTTGCTGACGTGAATGTGTTGTTGGGTGATGCCGACAGCATGTTTGGTTCAAGCATTTTAACCGTGTTGACATATTAACTTTAAATTATGTTTAAATTTATGTCGATATGGATAAAATGGTTCAACAAACATAACTGTCGGCATTTTACTGATGACAGACTAACTGTCTATCTACATATTGATTCATCTCCCGACTCCTTACACTTAATTCCTACTGTATTACTGATACGAGTCATCGGACGGTTTGCAGCACCCATGGAGGAGGCCTGGAAAGCTCTGTGCAGTGATGGAGATGACCCAAGTCTCCTTGTCACTGCCAGAGGGCTAATGCTGATGCATCTACGTGTGCTCACAGCACATGCCTTGCACATTGGACACAGGGGTGTACATCAGGGAAGGGCTCTGTAGTGGAGTTTGCGTAAAGTCAAAGACATATGACCAAAAGCCACGTCTTCACCCAACCCTGGCGCAGGCCCATACTGAAATAAAAGGGTGCATCTATGGTTACTGATTTTTGCAGTGGCAAGTCTGGTAACCTTTTCAGAGTTCAGCTGAACAGCGCCCCTGGTGGTCACAGCAGGGCAGGCGACGGGGAGGGGTCAAGGAAGACACCTGTACTGGGCCCCAAGCTTGTAAGGAGCCCCAAAGTTCTGACGGGCTGTAAGCATAGCTGCGGCAGTGCCTAGAAATGGTTTATAAAGGCACCCACCTGGATTCCTGTAAGGGTACTTACCCAGACACCCCTCCAGTATTAGTGAATATTAATTGTGTCTTTTGTTATAAGAAAAAAAAATACTAAAAATGTTCTGCTCAAGGGGGCGTGTTTAGGGGGGGCCCAGAGATATCAGTGTCCCGGGCCCCAAGATTTCTGTCGCTGGCCCTGGGTCACAGCCAATGTTCCCTCTAATTTTACGAAGGCTGTGTGCGGCAAAAGATTTTGGCTGTGCAACTTTGGAAGGAAATTTAAATTTTTGTGCGTCACTTATATATAACTGGAAAATGACGTTCAGAATTTGTGTTAACTTTACTTCAAAATGATATTAAACATTTAACATTCAAAACACAGCATACAATGTAGTTAATGGGTGAAACACACATTAATTGAGTCCCCAACTGCAAAAAGGGACCAGTGCTGCTTTGTGCGCTCTGTTGTAATGTCTGTGCGCACGCTTGTTGAGTTGTGTGCGCGCGCACGTGCGCACAGCTTAGAGGGAACACTGGTCACAGCAGGAAACAGCTTTATTTCACCAAAATGTTAGATTACTGTAGTTCAACAACAGCCACTGCATTTGGAATTGTCTCTATGCCAATCTATCTAAATAAAATAATACAAAGAATATACCCATGACGCACATAATTTGTGTCATAAGTATTTTCTTTATTTTAGTAATTTATATCATTTAAATCAGTTCGGGGGCCCATTAAAAAAAATGGTGAACGCCGCACCTCTAGAAGTGCTTCATTGACAGGGGCTGCTGTGATTGGACAGCAGATCCAGCTGTGCCTGGTATTTTAATGGGCTACGCCCCAGGCCTACATCACACATACATGTAGCGGGTGCAAAAGACAAACCGCCTAGCGGGTGAATATTGCACGTTTCTTTCTCCTGGTGTCTGAACAAGCAAAATGGTGACATTGACAAAATGACAATATACAAAAGATTGACAGAAGTTCGACCTTCAAAAGGTTGTTGTGGGTTTTCACGTTTTGTTTTTTTTACACACCCGTTAGCTACATGTACAACTGAGCATTTGGATCTCGCCGGCGCAGCTTGCATTGATAGGCTGCATTGATTTGGTCCTGGACAGAAATGACAGATACATCGCTATGGAAATTCCCATTCTGAGACGTTTACTCTCCAGCTCCCATGGAAGTGGCAGAGCGCTGTGTAAACATGGCCGCCAGTCCCCAGAGACGGGTCTCTATGGCCCAACTAGTATATTAGCACTTATCCTGCAAGAGTTATCTTACAATGACACAAATGCAAACAAGATCACACCTGTGCGGTCACTGTACCGCGTCTCCCGGGTCACAGGTGCCAACCACAAGCATTCCCAGCTGCAGAACACAACCAGGGCACAAGCTCTACATTCCCACGTTGTGTATGGAGGACACGCGGACATCTGTGCTGCATTACAGAGATCACCCGGTCACAGATACCATCGCATTTCGTTTCTCAGGTGACACAAATGTGACGCTCTAAGTGACATTCCAAATAAATCCGATTATGCTTTTGCTATAAATATGAAGGTGTCAAACAAAGATCAGTTCTCCCTGTGAGATAGTTTATGTAAGTCACAGAAGCTCTGCGGAGAGGCCATATATGGGTTAGGCCACAACAACCTTAACCGCTGTTACGCGTTTCTCCTTCACAGAGATACGTTGGATCCGCTGGGAATCTGAGCTATGATGTTGGGGAAAGTCGCGGTCTGTGGGCTCGTCCTGTTTTGTCTCCTGTGGACAGAGGAGGCCGAGGCTGGGTCCAGCTTTCTGAGTCCGGCAGATATGCAGAAAAACGCGGTAAGATGGGACGTAAGGGTCCGGCTGTGTACTTCTATAGGTGCTGTATAGGGTAATGCGGTAAGATGGGACGTAAGGGTCCGGGTGTGTACTTCTATAGGTGCTGTATAGGGAAATGCGGTAAGATGGGACGTAAGGGTCCGGCTGTGTACTTCTATAGGTGCTGTATAGGGTAATGCGGTAAGATGGCACGTAAGGGTCCGGCTGTGTACTTCTATAGGTGCTGTATAGGGAAATGCGGTAAGATGGGACGTAAGTGTCCGGGTGTGTACTTCTATAGGTGCTGTATAGGGAAACGCGGTAAGATGGGACGTAAGGGTCCGGCTGTATTCTTCTATAGGTGCTGTATAGGGAAATGCGGTAAGATGGGACATAAGGGTCCGGCTGTGTACTTCTATAGGTGCTATATAGGGGAAACGCGGTAAGATGGGACGTAAGGGTCCGGCTGTGTACTTCTATAGGTGCTGTATAGGGAAACGCGGTAAGATGGGACGTAAGGGTCCGGCTGTGTACTTCTATAGGTGCTGTATAGGGAAACGCGGTAAGATGGGACGTAAGGGTCCGGCTGTGTACTTCTATAGGTGCTGTATAGGGAAACGCGGTAAGATGGCACGTAAGGGTCCGGCTGTGTACTTATATAGGTGCTGTATAGAGAAATGCGGTAAGATGGGACGTAAGGGTCCGGCTGTGTACTTCTATAGATGCTGTATAGGGAAATGCGGTAAGATGGCACGTAAGGGTCCGGCTGTGTACTTCTAGAGGTGCTGTATAGGGAAACGCGGTAAGATGGGACGTAAGGGTCCGGCTGTGTACTTCTATAGGTGCTGTATAGGGAAACGCGGTAAGATGGGACGTAAGGGTCCGGCTGTGTACTTCTAGAGGTGCTGTATAGGGAAACGCGGTAAGATGGGACGTAAGGGTCCGGCTGTGTACTTCTATAGGTGCTGTATAGGGAAACGCGGTAAGATGGGATGTAAGGGTCCGGCTGTGTACTTCTATAGGTGCTGTATAGGGAAACGCAGTAAGATGGGACGTAAGGGTCCGGCTGTGTACTTCTATAGATGCTGTATAGGGTAATGCGGTACGATGGGACGTAAGGGTCCGGCTGTGTACTTCTAGAGGTGCTGTATAGGGAAACGCAGTAAGATGGGACGTAAGGGTCCGGCTGTGTACTTCTATAGGTGCTGTATAGGGAAATGCGGTAAGATGGGACGTAAGGGTCTGGCTGTGTACTTCTATAGGTGCTGTATTGGGAAATGCGGTAAGATGGGACGTAAGGGTCCGGCTGTGTACTTCTATAGGTGCTGTATAGGGAAACGCGGTAAGATGGGACGTAAGGGTCCGGCTGTGTACTTCTATAGGTGCTGTATAGGGAAACGCGGTAAGATGGGACGTAAGGGTCCGGCTGTGTACTTCTATAGGTGCTGTATAGGGAAATGCGGTAAGATGGGACGTAAGGGTCCGGCTGTGTACTTCTATAGGTGCTGTATAGGGAAACGCGGTATGATGGGATGTAAGGGTCCGGCTGTGTACTTCTTTCTATAGGTGCTGTATAGGGAAATGCGGTAAGATGGGACGTGAGGGTCCGGCTGTGTACTTCTATAGGTGCTGTATAGGGAAACGTGGTAAGATGGGACGTAAGGGTCCGGCTGTGTACTTATATAGGTGCTGTATAGGGAAATGCGGTAAGATGGGACGTAAGGGTCCGGCTGCGTACTTATATAGGTGCTGTATAGGGAAACGCGGTAAGATGGGACGTAAGGGTCCGGCTGTGTAATTATATAGGTGCTGTATAGGGAAATGCGGTAAAAACCCAGTTATCTTTGTATGCAGTTAAATCCGCACGCCAGGTTACCGCTGCGAGGGGGTATCCTTTGTGATAATAATCACATATCTTCGTGCATATGCGAATATTATCAATGCGGTAGCGGCGATGTACTGCAAAGTGAAGCGGTGGATGTTGATGCACCCCCCACCCCCAAGGTGTGTTACTAAGTATCCTGTTCTGTAGGGCAAGGCAACGGCGGTCACCAATTAAGCTGCTGTACAGGTGCTGTAATGTTTTGTTTAACTTAGCGGCTACTTAATAATGGAGATAGGGCCCGATTCTGGTTCACTCGCAAAAGCAAACTCCTTTAATAGACAAAACCATGCTGCACTGCAGGGGGGGCAGATGTAACATGTGCAAAGAGAATTAGATTAGAACTGCAGGAGAAGTGTTGGGTACAGAGGAAGATAGTCCAGATGGCACAGCAGGAGAGGTGGTGGGCACAGAAGAAGTTTCCCCAGGCTAATGCCCAGATGGCACAGCATGAGTGGTGTTGGCTACAGAGGAGGGTCACCTAGGCGGTACGGCACACCTAGGCGGCACAGCAGGAGAGGTGTCAGGTACAGAGGAAGGTCATCCAGGCAGCACAGTATGAGAGGTGTTGGGGACAGAGGAAGGTTGCCCAAATGGAAAGGGGTTGGGTACAGATGAAGTTCGCACAGATGGCACAGCAGGGGAGAGGTGCTGGGTACAGAGGAAGGTCTTCCTGGTGGCAGAGCAGGGGAGGGGATCATGTATTATTAACATTTATTTATAAGGCACCAGAAAGTGTGCACAGTGCTGTACATGGTATACATAGAAAACATTTCCTAGTAAAGAGCATAAGTATGTGGGGCGCAGAGTTCAGCACACTTTATATATACACATGGATCTTTCACACGTGGGCTAGTACTGGTGCGAGCAAGCACAGATAATTAGGACACCTATGAAAGCAACCATACATATAGGGGCACAAGACTGCATACTGCACACAATTATTATACAGAGGTTATAAGCCCCCATTGTATAACTCAGTGGTTCACAAACTGGGTGTCTAGGCACCCTGGGGTATTGCAAGGATCTTGCAGGGGTGACTCGGGTTAGTGGTCCAGGACCAAATCAAATTATGGTCAAAGGGATAGGCAACACCAGTGCTAGTGGCTGCCAATCATAAATCGTGGACAATCACATGCAGAACGGTACTCCACGCTATAGATGTGCACCACCACATAGCTCTGCACCACCAGATAACTCTGCACCACCACACAGCTGTACTCCATCCCATAGCTCTGCACCACCCCATAGCTGTGCACCACCCCATAACTCTGCACCACCCCATAGCTGTGCACCACCACATAGCTGTGCACCACCCCATAACTCTGCACCACCCCATAGCTCTGCACCACCACATAACTGACCTAGGGGTGACAACAGTTTTGTGCATTCCATATATTCTCAAGTACAGAGTTTGTTTTATTTGGTGCAGGGCAAGAAACCGCCCAAAAAGCTGCTTTACAACAACAAGAACCGCAGAGGGGTGGTAGAAGACCCCCGGGAGAGTCTTGTGGATAAGCTGCCTGAAGATCACAGTGAGATTGGGGTTTGTATATTGTGTTATTATATCTGGTAATTCTTATATGACAACCGGGTGCGGTATGGGAGTCCGACCGCCAGTACGCAGACAGGTGGACGCCTGGAGGGAGAATAGCGCCTGTAAGTCAACATTCTGGATACCAACATTGGTCTACTGTCGGAATGTCATCCGGCACCCATGACAACCAGCTCCTAACTGCCATGTTACAGGCTGATTGAAATAATGACAGGAGCTGATTGGCTTGTACACAGCTTGGTAAATAGATCCCTTAGTTACAACCAACCAGACCATAAGACTTTATCCGCTGACGTGGCTTTATAGACCCCCTTCTACATTTCAGGTGATAATTCCCCTGGACATTAATCTGAGACTGACGCAGGAGGAATTCCAGCAGCAGAAGGACGCCATACGGGATATGGTGCGCGGGTTCCTCTCTCTCGGGTCCTCTCACGGTACGTACATACTGTATAAATGCCTGGGGCTCCGGGTCACAGCGGTCTATTCCTGAGGTCTCAATATATCGTCGCACTCCTGAGATTATTATCCTGCAGCCAGTTATAGTATATGTGTGTGACGTCACTACCAGCCACAGTAATGTATGACCGGATTGGCTGCTGTGATGCGATTTGGTGATGGAGGGACGGGTTTAGGTGTCCGTTATCACCACACCGTGGGCCTGATTCAGAGTTGCTAAATAGAGAACTTGCAAACCGAGCAATCGTTTGACTGCATATGCGCACCGCATGGGTGCAGGTGAATAGCGAAAGAAAATGTGCATGGATCGTAAATGCAAAGTCAGAGGTTCACTGACAGGAAGTCGGCTTTTGGGGGTTTCACGCGGAAGTTTTCTGGGCGTGTCAGAAAGAACAAAGGCGTTCCCAGGCGGATTAAGGGAGGGTCTGTGCCGTCAGTGCCGGCCTCAGTAACAGAGCAGAGGAAGGGTCAGTGTCTCACGTTTGCACAGACTACAAAAACCTTTAAATTGTGAGTGAATTGTGTAATGGTGTGGGATGTGCAGGTGTGATCCAGTCACAATTCACACGGGTGGGTTTTCTGTCTGTCTGGGTGGCAGCTATCTACTCGCAGTTATCGGTCAGGTATGAATCAGACCCTGTGTTTCTCTTTCCAGATATAGTGGAAACTGAGGAATAGCAAAGGATCCAGGACGAAGCCTTAAATCACCTCCCTGGTGCCACTTTCTACCAGTCCTGACCGTTCGCCGCTTCCAACCAGACTTCCCTGAAGCGGCTTCCTACCCCATCCCTGATTGGTGCAGCTTCCAATCCACCCTAACCGGTACGGCTTCCTTCCTGCCCTTCGCTGAGGCAGCTTCCAACCCAACCTCCCCGGTGCAGCTTCCTACCCCTCCCGCCACTCTCCACACTTTGCCATAATATTACTGTGAAATAAAGTCATTTACAAGCAAGGAACTGGATCCTGTGGTTTCTGGGGATCACACCTGTTATTCTGTAAATTATATTTATCATCAGAAGACACTTTTCCCAAATCATTATTATATTTAGGGGAATAATCTCCCACTTAAAAATGTTGCTTTGCAAATCATATGAGCAGAGTCCCGAGAGGTATGGGAGACCAATCAGAACACGCCCTGGCACTTTTCTTACCATACTGCCTACATCTGTGTAAGCCTACAGTGACCTCCATGAGCACCGAAGGTCCTCATCGGATACACACAGCCAGCGAAGAACAACCCTTGGCCATTTTGATCCGGTAATCCGCAGCAGCTCTTCCATGGTGTATAATGAATGCAGCGATGACCATAGGACAAATCCCACTGTACAGCCAGACAGACCATCGCCCTCTACTGGTAGCTTCAAGTCATAACATTTGATTTAAAAAAAAAAAAAAATATTGTACAATAAATTCAGATGAACCATTTTAAAACAAAAATATATATATATATTTTTTTTTAATAGGCAAGAAAGATATTTTAAAAGTGGCTTAAGAAACAGAAACATTAACACTGATTACTCGGGTTGTAAACCCCCCTCCCCCCCATTCTGACTGTCAGGGAAAATTAAAACATTATAATTAAAATAAGGCACTTCTGTTTTTCTTCACCTGAAATCATAAAAATATTTATGGGCAAAACTAAAGGTAGTCTGGTGGCCAGGCACTTATATGTTATAGATGCGGAGGGTGTTTTCTCGTAGCTTTGACAAGACCTTCTTGACGGGTAAATTCTTCAGCCTGGCAATTTCCTCTACAGTGTGCAAGGCCAGACCGGGGTGCGAGAACTTACACACACTTTTAGGCACCTAAAAAGCACAAGATATATACATTTATATTAAAATATAAGCAGTTATCATATGTACCCTGGGCAGGGGTACCCGTATGCAGTCTCTCAAGGCCTCTTCCTCACTAGCCGGCAGAGAAAAAGACTCTGGCCACTAGGGGGAAGATGTATAAATCAATGTAGAAGTTGCCCATGGCAACCAATCAGCGTTGAGGTAAAAGTATCAAGTGCATTCTATAAAATTATACATAGAAGCTGATTGGTTGCCATGGGCAACCTCTCTAATCTTTTCACTGCTTCATAGATTTTCCTGTAGGGCCATTAGCGCTGTCTCAAAGTCCAGTGCGCATGTGCAGGTCTTCGGCAAAATGGCCACCACACCATTTTTTTGGATGGTTTCTGCAGTGCTGCTGATAAAAAAAAACGGTACTTATGTAATATCTGGACTCCCGTTTTTCTTATGAGACCGCGTCCGCTCACCACGCTTCGGGCACGGTGGCTCGCTGCGCTCGCCACACTATATAAAATCAACTCCATGCGTAGTTGGATAGTAGGGGTATGAAAAAATGGGGTGCATTTAACATGAGAGTCCAGATAATACATAAGTACCAAAAAAACATTATAGATATACAAGTGGTCCTGATCTTCCCATACAGACAATGCTACAGCAAAAAGCATTCCGACAGGTCCGGCCTTGAATGTGTCATTCCTAGGATGCTCCCAACGTTGGATTCATTGCTGCGAGTTGAGGGGCGTTCACACAGTGCGATTTCGCTTGAGATTCGATCCTGATTCAATTGGGATCGAATGGAAAGGCAAGCGAAATGCATTCTATTTGGACTATATAGTCTTGCCTGCAAAGTCTATTTTTCTATTAGATTTCCATGCAGCGCTTCAGAATGGAATCGGCATCTAAATTTTCTTATATAAGCAAAATCGAATAGAAAACTTGAACCGTGCGTACGGGGCGTTACCCTAAACATACTGTATTGTCCGGTACACACACAATTAGATTTGTTCTATTTTTCCTAACGATTTTGCTTATATAAGCAAAAATCGAATCAAATGGACATCAAAACGGTCTTCAGCCGCATTCAATGCAGGTTCGATCCCGATGAGCGCACCCCCGCAGCATCGAAATCAAATCGAAAAATACACTGTGCAGGCAAGACTATATAGTACAGATCGAATGTGTTTTTCTTGCCGTTTGATTCGATTCCAATCGAATCGGGATCAAATCTCACCATGTGAACACCGTAACATTTCTGAAGTGGTTATATAGGAGTGTTTCCCAGGACTGTAATGTGACAATTGTGCACAAAGAATCTGTTTATTAATCTTCATTTCCAAATAACTATGGGGTGATTCAGGTTGGTTTACAAAACCAAATTCCTTCTTTTATGGACAAAACCATATGCACTGCAGGTGGGGCAGATGTAACAGGTGCAGTGTGTAACTGCAATCTCTTCCTACTCTTTACCTGTCTGGGAACAAAGAACGGTGCATCCGTCTCCACAATCAGCCTCTCCAGCGGTATCCGCGTCACTGCCTCCCGCGCGTTCACCGCAGAATTGTACGTCAAGACGGCGGTAAAGCCCACAGCCATGTTCGGGAACTCATTAAGAAATGGTTCTATGTCTTTGTAGCTGCCGGTAAAGCAATGTCTGAGAGGAGGGAAGAAGGGGGAATAATTACATTAACACGAACAAAGGGTTTCAGTCTCCATCATTTTGAGCATCTATCTTATTGATCCTCCTAGAACCCAGCATCTTTAACATCCCATACAGTTCCTCTTCCCTGTCTTCCTGTCTCTGCTGCTACAAATAACATGGAGTGGCATCTAGCGATCCCGCCTGCCTGGTTTTGAACTAGCCAATCGTGGCGTCTTGTCGCTTCGGATGCACCCGCCTCCAGTGAACCTCCCAGTCATTCTGCCTGTGGTCTCTCCACAGATGCCAAGTGATGGAATCAGGCAAATGCCTCTCCACCCGAGCCCACACCAGGTGTACCCTCCTCAGTGATCAGAGCTGTACATTATAGACGCCTCTTGCCATCTGCATAATCAGATCACCCTCATGTCGGGTCACCCCCCCCCACCCCCCGCTAGTTGTGTAAGTGCAGACCCCTCTGAGGGGTCCAGGAAACACAAGCCGTGCTTGACATGCCTCATTTTGCAGAATGATCCCCAAAACTTGTATTGACCATAACAATGTCGAACTACTAATCTTCCCCCGTTTTTTAAGGCTGGTTTTGTCTTCTGTATTTTAGTCCCTTATATTCGGTCTATTATCTTTGTGAATTGTGAGGGTTACCCTATGTATATGTCTCAGTCACATGCCTGTATGTCCCCCACCATAGTACGCATGTAGCGGTTGTTGGCATGTATTGTATTAGCGCTGATGCACTACTAGTGTTTATTCTTGTACTATAGCCTTCTCTTTGTTTTTTTAAAGATCTAGTGGTGTTTATGGCGCCATCCGCCGTGTTACGTCGCCTGTAGCTGCCATGGAAGTCAGAACAACCTGTCCCATAGCAGGATCTGACCCCAGATCTTTGCTCACCGATGTATCTTGTAATCCCGGGGAACCCATTTCTTCATGATTTTAAACAAATCGGCGTCTGCGTCCCGGCAATGGATCACCAGTGGCTTTCCCAGAGGCACCGCCACCTTCAGCTGCTTCTCAAACACCTGTTGTCATAAAACAAAAGAAAATTCCTAAAAAAGGACCAAATAAGGCGGCGCCGCCTCTCTGAAGGTGAACACCAATATAGTCTAAATGTTATTTACTGGAGCCTGAATGAAGAAACACTTGAACAGCTCTGTCAGGCGCCATCTAGTGGCTTCCGGTACACACACTTGAATCCCCCCCCCCCCACAGAGGTGAGGAGCAGCATTAGCTTTTTATTATATTGGATTCAAATGAGTCAGTTGAGCCGTGAGACAGAGGCTCGGCAATGCAGTTTGGGCACTTCACCCCTGGCACTACACCTCCCGCGCTGTACCAATGTAACCCACCAATGCTGTGTCATTTTCCTATTGAAGCCCCAACAGAATTAAGGAGGAATCAAGGAAGACAGAGAATGGTTCACAACGCAAGTAGACAAGAGCATAAAGGGGTGGGTTGCCAAGGCAACACTAACAGGCGCTGGGAGGGGTGGATCGCGGAGCAGCAACTAAGAGGGAGGGAGAGTTCCCTCAAAAAAACGGGAAAAATAACAAAAGTAGCTCTGACAATAATTAAAATAAATTATAAAGTTTTTAATAAAAAGCACATAAATGAAAATCAGCATATGGCACCCTAAGCACAATGCTATATACTATATGGAAAACTAATTGGATCAGTTCCTATTGATCCCGCCAATTAATAAACCACATTGATGTCCAACAGAAAAGTTTGTTTTCTGAGGGCTTTTTGTTCCCATTTGTTCAAATTAGAAGATTTTTTGGATCTGCTCTCAACATCCCAGCATAGATTTAATCTGATCTTCCCCCTCTTGAGCTGTATTTTTCTCCCACCCTTTCTTCCTCGACACTTGAATCCCTCCTTCTTTTGGGTGTGCCTGATGGGGGTTTCTGATTTTTCAAGGGATCCTTGGGTCTGGCACCCGAATCTTGGTTGAATGGGTACCATGGGTATTGTCACGAACTGAGTCAGCCCTAGATATAGGAGCCATGCACCAAGACACTCCTTTGTCACCTTGCTTCTTTCTGGATCCAGACCAGCCGCCCGTAACAACTTTACTACACCACCATCATTCATTCCAGGAAAAATTCTCAACTCTCCCACTGCTACTTACTATGGAGGACACTGCTGCAATGCCATCCTAAGGTGGATTAACCCCTCCAGCGGACACTCAATGCGCTAACTATAAAGAGAGACTTTCCTGCTGGACATCATAGTGGTTTATCAATTGGCGGTATCTACAGTAGTGTTCATTCTAGCACCCGCCATCTTTGAAAATCTAGCACAGTGTGGTCTGTATATCAGCACTGATATGCAAACCAGACCTGTGCTATCAGTGCTGATATACAGACCACACTGTGCTAGAAGAACTACAGCAGACAGCGACGCCTCAGGCAGGGAAGAGGAACTGCATGGGTTTTCAAAGATGACGGGTGCTTGAATGAACACTAAATAGGAAAGGATTCAATTCGTTTTCCATATAATCTATAGCAGTGTGCTAAGGGTGCCATGTGCTGATTTTCATTAATGGGCTTTTTTATTAAAAACATTATAATTTATTTTAATTATTGTCAGCGCTACTTGGTTATTTTTCTCAAGAGCATAAAGGGACAGCACCAAATTTCACTCAATAGATCCATGGGGTTTACTCGAATTATAGAAATCCCACTCTCTCTTCAGTCATATTGGGGGTCCCTGTCTCACTCCTACAGAAGGGTGTGCTCAGTGTATTGTGAAGCCCCATACAGCCAAACACTGGCACCTCCGGAACTCAGATGTCTGATCCTTTTACACTTGGTGAATGAAGGTCAAGTGGTCACATGTGCCCTGTGGGTTGCGCAGCACCAGCCATCGTCTGGTGCTGCCCAGCCCACAGGGCACGCGACGGTCTGGTGCTGCCCAGCCCACAGGGCACGCGACGGTCTGGTGCTGCCCAGCCCACAGGGCACGCGACGGTCTGGTGCTGCCCAGCCCACAGGGCACGCGACGGTCTGGTGCTGCCCAGCCCACAGGGCACGCGACGGTCTGGTGCTACACTCATGCCCTCGTGTTCCTATATTACTTTCTTGCAGTAAAAAGGGTGTTTGACAGTTCCTTATATTGGCCCTTGATGTATTTGTACAAGTTAAGCATATCCCCCCTTAAACTTCTCTTCTCTAGTGTAAATAGTCCCAAAGTGCTCAATCTCTCCTCGTAGTTTATATTCTCCATTGGACCATAGGTCTATGTGCCATGCATCTCTCACCTTGTGCTGCTCTTCAAAGACTGTCGAGCATTTGTGTGAATAATCAAGACCCATCTCTCCGAAGGCGATGGCTTTCGGGTGCCTGAGGGCCTTCATCATCTCGTCCAGCAAGTGATCATCATAGTATTGTGCAAAATGGGGGTGACAACCAAACGCCCCCCAGACCATGTCCTCGTTCAGTATCTGCTGCCACGGAAGGTTCTGCAACGTGCGAGGGTCACAGTAATCTGTAATGCAGCCCCGGAACTCCCTGGGAAAGGTGCTGGAGAACTGTCTTCTGAGCGCAGCGAAGGAACTTCTGTGCGAGAGCCTGGAGAACAGCATGTCCAGGTGACAGTGCGTGTCTATGAACCCACAGTCCGTGGACTTGGGGGAGGTCCATGGCGAGTGGAGGGAACCCAGGGGCTGCTGCTCCTTGTCTAGGATGCATTCGCCGTCACTGCTTACGTTACTGCTGTCCAGCGCATTTGCTGAACGCTCTGAAGCGCAGCTGCTGTTGAAGACCTCCTGGCGCCAGGTGTCCTGTCCTGCCGGTGGTCTGTACATGGGACTTCTAGGCCGAAGATGTTTGTACGGATGCCAGGGACTTACATACAACTGACGAGGTATCATAGGTGAGGCGGGGGGTTCCCGATGGTCTTCTACAGAGCAGCAAGGTTCTACCACATCTTCCTGGGAGAATCTGGCCAAGGGTCCAACGTCCTCCAGGTCGGAGAAATCGCTGCCGATCGAGGGATCCTTTTCTGGAACATCACCCTGCGTACATCGGAAGACAGAGAGGCGGAGTTTACACCCGGCATACATCAGAAGACAGAGAGGCGGAGCTTAGACCCCAGCACATAAAACGCCGTCAGCGGTCTGTACCTTACTACAACTCAAAAGGCCCCCACTTCATAGCACAGGTACGGCTGCCGAGGGCGCCATTATTAGAAGTGCCGCCGATCCTATTGCCCTATTTCCAAGGGTAAGGGGCCAATTCAAACCCACTCGTAGCGGGCTGAATTTAAACCTTCCCCGATGTTTGGGGTTTGCGCAGGGGGAATGGGCAGTGTTTTATGGTCATCCCCACTGGGAACGCAGGCGGGTTGGTGCCAGATTGGGGTGGCCGGCTGACGTCACATGACATCAGCTCCGCCCCCTTTTCTGCCATCTCCGTGTGAAATAACAGTCTGTTTCCACTGACTTATTTCCAAAGGGAGAGAAATCATTCGATGGTCGGTGACCATTGAATGATTTCCGATTTCTCTCCCCTTCAGCCGTGTTCTTGTACACATCCCTTCGCATGCTGGCAAGGGGATGTGGGCGAGCGTTCAGTGGGGCGGCGCTGACCTGGTCGCTAGGCTGCGAGCCTAGCCAACCGGTCCGAATCAGGCCATAACTGAAGTACTCTCTTCCCCTAGAACAGGCGTAGGCAACGTGTGGCTCTCCAGGTTTTGTGAAACTAAAAGCCCCAGCATGCCTTGCCACAGTTTTCACACTCCCTAATAGCAAAACTGTGGCAAGGCATGCTGGGACTTGTAGTTCCACAGCCGCAGGTTGTATAGGCCTACCCCAGAACCTCTGCGGGATCCCAGCATCTGATATCACTACACTAGATTATACTATCTATATATACCGTATCCGGGTCTTTATCCTCTTCATATAGGAACACCAGCCTTCGGGTTTTCTCCATGACATCAGCTCCTCGCTTGGACGCAGAGTCTGCGACGGGTCGTCTAGACGTACGTGATCTCCCCGCATCTGTGTCCTTCTTCTCCGATGATCTCTCCCGTGCAGGCTCTGTCCCTGGGCTATTTGGCTGGACAGCTGGGATTGCTCGTGCTGCCTCTTTCGGGTCTGGCCGACTTCTCTCCTCCCTAGACTCTAGTTCCCGGGGACTCGTAGCTTTACTGTCCAGTGACCTTCTGACCCTGGAGGGTGTCCCCAAGATGTCACTGACCGCTCTCTTGAACAAGGCGCACTGCACGCGGTTTTCCCGTGTCCGCGACTTGGGCGTATCCCTCAATTTCACGTGGTCAACATTTCTCTGTAAATAATGATCACTCAGAGAATTATTTCCAAAGAACTGGATGAAACTATAGGAGCAATCTGTGCAAGTGTCACACACACACACGCGCACGCGCACACACACACACACGAGACATGTCGAAGGACATCCTTGTAATGCAGGGCTCGACAATTTTTTTTAAAGCCAGGATGAAAGAGCCAGACAAACTAACAAAAATAAAAAATTACACATTATGCCACACGCCATAATGCCCATTACATATTATGCCACACACCATAATGTCCATTACATATTATGCCACACACCATAATGCCCATTGTACATTATACCAAACACAGGGGGCAGATCCGGAAGAAAAAATATGACAGTGGGGGAACACACACCCCCAGCCTCCTAACTGCCTAGCTCTACCCCTCCCCCACCTAGAAGCAGCCTCCTAACTGCCCAACCCCTTCACCAGCCCCCTAACTGTACCCCCCCTCACCCAGAAGGGTCCTAACAGCCTCCTAACAGTACCCCCCTCAATCAGCAGCCTCTAACTGTACCCCCTCCCAGCAGCAGCCTCTTAACTGTAACCTCCTCACCCAGCAGCAGCCTCTAACTGTACCCCCCTCCCAGCAGCAGCCTCCTAACTGTAACCTCCTCACCCAGCAGCAGCCTCTAACTGTAACCTCCTCACCCAGCAGCAGCCTCTAACTGTAACCTCCTCACCCAGCAGCAGCCTCTAACTGTAACCTCCTCACCCAGCAGCAGCCTCTAACTGTACCCCCCTCCCAGCAGCAGCCTCCTAACTGTAAACTCCTCACCCAGCAGCAGCCTCTAACTGTACCCCCTCCCAGCAGCAGCCTCTAACTTTAACCCCTCCCAGCAGCAGCCTCTAACTGTACCCCCCTCCCAGCAGCAGCCTCTAACTTTAACCCCTCCCAGCAGCAGCCTCCTAACTGTAACCTCCTCACCCAGCAGCAGCCTCTAACTGTACCCCCCTCCCAGCAGCAGCCTCCTAACTGTAACCTCCTCACCCAGCAGCAGCCTCTAACTGTACCCCCCTCCCAGCAGCAGCCTCTAACTTTAACCCCTCCCAGCAGCAGCCTCCTAACTGTAACCTCCTCACCCAGCAGCAGCCTCTAACTGTACCCCCCTCCCAGCAGCCTCCTAACTGTAACCTCCTCACCCAGCAGCAGCCTCTAACTGTACCCCCCTCCCAGCAGCAGCCTCCTAACTGTAAACTCCTCACCCAGCAGCAGCCTCCTAACTGTAAACGCCTCACCCAGCAGCAGCCTAACCATCCCTCCCCCTCACTCACCCAGCAGCAGTCACTGAAAAGAAGCAGCGCCAAGGCTGGCCGGACTGGCGAATTGCTGGCCGGAAAGACCCAGAGGCAGTGCCAGCGTGTTGTCCCTCTGTAGTCTCAGGAGCGTGTGGTCCCCTGACCTCAGCTGAGCAGCGTCCACGCGGCCCCCACACAGGACACCCTCAAGTGAGCCGTGCCTGCCCCGCCGCAAATTCAGGAGGGGGGGGGGGGGGGGGGGGGGGACACAGGCCAGAGCACGATCTGCCTCGCATTCAGAAATTGCCGCGCCGCAGACCTGCTCTGTTATAGCTGGAGCCGGCATCCATGTAAGACCACCACTCTGCCCGGGGCAATCTGCTTCGTGGCAAATCTGGTCGCCAGGAAGCAGAATCTGGTCGCCGTGGCGACCTGGCCCCCAGGTTTTGTCGAGCCCTGCTGTAATGCCAATAATATACCTTTAAAAATCAATCATACACTTTCACAACAATACCTACAGTATAAACCACCGTTCCCCAAATCCCGTCAACATGCCCCCCAAAAACTCATCTGCAGGAGACTTCTGTCTGTGGCAACTGCAAATATAAGCACTGAGGGGTATGAGTCATTGGGTCCACCACAGAAAGTTGACATGGCTAAGGTCGAAACATAAAATAGCTTGACATGGCTAAGATTGACAGGGTTGGAAGGTCGACAATGGCTAAGTCGACAGTCAAAAGTCTACATGACATATTCGGGTTTTCTGGTCCAGAATGTGGACATGGACACCATCAAAGAGCACCGCGTCCCCTTGCATGGCATTCTGTGCTTGCCATGCTTCGGGCACGGTGCCTCACTGTGCTCCCTCCACGCCCTAGTTAGCGGATGTAGGGCATGATGATTGACCTTTCAACCCTGTGGACCCATTTTATGTGTCGACATAATGACTGTATACGGCACTGAAACAGCCAATAGAATAAGGGGGCAATCTACCACACCTTCTTATAGAAGGGCTGTTGGCTATAAGGACCAATTAGATCCTAGCTATAACGTACCTAGTACATTCTGTAAGGTAATATCTACAATTTGATTGGTTGCAATTTGGGGTGCCTAAGGATTGGATGTGGGAGACAAATGCTTCATACTGACTTGTCTAATTAACAGATAAAAGGTTACAAGCGTCTCAAAGTAAAAACTAGAAAGTAGTAGGGATCAAGCAATCAAAATCCCTACTGGTGTAAATGTCACATTGACTTCTATGCTCCAAATGCTGAACATTTGTACAAGACAGGAACCGGATACCGGTGGAACCAGCTTTTCCCAACGGTCTCCGGTAAAAACGCCCAAACAATCAGCGGCTCATTATACCTCTCCTCGTGACGCAAACTTTCCCGGCACATCCGCGGACTTTACCACCTGGGCGCTTTCACGGATGTCTTGTCTGGGCACCTGCGTGTCGCTCCTACTTCTACTTCTGTTCCTCACAGGGGAACGGTCACCAGAACAGGAACCCAGGCGGTATTTTGGCGTACTCTCGTAAGGAGACAGCATCACGCGTCTTTCCCATGGTGGGCTGGGACTCTCAGAGCCTCTGCTCTGATTGGCCCCTCTAGGGATTTTGGAATCATCGCTTTTCAAGTATTTGCTAGGAGACATCTCTGTCATACTTGACCATTTTTGCTTCCGCGAACCGCTCCTGCGCCAATCGGCCATCGTGTCTGGAAAAAAACAAGAACATGGAAAGTGACGGATTGAATAAGAGAACATTTAAGAACAGCAGAGTTACAGCCTGGAAGACATCTAGGCCGGGATTAAGAACTTCAGATGATTTGCAGATTAAACTAAAAGCTGGGTACACATTACCCATACCCCTCTGCAGGATACTGGGAGCGCCTTGGCGTGGTGCCGGGATCGGGAAGTGCTTGCCACATGCCGATGTATTGTGTACCAAGCGATGGCGGCAGGGTGGGTAGCGAGAGGCAGGCTGGATTTTGTGATATCCTTTGCCATTCTACATGTAGAGACAACAGAGGGCATACAATCTAGACGATATACGAGACTATGTAGTTACCATCTACTGTGTACGCACCTTCAGAACGGCCAGTGGACTACATTAAAAGGTCTCACTCTTGGGTTCATTTTATTGTGTCGATAGTTACATGTCAACAATTCATTTCTGCTGTATCCCTAACTCAAAGCCAATATTTTGGCTATTTTGGCATATGTTGACATGTTACCATGTCAATATAAGTGTCGACAGCTGGACTGATAGCCCTCAGTTTTCCTTGGGTTTGGTTCATTGGGTCAATGGTGTCTAGACCAGTGGTTCTAAACCTCGGTCCTCAAGGACCCCGACCGTGCACGTTTTCCAGGTCTCCACACACAACCACAGGTGAAATAATTAGCTCCACCTGTGATCTTTTAAAATGTGGCAGTGACTAATGAGTGCACCTGTGTACCTGCCAGGTGATCTGGGAAACGTGCACTGTTGGGGGTCATTGAGGACCGAGGTTGAGAACCACTGGTCTAGATCATCTCTGGGGAACATTTGGCCCTCCAGCTGTTGTTGAACTACACATCCCAGCATGCTCTGCAACAGGTTTAGCATGGCCTAACAGCAAAACAGTAGCAGGGCATGCTGGGATGTGTAGCTCACCAACAGCTGGAGGGCCAAACGGTTCCCCATCTCTGGTCTAGGTCAACCCCAAAAGGTTGACATGCACAAGGTCAATATGACGACACAAGGAAAAGGTTGACATGAGATTTTTAGGTTTTTGAGGTGTACATTTTCCTATTCTCTCATAGCTACCCAGGAGCAGGAGATGGTCGGCCCTTACCCCTCCAGGTGGGTTTATTAGGAGAACAGGAACATAACTGATAGGACCAGCCTGGCCCTGCATGCGGATGGCACCGTCCCTAGACACCGGGGTGATCAGGAACGTCCCAGCTGACGGAGTATAAGGAAATGAATTGGGTTTTCCCCGGGTATGGGTCATAGTGTCGACAGTATGAAGGTCGACAGGGCTTAGGTCGATACATGAAATAAATCGACAGGGTCAGAAGGTTGACGTGAGATTCCACGTTTTTTGTCAAAGGTGGCTCGCTGCACGCGGCGCACTATTCTATTCTCCCTCCATGCCCTAGTGGACGGTAGGGTATGAAATACCGACTGAAAAACTCATGTCGACCTTTTGATTGTTGACCTAATGCTTTTGTCAACTTTCTGACCATGTCGACATTAGGCCTGTCGACCTAAGCACTGTCACGCTAGCGACCGTATTTCATTCTCCTCCCCCCCCCCCCCCGAGATGCCCTTAAGGGTTTGCACAACCCCATAGATTGCCATCTGCAAAGCTTCTTCTTTTCCTGCAATATAACCTTGGCTAATGTTCTTGTCCTCAGATAGGAGCCATCTCCTCTCTAATCTCCGGACACCGGCTCCTGGGTGCCGCTCTCAGATGTGAGCCATCTCCTCTCTAATCTCCGGACACCGGCTCCTGGGTGCCGCTCTCAGATGTGAGCCATCTCCTCTCTAATCTCCGGACACCGGCTCCTGGGTGCCGCTCTCAGATGTGAGCCATCTCCTCTCTAATCTCCGGACACCGGCTCCTGGCTGGGCGGCCCAGTGCCGCTCTCAGATGTGAGCCATCTCCTCTCTAAGCTCCAGGCACCGGCTCCTGACTGGGCTGCCCAGTGCCGCTCTCAGATGTGAGCCATCTCCCCTCTAAGCTCCAGGCACCGGCTCCTGGCTGGGCGGCCCAGTGCCGCTCTCAGATATGAGCCATCTCCCCTCTAAGCTCCAGGCACCGGCTCCTGGCTGGGCGGCCCAGTGCCGCTCTCAGATGTGAGCCATCTCCCCTCTAAGCTCCAGGCACCGGCTCCTGGCTGGGCGGCCCAGTGGCACTCTCAGATGTGAGCCATCTCCTCTCTAATCTCCGGACACCGGCTCCTGACTGGGCTGCCCAGTGCCGCTCTCAGATGTGAGCCATCTCCCCTTTAATGTCCAGACACCGGCTCCTGGCTGGGCGGCCCAGTGCCGCTCTCAGATGTGAGCCATCTCCCCTCTAAGCTCCAGGCACCGGCTCCTGGCTGGGCGGCCCAGTGCCGCTCTCAGATGTGAGCCATCTCCCCTCTAAGCTCCAGGCACCGGCTCCTGGCTGGGCGGCCCAGTGCCGCTCTCAGATGTGAGCCATCTCCCCTCTAAGCTCCAGGCACCGGCTCCTGGCTGGGCGGCCCAGTGCCGCTCTCAGATGTGAGCCATCTCCCCTCTAAGCTCCAGGCACCGGCTCCTGGCTGGGCGGCCCAGTGCCGTTCTCAGATGTGAGCCATCTCCTCTCTAATCTCCGGACACCGGCTCCTGGCTGGGCGGCCCAGTGCCACTCTCAGATGTGAGCCATCTCTCCTCTAAGCTCCAGACACCGACTCCTGACTGGGCTGCCCAGTGCCGCTCTCAGATGTGAGCCATCTCCCCTCTAAGCTCCAGGCACCGGCTCCTGGCTGGGCGGCCCAGTGCCGCTCTCAGATGTGAGCCATCTCCCCTCTAAGCTCCAGGCACCGGCTCCTGGCTGGGCGGCCCAGTGCCGCTCTCAGATGTGAGCCATCTCCTCTCTAATCTCCGGACACCGGCTCCTGGCTGGGCGGCCCAGTGTCACTCTCAGATGTGAGCCATCTCCCCTCTAAGCTCCAGACACCGACTCCTGACTGGGCTGCCCAGTGCCGCTCTCAGATGTGAGCCATCTCCCCTCTAAGCTCCAGGCACCGGCTCCTGGCTGGGCGGCCCAGTGCCGCTCTCAGATGTGAGCCATCTCCTCTCTAATCTCCGGACACCGGCTCCTGACTGGGCTGCCCAGTGCCGCTCTCAGATGTGAGCCATCTCCCCTCTAAGCTGCAGGCACCGGCTCCTGGCGGGGCGGCCCAGTGTCGCTCTCAGATGTGAGCCATCTCCTCTCTAATCTCCGGACACCGGCTCCTGACTGGGCTGCCCAGTGCCGCTCTCAGATGTGAGCCATCTCCCCTCTAAGCTCCAGGCACCGGCTCCTGGCTGGGCGGCCCAGTGCCGCTCTCAGATGTGAGCCATCTCCCCTCTAAGCTCCAGGCACCGGCTCCTGGCTGGGCGGCCCAGTGCCGCTCTCAGATGTGAGCCATCTCCTCTCTAATCTCCGGACACCGGCTCCTGGCTGGGCGTCCCAGTGCCGCTCTCAGATGTGAGCCATCTCCCCTCTAAGCTCCAGACACCGACTCCTGACTGGGCTGCCCAGTGCCGCTCTCAGATGTGAGCCATCTCCCCTTTAATGTCCAGACACCGGCTCCTGGCTGGGCGGCCCAGTGCCGCTCTCAGATGTGAGCCATCTCCCCTTTAATGTCCAGACACCGGCTCCTGGCTGGGCGGCCCAGTGCCGTTTTCAGACACAAGTCGCCGTCTTGCACCAAATCCTGCCAATCTGCTGCTCACGGATAAGGGTCATTATTAGACATACTGGGCCCTACGGTTCAAAGCAGTGAGAAGTACCTGTGTGGGGAGGAGGGATAATGACCTCAGGACAAGGCTGGCAATAATGTCATTCAATGGTGCCTGAAGAATTGCATCATGCTAATGGGAAATGCATCAGTCCAAAATTTTTCATCGGGACACAATGTTCTCCTGTTATTTCCACAAATGTATTAGCTGAAGAGGTCATATATTCAGGTCAGGTAAATGGGGGTTTCAAAGCCATTGCATTTGCTGTAGCTAGATTTAATGAGTCAATAATATTAGACACAAAAACCACGTGCAGATTTTGTTCCACACCATTGTCCATTTAATTCCAGAGGTTCCTTTGATAGGGATACGGTCATTTTGGTCGACATGGGAAAAGGTCGACATGATTCTAGGTCGAAAGGTCATTAGTGCAACAGGTCATTAGGTCGACAGTCAAAAGGTTGACATGGGTTTTTCCCCTGTTTTTTGACCTGACATGTGCCGACAGGCGGTATTTCATTCCCTACCATCCATTAGGGCGTGGTGGTAGAATAAAATAGTGCGTAGCGAGGCACCGTGCACTTTAAACTGTGCTCACTTTAAACTGTGTTGACATTCAGGTAAAAAAAACTGTGAAAAACCCTGTGTCGACCGTTTGACTGTCTACCTAGTTATTGTCGAACTAATGGCCTTTCGACCTATAACCATGTCGACCTACAGCCATGTCGACTAAATGATCCTAACCCCTGTGATAAGTGCCCCAAGTCTTTGTTGTCTTGTTACCCTCTTGTCACATTAACAACAGACACTGCAGGCTCGGGGCAGCTGCAGTAATCTGGCACATACCGCGTATAATGGAAGCTGGTATCAGCACTACACTCTCTACTGTAGGCCAAGACAAACACATCTACTTTATTATCATCCTTTATTAATATGTCACCAACATACGACACAGTGAGGTACAGGAAATATCATCCACATCAGTCCCTGCTGCAGTGGGGCTTACAATCTACTCCCTACCAACAAGGACATTAAAATACTATCATGTATTTCGGCATTCGTATAGCCTGGGCCGAGGGCAGCGCTGTGAGTAACCTGGGCGCTCCCATAGCCTGTGTCTGGAGGCATCGCTGTGAGTAACCTGGGCACTCCCCTAGCCTGGGCCGAGGGCAGCGCTGTGAGTAACCTGGGCGCTCCCATAGCCTGTGTCTGGAGGCATCGCTGTGAGTAACCTGGGCGCTCCCATAGCCTGTGTCTGGAGGCATCGCTGTGAGTAACCTGGGCACTCCCCTAGCCTGGGCCGAGGGCAGCGCTGTGAGTAACCTGGGCGCTCCCATAGCCTGTGTCTGGAGGCATCGCTGTGAGTAACCTGGGCACTCCCATAGCCTGTGCCTGGGGGCAGCGCTGTGAGTAACCTGGGCACTCCCATAGCCTGTGCCTGGGGGCAGCGCTGTAAGTAACCTGGGCACTCCCATAGCCTGTGCCTGGAGGCATCACTGTGAGTAACCTGGGCACTCCCATAGCCTGTGTCTGGAGGCATCACTGTGAGTAACCTGGGCACTCCCATAGCCTGTGCCTGGGGGCAGCGCTGTGAGTAACCTGGGCACTCCCATAGCCTGTGCCTGGGGGCAGCGCTGTAAGTAACCTGGGCACTCCCATAACCTGTGCCTGGAGGCATCGCTGTGAGTAACCTGGGCACTCCCATAGCCTGTGTCTGGAGGCATCACTGTGAGTAACCTGGGCTCTCCTATAGCCTGTGCCTGGGGGCATCGCTGTGAGAACCTGGGCACGCCTATAGCCTGCGCCTGGGGGGCATCGCTGTGAGAACCTGGGCACGCCTATAGCCTGTGCCTGGGGGCATCGCTGTGAGAACCTGGGCACGCCTATAGCCTGTGCCTGGGGGCATCGCTGTGAGTAACCTGGGCACTCCCATAGCCTGTGTCTGGAGGCATCGCTGTGAGTAACCTGGGCACTCCTATAGCCTGTGCCTGGGGGCATCGCTGTGAGAACCTGGGCATGCCTATAGCCTGTGCCTGGGGGCAGCGCTGTGAGTAACCTGGGCACTCCTATAGCCTGGGGGCAGCGCTGTGAGTAACCTGTGCACTCCTATAGCCTGAGGGCAGCGCTGTGAGTAACCTGGGCACTCCTATAGCCTGAGGGCAGCGCTGTGAGTAACCTGGGCACTCCTATAGACTGGGGGCATCGTTGTGAGTAACCTGGGCACTCCTATAGCCTGAGGGCAGCGCTGTGAGTAACCTGGGCACTCCTATAGCCTGAGGGCAGCGCTGTGAGTAACCTGGGCACTCCTATAGCCTGAGGGCAGCGCTGTGAGTAACCTGGGCACTCCTATAGCCTGAGGGCAGGGCTGTGAGTAACATAGGCACTCCTATAGCCTGAGGGCAGCGCTGTGAGTAACCTGGGCACTCCTATAGCCTGAGGGCATCGCTGTGAGTAACCTGGGCACTCCTATAGCCTGGGGGCAGCGCTGTGAGTAACCTGGGCACTCCTATAGCCTGGGGGCAGCGCTGTGAGTAACCTGGGCACTCCTATAGCCTGTGCCTGGGGGCAGCGCTGCACACCCTGCAGCAGGATGTATGACTGGAGGGTGGATAATAAGGTCAGCACCTCTGTGCCGGCCTCAGTCGCGATTACATGTTACTAGTCATATGATGCAGATCATTTACACATAACAATAATATTACCGGTCCCTATGTACGTCAGGGGGTCACGGCTATGGGTGCTGTGGTCTCTCTTGCTCAATTAACAAAACAGTACATCATTGTAAGAATGCAATGGAGCGCAGTGGGCGTAGCTTTCTGCTCTGGCACAGTGCACCACGGCCATCTACGCCCTAAAGCAGTGGTTCTCAAACTCACAGTCCTCGGGACCCCACACAGTTCACAGTATCCAGGTCACCCGACAGGTGCACTCATTACTGTCAGACACATTTTAAAAGATTCACAGGTGGCGCTAATGACTTCACTTGTGATTCTGTGAGGAGACCTGCAAAACATGAGGACCGACTTTGAAGACCTGTGCCCTAAAGTATTTACAACCCAAAGAGGTACTCAGGGAAACCTGCAATGCGCCATTACTGTACCTGGCCAAATTGGCCGCTGCCAAGTGACACCAGGTGGCACAGCGCCAGTGCCTGAGTGATGCCACCCTTACAGCTGCTATAGGAACATCCTGGTGACCCAGGAGCTGTACGTAATTACAGTGGAGACGTTGCCCATAGCAACCAAGCACTATAAGATTACAGCTTCCTCACGTGCCCACTCTGCAAGGCGTGATACATCTCCCCCTGTGTACAGTAATTGGGGGGGGGGGGGGACACCCCAGGGTGCACACAGGGTAATGCGCCCCCCGGGGTCTTCCCACAGATAGGTGCAGCCTGAGGCGGACACACGCGCGGCGCACTTACTACTAGCTGCCCCGTCTCCCGCGAGTCCCGGATCTCCCGCCGCCCGCAGCTCCTTCCGAACCCGGGCTGGGGCCGCCGCTCTGATTGGCTGGTTTCCAGGTCGGGCTCACGTGTGGTGTCCCTGTCACCGTAAGAGTAGGGGCGGGGCCAGCCAGTGACCTGGGGTGGTGGTGCAGTACCCGAGGCTACGGGCCAATCAGAGCTCAGCCCAATCAGAACTGGGGGCGCGGCTTTGCCAGGTGGGAGGCGCCTCGTGGGGGAAACCAAGCTGCATGATCCGCCCCGCGCCGGTCGAGCAAGGATTCTGCGCCATCGATGCCAGATGATCCCCTGCCATCGATTTGAAAACATATTAGGTTGACATGCATTGGGTCGACATGGCTTAGGTCGACACATAAAATAAGTCAACATGGCTAAGGTCAACAGGGTTGGAAGGTTGACAAAAGTTTTTCAAAATTTTTTTGGTACTTGTGTATTATCTGGGTGCCCGATATATCGCATCGCATGCCACTAGTTAAGGCATGCGATGCGATTGTACCCGATTTTGAGCCTTTCCCGGAAGGAGTGTACAATTTTAATATCGTGTCGCATCGCATGCCTTAACTAGTGGCATGCGATGCGATGCGACACGATTAAACCCGATATTACATTGCCACCGAGCCCGAAATGTGGCGAGCCCCGTGAGGGGACGCGTATTACTTCACATGTATTCCGCGTCCGCTCGCCACGCTTCGGGCTCGGTGTCTCGCTGCGCTCGCCACACTATATAAAATCAACTTCACAGCGTCGTGGATAGTGGGGGTATGAAAAGGTCGGAGGACGCATACCGCCACCGCTCGCCACGCTTCGGGTTGGCGTTGATAGTGGGGTGGCGTTAACAATGGGGGGCCATTTAACATAGTAATCACCCATCAGGGTGGGTGTACAATCAAAAATCGGGTCTGGGGGGGCATTTAACATAGGAATCAGGCATCTGGGTGCCTGTACGATTAAAAATCGGGTACAATCGCATCGCATTCGATATGATTGTATGCGATGCAACGCGATTTTTTAACGTGCAATGAAAAAATCGGGCACCCGGATAATATACAAGTACTTTTTTTTAGCCGACGTGTGCCGACAAGCGGTATTTCATGCCCTACCATGTACTAGGGCATGGAGGGAGAATAAGAGAGTGTGCCCAGTGTCGCTGTACAACGTGACGATGTCCATGCTGACCATGTCGACATTCGGGACAAAAAAAAAAAGGAAAAACTCATGTCAACTTTTTTACAGACGACCTAGCCATTTTAGACCTAATGCTTGTGACGACCGTCGAACCCTGTTGGCCTTAGCTGTGTCGACCTATTTCGTGTGTCAACCAACATCATGTCCACCTTCTGTGGTTGTCTCAATGCATGTCAACCTAATATGTGTCATACCCATGTACACACTCGGCACAATACGACACAGTACTACTGCCCCCGGCACACCAGGGTGACCATTTATATGCAATAAATGGTTTACCCTGTGGCACACTGCGCTCACAACCTATTAGAGATATCCTAAATAGTTATTTGGTGGTATTCCTCCTGATCCTTGTTCAAATAGTAAACTTATTTTTTATTTTTCCGTAACGGGGGTTATGAAAAAGAGAAAGAATAGGATATGGTGAAGTACGTTTTTATAAAGTCCTAAGTTGTTATGACCACCACCCTATAAAGATGAGGTTTTTATGCTATAGAAGGGTAGCGTACCCTATTCACACCAAAGAGGGGGTGCGCTCCTCACATAAAGGTTTCTTTTGTCTGTAAATAGTGCCACAATTCACATCAGAACGATATATGGCCTCTCACACGGGTGTTTTCTTCCCAGAAACGGATATACCTTCACCCAATGTGTACACAGAAATGTAGACGGGGACGTACCGCACTTACACAGCACAGCGTATTATCAATCCTATCTCGGTTTCTTTATAAGGGCCTCAATTCCAATTCAGCTTTTCCGTAGTATATCGGTATATAGATCAAAAGAAAAGCAAAATTCGGTACTTATAGGAATAACAGATTTATTCTTTAAAAAACACATAGCTTAAAAAATGGGGTACAGTGAACCATAACAATCTGCAGAATAAAGATGGAATAACTTAACTTTGTTCAGGGGATCAGGTCCGGACTGATACCCCTGAATCAGAAGCAAAGTGCATGCCGTAGTATTAGGTCTCTGGATAAGCCCCCAACTCTCCACCAACGCGTTTCAACCTTGACAGGTCTTCCTCAGGGTGTGAGAGTCTGGAGTCTAAAAGATGTGTGTTTTTTAAAGAATAAATCTGTTATTCCTATAAGTACCGATTTTTGCTTTTCTTTTGATCTATATACCGATATACTACGGAAAAGCTGAATTGGAATTGAGGCCCTTATAAAGAAACCGAGATAGGATTGATAATACGCTGTGCTCTGTAAGTGGGGTACGTCCTCGACAACATTTCTGTGTACACATTGGGTGAAGGTATATCCGTTTCTGGGAAGAAAACACCCATATGAGAGGCCATATATCATTCTGATGTGAATTGTGGTACTATTTACAGACAAAAGAAACCTTTATGTGAGGAGCGGTGCCCCTCTTTGGTGTGAGTAGGGTACGCTACCCTTCTATAGAATAAAAATCTCATCTTTATAGGGTGGTGGTCATAACAACTTAGGACTTTATAAAAACGTACTACACGGCACCATATCCTATTCTTTCTCTTTATCATACCCCCCGTTACGGAGAAAAAGAAAAAAGAAGTTTACTATTTGAACAAGGATCAAGAGGAATATCACCAAATAACTATTTAAGATATCTCTAATAGGTTGTGAGCGCAGTGTGCAACAGGGAAAACATTTATTGTATATAAATTGTCCATGTTAAAAGGTTGGGTGACCTTCATTTCCCTGTACTCACTGCTGCCCCTTTTGTGCGCCAACACGATACTGTCATTCTTGTTTGTCTTAGTGTAACACCAGGGTGACAGACAGCACCCCTGCCCCGGGCACACCAGGGTGACAGATGGTACCCCGGCACACCAGGGTGACAGACATCATCCCTGCCCCGGGCACATCGGTGTGACAGATGGCACCCCTGCCCGGGCACATCTGAGAGACAGACGGCACCCCTGTCCCGGGCACATCAGGGTGACAGACGGCACCCCTGCCCCGGGCACATCAGGGTGATAGACGGCACCCCTGCCCCGGGCACATCAGGGTGACAGACGGCACCCCTGCCCCGGGCACATCAGGGTGACAGATGGCACCCCTGCCCCGGGCACATCAGGGTGACAGACGGCACCCCTGCCCCGGGCACATCAGGGTGACAGACGGCACCCCTGCCCCGGGCACATCAGGGTGATAGACGGCACCCCTGCCCCGGGCACATCAGGGTGACAGACGGCACCCCTGCCCCGGGCACATCAGGGTGACAGATGGCACCCCGGGCACATCTGGGGGACAGACAGCACCCCTGCCCCGGGCACATCGGTGTGACAGACGGCACCCCTGCCCCGGGCACATCTGGGGGACAGACGGCACCCCTGCCCCGGGCACATCATTGTGACAGACGGCACCCCTGCCCCGGGCACATCAGGGTGACAGACGGCACCCCTGCCCCGGGCACATCAGGGTGACAGACGGCACCCCTGCCCCGGGCACATCAGGGTGACAGACGGCACCCCTGCCCCGGGCACATCAGGGTGACAGATGGCACCCCGGGCACATCTGGGGGACAGACAGCACCCCTGCCCCGGGCACATCGGTGTGACAGACGGCACCCCATGCCCCGGGCACATCTGGGGGACAGACAGCACCCCTGCCCCGGGCACATCATTGTGACAGACGGCACCCCTGCCCCGGGCATATCTGGGGGACAGACAGCACCCCTGCCCCGGGCACACCAGGGTGACAGGCATCACCCCTGAACCGGGCACATCAGGGTGACAGATGGCACCCCTGCCCCGGGCACATCAGGGTGACAGACGGCACCCCTGCCCCGGGCACATCAGGGGGACAGACGGCACCCCTGCCCCGGGCACATCAGTGTGACAGATGGCACCCCGGGCACATCTGGGGGACAGACAGCACCCCTGCCCCGGGCACATCTGGGGGACAGACATCACCCCTGCCCCGGGCACATCTGGGGGACAGACAGCACCCCTGCCCCGGGCACATCAGGGTGACAGATGGCACCCCTGCCTCGGGCACATCAGGGTGATAGGTGTGAATTACTAGGTTAACAGTGTCTCAATTGGCCGTCATTAGCTCGTCAACATGGACCCCCCCGATTAGTGTAACGTGTACCCCCACATGGCTCGCTTCGCTGGCAATGCTTCGGGGCCTGCTGCTTTGCTTGCCACAGGTTACCATTCCCAAATGTGTTCCAGGTGGATTGTAAAAAATAAAAATTCTGAAATACGTCAACCTTTTATGTGTCAACAATTGCCATTTCAACCATTTGCTTCTGCCAACTTTTTGACAATGTCGGCCTTTTGCCTGTCCACCAATTGTGGCCGACCCATTGACTGTCATCCTAGTCACTGTCAAATTAACAACTGTAACCAGCTGTCCCCGGGGGCAGGGGTTCTGTCTCACCTTGTTCTGATCTGCTGATATAGGTATCGGTGTGTACCCGGCTTCAGTGCCCTGTGAGGACCTGGTTTGGGATCCTACCATCTACTGTCCATCAATTAATCACTGTGATGTATGGGAACCCGTACCCCTGTGTGCTGGAGAGTGCAATGTATGGGAGCCCGTACCCATGTGTGCTGGAAAGTGCGATGTATGGGAACCCGTACCCATGTGTGCTGGAGAGTGCGATGTATGGGAACCCGTACCCCTGTGTGCTGGAGAGTGCAATGTATGGGAGCCCATACCCGTGTGTGCTGGAGAGTGCGATGTATGGGAGCCTGTACCTGTGTGTGCTGGAGAGTGCGATGTATGGGAACCTGTACCCCTGTGTGCTGGAGAGTGCAATGTATGGGAGCCCATACCCGTGTGTGCTGGAGAGTGCGATGTATGGGAGCCTGTACCTGTGTGTGCTGGAGAGTGCGATGTATGGGAGCTCGTACCCGTGTGTGCTGGAGAGTGTGATGTATGGGAGCCCGTACCCCTGTGTGCTGGAGAGTGCAATGTATGGGAGCCCGTACCCGTGTGTGCTGGAGAGTGCGATGTATGGGAGCCCATACCCCTGTGTGCTGGAGAGTGCAATGTATGGGAGCCCATACCCGTGTGTGCTGGAGAGTGCGATGTATGGGAGCCCGTACCTGTGTGTGCTGGAGAGTGCGAAGTATGGGAGCCCGTACCTGTGTGTGCTGGAGAGTGCGATGTATGGGAGCCCATACCTGTGTGTGCTGGAGAGTGCGATGTATGGGAGCCCGTACCCGTGTGTGCTGGAGAGTGCGATGTATGGGAGCCCGTACCCCTGTGTGCTGGAGAGTGCGATATATGGGAGCCTGTACCCGTGTGTGACGGAGAGTGCGATGTATGGGAGCCCGTACCCTTGTGTGCTGGAGAGTGTGATGTATGGGAGCCCGTACCTGTGTGTGCTGGAGAGTGCGATGTATGGGAGCCCGTACCTGTGTGTGCTGGAGAGTGCGATGTGTGGGAGCCCGTACCCGTGTGTGCTGGAGAGTGCGATGTATGGGAGCCCGCACCCATGTGTGCTGGAGAGTGCGATGTATGGGAGCCTGTACCCGTGTGTGACGGAGAGTGCGATGTATGGGAGCCCGTACCTGTGTGTGCGGGAGAGTGCGATGTATGGGAGCCCGTACCTATGTGTGCTGGAGAGTGTGATGTATGGGAGCCCGTACCCTTGTGTGCTGGAGAGTGCGATGTATGGGAGCCCGTACCCTTGTGTGCTGGAGAGTGTGATGTATGGGAGCCCGTACCTATGTGTGCTGGAAAGTGCGATGTATGGGAGCCCATATCCTTGTGTGCTGGAGAGTGTGATGTATGGGAGCCCGTACCTATGTGTGCTGGAAAGTGCGATGTATGGGAGCCCGTACCCATGTGTGCTGGAGAGTGCGATGTATGGGAGCCCGTACCCATGTGTGCTGGAGAGTGCGATGTATGGGAGCCCATACCCCTGTGTGCTGGAGAGTGCAATGTATGGGAGCCCGTACCCTTGTGTGCTGGAGAGTGTGATGTATGGGAGCCCGTACCCTTGTGTGCTGGAGAGTGCGATGTATGGGAGCCCATACCCCTGTGTGCTGGAGAGTGCAATGTATGGGAGCCCGTACCCATGTGTGCTGGAGAGTGCGATGTATGGGAGCCCGTACCTATGTGTGCTGGAGAGTGTGATGTATGGGAGCCCGTACCCTTGTGTGCTGGAGAGTGCGATGTATGGGAGCCCGTACCCTTGTGTGCTGGAGAGTGTGATGTATGGGAGCCCGTACCTATGTGTGCTGGAAAGTGCGATGTATGGGAGCCCATACCCTTGTGTGCTGGAGAGTGTGATGTATGGGAGCCCGTACCTATGTGTGCTGGAAAGTGCGATGTATGGGAGCCCGTACCCATGTGTGCTGGAGAGTGCGATGTATGGGAGCCCGTACCTGTGTGTGCGGGAGAGTGCGATGTATGGGAGCCCGTACCTATGTGTGCTGGAGAGTGTGATGTATGGGAGCCCGTACCCTTATGTGCTGGAGAGTGCGATGTATGGGAGCCCGTACCCTTGTGTGCTGGAGAGTGTGATGTATGGGAGGCCGTACCCTTGTGTGCTAGAGAGTGTTTTGTATGGGAGCCCGTACCTGTGTGTGCTGGAGAGTGCGATATATGGGAGCCCGTACCCATGTGTGCTGGAGAGTGTTTTGTATGGGAGGCCGTACCTATGTGTGCTGGAAAGTGCGATGTATGGGAGCCCGTACCCATGTGTGCTGGAGAGTGCGATGTATGGGAGCCCGTACCCATGTGTGCTGGAGAGTGCGATGTATGGGAGCCCCTACCCTTGTGTGCTGGAGAGTGTGATGTATGGGAGCCCGTACCTATGTGTGCTGGAAAGTGCGATGTATGGGAGCCCCTACCCTTGTGTGCTGGAGAGTGTTTTGTATTGGAGCTTGTACCTATGTGTGCTGGAGAGTGCGATGTATGGGAGCCCCTACCCTTGTGTGCTGGAGAGTGTTTTGTATGGGATGCCGTACCCTTGTGTGCTAGAGAATGTTTTGTATGGGAGCCCGTACCTGTGTGTGCTGGAGAGTGCGATGTATGAGAGCCCGTACCTATGTGTGCTGTAGAGTGCGATGTATGGGAGCCTGTACCTATGTGTGCTGGAGAGTGCGATGTATGGGAGCCCGTACCCTTGTGTGCTGGAGAGTGCGATGTATGGGAGCCCGTACCCATGTGTGCTGGAGAGTGCGATGTATGGGAGCCCGTACCTATGTGTGCTGGAGAGTGCCATGTATGGGAGCCCATACCCTTGTGTGCTGGAGAGTGTGATGTATGGGAGCCCGTACCTATGTGTGCTGGAAAGTGCGATGTATGGGAGCCCGTACCCATGTGTGCTGGAGAGTGTGATGTATGGGAGCCCCTACCCTTGTGTGCTGGAGAGTGTGATGTATGGGAGCCCGTACCTATGTGTGCTGGAGAGTGTGATGTATGGGAGCCCGTACCCTTGTGTGCTGGAGAGTGTTTTGTATCAGAGCCCGTACCCTTGTGTGCTGGAGAGTGCGATGTATGGGAGCCCCTACCCTTGTGTGCTGGAGAGTGTTTTGTATGGGAGGCCGTACCCTTGTGTGCTAGAGAGTGTTTTGTATGGGAGCCCGTACCTATGTGTGCTGGAGAGTGCGATGTATGGGAGCCCCTACCCTTGTGTGCTGGAGAGTGCGATGTATGGGAGCCCGTACCCTTGTGTGCTGGAGAGTGCGATGTATGGGAGCCCGTACCCATGTGTGCTGGAGAGTGCGATGTATGGGAGCCCGTACCCATGTGTGCTGGAGAGTGTTTTGTATGGGAGGCCGTACCTATGTGTGCTGGAGAGTGCGATGTATGGGAGCCCCTACCCTTGTGTGCTGGAGAGTGTTTTGTATGGGAGGCCATACCCTTGTGTGCTAGAGAGTGTTTTGTATGGGAGCCCGTACCTGTGTGTGCTGGAGAGTGCGATGTATGGGAGCCCCTACCCTTGTGTGCTGGAGAGTGCGATGTATGGGAGCCCGTACCCTTGTGTGCTGGAGAGTGCGATGTATGGGAGCCCGTACCCATGTGTGCTGGAGAGTGCGATGTATGGGAGCCCGTACCTATGTGTGCTGGAGAGTGCGATGTATGGGAGCCCATACCCTTGTGTGCTGGAGAGTGTGATGTATGGGAGCCCGTACCTATGTGTGCTGGAGAATGCGATGTATGGGAGCCCGTACCCTTGTGTGCTGGAGAGTGTGATGTATGGGAGCCCCTACCCTTGTGTGCTGGAGAGTGCGATGTATGGGAGCCCGTACCCTTGTGTGCTGGAGAGTGCGATGTATGGGAGCCCGTACCCATGTGTGCTGAAGAGTGCGATGTATGGGAGCCCGTACCCATGTGTGCTGGAGAGTGCGATGTATGGGAGCCCGTACCTATGTGTGCTGGAAAGTGCGATGTATGGGAGCCCAACCCTTGTGTGCTGGAGAGTGTGATGTATGGGAGCCCGTACCTATGTGTGCTGGAAAGTGCGATGTATGGGAGCCCCTACCCATGTGTGCTGGAGAGTGCGATGTATGGGAGCCCCTACCCTTGTGTGCTGGAGAGTGTTTTGTATTGGAGCCCGTACCCTTGTGTGTTGGCATATCACCCCAGTTACATTTACCATATAGTAATATACATAGGACACTGTTGTGCAGGTTGTATTTCAATTTATTTTAGATGATTTATAAAACCAATATTTATAAAGCAGAAATAAAGTTACCAGTTCAAGTCCAGTAGATATAACTGTGCACTATGGAGGCAGCCAATGAATTTGCACGGACTGCAGGGGGTGTGGCTCATTATGTAAACAGTGAATAGATCGACCACTATTGGTCGAAATGCAAAAGTTGTCACAGCAATAAAGTCGACATACGTTAGGTCGACCATAATTGGGCGACATGATCAAAGGTCAACATGAGTTTTTATGTTTTTTTTTGGTGCCTGTGTGTGTCGACCAATAGTGTTTGTCGACTTAATCACCGCCTATCTCACTGCTCCTGGGATAGTTCCGTGCAGAGCGCGTATGATTACTTGGCTGGCCCATAGAGGTAGTGTCTGCTGAGGTAGTCTCCTAGAAAATGGTCAACGTTTAACCACTTTACCAACAAATTCACTTTACACTGAAGCCACGTAAAAAATAATAATAATAATAATAATTAAAAAAAAATAAACTTCAAATATTATTATCTTTTAAAATAAATTTAAATATTTTAATTGAAAAAAAATGCCCTCTAGTCTAGTAGCACACTCCTGGCAGCGGTCGTATCTCATACGTTAGTGCCGGCCAAGCGGTTAAGCTGCAGGACCTAGATACACAGCGGAAGCAGCCATTTTGTTAGTGGCTGGTTTTCTGCAGCATGGTTACTGTAATGTCCACTGTATTGACGTCAATAGATTCCAAATCATATCTGGTGGCTGGATACTAAGGATCACTGATTGTTTCATTGTTTTCTTTTTAGTTAACATTTATATATTCCATATAAAGTATTACAATTATTTTTATAGTGAACATAATCCAGTATCCGTGTTCCTAGTCGGATATTAATGAGGTAAATATCATTTTTAGCTCAGCGATGTGCGAGCCGGCTTGAACGTGGTTGTGACCTCTCGCCTTTAGATCAGATGTTTCCTTAATTCACTTCCAGCAATTGTTTATCAAACCAGTTGGAGAATATTTCTGGTTCCCCCCAACAAAATGGCTGCCGCTCTGTGTAAATATGGTGGGTATACTTTAGTCTTGAGGGGAGCTGAATAAAACAGAGCTGTCCACCTTCTCCTCCTCGTACATCGCAATGGCTTCCATCAGCTTCATTTTGGATTTGTTCACTTTGATTCCCCAAGACGGATCCCCGCTTTCTGCGAGACAAAACAATAAGTATTATGAGGCAGGAACACATAGAACATCAAATCTATTCCTCACTGTGTGATATTGGATACAAAAATTCTATTGCAGTGTGCAGACAAATATTAGTACCCGTCACACAGTGAGAGCGGCCATTTTATGGAGGAAGCATCTCATGGCTTCCTACCAACCAGTCAGACAAGGCTGATCACATGACACAAGCCTCAGCATGGTCTGGTTCAGCCCACAAAATGGTTTAATCTACTGTGTCTAAAGGTTGCCATACTCTGTTCTGACTTCTCGGAGCAGTGTATGACCATCTGATTTCCCGGGTGGCGGGATTGCATGCAGTACATCGCAAGCGGTCTTTTCACATGTGATGTATGTATCACATGCCCCGCCGCCAGGATGAAACTGAATCCGGAGATCATATGTGCAGCACATATGATCTTTGGATCCGAACCGATGTGCACAGGAACACATCCGATTTGACCATTTTCCACCCGATCTATCGGCCCAATCTGTCAGATTGGAGGAAAACAGGCTTAATTGGGTGTATGGGGTGTATGGGGGCCTTAAGCTATTAGTGCTCTATGCTGACGCATACGAATCTGTGTCCGACTTAGAAATAGGTCCTGATAATATCTAACAATAACAAGCGGCCCCGCAGTACAAATCTGCCCAGAACTGAAGGTTACAGCCGCGTCAGCAAGGAAATCACAACTGTAAGTAAACTTGGTTGTCGATTAGCTCACAGAGTTAGACAGTCAATGCACTAGGACGACATTGACAAAAAAGTGGACACACTAAGTCGAAATTGACAAAAGGCTGACACAAGCAAAATATTAACATGGAAGGTCGACACGTGAAAAGTTTGAGTATTTCACTTTTATTTGTGTCGACACCTGAGCACATGGATCCCCAATTAGTGTAGCATGTACTATTCGGAGATTACGTGGACAGTAAAGCGTGACAAAATAACAAAAAAATGGAAAAAATTTGTGAAAAACTCATGTTAAATGTTACATGTGTCGACCTTTACCATTTTGATCTTTTAATTGTGTCGTCCATTTGTCAATATCCCCCTAGTGCATATCAACCTTTTGGTGTTGACCTAGGACTATCTGCTACCTAGACACTGTCAGCCTGATTCAGGCTTGTTCCCAAGGGGCCCAATTCAGCCTCATTCCGATGGTGGGGGCGCTGCCTATGCACGCATTTGGGCATGTGCAGACTCCCTGTACAAAGGCCTTCGGTGGTGGAGGGAGGGGGGCGGGCAGGGGATGGGATTCGTGCATTGAGGGAGGGGGGGGGAGTGTTTACCCGCACGCTGGCCAGCGAATATATGCTGCTTAGCGAGCGAGTCACACTAAATCAGGCCCTGTGTGCGAGCCATCGGGATACCGTTTGTTACTGCGTGTCAGTAATTGTAGTTACACATTGGCCCACTCTATACATATAGATGTTACCCAGGTCCCTGGTAATTACCTGTAGGCGACAATGACGTCTCGGAGCACTCCTGGGCGATGTTCTGTACCAGGAGATGGGGCCGTGTGGCACACGAGTCCGCCTGATGACCAGTGGTCGATGGCTGGGATGATGTTGGCTCAGATCCTTGATCGTACCAAATACCCCCCGAGGACAGGTGGTAGTCGCCAGACTCGTCTAGTTCGCACGGGCTCCTGTTTGACACCTCGCTGGCTGCTGGGGGAAGCTTTGCCCTGGGAACAGACGTGTGGGCGTTGGTGGAGCTGCTGGGCTGCTCTGCAGCGTCACCTTCTGCACGGCCAACAGACATGAATTCGTCACTCTCCTCGGGCATATTCATGCTGGTCGCCGCTACTGCCAGGGGCTCTGTAATGGGCATTCGGAACACATGCTCTGCCTTCTCCGCCTTGACTAAGACCTGGGGTGCAATTGTGACATATTCAAATATTAATCTTTATAAACATGTTGACATTGTGAGGACGTTGCCTGTCGATATTCCAAGAACGTTGAATTTTTAATTGTCAAAATTGTGATGTTGACATTATTTATTGTCGATACTGAATGTCAACCTTATGACTGCATCCTCTAGTAACAAGTTGTGAGTCAGAAGGCCAAGAGGGGCCTCAGCATCTACATTTAGGTTTCCCAGATCATTAACAATTGTTATATGCCAGACTCTCTTATAGTTTGCTCTCCAGATACGTAACTACGGGCCTGATTCCATCACTACCTCTGTCAGTCGGAGTTCCGCAAGGCTGTGTCTTAGGTCCTCTGCTTTTCTCAATCTATACTTCCTCGCTTGGCAAACTAATCAGCTCTTTCGGATTTCAGTATCACTTATATGTGGATGATACTCAAATCTATCTATCAACCCCAGAGTTGTTACCAGTGGTTTTGGGCCGAGTCTCTGAATGCCTCTCTGCTGTCTCATCCTAGGATGTCTTTTCGCCAACTCAAACTCAATATTTCCAAAATGGAATTACTTATATTCCCGCCAACTAAGAACAGTTACCATCCTGATATCTCCATCGCTGTTGACAACTCGACAATCTACCCTACCCCACAAGCTCGTTGTCTGGGGGTCATCCTCAACTCTAAACTGTCCTTTGTTCCCCACATTTAATCTGTCTCCAAATCAGGATACATGCATCGAAAAAACATATCCAAAATACGACCGTATCTCACACAAGACACTACCAAATCTCTTATCCATGCACTCATTATATCCCGCATTGATTATTGCAATAGTCTCCTAACTGGTCTTCCCAAGAACAGACTCTCACCACTGCAATCAATTTTAAATGCTGCTGCTAGGCTGATCTTCCTAGCAAGACGCTCATCCTCTGCTGATCCGCTCTGCCAGTCCCTACATTGGTTACCTGTATCTTACCGTATTCAAGATAAAACACTTCTACTCGCATATAAAGCAATTAACCATACTGCACCAGGTTATATCTCTGCACTTATCACAAAATATCTCCCATCTCGACCACTCCGCTCTGCACAAGATCTGCGTCTCTCTTCTGCACTGATCACCAGCTCCCATTCACTATTACAGGACTTTCATCGGGCTGCTCCCATCCTATGGAATGCCCTTCCACACACAATAAGACTCTCCACTAGCCTCCAAACTTTCCAGCATTCCCTGAAAACTCACCTCTTCAGGCAAGCCTATCATATTTAAGTACCACACGCATAACCCTCTGAGGCACTTATGTATTATATAGCTTCCCTTCTGGACTTGGTGGGACTGCTATGCTATTACTGGTGCCTGTCCTTGTGTTTCCCACCTATATCCCTACAGATTGTAAGCTTGCAGCAGGGCCCTCTTACCCCCAAGTCTGTCTGTTGTTACCCAGTTTGATCTATCACTGTCTACAATTGTAAAGCGCAATGGAATCTGCTGCGCTATATAAGAAACTGTAAATAAATAATTTGAAAACTAAATGCATGATTCCATCAGTAACTAAGAGCCTGGCTCCATTGGTAACTAAGGGCCTGATTCTGTTCGAAACTAAGGGCCTATTTCCATTGGTAACAAAGAGAATGATTCCATTGGTAACTAAGAGCCTGGCTCCATCGTAAACTAAGTACCTGATTCCATCAATAACTAAGGGCCTGATTCTATTGGTAACCCGGATTCCATTGGTAACTAAAGGGTCCTGATTCCATTGGTAACTAAGAGTCCTGATTCCATTGGTAACTAAGGGCCTGATTTCATTGGTAACCCTGATTCCATTGTTAACTAAGGGTCTGATTCCATTGTTGACTAAGGGTCTGATTCCATTGATAACTAAGGGCCTGATTTCATTGGTAACTAAGGGCCTGATTCCACTGGTTACTAAGGGCCGGATTCCATTGATAACTAAGGGCCTGATTCCATTGGTAACTAAGGGCCTGATTCCATTATAATTAAGGACCTGATTCCATTGGTAACTAAGGGCCTGATTCCATTGGTAACTAAGGGCCTGATTCCACTGGTTACTAGAGGGCCTTATTCCATTGGTAACTAAGGGCCTGATTCCATTATAATTAAGGACCTGATTCCATTGGTAACTAAGGGCCGGATTCCATTGGTTACTAAAGGGCCTGATTCCATTGTAAATAAAGGACCTGATTCCATTGGTTAATAAGGACCTGATTCCATTGGTTAGTAAGGACCTGATTCCTTTGGTTACTAAGGACCTGATTCCTTTGGTTACTAAGGACCTGATTCATTTGGTTACAAAGGACCTGATTCATTTGGTTACTAAGGACCTGATTCCTTTGGTTACTAAGGACCTGATTCCTTTGGTTACTAAGGACCTGATTCCTTTGGTTACTAAGGACCTGATTCCATTGGTAACTAAGGGCCTGATTCCATTGATAACTAAGGGCCTGATTCCATTGATAACTAAGGGCCTGATTCCATTGATAACTAAGGGCCTGATTCCATTATAATTAAGGACCTGATTCCATTTGTACTAAGGACCTGATTCCATTGGCAACTAAGGGCCTGATTCCATTGATAACTAAGGGGCTGATTCCATTAGTAACTAAGGGCCTGATTCCATTGATAACTAAGGGCCTGATTCCATTGATAACTAAGGGCCTGATTCCATTAGTAACTAAGGGCCTGATTCCATTATAATTAAGGACCTGATTCCATTGGTAACTAAGGGCCTGATTCCATTGGTAAGTAAGAGCCTGATTCATACTTGAATGCTATAATGAGGGTTTTGTAAGTGAGTGATTATCTGTGGCATATTGCGCACACATGTTATTGACTGACAGGGAGCGGCCATTTTGTGGGAGGTAACATTCATAGGCTTCATTTGTGTTACCTCTGATAACTGAATCTTCTTTTTCGTCAGACATAAGCAGACTGCTGAAGCCAGACAGTGCGCAGCGTCTCCCTGCAGATTCCCGGGCTTTGTATCCAGGTATTTGGTGCTAATTTCCGTTGCACATACAAACTCTGCAGACTCCATCTTGTTGCCTTTGGACTCCACCCACATCTTTGCCTGCTCCATCTCCAGGAAAACCAGATCTTTCTACGTGGAAGGAGACATCCTGGTGTCAGGTTCTGTGTGCAAGACAGAGCTTGCCATACATACTGTAGCCATAGGGTCTGATACGGCCGTTCTTACCAGGTACGCCGGATCTCTGCTCTTGTCGCAGGCTTTCATCCCCGTAATGATTTCTGCTAGAACCTACAAACAGATCGGATTTACATTGCTGTACAGAAATTGTGCATTTAGCATAAAAAAATGATTGGAAATTGCTAAGTGCCCGCTGCCATATTTCTTGGAAAGTCTCTTTCACACGGTCAGTGATTTGGATCAATAGATAATACACACTCCTGTATTTTGTAATCAGGCCTTGTTTCCCGGCTTACCACGCCAGAGGAGAAGATGTCAGTGTGTGCGGTAAGCTGGCCGCTCCTCAGGAAGCTGTCCGACAGGTAGGGCTGGAATCTCTGCAAGTCGCAGGTTTTCATCTGAGTGTAACTCACTGATCGGTCCGTATGCAGACAAGGCCGAGCGTGGCCCAGCTTTGGGGAGAAATCCTGGTCCAGCAACACGTTGGAACTGAAAGGAAAACAGAACGTGGATTAAATTCGTACGAATCCGTATGAACACCTCAAACATTTGGCACTGAAAGGGTTAATGGTTGCCGGAAAAATGAAAGAGGAAACAAAACTGTAACACACAGGAAGGCAGAGATAGCTCCCAGCAATAGCGGATGTGCTTGTGTGTGTACTGCAGCCAGGGAAGTCCAGTGGTGGGTCCTATGTGTCATGCGGTTATCAGGGGACACTGCGATACTTTAATATGGGAAGGGAGAGAACATCTGATACACGTGGCTCCCACCTCCTAATATTTCCATGGAATATCCCGGACTGGTGCAGGTGGTGGACGGCGTGGAGGAGCCCTGTAGCGATGCGCAGCCTCCTCTCCCAGCTCAGAGTGTGAGCTCCGGCCTGTAATACACATAACGCAGGGCATAATTCAGGTTTGTTAGCAAAAGCAAAAAAAGCACTCAACTGGGCAAAACCCATGCTGCACTGCAGGTGGGCCACTGAAGCTCCAACTGGGCAAAACCCATGCTGCACTGCAGGTGGGCCACTGAAGCTCCAACTGGGCAAAACCCATGCTGCACTGCAGGTGGTCCACTGAAGCTCCAACTGGGCAAAACCCATGCTGCACTGCAGGTGGGCCACTGAAGCTCCAACTGGGCAAAATCCATGCTGCACTGCAGGTGGGCCACTGAAGCTCCAACTGGGCAAAACCCATGCTGCACTGCAGGTGGGCCACTGAAGCTCCACATGGCTGAAATAGATCCACATAGCTAAGGTTGACATGGCTGCAAGGCCGACACAAGCATTAGGTCGACAGTCAAAAGGTCGACATAGGTTCTTCACTTGTTTGGTCCAGAATGTCGACATGGTCACCGTCAAAGTGTACCGCACCTTGCTACTCGGCACACTATTCTATTCTCCCTCCCTTGTGGATGGTAGGGCATGAAATACCGCCTGTCGGCACATGTCGGCTCAAAAAAACAATGTCGACCTTTTGACTCTCGACCTAGCCATTGTCGACCTAATGCACTGTCGACCTTACAACAATGTCGGCTAATTTCATGTGTCGACCGAAGCCATGTCGACCTTCAGTGGACGACCAAATGCATGTCGACATTATACATGTCAACCTAACGACCGTACACCATGTAACACGTGCAGAGAGAGTTAGCTTTGCATCTGCCTCAGTGCAACATCCCTTAGTGTGATCATTCTTGTGCATCTGCCCCAGTGCAACCTCCCTTACTGTGATCATTCTTGTGCATCTGCCTCAGTGCAACATCCCTTAGTGTGATCATTCTTGTGCATCTGCCCCAGTGCAACCTCCCTTACTGTGATCATTCTTGTGCATCTGCCCCAGTGCAACCTCCCTTACTGTGATCATTCTTGTGCATCTGCCCTAGTGCAACCTCCCTTACTGTGATCATTCTTGTGCATCTGCCCCAGTGCAACCTCCCTTACTGTGATCATTCTTGTGCATCTGCCCCAGTGCAACCTCCCTTACTGTGATCATTCTTGTGCATCTGCCCCAGTGCATCCTCCCTTACTGTGATCATTCTTGTGCATCTACCCCAGTGCAACCTCCCTTACTGTGATCATTATTGTGCATCTGCCCCAGTGCTACATCCCTTACTGTGATCATTCTTGTGCATCTGCCCCAGTGCAACCTCCCTTACTGTGATCATTCTTGTGCATCTGCCCTAGTGCAACCTCCCTTACTGTGATCATTCTTGTGCATCTGCCCTAGTGCAACCTCCCTTACTGTGATCATTCTTGTGCATCTGCCCCAGTGCAACCTCCCTTACTGTGATCATTCTTATGCATCTGCCCCAGTGCAACATCCTTTACTGTGATCATTCTTGTGCATCTGCCCCAGTGCTACATCCCTTACTGTGATCATTATTGTGCATCTGCCCCAGTGCAACCTCCCTTACTGTGATCATTCTTGTGCATCTGCCCCAGTGCTACATCCCTTACTGTGATCATTCTTGTGCATCTGCCCCAGTGCAACCTCCCTTACTGTGATCATTCTTGTGCATCTGCCCCAGTGCAACATCCCTTAATGTGATCATTCTTGTGCATCTGCCCCAGTGCAACCTCCCTTACTGTGATCATTCTTGTGCATCTGCCCCAGGGCAACATCCCTTACAGTGATCATTCTTGTGCATCTGCCCCAGTGCAACCTCCCTTACTGTGATCATTCTTGTGCATCTGCCCTAGTGCAACCTCCCTTACTGTGATCATTCTTGTGCATCTGCCCCAGGGCAACATCCCTTACAGTGATCATTCTTGTGCATCTGCCCCAGTGCAACCTCCCTTACTGTGATCATTCTTGTGCATCTGCCCTAGTGCAACCTCCCTTACTGTGATCATTCTTGTGCATCTGCCACAGTGCAACCTCCCTTACTGTGATCATTCTTGTGCATCTGCCCCAGTGCAACATCCCTTAATGTGATCATTCTTGTGCATCTGCCCTAGTGCAACCTCCCTTACTGTGATCATTCTTGTGCATCTGCCCCAGGGCAACATCCCTTACAGTGATCATTCTTGTGCATCTGCCCCAGTGCAACCTCCCTTACTGTGATCATTCTTGTGCATCTGCCCTAGTGCAACCTCCCTTACTGTGATCATTCTTGTGCATCTGCCACAGTGCAACCTCCCTTACTGTGATCATTCTTGTGCATCTGCCCCAGTGCAACCTCCCTTACTGTGATCATTCTTGTGCATCTGCCCCAGTGCAACCTCCCTTACTGTGATCATTCTTGTGCATCTGCCCCAGTGCAACCTCCCTTACTGTGATCATTCTTGTGCATCTGCCCCAGTGCAACCTCCCTTACTGTGATCATTCTTGTGCATCTGCCCCAGTGCTACATCCCTTACTGTGATCATTCTTGTGCATCTGCCCCAGTGCAACCTCCCTTACTGTGATCATTCTTGTGCATCTGCCACAGTGCAACCTCCCTTACTGTGATCATTCTTGTGCATCTGCCACAGTGCATCCTCCCTTACTGTGATCATTCTTGTGCATCTGCCCCAGTGCAACCTCCCTTACTGTGATCATTCTTGTGCATCTGTCCCAGGGCAACATCCCTTACAGTGATCATTCTTGTGCATCTGCCCCAGTGCAACCTCCCTTACTGTGATCATTCTTGTGCATCTGCCCTAGTGCAACCTCCCTTACTGTGATCATTCTTGTGCATCTGCCCCAGTGCTACATCCCTTACTGTGATCATTCTTGTGCATCGGCCCCAGTGCAACCTCCCTTACTGTGATCATTCTTGTGCATCTGCCTCAGTGCAACATCCCTTACTGTGATCATTCTTGTACATCTGCCCTAGTGCAACCTCCCTTACTGTGATCATTCTTGTGCATCGGCCCCAGTGCAACCTCCCTTACTGTGATCATTCTTGTGCATCTGCCCCAGTGCAACCTCCCTTACTGTGATCATTCTTGTGCATCTGCCCCAGTGCAACCTCCCTTACTGTGATCATTCTTGTGCATCTGCCCTAGTGCAACCTCCCTTACTGTGATCATTCTTGTGCATCTGCCCCAGTGCTACATCCCTTACTGTGATCATTCTTGTGCATCTGCCCCAGGGCAACCTCCCTTACTGTGATCATTCTTGTGCATTTGCCCCAGTGCTACATCCCTTACTGTGATCATTCTTGTGCATCTGCTCCAGTGCAACCTCCCTTACTGTGATCATTCTTGTGCATCTGCTCCAGTGCTACATCCCTTACTGTGATCATTCTTGTGCATCTGCCCCAGTGCTACATCCCTTACAGTGATCATTCTTGTGCATCTGCCCCAGTGCAACCTCCCTTACTGTGATCATTCTTGTGCATCTGCCCCAGTGCAACCTCCCTTACTGTGATCATTCTTGTGCATCTGCCCTAGTGCAACCTCCCTTACTGTGATCATTCTTGTGCATCTGCTCTAGTGCAACCTCCCTTACTGTGATCATTCTTGTGCATCTGCCCCAGTGCAACCTCCCTTACTGTGATCATTCTTGTGCATCTGCCCTAGTGCAACCTCCCTTACTGTGATCATTCTTGTGCATCTGCCCTAGTGCAACCTCCCTTACTGTGATCATTCTTGTGCATCTGCCCCAGTGCATCCTCCCTTACTGTGATCAGTCTTGTGCATCTGCCCCAGTGCTACATCCCTTACTGTGATCATTCTTGTGCATCTGCCCTAGTGCAACCTCCCTTACTGTGATCATTCTTGTGCATCTGCCCTAGTGCAACCTCCCTTACTGTGATCATTCTTGTGCATCTGCCCCAGTGCATCCTCCCTTACTGTGATCAGTCTTGTGCATCTGCCCCAGTGCTACATCCCTTACTGTGATCATTCTTGTGCATCTGCCCCAGTGCAAGCTCCCTTAATAATCGATAGGATTGCGAATTTGTACAACAGCGATCAACTCTAAATAACCCCCATAGTACAGGAAAACCTTTCCGGAAGATTGTACCTTGTATTATTTTGTAAGGCAATACCTACACACAGAGACAATGCACTTACCTCCTGCAGAGCAGAATCTAGGGAACCATTCTTCATGAACTGGTGGATGAGGCAGAAGTGCTTGTTCTCCAGGCAGAAGCCCAGCAGTGGCAGCAGGTTTTGGTGCGCACAACTGAAACATAAACTGGACGAGATCAGCCACAAGATTTCTGCCATTATATACATACATCATCAGGAACAGAGTGGGGACAGATGGTTCCTATCCCTGCCACATATGGGAAGATTCAGAGGCTCCATATCTGGATTTAATGTCATTAAACAGAGCGTAATGTGGACACATTGGGCCAGATGCACTAAGCTTCAAAAGTGATAAAATGGAGAGTGATAAACCGCCAACCAATCAGCTCCTGCCTGACATTTTTCAAACACAGCCTGTGACATGGCAGGTAGGAGCTGATTGGCTAGCTGTTTATCACTCTCCATTTTATCACTTTTGAAGCTTAGTGCATCTGGCCCACAGTATTCAGCATGAAGGCGGACACACGCTTTGCTTTACATCTGACCACTAAGAGCTAATACTGCATTTCCAATGGGTCATCCTTAGGGTCTGCCCTGGAGTCCGAATCAAGCCCAGTGAGTGTAGGGTCTGCCATGGGCACAGAATCAGGCCCAGTGAGTGTAGGGTCTGCCATGGACTCAGAATCAGGCCCAGTGAGTGTAGGGTCTGCCATGGACTCAGAATCAGGCCCAGTGAGTGTAGGGTCTGCCATGGGCACAGAATCAGGCCCAGTGAGTGTAGAGTCTACCATGGACACAGAATCAGGCCCAGTGAGTGTAGGGTCTACCATGGACTCAGAATAAGGCCCAGTAAGTGTAGGGTCTGCTATGGACTCAGAATCAGGCCCAGTGAGCGTTGTTTCAGCCATGGACTCCAAATCAGGCCCAGTGAGCGTAGGGTCTGCCATGAACTCAGAACCAGGCCCAGTGAGCATAGGGTCTGTCATGGACTCCAAATCAGGCCCAGTGAGCATAGGGTCTGCCATGGACTCCAAATCAGACCCAGTGTGTGTAGGGTCTGCCATGGACTCCAAATCAGACCCAGTGTGTGTAGGGTCTGCCATGGACTCAGAATCAGGCCCAGTGAACGTAGGGTCTGCCATGGGCACGGAATCAGGCCCAGTGAGTGTTTTTTTTTCTGCCATGGACTCCAAATCAGGCCGAGTGAGCGTAGGGTCTGTCATGGACTTCAAATCAGGCCCAGTGAGCAAAGGGTCTGCCATGGACTCCGAAACAGGCCCAGTACGTGTAGAGTCTGCCATGGACTCAGAATCAGACCCAGGGAGCATAGGGTCTGCCATGGACAACATATCAATACATGTAAGCAGTGACACAGACAGAATATTCTTGTGTGTCAGTTTCTTCTCTTACCGAAAGCTTATTTGTGCTTCTGTGTGGAAGAAGGAATGTAACCTGTCTGTCTGCTCGCTCTGTATCTGCAGGGGAAACACAAATATTGCTGACATGACCACAAAACAAATATATCTATTAGATATATATATTAGAATCATCCTACTTTAGCAGAGTCACTTAGCCAATAAGAGAGCAGGAGAACACCAGTACGAAAATATAAATACAATGCTTTGTAATATATCAAATAAAACAGCTGCAGGTATATTATACCATCAATAAACGCATCCCACCTCACTAACTCAGTAACAGCTTCTCTCCATCTATCTCTCCATCACACTCTCCATGTCCCGAGGGCTGACCTTCCCCTCAATAACTCACAGCTTCTCTCCATCACATTCTCCATGTCCCCAGGGCTGACCCTCACAGCTTCTCTCCATCACACTTTCCCCGTCCCCAGGGCTGCCCCTCACCTCTGTAACTCACAGCCGCTCTTCATCACACTCTCCCTGTCCCCAGGGCTGCCCCTCACCTCTGTATCTCACAGCCTCTCTCCATCGCACTCTCCCTGTCCCCAGGGCTGCCCCTCACCTCTGTAACTCACAGCTTCTCTCCATCACACTCTCCCTGTCCCCAGGGCTGCCCCTCACCTCTGTAACTCACAGCCTCTCTCCATCGCACTCTCCCCATCCCCAGGGCTGCCCCTCACCTCTATCTCACAGCCTCTCTCCATCACATTCTCCCCGTCCCCAGGGCTGCCCCTCACCTCTGTATCTCACAGCCTCTCTCCATCACATTCTCCCCGTCCCCAGGGCGGCCCCTCACCTCTGTAACTCACAGCCTCTCTCCATCACACTTTCCCCATTCCCAGGGCTGCCCCTTACCTCTGTCTCACAGCCTCTCTCCATCACACTCCCCCCGTCCCCAGGGCGGCCCCTCACATCTGTAACTCACAGTCTCTCTCCATCACACTCTCCCCGTCCCCAGGGCTGCCCCTCACCTCTGTAACTCACAGTCTCTCTCCATCACACTCTCCCTGTCCCCAGGGCTGCCCCTCACCTCTGTGTATCTCACAGCCTCTCTCCATCACAGTCTCCCCGTCCCCAGGGCTGCCCCTCACCTCTGTATCTCACAGCCTCTCTCCATCACGTTCTCCCCGACCCCAGGGCGGCCCCTCACCTCTGTAACTCACAGCCTCTCTCCATCACACTCTCCCCGTTCCCAGGGCTGCCCCTCACCTCTGTATCTCACAGCCTCTCTCCATCACACTCTCCCCGTCCCCAGGGCTGCCCCTCACCTCTGCAACTCACAGCTTCTCTCCATCACGCTCTCCCCGTCCCCAGGACGGCCCCTCACCTCTGTAACTCACAGCCTCTCTCCATCACACTCTCTCCGTCCCCAGGGCTGCCCCTCACCTCTGTATCTCACAGCCTCTCTCCATCACACTCTCCCTGTCCCCAGGGCTGCCCCTCACCTCTGCAACTCACAGCTTCTCTCCATCACACTCTCCCCGTCCCCAGGGCTCTCTCGATGTAGTGAGAATCCCCAGCACTTTCTTTTTGTCATCAGAGATACCTTCTCAATATAGCACAATGACCATCCCGGCAATGTACTAATAAAATGTGATAATAATTTACCTGCTTGAGCCACTTTATGGCATATATTCTGTCTGCTTTCCGGCCTACAAAGACATCAGCAAATTGTCCGCTATGTATTCTCCGGTCAGCGCTGAAGTTGTCTGTGGCTTTGTCCAGCAGCTGCGGAGTCCAATGCTGGCAGGATGTGCCCGGGGTCAGGCTGATCTCCTGCTGGGGGATGCTCAGTGCCTTGTATGAGACAGAGGTTATTTATCACCTCATTCAATAAAGTAGTGCCTAGAACAGTTCTACATCCATTCGTTAATGACCCCATCACCCACTGCTGCTCCCACCCCACACAGACACACCCCCTTGTGTCTCTCTGACCCACACAAGTGTCTCTCCAGCCGCAGCAATAGAACATTGTTAGAATATCGCACACTAATATACAGCCTGAAATTGCTAATTACAGTAGAATTTAGATGTCCAGCCACCCAGGTGCCCCTGGGCATTTATATTAATGTCATTGTGTATTTTACCATTATATACATGACCAATATCATTTATTCTATATAAGTGCAATTGTAGATGACATAGAAGAAGGTCTACAGCTGAAGGCTGGTGATATTATGATGTTATCGTGGGTAACTGAAGACACAATGACATCACATTTACCTGGTCCGTGCTGGACACCTGGACAGCATCTGAGTCTATGTGCAGGGATAGCAGCATGTCAGCCGGGGGAGGGGGTGGCGATGGGAACGATTCTGCACCAAATGCTGGAATAAAGAATTAAGCAGTGACCAATAACAGCACAGGAATACCCGTTCACTGCACAGTAACACCCAATCACAGCACATTAGCAACCAATTACAGCACAGGAACACCCAATCATAGCACAGTAACACCCAATCACTGCACAGTAACACCCAATCACAGCACATTAGTAACCGATTACAGCACAGTAACACCTAATAACATCACAGTAACACCCAATCACAGCACATTAGTAACCAATTACAGCACAGTAACACCCAATCACAGCACACTAATAACCAATCACAGCACAGTAACACCCAAACACAGCACATTAGTAACCAATTACAGCACAGTAACACCTAATAACATCACAGTAACATCCAATCACAGCACTTTAGTAAGCAATTACAGCACAGTAACACCTAATAACATCACAGTAACACCCAATCACAGCACAGTAATAACCAATCACAGAACAGTAGTACCTAATCACAGCACAGCACTACCCAATCACTGTACAGTAACATCCAATCACAGAACAGCAGAACTCAATCACAGCATGGTAACACCCAATCACAGCATGGTAACACCCAAACATGGCATAACAGTACCAAATCACAGCACAGTATCATCCAATCACAGAATAATAGTACCCAATCACAGCATGATAACACCCAATCACAGCACTGTAACACCCTATCACAGCAGAGTAATACCCAATAAATGCACAGTAATACCCAATCACAGCACAGTAATACCCAATCACAGCACAGTAGTACCTAATCACTGCACAGCAACATCCAATCACAGAACAGCAGAACTCAATCACAGCATGGTAACAACCAATCACAGAACAGTAACACCCAAACACATCATGATAATACCCAATCACAGCACTGTAACACCCTATCACAGCAGAGTAATACCCAATAAATGCACAGTAATACCCAATCCCAGGACAGCATTACCCAATCACTGCACAGTATCATCCAATCATAGAACAGTAGTACAGATAAAACCCAATCACAGCACGGTAACACCCAATCACATAGTTATTACCTGAAACCTTTTCAGTTGAATGGTTACTGTTTGTGCAGCTCTCTTCTGCTCCGGAGCGCTGGCCTGTTCTCCTCTCCTCAGCCAGAGGAACAATTCCAGAACTATTGGAACCTACAATTAAGTATAAACACCCAATTCTGTATCACAGCCAGATCTGCGCTGCCAGTCACCTGCTTCCACCGATAGGCAAGACACTCACATTGCCGGAGGATGTCCAATGCCCGGTATAGCTCCAGGTTCTGAAGGATGGCTTCCAATTCTTGTACAGTGGCCAATTTCTGCCCCCAACTCCACAGCACCTCCCGGGTCACGCCGTCCCCCGCTTTCCGCTTCATCCAGAACCGCTGCACAGTCGTTTGGTCATTCATGATAAAGGATGCTAAATAAAAACACAGGCGCCTTTTAAGAGAGACAACAAAATGTAATCCAGTACACAGCACACTGCCTCACTTTTACTACTGTTCACTATTGTTATGTGGGGAGGACTGAATGCCTTGTTGGGGAAATGTGTGTCAGTTTTGGAGCTTATGGGTCTGAATATATGTTAGGGCCTTATGGGGGAAGGGCGAATCTGGGGGCGTCTGAGTGTCATGTAGCGGAATTTTGGAGCAAGCGAGAGGCATTAGTGACGGAACTTGTGGTGGTGAAATATAATTGCCCCCCCCTCACCTAAATTCACAATATGCAATAGGGCAGTGGGTGACAGGGAGAAACAAAGGGTGAGAGGCATAAACAGTGGATGACAGAAAGAGGGTGACAAAGAGAGGTAGAGGGTAACAGGAAGAGGCAGGGGAGGCAGAGGGTGAAAGGGAAAAATAGTGGATGATAGAGAGAGGCAGAGGGTGACAGGGAAAAACAGTGGGTGACAGGGGGATGCAGAGTGTGGCAGGGAAAAACAGTGGGTGACAAGAAGAGGGTGACAGGCATAAACAGTGGATGACAAGAAAGAGGGTGACAATGAGAGGTAGAGGGTGACAGAAAGAGGCAGGGGGAGTCAGAGTATGATAGGGGAAACCATTGGGCAACAGGAAGAGGGTGACAGGGAGAGGCAGAGGGTGAGAGGAAGAGGCAGAGAAAGGCAGAAGGTGACAGGGAAAAACAGTGGGCGACTGGAAGAGGCAGAGGGTGATGGTGAGGCAGAGGGTGACAGGGAGAGGCAGAGTGTTACAGTCAAAAAGAGTAGATGACAGGGAGAGGCAGAGGGTGACAGAAAAAGGCAAGGGAAGACAGATGGTGACAGGAGGAGGGTAACAAGGAGAAGCAGAAGGTGACAGGGGAGGCAGTGTGTGACAGGGAAAACCAGTGGGTGACAGGAAGAGGGTGGCAGGGAGAGGCAGAGTGTGACAGGAAAAAACAGTGGGTGACAGGGAGAGGCAGAGGGTAATGGTGATGCAGATGGTGTCAGGGAGAGGCAGAGGGTGATGGTGAGGCAGAGGGTGACAGGGAAAAAGAGTAGGTGACAGGGAGAGGCAGAGGGTGACAGAAAGAGGCAAGGGGAGAAAGAGAGTAACAGGGAAAAACAGTGGGTGACAGGAAGAGGGTAACAGGGAGAAGCAGAAGGTGACAGGGAAAACCAGTGGGTGACAGGAAGAGGGTGACAGGGGAAGCAGTGGGCCCCTTAGTCCTCACTGTTGCACCTGACCAATAGAGTTCCGGCCTCTGTCCTGGCCTACCTAGGTCATTTTCAGGCTGTTTTTTTTGCATTCAGCAGCCACTGAAGTACATAAGATATTGCCCATCCCCTGCTCTGGGACCACTCGTCATACGTACAATAACATATAAATACAATTACATATGAGCAGCAATGTGATATTGAGAAATAGTTATAGATAGTGGGGCAACAAAATATATAAAGGCTTATTATGAGTGATATGAAAATGTTGCCCAGGTGCAGGAGCTGAGCAGAAAAGCTGCAATGCAGGGGGGTAGATGCACAATCTGTTGCATGCAGGACAGATACTGCATGCTCTTGCATCAGTATAATGGCCGGCTCTGTCTATACCTTGAATATCAGACCAATGATAGCCCGGCACCCCCCTACCCCACCCAACTCAAAGCTAAATTGTGCAATTTGTATTTTCCTTTCCGCATCATACCATACTTTTCCCAGGTGCAGCCAATGGTGAGACTTAAATCCCTGTCTCGACCATTAACCACACTTCCGTCATCATAGAGACTTGAGAAACTGCTGGCAGCCACTCCTAGTGTAACAAGAGCAGCTGCAGCCAGAGAGGGAGAGCTAGGCGGAGAGGGGTTTGACAATAGGTATAGAATAATGACATCACAGAGCAGGTGATCTAGAACTCCCCCCCCCCCCCCCCCCCCTTCCCCTAAAGACTGGGGCGACCAATGTTCTCAAATCCATCTACTAATAGCAAATATACTTGCAGTGTAATATATTTTTTTGACATCAGAATGTCGACATCAGTATGTCAACACTGATGAAATGTCAACAAGATTAGAATGTCGATAAAACGGTGGCTTCAGTAGCATCTGCCGACTTATGGCAGATCCTACGTCACTTCCAGCAGTAACCCTTAGCCCTACACCTAGTGCCTAACCCCACCCCTTTCTGGTCTCTGCAGAATGTCAACATTCGAATGCCGCCATTATAAACATGTCGACAGTCTGCAGTAATGACAGAAATGGGACTGATTAGAACAAAAGGCTTTGGGGAATGAATTGCCACGCATGTGCGAGGTTACAGAGAGGCAGCAGGTATATCGCACCGAAGCGTAGCCACTCCCAGTCGTTCAGGCAGTCGACGCAGCGACAGAACTCGTCCAGAACCCTGGCGGGGATGTCTATGATCAGAGGCGAATCGCTGCTGCTCCGCAACGAACTTGTCATCTTCGGCTTTTTTCCTGATCGACGGCCCCAGATATGACGGCGCCAATCTATAAAGAGAATGATAAATGATCAATGCAAATTTCTGCCGTATTGTGGGTGTGTGATCAGTGCCGGCTCCTACACTGTGGGGTACATTTACTAGGATGGGAGGAGTTCTGTTGAAGATGGGATGTTTCCCATAGCAACCAGATTCCTCTTAGTTATTTACCACCTCCTAGAAGATAATAGGCAGAATCTGATTGGTTGCTATGGGCCACAAACCAGTTCAATAGACTATGGTGTCATCCCCTTGTGACGTCACTGTCACCCACCTTTGACATATGCAAGTTCACACAAGCAGGAGCCTGTAAGAAAAAATGATTAGGAAGCAGTTAGGGGCCACAAGTGAGGACTTGGGAGGGCCACTTGTGGCCCCATAGCCACCTGTTGCTCATCACTGATACTAATAATTACATCTTAACTGTTCAGATCATGTATGCTGGCAAATTTTAGCCTGCTAGGGGAGCTATGGGGGAGCGGCAGAGAGGCTGTGGAAGGCTCAGACGGAGCGGGGTGTGCGAGCCTGATGGCGGGTCCTGGCGGTTGGTGATAGAATCGCCAGGACCCGCAACAATCAAAGGTTCTCTAAGTACAAAAAGTATGTGAAGCATCTACTCTTTGGACTAAATAGCAGCGCATCTAGAACAAAACACACGGAGCACATTGCACCGTGTGTGGGAACCTAAAGAAACATACAGACACATCCACAGCATACAGCAAGAATTACACAACACTGCCATACATCACATTCCTGTTACATCACGACTCGGGCATTGGTACCTGTCCTATAACACGCCATACATCACATTCCTGTTACATTACGAGCCTGGCATTGGTACCTGTCCTATAACACGCCATACATCACCTTCCTGTTACATCACGACCCGGGCATTGGTACCTGTCCTATAACACGCCATACATCACATTCCTGTTACATCACGACCCGGGCATTGGTACCTGTCCTATAACACGCCATACATTGCATTCCCGTTACATCACAAGCCGGGCATTGGTACCTGTCCTATAACACGCCATACATCACATTCCTGTTATATCACAAGCCGGGCATTGGTACCTGTCCTTTAACACGCCATACATCACATTCCTGTTATATCACAAGTCGGGCATTGGTACCTGTCTTATAACACGCCATACATTACATTTCTGTTACACCACAAGCCGGGCATTGGTACCTGTCCTATAACACGCCATACATCACATTCCTGTTACATCACAAGCCGGGCATTGGTACCTGTCCTATAACACGCCATACATCACATTCCTGTTATATCACAAGCCGGGCATTGGTACCTGTCCTATAGCACGCCATACATCACATTCCTGTTATATCACAAGCCGGGCATTGGTACCTGTCTTATAACACGCCATACATTACATTTCTGTTACACCACAACCCGGGCATTAGTACCTGTCCTATAACACGCCATACATCACATTCCTGTTACACCACAAGCCGGGGATTGGTACCTGTCCTATAACACGCCATACATCACATTCCTGTTACACCACAAGCCGGGCATTGGTACCTGTCCTATAACACGCCATACATCACATTCCTGTTACATCACAAGCCGGGCATTGGTACCTGTCCTATAACACGCCATACATCACATTCCTGTTACATCACGACCCGGGCATTGGTACCTGTCCTATAACACGCCATACATCGCATTCCTGTTACATCACAAGCCGGGCATTGGTACCTGTCCTATAACACGCCATACATCACATTCCTGTTATATCACAAGCCGGGCATTGGTACCTGTCCTATAGCACGCCATACATCACATTCCTGTTATATCACAAGCCGGGCATTGGTACCTGTCTTATAACACGCCATACATTACATTTCTGTTACACCACAACCCGGGCATTGGTACCTGTCCTATAACACGCCATACATCACATTCCTGTTACATCACAAGCCGGGCATTGGTACCTGTCCTATAACACGCCATACATCACATTCCTGTTACATCACAAGCCGGGCATTGGTACCTGTCCTATAACACGCCATACATCACCTTCCTGTTACACCACGAGCCAGGCATTGGTACCTGTCCTATAACACGCCATACATAACATTTCTGTTACATCACAAGCCGGGCATTGGTACCTGTCCTATAACACGCCATACATTACATTCCTGTTACATCACAAGCCGGGCATTGGTACCTGTCCTATAACACACCATACATTACATTCCTGTTACATCACAAGCCGGGCATTGGTACCTGTCCTATAACACACCATACATTACATTCCTGTTACACTACAAGCCGGGCATTGGTACCTGTCCTATAACACGCCATACATCACCTTCCTGTTACACCACAAGCCTGGCATTGGTACCTGTCCTATAACACGCCATACATCACATTCCTGTTACACCACAAGCCTGGCATTGGTAACTGTCCTATAACATGCCATACATCACCTTCCTGTTACACCACAAGCCTGGCATTGGTACCTGTCCTATAACACGCCATACATCACATTCCTGTTACACCACAAGCCGGGCATTGGTACCTGTCCTATAACACGCCATACATTACATTTCTGTTACATCACAAGCCGGGCATTGGTACCTGTCCTATAACACGCCATACATCACATTCCTGTTACACCACAAGCCGGGCATTGGTACCTGTCCTATAAAACACCATACATTACATTCCTGTTACATCACAAGCCGGGCATTGGTATCTGTCCTATAACACGCCATACATCATATTCCTGTTACATCACAAGCCGGGCATTGGTACCTGTCCTATAACACGCCATACATCACATTTCTGTTACACCACAAGCCGGGCATTGGTACCTGTCCTATAACACGCCATACATCACCTTCCTGTTACACCACAAGCCTGGCATTGGTACCTGTCCTATAACACGCCATACATCACATTCCTGTTACACCACAAGCCGGGCATTGGTACCTGTCCTATAACACGCCATACATCACATTCCTGTTACACCACAAGCCGGGCATTGGTACCCGTCCAATAACACGCCATACATCACAGTCCTGTTACACTACAAGCCGGGCATTGGTACCTGTCCTATAACACGCCATACATCACCTTCCTGTTACACCACGAGCCGGGCATTGGTACCTGTCCTATAACACGCCATACATTACATTCCTGTTACATCAGGACACGGGCATTGGTACCTGTCCTATAACACACCATACATTACCTTCCTGTTACATTACGAGCCGGGCATTGGTACCTGTCCTATAACAAGCCATACATCACATTCCTGTTACACCACGAGCCGGGCATTGGTACCTGTCCTATAACACGCCATACATCACATTCCTGTTACACCACAAGCCGGGCATTGGTACCTGTCCTATAACACGCCATACATCACATTCCTGTTACACCACGAGCCGGGCATTGGTACCTGTCCTATAACACGCCATACATCACATTCCTGTTACACCACAAGCCGGGCATTGGTACCTGTCCTATAACACGCCATACATCACATTCCTGTTACACCACGAGCCGGGCATTGGTACCTGTCCTATAACACACCATACATTACCTTCCTGTTACATTACGAGCCGGGCATTGGTACCTGTCCTATAACAAGCCATACATCACATTCCTGTTACATCAGGACCCGGGCATTGGTACCTGTCCTATAACACGCCATACATTGCATTCCCGTTACATCACAAGCCGGGCATTGGTACCTGTCCTATAACACGCCATACATTACATTCCTGTTACATCAGGACCCGGGCACTGGTACCTGTCCTATAACACACCATACATTGCATTCCCGTTACATCACAAGCCGGGCATTGGTACCTGTCCTATACTATAACACACCATACATTACCTTTCTGTTAGATCAGGAGCCGGGTGAAATGCTTGTGAGAGTCTGTGAAATGTGGAAGTAGAGTAAATGCTGGGTCCAGCATATCAGCTGTCAGTGCCGGCAGTTCCCAGGGTGTTGCTGTACGGCTTGCAGGGGGGGGGGGGGAGAGAGTTTTCCTGCCTTATGTAACAGGATTTTCCTCACATCAGGGGTGATGGATGCTGCTGCAAGTCCCTGGGATCCCCCAGCTGCTTCCCGTAAGAGCTGGCACTCTACACTACACGCCCTGTAAGAAGCAGGAACTTCCCTCTGTGAAACTAGGGGGGTGTTCTGTAGCTACCTGGGTGTCACACAACCAGTAGAACAGGAAGCGCAGAGTGTGGATGAGATCCAGGTCTGACCTGATGCTGCTATACAGGCTGATAGGAAGTGCCGGAGCTTCTACTGCCACAGCCTGTACCGAAGTGTTTATCAATCACACTCAGGGCTATTTTTGTGCAGGCTCCAGCAGGAACTGAGGCCCTTATTCTAGTTCACTCTTTCAGACAAAATATTTCTTAGATGGACAAAACCATGTGCACTGCAGGTGAGGCAGGTGTTACTTGTGCAGAGATAATTAGATTTGGGTGGGGTTTTACACCTGCCTCACCTGCAGTGCACATGGTTTTGTCCATCTAAGAAATATTTTGTCTGAAAGAGTGAACTAGAATAAGGGCCTCAGTTCCTGCTGGGGCCTGCACAAAAATAGCCCTGATCACACTAGTGTGCCTTGAGCGGTTCTCAGGTGTGCCCCCAGATCTAAGAGATGCCCAAACCAGTTTACAGCCACCACCAGTTCAACTGTTATTTACTGGACTCTTCTTTTCATGTGAAGGGACAATGTATTTTATTTTTGTTACATGTGGGGACCAGTGAGATTGTTTTTTATATATGGGGGCCAATGTTTTTTTTCCTGTGGGGGCCAATGTGTTTTGCCCTGTGGGGATCTCAAGGTGTGCCTTGGCAATTTTAAAATCTAATTTAGTGTGCCGCAAGGTAAAAAGGTTGAAAATCACTGCTGTACCAGCTGCATGTGCCCTGGTTACCTGCCGCTAGGAACATGTACGGGTGATAGGGTAGACAGTAACTAGGTATACAGTCAATAGGTAGACACAGGAAATGGTTGACATAAGTCTTCACTTTTATTATGTCATTGGTGTCACCGGAGCATACAGACCCCCAATTAGTTTCCACCGTATCCTCGCGTGGCGCGCTGCTCTCCCTTGCTTCAGGATAATTTACATTCCCGATTCTACTCCACGTGGATGATAAAGAAAGAAAAACGTCAAAATAAAGAGGAAAAAAATTGTGAAAAAAATCATGTTGACCTTTCCATCGACAGTCTGATACCCGGGGAATATGGCGCCTTTTCCCCCTAACTGGCAGCGATATTTCTGTATGAGCAGGGAGTGTTCATAGACAGATGTGATGCATTATTAGATGTAACACTAATTACCAGTCAGTTACAGCATTTAATACATTTCCTCTATGGTGCTACCTGATTGGTGCTTTCACTGAATGTCCTCACTGTCCCCCAATGCAGTGGCGTAACTACTGTAAGGCAGCCCCAGCTGCCACTTGGGGGGAGCAAGCCACAGTGGGGTCTATGTGGGCGCCAGCACCCGCTTGACGCACTGACACGGTGCTGCCCCATCGCTGTCCACTGGCTGAGCACCGGAGGCTAGTCAGACACAGCGCGGGTGCGGCCATGGCAGAGATGACAAATTCCCCCACTGTTACCCCACTGGTGCCGTTACTGTTGTCCTCACTGTCACCCCACTGATGCTGTTACTGTTGTCCTCATTGTCCCCCACTGGTACTGTTACTATCCTTACTGGTGCTGTTACTGTTGTCTTCACTGTCATCCTTACTGTTACCCCACTGGTGCCGTTACTGTCGTACTCACTGTCACCCCACTGGTGCTGTTACTGTTGTCCACACTTTCACCCCACTGGTGCTGTTACTGTTCTCACTGTCACCCACCTGGTGATGTTACTGTTCTCCTCACTGTCACCCCACTGGTGCTGTTACTGTTGTCCTCACTGTCACCTCCCTGGTGCCGTTACCGTTGTCCTCACTGTCAACCCACTGGTGCTGTTACCGCTGTCCACACGGTCACCCCACTGGTGATGTTACTGTTGTTCTCACTGTCACCCCACTGCTGATGTTACTGTTGTTCTCACTGTCACCCCACTGGTAATGTTACTGTTGTTCTCACTGTCACCCCACTGGTGATGTTACTGTTGTTCTCACTGTCACCCCACTGGTGATGTTACTGTTGTCCTCACCGTCTCCCCACTGGTGCTGTTACTGTTGTCCTCACTGTCCCCCACTGGTGCCGTTACTGTTGTCCTCACTGTCACCCCACTGGTGCCGTTACTGTTGTCCTCACTGTCACCCCACTGGTGCCGTTACTGTTGTCCTCACTGTCTCCCCACTGGTGCTGTTACTGTTGTCCTCACTGTCTCCCCACTGGTGCCGTTACTGTTGTCCTCACTGTCACCCCACTGGTGCCGTTACTGTTGTCCTCACTGTCACCCCACTGGTGCCGTTACTGTTGTCCTCACTGTCACCCCACTGGTGCCGTTACTGTTGTCCTCACTGTCTCCCCACTGGTGCCGTTACTGTTGTCCTCACTGTCTCCCCACTGGTGCCGTTACTGTTGTCCTCACTGTCACCCCACTGGTGCCGTTACTGTTGTCCTCACTGTCACCCCACTGGTGCCGTTACTGTTGTTCTCACTGTCACCCCACTGGTAATGTTACTGTTGTTCTCACTGTCACCCCACTGGTGATGTTACTGTTGTCCTCACTGTCTCCCCACTGGTGCTGTTACTGTTGTCCTCACTGTCCCCCACTGGTGCCGTTACTGTTGTCCTCACTGTCACCCCACTGGTGCTGTTACTGTTGTCCTCACTGTCACCCCACTGGTGCCGTTACTGTTGTCCTCACTGTCTCCCCACTGGTGCTGTTACTGTTGTCCTCACTGTCTCCCCACTGGTGCCGTTACTGTTGTCCTCACTGTCTCCCCACTGGTGCAGTTACTGTTGTCCTCACTGTCTCTCCACTGGTGCTGTTACTGTTGTCCTCACTGTCACCTCACTGGTGCCGTTACTGTTGTCCTCACTGTCACCCCGCTGGTGCTGTTACTGTTGTCCTCACTGTGTCCCCACTGGTGCTGTTACTGTTGTCCTCACTGTCACCCCGCTGGTGCTGTTACTGTTGTCCTCACTGTGTCCCCACTGGTGCCGTTACTGTTGTCCTCACTGTCACCCCACTGGTGTTGTTACTGTTGTCCTCACTGTGTCCCCACTGGTGCCGTTACTGTTGTCCTCACTGTCACCCCACTGGTGTTGTTACTGTTGTCCTCACTGTGTCCCCACTGGTGCAGTTAATTTTGTCCTCACTGTCACCCCGCTGGTGCTGAGAGTGTGTGGTGTTCGGGTCAATGACCTATAATGTAGTTTAGGGATTTGATTTCAGGAAGAACAGACTGTTAGGTCGGCATTCTATCCTGTCAGCAAGTCATCCATGTAGACATCATGACCTCTCACAGGTCACTGCCAACATGCTGACACTTCAACAATGTTGACATTCTTGTGCCAACATGAGAGCTGCCACCTAATACAGCATGGGTCAGATGTTCTAAGCCTTAGGTGATAAAGTGGAGAGTGTTAATGTAGCCCACCAGCTCAAACACAGCCTGTAACATGTCAGTTAGGAGCTGGTTGGTACTTTATCCCTTCCTAGGCTTAGTACATCACAGATCTCAGTGACCGCAACACACGCAGCTAATATATCTGGCCAGGGACCCGTATACTCCTGTGCCAGCCAGTCACACAGGATATCCGAAGTGATGTCAGGCGGCTGGAATTTCCCTATTAGGAGCAGAGTTTCTGATCCAAGTGCACAACAGGAAAACCAGCGCAGAACTGTGCAACACACAAATGTCGTCTTCAGTGTCAGATTGTGCAACTATACAGGGATTACTAGCAGTGGTGGCCCCCTGTTGTCACATACAATGTTATGTCATCAAACGGGCTGGGTGCATTGTTTAGTAACACCCAATCAGATGTTTGTTTACATTTTCTAAACAATGCTAGAAAACGGAAAGTCAAAATGTGATTGGTCAGCAGGCGTTGCAGGATGTTCCAGTGTGTCATCATAATTATGTCTACGCACGTAAGCCAGGAACCACAGACAGACGCCTCAGGGAAGTATTACATATGTAATACACACACACACACACACACACACACACACACACACACACACACACACACACACACACCGCATTGTGGGGCCTGTGGTAAAATGCTCGGTGTAGGCAGATGCAAGACGCACTTTGCATTGATTCTACCCCTTCATGTGACATGTAAAGCTATGAAGCTATAGATTTGTTCATCTATATTAACTTACACTAGGGATGACCATCGATGATTTGAAATCATCGATGGTTTATGGCCAATGTTGAATACTTTTGCCATGGATGGAGGACCAGATGGTTTCCCTCCAGCGATGGCACAGCCAATGATGTTTCGCTTTTTCAAAGTGCCGGGACATGGGGCATAGCCCCGCCCCCGACACCCACAAAGTCCCGTCCCCATTTTTGATTGGCCGACAGGCCAATCAGTCAAACACAATGGATGGCCATAGATATGTAAAAATATCAATGGTCATCCATTGCAGTTTAGCACTATCGATGCCAGTTGCACTATTGCCATTCATGGCTACGATAGCCATCCCCAACTTACACTGCGCCCCTTACGCTAGACCACAAAATACAGCAGAACAGTCAGGGCAGGAAATAGGGTGGTGCGGAAGGTGCCACTGCACACAGCACTGCAGAATAGGGGGCGCTGTTGGCAGCACTTGGAAATTATCTGTTTAAATTACTTTCACTTGTAGCTTCTCTCCCCTCCTTGAAACCCGGAATCTCCTGACCGCTCCCGACTCCTTCGCCAACACCTTCCATCGCTAACATCTATAGAACATTTATACACCCAACCTGAGAGCTTTGCCACCCAGTTACACTGCCCCTTATTACTTTTCAGGGCAATTATCTTACTGGCACAGGGCACCAGAAACTTTATTTATTGCTCTGAGGACAGATATATGCTCCAAAGATCTGTATACACTATGCGATTTGGGCACGATTTCACCCGATTCGGATGAATCGGGCCATGAAATCAGAAGCAGAGCACTTAAAAATATCTCTTATATATTTGGCTACATCTGTCACTCAAAGTGTGTCTGGAGCTATAACGCTGGGTGGAGCCTCTGACTCACATGACTGACTCACATGACAGAGAACCAGCCCAGTGAGCCCACAGACAGTGCCAGACACCCTCTGCCTCTCCATTTTACACATCAAAGACACAGCTACTCACCAGACACACCAGGTGAGCGCCCCACACCTCCATACCTCCCAACATGACCCTCTCCAGGAGGGACAGAATGCTCTGTTTGTGGACTTCCATCTTAATTTATGATTGTCATCACCTGTCATTTTAAACAGGGTAATTGATAAGAAAGGTGTTTAAGCACAGGTGATGGTAATCCATAAATTAAGAAGAAAGTCCAGAAACAGAGCAATGTGTCCCTCCTGGAGAGGGTCATGTTGGGTATGCACCTCCCTCCCTCCCCCCCCCCCCCCCCAGCCCCCCCCCCCCCCATTCACAGCATCCCCACGATTAAATGGCACATGCAAAACACTGACATGGCTATGGTCGACAATGAAAAAGGTTGACAAGATTTATTTGTCACTTTTTCAATGTTTTCATATTCATTCTCATGTGTCGACATGGACACCAATGAAGTGCCACACTTATGTCAACATTTACATGTGTTGACCTTTCTGTGTTGATTTTTTCTTGTGGCGATTCGCGGCACCCCCCGCGACCCCCCTCCCGCGATTTGCAGCACACCCCCCGCAATTCGCGGCACCCCCGGTGACTCCCGCGATTCGCGGCCCCACCCCCTGACACCCCCCCCCCTCCTGCGATTCGCGGCACCCCGCGCCCCCCCCTCCCACGATTCGCGCCAACCCCCCCGGGCCCCCCCCCATTCACGGCATCTCCACGATTAAATGGCACATGCAAAACACTGACATGGCTATGGTCGACAATGAAAAAGGTTGACAAGATTTATTTTTCACTTTTTCAATGTTTTCATATTCATTCTCATGTGTCGACATGGACACCAATGAAGTGCCACACTTATGTCAACATTTACATGTGTTGACCTTTCAGTGTTGATTTTTTCTTGTGGCGATTCGCGGCACCCCCCGCGACACCCTCCCGCGATTTGCAGCACACCCCCCGCAATTCGCGGCACCCCCGGTGACTCCCGCGATTCGCGGCCCCACCCCGTGACACCCCCCCCTCCTGCACCCCGCGACCCCCCCTCCCACGATTCGCGCCAACCCCCCGGGCCCCCCCCTCCCGCGGTTCACGGTGCCCCCCACGACCCCCCCTACCACGATTCCTCACCCCTAACCCCCCCTCCTGTCATTGCAGCAACCCCCGCGACCCACCCTCCCGCGATTCACTGCAACCCCGCCCCCCCCATCCCAAGATTCGCGGCACCCACACCCCCCCCCCAACGCGACCCCCCCTCCCGCAATTCACGGCATCCACCCACGATCCCTCCTCCCGTGATTCGCGGACACCCCTCACCTCCTCCCTCCCCCCCACCCCCGCACGCGATTCACGGCAACCCCAGGATTAAATGGCACATGCAAAACACTGGCACGGCTATGGTCGACAATGAAAAAGGTTGACATGAGTTTTTGAAGATTTATTTTTCTTTTTTTGAATGTTTTCATATTCATTCTCATGTGTCGACATGGACACCGATGAAGTGCCACACTTATGTCAACATTTACATGTGTTGAACTTTCTGTGTTGATTTTTTTCTTGTAGCAATTTTTTTCCAGTGACAACTATGAACTATGTGCACGTCAACCTACACATCATCAACCAATTCTTTGTATAATATATAACACCTGTTCAGTTTTACTGTAGGTGTTTTAAGTCAGACCTTTTTCTGCTACTATTACTGTTTATGTAAATGCATTCTGAATGACAGCAACATCCTACCATCCTTCTACAAGAATATATAACCAACTAAGTGATTCATCACGCCCCGTGCCCCCCCCCCCCTCCCGCAATTCAGGGACCCCCCACGCACCCCCCCTCCCGCGATTCGCAACCCCCCCTCGCGCAATTCACGCCCCCTCCCACGCTTTGCGGACCCCCGCCCTCTCCCGCGATTCGCCGACACCTGTGCCCCCTCCCTCCCTTGATTCACGGCACCCCCCGCGCCCCTCCCGCAATTCATGGCACCCCTAAGCCCCTCTTTAGTCCCCTGTATACTCACACACCCCTATCACTACCCAGCTTCCTGCTCTCCTGAACCGTAACTTCCACCACTGGGGTGTCGCTGACGCTGTTTTGCCCACATGCCCCTATCATGCCTCATAGCCCAGCCTCCTGCTCTCATGCACCCGAACTCCCATCCAGTAGGAGGAGACACTGACTAAGGGCCACCATCCTGTACTGCCACGCTGGACCCTCACCCACTGGCAGAAGCTGCACAGTATCTCCCACCCTCCTCTTTAGTCCCCCTTATGCCCACACACCCCTATCACTACCCAGCCTCCTGTTTTCTTGTGTCGTGACCTCCGCCAGTGGGGAGCCGCTGACTCAGAAACACCCTACTATACTATTGCACACACACACCTAAACAACATGCACACACAGCCCCCCCCACACCCACAAATGTCACTGTACCATCCACACTATTAATGTACATCTTACTCTGTAACCGCTTTTTAATTAAACATAACAATACACCCCCCCTTCCACATCATATGCTCTCTATTTAACACATTTCACCTATAACTCAAGTTGCAATACAGGCATCTTACATACAATTCTAACCATATTTCTCACAATACAAACGTTCACAAATTAAGGGGGCGCAGGCCAGCCCCTTACGACGGTGTGAAGAGCGCCCGTAGGGTGCGATGAATCACCTAGTATATATATATATATATATATATATATATATATATATATATATATATATATATATATATATATATATATATATATACATACATACATATATATATACACATACACACATATATATATATACACATATATATATACACATATATATATATATATATATATATATACACATATATATATATACACATATATATATATACACATATATATATATACACATATATATATACACATATATATATACACATATATATATATACACATACACACACATATACATACATACAAAGGCATAGGAAGCCATTGTTTGGCTGAGACCTTTTCCTGCGCAGCCACCCCCCCCCCTCCGGTCACGGGTGTACCCCCGTTGCCATCCCCCACTCCCTGGGAGTTGCATGAGATTTATCACATGCAAAAATTGGCATATTAAGTGTGATTGGCATGTGATTCCTCCCGGGGTATGCCGGGACAATCAGGTCCGACTTGTCCTTAGGACCATACACGTTATAATTATTATATACTAGCTGACCCGCCCGGCGTTGCCCGGGAAAACCTTGGGGTTTTTTTATTTCCAAAATTGCTGAAAAATGTAATCTTACAGTATGCTGTGCCAAAGACCTAAGATTGTAATTTGTTGTAGATTTCACCATAATGTTAGAATGTGTTTGCATTGATACTCAATGACGGCAATGAATTCAGGTGTGGTGGTGTTGTTTGAAACACAACGATCCTGAGTTGATGAATTCTACATCCACTCCTGAGATTTAGCACCTATGACATAGCCTGCAACATCTGAGGGTCAGAAATCGGTACAAAATCAGAAAGGGATGTGGCCACACCTCCATTTCTATACTTTCAATGGTACAGTTTCTAGGATGTGTAAATACAGGTGCTGAGTGCGTGGAGACCGGGGTGGGCGTTACTTACCGCGCCATAATTAATAAAAAATTCAACGCTCCCTGCCACTCCCGCTCCCCTCACCAATCCAGCCTGCAGCAGTCTCTGAGGTCTGGAGATCTGTAAAGCACATGCACCGGTTATCTCTACCAGTGGGGCAGCCCCTGAGAGTGGGAGCATGTCCGCAGGCCTGGCCACATGACGTCATAACGCGACGCAGGCTACCCGCACAACACTGCAATGCACCACTGGGAATGGGTGCAATGGGCCAAATTCTTCCCTACACCCGCCGGGCCAATCCACCGATCCAGCCATCGCAATCATCAATGGGTGCATTGATAAGGTTTGGAGTGTAAGAAGTTGAAGAATAAGACTCAGATAAAGATTTTAAATGTTAAAGTGTACAATTTACTCAATAAATCATGCAAAGATATAAGTGTACATAGAAGTACAATCAAGAAATGAAAGTAGGATTAAAAATAAGTTCTGATTCAAACTCATAATTGTTTGGATGGGGGTGGGTTGTGAAACAAATCTATAGGTGGAGGGGGATATGGATATTGTGGGCATAATTGGTGTTTGGTACACCTACAGGGGCTACTCATTTGATGGGATTTTCACTACAGTGTCATGGTCACAGTGTCACCATAAGGGGATTCCCAATTCGGGTCCAGGTGGTCTTTTAGGAACCCTTTACAATCCCGTAGGTCTCTTCTCCTTGAGCCTACGGTCTCCCTTAATAATAGTCAATCACTGAGGGAGACCATAGGCTTTAGGAGAAGAGACCAATGGGATTGTAAAGGGGTCCCTAAAAGACCACCTGAACCCCAATTGGATTTCCCCCTACGGTGACACTGTAGTGAAAATTTCTCATCAACTGGGGACCACCTGTAGGTGTACCAAACACCAATTATGCCCACAATATCCATACCCCCCTCCACTTATAGATTTGTTTGGCAACCCACCCCATCCAAACAATTATCAGTTTGAATTAGAATTTATTTTTTAAACCTACTTTTATTTCTTGGTTGTACTTCTATGTACATATATTTTTTTCATGATTTATTGAGTAAATTGTACACTTTAACGTGGCAAATCTTCATCTCAGTATTATTCTTCAAATTCTTACACTCATAACATTCAAACGAATACATGCAGCGCTCATGCCCATCGACCAAACATTATCTATGAACCAAAAGAGTCTGGGACACCCTCAAGGCAGAGCAGTGCCTAACATACAACTGACAGGGTGAGTGCAGTGTACCCACTTTGTATTGATCAAGGGGTGCATTGGCCAGGACAAAGATTTCTCAGTGCAACTGGCTGGGGAGCGCAGTGACAGGCTGGAGGACTGGAGAGACGGATATGCGGAAAAAAGAAAAAACGGTACATTAGGTACAGTTTTTATTTGCTGGTACAGACTGTTAAATAAACGTCAATTTTTTATGTGTTCTGTGTGTTGTACTGTTTTTGTTTGTGTGATGTAGTGTATGTGGTTGTGTGTGTTGCATGTATCTGTCCAATGCGTAAGTGTGTGAGGTGTGCTATGTATATACAGTATGTGTATGTTGTGTCTTTGTGCAATGTTTAAGTGTGTGTTTTGTGTATGTTGTACTGTTTTTTTGGGTGTGTATGGTGAATGTGGGTGTGTGTTGTGTTGTTAGAGGTATGTTATGTGTGTGTGCTGTGTGTATCTGCCCTATGTGTAAGTGCGTAAGGTGTGCTACGTATAAATGTGTGTGCCGTGTGTATCTGTGCAATGTTTAAGTGTGTGTGATCTGTGTATTGTACTATTTTTGGCTGTTTGTTGTAGTGAATGTGGGTGTGTGTTGTGTTGTTAGAGGTATGTTATGTGTGTGTGTGCTGTGTTTATCTGCCCTATGTGTAAGTGCGTAAGGTGTGCTACGTATAAATGTGTGTGTGTGTAGTGTGCCGTGTGTATCTGTGCAATGTTTAAGTGTGTGTGATCTGTGTATTGTACTGTTTTTGGCTGTGTGTTGTAGTGAATGTGGGTGTGCGTTGTACTGTGAGTGGTGTGTTATGTGTGTGTTGTGTGTATCTGCTGAATGTGTAAGTTTGTGAGGTGCGCTACGTATACATGTGTGTGTAGTGTAGTGTGCTGTGCCTATCCTGGCAATGTTTGTGTGTGTTTCTGTATCTGCACAATGTTTAAGTGTGTGTGTTTGTTGAACTGTTGTTATGTGTGTGTTTTGTGTGTCTGTCCAATGTGTAAGTGTGTGAAGCTCGCTACGTATATATGTGTGTGTTGTGTACTATGTGTGCGTATGTGGTGTACTGTGTGTGTGTGCACGTGTACAATGTGTACATTTGTGTGTGATGTGTGGTCTATGTATATCCTCATTTATTCCTAATTGTTTAAAGTCTCCACCATAGTGTTAGAATGTGTCATTCATACTCAATGACAGCAATGAAATCAGGTGTGGAGTTGTTCCTTCGTAACGGTTTCCCAGATCGTCGATCCTTTTCCCAGATCATCAATTAAGGCAAATTAAAACTTGGTGTTTTTTAAATTTATAAGTGAGGACTTCCGGTGGGTGGCGCATCCAAGATGGCCACATCTTACATGAGCTCCGCTCAAACTGACTCCATCTAGTCCCATCCTCCCTCCTAACTGTACCCGCTGAACCCCAAACTGCAAACGCTGTGATCCTCAGCCCCTGGGGGTCCAGCCAAGCTAAATATCGCGGAGAGAGGACGACTGGGGAGCCCTCCCCGCACCGGAGTCCGGCCTGTGTTCAGGCCACATCGTGACCTGGAGAGCTGCACCGGGCACACTAAAGCCTACCTGCACATCCCCCTCATACCCAGCCGGAACATCTGCGGCTTGAGGGCTGAAAGATCTGGACGCCGTGAACACGGAAGAGACGAGCGGGACCGGGAGACACAGACCATCTGCGCCTGGAGCCCCGTCCGCGCCCGGAGACACGCACACCACGCCGCACGTCCCCCGCCACCTCAGTGCCTTATCCCCCGGCAGCGGGACCGCTGGCCGGCAACTGAGCGCACTGGAGAATCTGCCTGCTTCCCTGCCGCTGCTACCGACAGCTCCTGCATCAGCACCCGGACGGCTGAACGGGGGACGCGATCGCGCGCCCCTGAGAGGTAGTTGCGCACCCTTCCCCACCCCACTATAGACCGGGAGACCCAGCCAAAGACCCCACATACCGGCTCCCAGGTGCTACCGACTCCCACGGACCCCCACCCACCCTGGCACTGCTGCACATCTATAAGGGGTGACTGGGCGCTCCCCCCCACTCACTAAAGACTGAGATATAACAGGTGCACAGTGCATAACTGAGAGCCTGCGTTAGATAAAGGGCCTGATACCCTGCATCACACAAAGATCCGACACCCCTGCCCTACAAAGTGACTAGTGGGGTCCCTGGAGCTGTGGAGGTGCTGAGGGTCCGCCCCTGCCAATTTTGACACCATATGACCTTGAACGCAGGCACCACACCCAGCACTTGAGTGGACTGCACCAACCACCACACAGTCTGTGAACATTTAGTGTATACCCCCACACCACCTGCTGTAAGGGACCTGGACGACTGAACACTGGCCGCCCTGACGCTGTGGGATTCCCAACATACCCCATCAACCAACGGAACCCCATAAACAAGAGGCTTGCCCACACCCTGTGCCGCTCCACCCTATCCCTGACCCCGCATCTCCCTCTTTTCAATTCCCTGGCGATATTACAAATTAAGTACGCTTGCAGGAACGTACTCACTGGGTGAAATGCCCCTCACTCTCCTGTGACTTTGTACTAATTGGTATGGGAATTTACTCATATGCTGCATAATTGTTTTATCTTATAATATCTGTATCTTGTTGCCTAATTGACCTAAATATATAGTGCACTGTATTAACTAGCATAACAAACTAGCTAAGATTAACAACAGATTTGCCCAGCACTCTACAGGTTAAATTACTCACCTTCCTATCCTTTCAAACTAAAGAATTGTGTATAGGCTATATTTACTAGGTAGATACTGCCATCTTGTGACGAAAACTGAAACTGCCCTAAATTACCAATTGTAGAGGCTCATACCCTACATCTTGGAAAGGTATTGGAAAACCTATTACACCTTAAACCTCACGTATACTAATAGCCTTTAGCTACCCCACAGAATAGCTTGGGCTTTAGTCTACCTGTCGCTGCTTGGAACAAAATATACCTGGTGTTAAGTGCCTATAAATACTAGTGTACCGCAACTACCCATAAGGCTAATGTGCACTGGGCAAATCCTTTGATTGCATAACCTGCCTCTTACCTCTGCAGTTGCAAACAAATACCAATATATAGCTATAATGTAGACCTCTACCCTTAGCAGGGGGAAACAGACACTTGCCATAATATGACATTGTGATATTTAACCACTCTCATATCTGACCTCCACTGGTGGGCCCGATCCTACCTTAAAATCCTGCTGTCCGATCCTTGTCACTCCGAAGACTGAAAAATTGAGTGAACCCGGGAAAAAGTGCACCACTCGGCACATCTAATCTATTACTGGTATACCTACCACCCATTACCGGGGCTGATTGTTGCCTAAACCCTAAATTCCAGGTGGTACCCCTCTCCTAATTTTTCTTATTTCCCTTCACCCCCCTACACCAAATCTGGTTAATGGACAGATTCCTGTCCCCGACACGCTCACGCCCCACCTCGCCACTTGAAGAGCACAAAATGCGCCGTAACAGGAACGCTAACAAGACACCCTCAGCTCCCCATTCCTCACAATCCACTACGGATGCCAACCCCCCACATGACAATGACCTCCCCTCAGACAGCCAGTCAGGCTTCTCATCTACAGCTCAGGAAATATTGTCAGTCCTGATGCCACACATCGACAAAAAACTAGATGAATTCAAAACTTCTTTCCAGACTACAGTCAGGGAAGTCGCAGCTAACACCTCCCGTATTGCCGACCTTGAACAAAGAGTGAGCGACGTGGAGGATTCTGTTACTAATATACAATCCTCCTCAGACTCCTCAATAATGATGATACAGGAACTCCAAGACAAAATTGAGGATTTAGAAAATAGAAACCGGAGAAATAACCTCCGATTCATAGGCATCCCTGAAAGCATTAAGCCAAATATGTTGTCAGACTATCTCACCTCCAAATTATTACTAGCACTAGATGTCTCAGACACAGTTGACTTCCCACACATAGAGCGAGTGCATAGAATCGGACCAGAAAGGACGGACCCCAACTCACGCCCTAGACCAGTAATAGCACGATACCTTGACTTCAGAACAAAAGAATCAATAATACGTGCTTACAAGAAAACGGAGCAACTCACAATTGATGGCACACGTGTACTCATATTCCAAGATTTTTCTGTGGCAGTAGCCCAGAAACGTAAGGCCTTCTCCCCAATATGCAAATTTTTGGTGGACTCCCACAGGAGATTCGCCTTATTGTACCCGGCCAAGTTGCGGGTAACGGACAATGGACGTACGGTATTGTTCGATGACCCTGAAGCCGCAAGAGCGCACCTGATGCCATCAATTGACTCTCCTAGCTCACCAGTGACAACATGAGCTATTACACAATACTGCTGATCTTAATTGTTTCTCCCTGTGCTAGACCTTAATTAATGTTAAGTTTATTACTGTTAGATATACTGTTACTGTTGTATAGTCCACATCCGGTCGGTTCTGATACCCCAATCAGAACCCACTGGGAAAGTTTGGTTTGGAAAATATGGAAAATGTTGTCAAAGCTTCGCATGTTACTTACAACAAAAAATTTTTTTGTTATTGTTGCTCGAAATACATTGCTGTATCAGACATGTTTAATCTATCAGACATGGGGATTACCACATGTCGCAATACGGTCCTGTACTCGCTGGGATGGAGGACCGTCTTGTATATTTAATTTCTGTTCTAATGTTTTTGCCAAGGCTGGAGTAGGATGACACCACACGTTCCCACGACCCTACCATACTCACCCCCCTCGCACTCTATTAACGTATTATCTTGGAATGTGAGCGGCCTAAACTCCCCAATTAAAAGGAGGAGAATAATATCCCATATAAAACACCATGACCCAGATATCATTCTATTACAGGAGACCCATTGGAAAGCCGGTGAAGACTCATCACTTAGGGCACCATGGATCGCAGAGTGCATATCAGCCCCTTACGTCACCAAAGCAAGAGGGGTAGCCGTACTTTTCTCAAAAAAATTAGTCTATTCCATTACTGACTCAATCTTAGACCCTGAGGGCAGATTCCTGCTATTAGACATACGGATAGGAGACTCGACATACACCATCTTAAATATATACGCCCCTAACACCCAGGCCCCAGACTTTCTCTGCCAGATCTCCCAACTATTAGCACAACGACCACACTCCTCGTTAATCATAGGAGGAGATTTTAATATAGTTAAAGACCCCACACTGGATAAATTACCTCCCCCACGGTCCATCTCTTCCGCCATATGGACAGCATTCAATACATTCTTAACCCAAACACATGTAACTGATGCATGGAGGCTATTCCACCCGACTGACAAATCATTCACATTTCACTCGGGAGTCCATCGTTCATTCTCACGGATAGACTACATACTTGTAGCAGACCACCTAATCTCCTCCGTTACCTCAGCTAACATAGGAGACATCCTGATCTCAGATCACGCCCCCATAACCTTATCCCTCAACATATCCTCTACAAACCCATTGCACAGATCTTGGAGATTTCCCTCATATCTCTTCCACTCAGAAAACTTTTGCCAATACCTAAAACACCACTGGCTTGACTACATGGACACTAACATAGAACACTGGGACACGCCGGTGCTGTTTTGGGAAGCTGCAAAATCAGTAATGAGGGGTCACATAATAGCATACGTGGCCAAACGGAACAAAGCCTCCAGAAAACAATACGAATCCCTACACACCAATATGACCACTTGCCTTAGCACCTACATCTCTAACCCCAACGATGACAACCACACAGCTTACCAGCAGGCGAAACATCTTCTTGAAGACTTTTTACTCTCACAGGCCCAAAGGCATCTTGATTTCAATAAAAATAGATATTATCGATGGGGTAATCGCACCGGGCGCTTATTGGCAAATCTGACTAAACCCTTCCACCGCAGGAGCCACATCACATCCATAAATCAAACTAGCGACTCCCCACCCCTGACAAAGACACATGACATAGTCAATGCATTCCAGTCTTTTTACACCACTCTATACTCAGCTGACCCCCCGGACTACACACAAATGGACCAACTACTCAGAGACTCTAGACTACCCTCTCTCTCCCAATCCCAAATAGAAATGTTAGACAAAGACATCACAGCTGAGGAGGTGACACAAGCCATCACATCCCTTCAAACAAACAAATCCCCGGGACCAGACGGATTTTCCGGGGAATATTATAAAATATTACAACCAGACATCATCCCAACACTGTTAGAACTCTACCAGACCATACATAAAGCCCAACCCTCTTATCCCTCATTTAATGCGGCATACACGACCTTAATTCTTAAACCCGGACGCGACTCCACGAAGTTGGACTCATACCGCCCTATTACTCTTTTAAATGTAGATTTTAAACTCCTATCTAAAATTATGGCAACAAGAATACAGTCCTTCCTTTCGGAAATCATCTCACCCGCCCAAATGGGGTTTGTCGCGGGACGACAATCCGTTAAGGGTATTCGCACTGCAATAGCCTCAGTAATTACTTCCAACCTCCACCCCAATGCCCCACACATGTTACTGAGCCTAGACGCCCATAAGGCATTTGACACCGTATCTTGGCCCTTCTTATTCCTAACACTCTCAGCCTACTCTTTCGGACCTCACTTTATAAATTTGGTAAAATTCTTTTACAACGCCCCAGACACCTCCCTACTTATTAATGGAACTAAGAGCACACCCATCAGGATGCACAGAGGGACTAGACAGGGATGCCCCCTTTCCCCGATCTTGTTTAACCTTTCCTTAGACCCCATACTCAGACTAATTGACTCTTGGCCCACCCTACAGGGAATACATGTAGGCAACATGGAAATTAAAACTACTGCATTCGCCGACGATGTCTTAATATACATTTCAAATCCCAAAACCTCATTACGTCCTCTCCTAGATCTTCTACGTAACTCAGGTCGGCTATCTGGGTTCCAAATTAATCTGGAAAAATCTGAGATTCTATATCTGAAACAGGGGTTCACCCGCCCCAAGTGGGCATCACAGTTACCCATGAGATGGGCTAAAGGTCGTCTGACTTATTTAGGCATAACCCTACCCAAAAACATACAAAACCTATATACCTATAACATAAGCAGGACTATCAAAAATCTCACTAGAGATTTAAATAGAATGGGCCATCTCCAGCTGTCCTACTTGGGCAGGGCGAACCTCCTACGAATGATATATTTCCCAAAACTCTTGTACCAGATCCAAGTTCTGCCTCTTCTACTAACTAAATCTGATACCCTTACCATAACAAAACTGTTCCGGACTTTTATTTGGAACAAGGGAAGAGCAAGGATTGGAATGATAAAATTAATTCAACCCAAATGGAACGGGGGCATTAACTTCCCAGATATAACAATATATAATCAAGCGGCAGTATTCAGATACCTTAAAGACTGGCTACTCACGAACCATACTTATGCTAACACCACCCTAGAACAAAACTTTCTACCCCGTACATCCCTAATTGCCTTCCTACACCTAGAAGATAGGGACATCCCTCCGGAAATACATCTTAATCCACTCCTGATGTCAGTCCGTAAATTATGGCTAACCTTACGCCACTCTTTTCACTTGAACCCAAATCATTCTATACATCTACCATTCGTCCGAAATCCTCAATTCCATGAAGGTAACGCCCCACCCCTCTTTACGAGTTGGAATAATGCAGGACTGCATAGAGTCGGACAGTTAATAGATGCCCAAACTCACAAACCACTCACTTTTTTAACAGCTTCTAAAGATTTTCCGGTGATAACCACCCTTAACTTAAATTTTATTCAGGCCCAATCGTATGCTGACAAAATTTCCAAACTTATCCCGGAAAGGGATTGGAATAATGACCTTGATAATGTACTCTTGGCTCCCCCCCTGCCCAAAAAAGCGATCTCTACTTACTATAAATTTCTTCGGAAACCTCTCGACTATTCATCACAACGCACAGGCCTTAACCAATGGTTAGAACACTTCCCTTCCTTAACGACAGACACTCTGTTAAAGACCTTACAGACCTCAATCACGACATTCCCAATGGCCAAATTCTCGGAAATGTACCTAAACATTTTTCACCGATCATACATTTCTCCCTCACGAGGGTTTCAGATGCAAATCCTGGACTCACCAGGATGCACCAGATGTAATAACCCCCAGGCAGACCTGTACCACTGCTTCTGGGCATGCCCGTCGGTGAAGAAATTCTGGACCGACGTCCGTGACTTCGCCAACGAGCATTTGGTAAATTACACTCCGCTCACCCCAGAATGGGCTATATTTGGAATCCTCCCAGAAGAAATTAGAATCCGTAAACCCATCAAAAAATTAATGTTGGCAATCTCATCGGCTGCCCGCAAAACGATACTCCAAGTATGGATCCAAGCCTCCCCTCCAGCCTTGGCAATGTTCAAAGATAAGCTGTTTTTTATTTTTCACATGGATTGGTTGGAGGCCTCCCTCCAAAAAGACTCACGTACCAAACAGTTCTTTGCTACTTGGAACAGCTATATGGAAACCCTACCCATATCAACCAAGCAAACTCTTCATCAATGTTTCAAACATACCCGCTGGTACGAAGAACAGTTGCTACTTAATGACCCTCCGCTAATCCTAGAATAAGGGATGATCCTACTCAGTTAATTTCAATATTTTGTACAAAGTATAATAATGACAAGGAAACTTGTGAATACTATGTATCCTAACCTCACTGTATGTATTCTTATATAAATGTCTGAATCACATGCCAGTATGTACAGCAACGTATTATTTTTGAATTGATGCTTTGACATAATAAAAAGTTTTGAAAAAAAAAAAAAAATTTATAAGTGAAATTTCCCAAAAACGGCTTCGAGGTGCACACCACCGGGTACAGAGGTATCTTGTTGCAGAATTTGGTGGCTCTGAGTGCCACGGTGTGTCCGCAATGCAACGGACACGCACACAGACTCTTCAACTTATTATATAGACAATATCCCATCTCATCGCATCTCAGTGAAATCTAGTACAAAAAGTATGTGCAGCACATTGTAATGTGTATGGGCACCTTAATGTATGGGGGCCTTAAGGATCCAGGATTTGAGAGATGAAACACCTCTGTCCAATATCCAGTGTACACACGAATGAAGTATAGCTTCTAGCAGTCCTAATCATCATTTGATCTCCCAAATGTTCCTATCGCGCCATTCTAGACTCCTGCTCAGCACAGTGTCAGAGTTAGCCGCCTCCATCAACATCCAATGGACAAGAAGGACCTGTCAGGTGCCTGGCTAGTACAGGGAACCCCAGGAAAGCAGGTACAGTGCATCCTGTGCAGCAGTTTCTGCAGGTACAGTGCATCCTGTGCAGCAGTTTCTGCAGGTACAGTGCATCCTGTGCAGCAGTTTCTGCAGGTACAGTGCATCCTGTGCAGCAGTTTCTGCAGGTACAGTGCATCCTGCGTAGGATGACATCACCTGTAGCAGCCCCACTGCAGGACGATGTACAAATTGTCCCAAACTTAGGTCCTTATTCTGATCGGTGCGGCCGGATCCAAATATGCGGCCAGCACCGTGCGTCCTAAACCCCGCCTTCCATACGGATCGCCAACTCCGTCCGTACGCGGTAAGAAGCTTTCCGAACGGACCGCACGTGTATTTCTCAAGAATACACCTCCTCCATCTCTGGGAACCTCCCCCATCATTCGATGGTCGCAGACCATCGAATGCAGGACTGAATGGCCAGGCAGCTCCCGCGAGCTCAGACCACTCGGGCATTTCTCTGTATAAAAGCAGGGATATGGGCGGGCAGCTGACATCCGGCAATGTCATATGTCCGCCCCCTACACGTGCGTCACGGCCGCATTACCATACGTACGCCCAGCGTTTTCATGGGAACGCCCATGAAACGCGGGGCGTATGCATATGTTAATGCGGCCAAACAGCCCTTCACGCCCCTCTCCACCCCCTGTTCGTAGTGTACACATTTCATGCGGAATTTGGACGTGCGTCCCGCTCGCACATGCGCAGACACAAAACATCGGCGGCACGAACGCACGCGGCCATTACCGCACCAACCAGAATAAGGGCCTTAGTATTTGTGTGTGTGGATCAGTGTTTCATTACCGATCTACGGTTATACTTAACGCTCCCTACTAGGGATTAGAGGTCTGGAGGGATAAGAACAGAAGAACAAATTTAAATCAGAGGCAAAAATATGTACAAAGCTTTACAGGAAATCTTACAATGTTACATAGGAGTCACATAACGCACACGAGCAATGATATAGAACAGGCAGAAAGAGATCACCTTGTATCCAAGGGAATGACGGCTGCTGCTGCTTGGGGTCTGCATAGAAAGATACAGCAGGACTCCAGATGGCGGACAGAAAATGTCTAGGTCGACAGTTAAAAAAGGTTGACATGCACAAGGTGGACACTTTCCCGAAGCATGCAGGGAGATGTGGTACACTAGCTGGAGGTCCACTCGCTCAGGTGTCAACAGTGACTGCCAAAATTTTTTTTAAGTCATGTCGACCCTTCACTTGTGTCAAACATTTGCTGTTGACCTAGACATTGTCTGGGAACCGTACCACACCCCCCCATAGGGCTGACACTCCGGTACGTACCACACCCCCCATAGGGCTGACACTCGGGTACGTACCACACCCCCCATAGAACTGACACTCGGGTACGTACCACACCCCCCATAGGGCTGACACTCGGGTACGTACCACACCCCCCATAGGGCTGACACTCGGGTACGTACCACACCCCCCATAGGGCTGACACTCGGGTACGTACCACACCCCCCATAGGACTGACACTCCGGTACGTACCACGCCCCCCATAGGGCTGACACTCTGGTACGTACCACACCCCCCATAGGACTGGCACACCGGTACGTACCACACCCCCCATAGGACTGGCACTCCGGTACGTACCACACCCCCCATAGGGCTGACACTCGGGTACGTACCACACCCCCCATAGAACTGACACTCGGGTACGTACCACACCCCCCATAGGGCTGACACTCGGGTACGTACCACACCCCCCATAGGGCTGACACTCGGGTACGTACCACACCCCCCATAGGACTGACACTCCGGTACGTACCACGCCCCCCATAGGGCTGACACTCTGGTACGTACCACACCCCCCATAGGACTGGCACACCGGTACGTACCACACCCCCCATAGGACTGGCACTCCGGTACGTACCACACCCCCCATAGGGCTGACACTCCGGTACGTACCACACCCCCCATAGGGCTGACACTCCGGTACGTACCACACCCCCCATAGGACTGGCACACCGGTACGTACCACACCCCCCATAGGGCTGGCACTCCGGTACGTACCACACCCCCCATAGGGCTGACACTCCGGTACGTACCACACCCCCCATAGGACTGGCACACCGGTACGTACCACACCCCCCATAGGGCTGACACTCCGGTACGTACCACACCCCCCATAGGGCTGACACTCCGGTACGTACCACACCCCCCATAGGGCTGGCACTCCGGTACGTACCACACCCCCCATAGGGCTGACACTCCGGTACGTACCACACCCCCCATAGGGCTGACACTCCGGTACGTACCACACCCCCCATAGGACTGGCACACCGGTACGTACCACACCCCCCATAGGACTGGCACTCCGGTACGTACCACACCCCCCATAGGGCTGACACTCCGGTACGTACCACACCCCCCATAGGGCTGACACTCCGGTACGTACCACACCCCCCATAGGGCTGACACTCCGGTACGTACCACACCCCCCATAGGGCTGGCACTCCGGTACGTACCACACCCCCCATAGGGCTGACACTCCGGTACGTACCACACCCCCCATAGGGCTGACACTCCGGTACGTACCACACCCCCCATAGGACTGGCACTCCGGTACGTACCACACCCCCCATAGGACTGACACTCGGGTAAGTACCACACCCCCCATAGGACTGACACTCGGGTAAGTACCACACCCCATAGGACTGGCACTCGGGTAGGTACCACACTCCATAGGACTGGTACTCGGGTACGTACCACACTCCATAGGACTGACACTCGGGTACGTACCACACTCCATAGGACTGACACTCGGGTACGTACCACACTCCATAGGACTGACACTCGGGTACGTACCACAACCCATAGGACTGACACTCGGGTACGTACCACACCCCATAGGACTGACACTCGGGTACGTACCACACCCCATAGGACTGACACTTGGGTACGTACACAACCCCATTTATTCCTGCCCTCCTGTTCCTCTGCCCTCCAGCCCTGAGACCTTATCAGGGAATGTGTGCAAGTTACTCCCTCCTGCAATTCATTTACTCCTTGGCACAGGGGCATAGCTTGGTCATGTGACCTCTCATCACCCTAAGGATGTAATAGTGCCTGAATTGGCGAAAGGTTACCCTGTAGCCCTGTGCTATAACCCCCAGTCTGTGGCTTCTTGCTGCCCCCATTCCCCTCCTCACATCATGTCACTGCCCCTGTCACATGCAGCTCTGTCCTCACTGACATATCACTCATCTCCTGATATACTCTGTGCTGCTGGGGACCCTGCTCCTCCCACTATATAACTGCCAGTCTGTGGCTTCCTGCTGCCCCCATTACCCCCTCACATCATGTCACTGCCCCGGTCACATGCAGCCCTGTCCTCACTGACAGATCACTCATCTCCTGATATACTCTGTGCTGCTGGGGACCCTGCTCCTCCCACTATATAACTGCCAGTCTGTGGCTTTCTGCTGCCTCCATTCCCCTCCTCACATCATGTCACTGCCCCTGTCACACGCAGCTGTCTCCTTACTGACACATCACTCATCTCCTGATGTACTCTGTGCTGCTGGGGGACCCCGCTCCTCTCCGTCATGACACTGTTCTGTCCACAAACGCAATGAAATAAGACGACAGGTCATTTGCCCCCAGATTACCAGTGCACCTGACACCCGAAAATGCGCTTCCTTGAAGATTACAAAACAAAAAAGTTAGTAGGAGAAGAGAATACAAGGGATTGCTCTGGATAGACCGGAACGCCTATAAAGAAACAACACTTCCGGGTAGTTAGTAAGGCTGGGATGAAAAGCACAGAAATACAATGCAGTGTATTCAGCAGAAGTTGTAGGTTGGGAAATACAAAACCATGAAATCTTTATCGGTCTATCAGTTGCGGTTTATATCACCAGAAGGAATCCTATACCAGAGACCATGACACAGGCCACTAACGAGCCCCTCGCAGTCACCACCACCGTGCCAATCTCTAGCAATGCCGAAGACTAGGGTGCCGCTGCAGTATCTGATGCCACCACTATTATACGCTGGCTGAGCGGTACAAGCAGAATAGGAGTAGGACGGACAATGCTGGCTGCTGGACACGTTGCAGCTGGAGGAGACAGCGTATGGGCAATAATCGGGGCCTCGTCACCCTCTCGCCCATCTAGAGTGTAAGAAGAATTGCACCAGTCCACTGCAGCTCTTGTCTCAATGCACCATGTGGAGCAGTCTGCTTTCTGCGTCTTCTAACCTAGTCTGTTCTGCAAGTCGGCGCAAGTCCTTGGTGATATTTGGCCGGTTCTCAAGGTCTTCATACAGGGATGCCACAATCTCCAGCTTTCGGTAATCTTCCGGGTTCACCAGACTCCGGACCACCTGCAGGCACCGATCCTTCAGGCTGAAGACTGTGGAGGAAACATGTTCTTATGTTGAGTTATGAAGGTTGTAGTTCCCATTCATCCTAGAACCAATGAGAGTGGTTCTAGGACAGGCATGTCCAAACTGTGGCCCTCCAGCTGTTGCAAACGACACATCCCAGCATGCCTTGCCATAGCTTTAGCATTCCCCAATAGCAAAACTGTGGCAAGGCATGATGGGACTTGTAGTTTTGCAACAGCTGGAGGGCCATAGTTTGGACATGCCTGGTCTTGGCTCTGTGTCACATTGCGCAGGCCAAACAGCCACTCCTCCCGCCCCTGGCAGCACTGCCGCCGCACCACACAAGTAAGTAAATATGTGGGGGAGGCCGAGGCGTGTTTTTTGTTATTAAGGAAGCCAATCCCGGGATTGCAAAAATGCCCGGGAATTGGCTTCCCTGGTTCAAAGGGTTTGTCCCCATGAGTCAGCTGTTTTATAAATGGAGTCTGTAACATGCAGCAGGCTATGTAGCACGTGAACAGAACGTTACCTGGCAACGAGATGTTGACAACCGCTGTCTGTCCGTTCTCATTTGGCGAAGGCACATAGATCTCCTTCTTGTTCACCATCAGAGCCACGTCTGTGTCAACCTCACGGAACAACCAAATATGTCCTGAGGCATAGAAGTAAATGCAGATTTAGCAAGGGATATCCTTGTTACATATAATATAAATGGTGCACCAGCCAATTGGCTCCTGGAATGTGCTTGAAAAATTACAGGAGCTGATTGGTTGGAGCACCGGATCTGCCCCTTAGGCTGGGTACACTCTTGGCGATTCCCGTCACTGACAATATTGGTAACTATATCGCCGGTGCCGTGGGAGAAAGATATAGCGTATACACACTGACCGATATCGGTCGGTGACGTGACCCCCACTTCGTGTTTGCAGTCGCTGATGATATTGTTAGATTGAGCTGCATGTACAGAAGACAGGAAGCGGCCATTGTTAACCATATTGAGCATAAACACTGGCCGATGTTGATGATATATCGTTACCAATATTGTTATTGTGCAAATCATTAATGATATATCACTAAAGGCCGCCATACACTTGTGCAAAGTATTGCATTCAGCCTCAAAAGCGATTCCTCAGAAACTACCTGCGGCTATGATCCATCCCCCCCCAATCCAATGTGTACGGGACCGCGGATCGGAATCGGAGGTAAATCGCATATGATATGCCACTTTTTTACATGATCAGCCCAATGAGTTGTAATCGTGTGAAAAAGAGCCAATGTTGGGTACAGCAATGTGTGCCAGTGGGCCAATGTGTCGGGCCTATGCATCGACAGTTCGGATAATGGGCCCACAGAATGATGGAGCGATAGACGCAGACCTAGCATTATGACCCGGGTGGCAACGCAGCAAGGCCGACGGGTGACTGCATTACTAGCAACCACCTACTGGGCATAGCACACACACACACACTGTGATATACACACACACAGTATATAGACACCAGCTGTGACCCTGCAGGACAACACACACACTACATATACACTGTCATTTACACACACACACACACACACAGTATATAGACACCAGCTGTGACCCTGCAGGACACCACACACACACACACACACACACACACACTACATATACACTGTCATTTACACATACACACACAGTATATAGACACCAGCTGTGACCCTGCAGGACACCACACACACACTACATATACACTGTCATATACACACACTACATACATACATATACACAGTATATAGACACCAGCTGTGACCCTGCAGGACACCACACACCCACTACATATACACTGTCATATACACACACTACATACATACATATACATGTACACAGTATATAGACACCAGCTGTGACCCTGCAGGACACAACACACACACACACTACATATACACTGTCATATACACACACTACATACATACATACATACATACATACATGTACACAGTATATAGACACCAGCTGTGATGACCCTGCAGGACACCACACACACTACATATACACTGTCATATACACACACACACAGTATATAGACACCAGCTGTGACCCTGCAGGACATCACACACACTACATATACACTGTCATATACACACACACACAGTATATAGACACCAGCTGTGACCCTGCAGGACATCACACACACTACATATACACTGTCATATACACACACACACTACATACATAAAGGTACACAGTATATAGACACCAGCTGTGATGACCCTGCAGGACACCACACACAGGGACACAGCTGTGACTAGAACACCGGGCGTTGGCTGCACTGTACCCAGGTAGGTGATCATCCTGCGCCCGGTGCCGGGGGGCAGGGCAGGGTAGGGTTGCGGGTCCCCGTTGAAGTTCACCCAGATGGGCTGCACGGTGCGGGGACTCCGGTTACAGAACAGGACGAGAGCATGCTGGCGGCTGTTCAGGGACCGCAGCTGGGGAACGGAGCCGGGCAGGGAGACCTCCTGCGGCATCCCGAGGCTTCGCGGTGGGAAGTAGGCCTTGGAGGCGTTGCCAGGGTAACAGGCACCAGCAGCAGCGCCGCCGCCATGTAGGCAGTGGTCACGTGTGCGCGGGGAGTGACGTCAGAGGCCCAGGAAGTGACTCACCACAGCCCGGCCTGGTCTGCTCCTGTGCAGGTTTATGTGTTGTGGGACTACAAGTCCCAGCATGCACTGGGCACCTGTATGTAAATTATGTGTGTGTGTGTGTGTGTGTGTGTGTGTGTGTGTGTGTGTGTATATATATATATATATATATAGATATATATATATATATATATCTATATATATATTTATATATTTTTTTTACACACATGGCTGGATTAACTGGGGCAGGAGGAGCTACACAACTCCAGTCACTACATTTAGTATAGGCCCACAGAATTTCAGTGGTTTACATACGGTGGTATAGGCCTTTATTCTGTATGTAACTATGTACCACATTACCTACCACCCAGCTGCTCAGGTACATGCCACCCGACAGATGAGTGTCACTGTTTTTGGTAGGCATCGGGGCGATCTGCTCCTCTCACGCGGGATCGGGATGTACTAACAATGACCTGCAAATCGCAGCATTAGCTGCGAGGTTTAAACAATAGCTATGATACAAATGTAGATTGTAAGCTTGCGAGCAGGGCCCTCCTACCTCCATCTTGGTTTATTACTACCCAGTTTGTTTTATCACTTTCCAATTGTAAAGTACAGAGGAATATTCTACGCTACTGTATATCCGAAACTAAGGAATAAGATCAATGTATACCTGGAGGGGGAATATAAATTTGTGGCGATCCAACTGAAATAAAACATAATAACCTACATCTACGTTTAGTACATAGCTAAAATATAAAAAATGCTGTGAGGGCATCTAACAACTTCCACCCTCACCTAATGTCACATCCAACATCATTATGGGGCCCCTGCCATGGTGCTTTAAGCATTTTGTAAAATGCTTCTTTGAAATGCATTACTCCAATTCGCTAGTAACTTGTGACGTTACTGAGGCACTAGGTACTGGTGCCTCATGCTTTTTTCCAGCAGTTTGTAGTGAAATGAATTTGAGCAGACCACTAAAGGAGCTCTGTGATATTTTTAGACAGCATGTACAACTGTAACTTTACTAGACCAGAGGTCATTAGCCTACATATAATGACTCCTAACATGTAATTATAATAGAGCAGCGAATCCCCAAACTGGTTATACTCTACACAGATTTGTATGTAAATTCCAATTATGCCCACAGAATGTATATTTGCATATTTCCGTAACCAGAATGCCTCATTATCTCGTTACTACAAAATCATGTCTGACACTAATTGTAGTGGTAGAACAAGATGTTATAATATTTGATGTTGGTGGTACTACCATTATATGCGCGTGTGCAGTCTATATTCTTTAATTATGCGTTTGCTTTATTTGTTGGGCGTTCCTTACTTGTTGCTATCGTTTTACATTTGCCACAGAGAAAACGTTGTTAATTTATTAGGAAATATAAAGTTGTTTTTCCCCTTTCAGACAGGGAACCTAAACCCGAATCAACTGTACTTATTTTTTGCTTGCAACCTTACGTCAACATTGACATTTCGGAGGCATGGCTTAAATATCGGGGAATTTTGAGGACAATAGGAGTTTATCAGGCATATAGGAGGGTAAGGATCATATCTTATTCCATGAACTGGCAATAAATACTAATATATATATATATATATATATATATATATATATATATATATATATATATATATATATATATATATATATATATATGTTTCCTAGTCATTGCCCACAGTTATATTTTATAACGACATATCTCTATATATTTAAGCAGCGTGCTTGCTGTAGTGGATAGCATTACTGCCAAACAGAACTGAAGACATGAGTTCAGTTCCCGGTCATGGACAATCTGTGTGGAGTTTATATGTGCTAAATGTCTTTGTGTGGGCTTTTTCACAATCCAGCAACATAGTGGCAGGCCTCCTGGCTCCACTGGTGCAGGCCTCTGATGTCACTAGGGGCCTTATTCTAGTTCACTCTTTCTGACAAAATCCTTCTTAGATGGACAAAACCATGTGCTCTGCAGGTGGGGCAGATGTTACTTGTGCAGAGAGTATTAGATTTGGGTGGGGTTTTACTTCAAAGTGAGATCTATATTGCAGTGTAAAAATAAAGCAGCCAGTATTTACCCTGCACAGAAACAAAATAACTCACCCAAATCTAAATCTCTGTACCTGTTACATCTGGTTTTGTCCATCTAAGAAGGATTTTTTCAGAGTGAACTAGAATAAGGCCCTAAGTGCTGCAGTATAGACACGCACCTCCCTGCTGGTTAAATGTAGCCGTGGCGACTCTATATAGGATTGATCAGTGCCATTCAGTGACGAGTGATGACAGGCAACAATAATCAAACTGTAACACAAGGAAAACTTTATTCCAAGTAAGAAACAATACAAATATATCATTTCCAGGAATTAGCCACCTCGACTATAAGGAACATATGGCAACACCAAACAGGGCAGTGTCCAAACATAAATAAAATAACTTTGAAAACCGTTTCCATGTAACTTTTCTAACAAACTGAAGTAACACAGAACAGTGCACCCGCTCCTGGAACCCCTCAGCATGAGAAACACCCCATATGGCACTCAGTGATCATCCGTCACCTGGCTGGGCTTCGGCAAAATGGACCTACTGCCACTGACAGGGGAGGAAGCTGCAATGTATGCTGGACCAGTATCCAGAAGCCGGCAGCCTATGAAATCACTGAGAACAAGTAATATCATCGACTCATATGATGTCACTTTTGTCCAAGTAAGACGATAGGCTGCTATCGCGAATGTTGCTTTAGGCTACAGAATGGCAGCCTCCAGTCCCTGGAGACATTGACACAAGGCTATACCTCTAAATAGGTGCAACAGAAGAAATACAATCTGAATTCTAATGGACGTCGCAGTCATCTCAGCCAGACGATACTGATTGACATAAGCAAATGTGTATATATAAAGCTATTACCATACACTGGAGAGCCAATGTTTGGCCTGTATGTCCCATAATCCTCTCCTGACCAACGTAATGATATGTAACAACAACCTTTCCCTTTGGGGGCGTGGTGTGACTGCATTAGGGGTGTGGTCAGGATGGAGACAGGTCAGACTGCAGGCAGAGGTAGGTACACAGGTCGGGGCAGTGCAATGCAGTATACCATGGGCAATGGAGTGCGAGAGGTTGTCCGTCTATTTCTAGAACATGTAACGATGACAGAGTATTAGCTCAGCGCTTAGCCAGGGTTCCTCTGCCGAAGGGCCATCCCGGAGACCTCGCTTACTCCTCTTTGGCAGGTGAATCGGGACTTAGGGGTTGGTTCTCCACCAGCTTCTCACTGCAGCAATCAGAGAGGTCCAGAGCGGTCCGTTTCAGCAGGTAAACGCCAGCGTGGAGCCCTCCGACGTTCACCCAGACCGTGTGCATCTTCCTCCATAGGTGCCCAGCCTTCGCCAAGGCCTGGAAGGAAGTAATGACTTACATGACCTCACAGATACAATATACGTATACGCTATAGGGGACACTGGTGACAGTGGATCCCCTGGGAGATGTAATCCCTCCTTACAATCTTGCGTTAGCGGAAGGGACTATGACATAGACGGAGATGCCAGCCAATCAGCTCCTAACTGCCATGTTACAGGCTGGTTTTGAAAAGTGACAGGAGCTGATTGGCTGTTATTTTATCTCTTTCCGAGGCTTCCTTAATAGGCCACTAAGTACTAAACCTTGGAGAGAGATAGGAAGGATTAACCAACCATCTCCTAACTGTCACTTTTCAAACGCATCCTGTAATATGACAGTTAGGGGCTGATTGTCTGATACTGTATCTCTATCCACCTTCTCTCTCTCTCCAAGGGTTCTATTTACTAAGCCTAGAGCAGAGATAAAGAAAAACCAACCAGCTCCCAACTGTCATTTTTCATTTTCCTTCATAGATATGTCATGCTGAGAGCACAACATATCGTTCTATCCGGTTACCTTAATGAAGCATTTCCTGTCGTGAGTGAGGAGGACGGCTCTACCAGTACCGGCCCGGCACACGCGGCTCATCTCTCGCAGGCAGGCCGGGTACAGGTCCCAGTTCTTCTTCCTCGACCCGATTCTGTGTGGAGTACAGAGAACAGTTAGTGAGGCAGCTGGATGGAGAAGAGCCAGGTTCTGCCCGGATTACAGCAGTGATACCCGGACAGTCTCTCACCTCTTCCCAAATGGCATGTCTGTGATTATAACATCCACGCTCCCACTCCTCAAAGGCAACCTAGAGATGTCCCAGTGTGCAGCATCTATTGGAAGCCCCTGGGGGGCGCTGTACAGACACGAGGAGAGAAATGGAAATTAGAACAGTTTTCTTGTCTTAAATCACAGTAAAATGCCATTGTGTCCTACGGCTTTCTCAGGCATCTACCCTACATTGTGTAATTTGTAATCCCACCTCCGGGGGCACCTCCTCCTCCCGTCCCCCCCACCGTAATCCCACCTCTGGGGATGCCTCTTCCTCCCAGCGCCCCACCATAATCCCACCTCCGGGGCCGCCTCTTCCTCCCAGCGCCTCACCATAATCCCACCTCCGGGGCCGCCTCTTCCTCCCAGCGCCCCACCATAATCCCACCTCCGGGGCCGCCTCTTCCTCCCAGCGCCCCACCATAATCCTACCTCCGGGGCCGCATCTTCCTCCCAGCGCCCAACCATAATTCCACCTCCGGGGCCGCCTCTTCCTCCCAGCGCCCCACCATAATTCCACCTCCGGGGCCGCCTCTTCCTCCCAGCGCCCCACCATAATTCGACCTCCGGAGTCACCTCTTCCTCCCCTCTCCCCACCATAATCGTAGTCCCGCCTCCAGGGTGACACCTTCCCCCTGTCTCCCCACCATAATCCCACATCCGGGCTAGCCTCTTCCTGCCGTCTCCCACTGTAATCCTGCCTCCGGGCTGGCCTCTTCCTCCCATCTCCCCACCTTAACCCCGCCTCCAGGCTGGCCTCTTCCTCCCGTCCCGTTGATTATAACTATTGGGTACTACGCAGTTTAGGGTCCTCCTAATAATTAATGAAAGGTCCCAGGGTGCCCTCAGTAATTTGGATAAAACAGGTTTAAAGTGCATTACATTTCATTAATGTCCTACACAGATCCATAACAAAGGCTATTTCCACAATGACAAAGATTCACATTTATATCAATGAACCAAATGATAAAAAAAAAAAAAAAAAAATATATATATATATATATATAGTGAGGACTACTGATGACATGTAGCAGTGGTGGCTGCCAAATATATCCCCCAGTTTGGGACCGGTCACCTCTCTGGGCTCTGCTGCTTCCTCAGTAGAGAACAGATGTTGCTGGCCGTTCTGTTCACTGCGTTCAGGTTGTTGTCGCCAGCGATGAAAAAGCAGCTCGGCCACTCGCTCACACCCTGCGTAAGAACACAATTCATGGTTAATGGAACATGTCACATATACCGTATAGCTGCAGTTTAATGTCATCGCTCTAGATGTACTTTATAAGAACAGTCTAGACCAGCGGTTCCCAAACGCAGGCACCCCAACGGTCCAAGTATATCCATGGATCAGCCCAGATGGTTAACTCAAATTGACAAGGTACTAATTAAGCCACCTGTGGCCAGGCATGGTTATATTTAAAGCCTGAATCCTTGGGGGTACCTTAAGGGACACGTTTGGGAACCTCTGGTCTACACAAAGAACACACACACACACGCTCTATGGCCCTTATTCTGATTCACTCGCAAAGGTAAATTTCTTCTCAAATGGACAAAACCATGCTGCACTGCAGGGGGGCAGATGTAACATGTGCAGAGAGATTTAGATTTGGGTGAGTTATTTTGTTTCTGTGTAGAGAAAATACTGACTGCTTTATTTATACACTGCAATATAGATCTCACTTTGAAGTACAAACACCACACAAATCTAACTCTCTCTGCACATGTTACATCTGCCTCACCTGCAGTGCAGCATCATTTTTGTCCATTTGAGAAGGAATTTGCCTTTGCAAGTGAACCAGAATAAGGGCCTATATAAACAAACACACACACACACACACACACACACTGGAGAGAACACTGTATGACAAATCGATTCCTTCGTCCCTATTAGCTGAACTACCTCAAACACATAAAAACCGTTTTAGAGCCAACTGTACAGCCAATAGCATCCCATCTAACTTCAATCTATAAATGAAAGCTACTGTATGGGGGATTTGCTTCTGTGTTTGGAAACATCTTTCCATACAAATAATTAATAGGTTCTTATCACCTAAACACAGCTGAGGCAGCCATTTTGTGGACCGACTGTATATTCCTGTGAGTGCAACCAATGAAATCACTAGGATTTTGTGATATCACTGGGATTATCTCATTAGTTCAAATGGAATAGATAAATTGCATTTGTGTGACTTTGGGTTGAGCAAACAAGATGGCTGCCTCCAGTGTGCGTAGGAAATAAGTCATTATTAATTATTTTCTCCGTATCCCGATTCCATTCCATTTGGATAAGGGATGAATGAGCCCAAAGTTACCTCGATGGGGATGGCTCCGGTTCCGCACATTGGATCGATGATCACATCTGATGGCTCCAGGTCGCACAGCCTGGAAAATAAGGAAGGAAACTTTGTGGTGACAAAATGAAGTCACCACGAAATCCTACGCAGGTCTTGGAAAAGTGCCACGGGGCACCACCTGCTCACATGACCACTTATTCCGCTAAGGAATCTTCCCCCATGTCCCTGTGCCCCTCCAAGGGGTGCAATGAAAGGAAGGTGCCTTCCGTGGGCATGTCTCAGCACATCGATGTGAAATGAATAGCCACCTTCAACATTTATGATAGAAAAGACAACAAATCCCACAGCGGGTGCATTCAGCGCACCTGAGCATCCCGTAAGCCAAGGTGGAGCGCAGGGTGGTGGGGCCAAAATGGGTGATATTCCTGCGGTGCAGACTTTCCTCTGTCAGAGCGATCCCCACCAACATCTCATTGTAACTGATGTTCAGGAGAACCTGGAAGCAGATCAAAGCAATAAGCAGAGACAATGCACAGGAGCGGGAACTACCACAGTACAGTGTAAGGTACGGCGGCCATATTGCAGTCATCCAATTCACTAAGAACTAGCAAAATAACTTCAGCAGAAGACCATGGGATGATCTTCTAAATCAGAACTAAGCAAATTTAAGAAGCTAGATACTCAGTGTCAACTAATATAATTACCTACATTTTATTTTAATGTTATAGATGCAATGGGTGAATATCTCGAAATCGTGCATTGGAACATGAAGAAGTCAACTACATATTTGGACTTTACTTTGTATAGATACATTACACACTACAATGTCCCTATATCTGTGTGACATGAAGAACACAACTACTCTCTCCTGATATACTCTGTGCTGCTGGGGACCCTGCTTCTCCCACTATATAACTCTCCGTCTGTGGCTTCCTGCTGCCCCCATTCCCCTCCTCACATCAGGTCACTGCCCCGGTCACATGCAGCCCTGTCTTCACTGACACATCACTCATTTCCTGATATACTCTGAGCTGCTAGGGACCCTGCTCCTCCCACTATATAACTCTCAGTCTGTGGCTTCCTGCTGCCCCCATTCCTATCCTCACATCATGTCACTGCCCCTGTTACATGCAGCCCTGTCCTCACTGACACATCCCCCATCTCCTGATATACTCTGTGCTGCTAGGGACCCTGCTCCTCCCACTATATAACTCTCAGTCTGTGGCTTCCTGCTGCCTCCATTCCCCTCCTCACATCATGTCACTGCCCCTATCACATGCAGCAATGTCCTCACTGACACATCCCACATCTCCTGATATACTCTGTGCTGCTGGGGACCCTGCTCCTCCCACTATATAACTCTCAGACTGTGGCTTCCTGCTGCCCCCATTCCCCTCCTCACATCATGTCACTGCCCCTGTCACATGCAGCCCTGTCCTCACTGACACATCAATCATCTCCTGATACACTCTGTGCTGCTGGGGACCCTGCTCCTCCCACTATATAATTATTAGTCTGTGGCTTCCTGCTGCCCCCATTCCCCTCCTCACATCATGTCACTGCCCCTGTCACATGCAGCCCTGTCCTCACTGACACATCCCTCATCTCCTGATATACTCTGTGCTGCTGGGGACCCTGCTCCTCCCACTATATAATTATTAGTCTGTGGCTTCCTGCTGCCCCCATTCCCCTCCTCACATTATGTCACTGCCCCTGTCACATGCAGCCCTGTCCTCACTGACACTTTCCCCTATCTCCTGATATACTCTGTGCTGCTGGTCGAATACCCACCGTACTTACCTCTACATCAAAGTTGGTCATGTCGGCCTTCCACTGGAAATGCTCTTGCACTGCCCCTCCGAAATCCCTGGCTGCGTCGTTGGACGTGAAGCTGTGTTTGTCCCCAGCTCGGTTGCATGTAACTCGGAACTTTAGGACATTACTCGCGTCTGTGGCCGCTGCGCTGCCCTCAGCTTCGCTGAATGTGGTCGGCACATTGTCAGACGACGGAGCGGAGAATACCTCAGAACTGTCGTCTGGCTGACTGTCTGCATTCCCAGCCTCCTCCTGCCCCGGAGAGGGAACCATTGGCTGCTCGCTGGCCTCCTCCGCCCCATCCTCTCCCGGTGTCTCAGGTGAGGTTGCCGGCGGTTTCCTCTCCTTGCCACTATTGACGGCTTTCTTCCTCCGCTTCTTCTTTTTCAGATTGTTATTTAGCTCCCAGGTCTTCAGGCCTTTCTCCCAGGACAGCTTTGCCGCGAGCTCCTGGAAATCCTGCAGGGCGGCGTCCTACGGAGGCACAGGAAAACATTATCAATATTCAGCTTTACACATCGGTTACTGCGGGCCTGACTCAGGAATTGGACAAATCCGCGGGTGCTATCCTGTACCACAACGGAGCCTGCTTACTACCTCACGGTGATGGGAGATTCCAACGTGTATGCAGAATACCTGCAGGTCTGCCTGCTGGCGTATATCCCGCCCACCACTAATAGTATCTGTGCTCACACCCAGCCCATGCTAAGTTGTAAGTGAAACGTACGTCAGCACTCCGTCTGCATGCTACAATTTAACATACAAGGATAGGTTCCGCGCCTCTGAATGCCAACGCGTGTTTCACTAAGAGTGCTCCGCCCCTGCTTTCAATCTACGTCCATGTATATGCGCCTTGTCTGGTGCAGGCGCCAATTTCTTTGTAATGCACATGCGCAGTCAGTTTGGTGATTGCGCCAGCAAAGCCGAATGCTATGTTCTATGGGTTTGGAATTATATTCCTAATTTTGAATAGCAGATCTGAACAGCATTTATGATTAAGCTCCACAATTATATGTCTGTATTTGCCTTGTGGTTATCAGTAATTAGGATCAGTGTGTTTGTTCCCTGGGGCCCCCTGTACATAGATGTCAGCCTGCTGCATGTAGAGATGGCAGAACGCGTCGCTCTTCCGTACGAACTGACCTTTGATTCTTTGAACGGAAAGTCTGTGAACTCTTGAACGACAACGAACAGATTGTCCACTGACCGAAGACGATGAACCTGGAAAATAAATGAGGGGATATAAAGGGTTCAATCCAATTAGGAGTGATGATCTGCCGTGACGCGAAGCTGCACACATTTGGCCATGACATTCCACGTGGTCTGGTTCCGATACACACGACATGGGCGCGGTACTGAACTCATCACAGGCAATTATAACCTGGAAAGGGGTCTTTGGGGATTGCTATGTTGATTGGAGGGGCTCACATACATGGACCAGAAACCTGACCATGAATAGCGGGTTATCCAATTGCCAAATCACCTAGCACTGAGAGCAAGAGTGATGTGTCCAATAAGCTGTAGGCAGAGCAGGAAATATTCCATCACATGACACAGGGAAAGGCTGAACCTCATGCTAGGCCACCCAAGGAGCTGTCACTTAGCGGTCGCTCCAGGTTTCCACCGCACTCACCTCTGACAGAATATCTGCACTGATGTCAAAGTAGATTTTGCCCCGATCTTTGCTGATTTTGCAGCAACATCCCAGCTTCTCCTCTACTTCCGCTGCGGCGGTGAATTCAAACCCTGTTGGCACGGTGGCTCCGATAGTCACCAGATTAGAGGGTATAGAATCGTCAGGCACTTGGTCATCCACAGTAGTCTCTGCTAAGATGTCTGCCACCACATCTACCTCAGACATGATGGCTGCAACGAATCTGTATGAGAATACCAAGTAAGTATGTACAGTATATATATAAACACAAAACGTGAGGGACAGTGTCACGGTCACTGCTGCCCCATGCACAACGAACGTCACTCAGGCCGGGCCACTTCTGCTGATAACCGGCACTTTGTGGATGCGCAGGACCCGTTCTGAACGTGCATGAAATGGTGATGTAGAAAGCAGGACGGCAGCTATCAGTGATCCCCCCCCCCTGCTGTCGACTGGGGCAGGGGGGGATGGGGTTGTGTGGCGACATTTTCCAAAATGAAGGTGCGACTCCCCAGTCTGTCTACTAAGGAACAGTGGGTTACTTACTTTGTATCTATTAGAGCTGGGGTAGCCAACCCTAGTCCTCGAGAGCTACCAACAGTGCATGTTTTGCAGGTCTCCTCACAGAATCACAAGTGAGCTAATTAGCTCCATCTGTGTATCTTTTAAAATATATCAGTGATTAATGAGTGCAGCTGTGCAGCAGCTAGGTTGTCTGGAAAATGTGAACTGTTGGTAGCTCTCGAGGGCTAGGGTTGGCTACCACTGTATTAGAGCAATGATACAGAATCCTCTCTCGCCACCCAGAGACTCCTCCTCACCCTTTCTGTTATACGAGACACCAAAGGTATCCCGCATCTAGCGATTGTTAATAACTTACCAATGGGTGTAATCAGGGGCAACAATAATGTAAATATGAACAAAATCAAATCACATTATTATTATTATTTGGCCCCGATTCTCTTGCTTTTCTGTCTCAGCAGACCCTAGGAGGAGAAGGGGGACTACAACCCCCATCCAGCCACCATGACTACATTTCCTAGCATATTCCTTTAGCATATTAAACACAGCCAGTAACTATCTATGTACAAATAAGAATACATCATGGAAATTGCAGCAAGAACGCAGGCAGGGGTGGGGGTGGGGTTCCGCACTAAAAAACAGGGACAACCGGCCCGATAACAGCTGTGAAGTAGGGACAGTCATCTGCACCTATAGTCCAACAGATGAGGACTCGGAGCCTGGCCACTGAGTGCCCCGCAGACATCACACCCTATACCTATATAATGATGGCTTATGTGACTATGAAGTCCCGGGTTCCTACCAGGGCTGGATCCTTCCTGATCAGTCAGCGTGCTCCCAGGGTGCAGACATGACAGCCAGCATCGATCACTCGGCAGTCCGCTCTTTGGGGCTGATGGGAGTTGGCACCGCCGATGCAATCGATGTGTGGCCGCTAGGTTGCGCTGTGTGGCCAACAGAAACGCTGCACGCCTGCAATGACGGGTGGCGGCCGCTAGATGGCGCTGGGTTGCCGCACAGAACCGATCGGAGTGTTCAACCACGGTAGCCGCTAGGTGGCGCGGTACCCAACAGAGTATTTAATTGGAGTTTAGAGCATATCTGTAGCAGAGATGCATGATTCAGTACAGTGGGATCAGCCAGTGTTACAGCCTGTATTCCAGGCACACACGCACTCTGCCATTATTGTGTCTCATCTGGGCCAGCTCCTGATCTCTGCAAGGAAATAAGAGCATGTGTCGCCTGCTTCCTGCTCAGCTTTATAGTAGACTTTGGGGCAGATGTGCTAATCTTTGGAGAGAGATAAACCCCATACACAATAAAGAGTCCACAACGGAGGCGCTGATATTGCATATCCGCCGATGCCAGTGAGGGGCAGTGATGGTAGGCGGGGGAGCAACTGGCCATTGTTACGGAGGACCCCCTCGCTTGAACATGCCGGACTAGGTAGGTGGTTGTTAATGATGCGCGGGACGTGGATATCTAAAGTATCAAACCAGCCTCTAACTGTCATTTTAAGCATCACATGTAACATGGTAGTTAGGAGCTGTTTGGCTGCTACTTTAGCTCTCTCTGTTCAGCAGACTAAGGCGGTAGTTACCAAACATTTTTGCATCACGTCACTCTGTCTATTGTATCAGAATTATATCTACAGCCAGGGCCATCAGGGCCGGCTCTACCATTAGGCAGCTTTAGGCAGCTGCCTAGGGCGCCGGGATCTGGGGGGGCGCTACCAAGGCTGCCTATCAAAATATCAATGATGTCTGTGAGGATCCTTGTTGTACTTAATGCAGGTGGCTGCTGTGGAACCTCTAGACCTCACCTCTATAATTTCCCTTGAGGCATACTTCCTTACATTGCTGCCCCCTCCTCCTTGTACTCTGTTGTGGGTAGCAAAGGGAGGCCTCCAGGGAAAGCAGGGGACATGCCCACCTTCCCAGGGGTGGGCTGGGAAGACCCCCTGATTTTTGGGAGCCTCCCTGCAATTCCAGAATGTTAAGCAAGGTATGCCTTAATGGTTTGGAAAGTGGATATTGGTGGCAGTATGGATGGGGGAGGGGGGCACAGTAGGTTGAAGTTTTGCCTAGGGTGTTGAGAAGCCTTAAGGTGCCCATACACGTTACAATTATTGTATACAATATCGCATCTCATCCGATCTGGGTTTTGCGATGACATCAAATGAGATGAGATCTAGTACAAAAAGTACGTGCTGCACATACTTTTTGTACTAGATCTCATCTCATCTGATGTCATCGCAAAACCGAGATCGGATGAGATGCGATATTGTATACAATATTGTATACAATAATTGTAACGTGTATGGGCACCTTTACACCGGCCCTGCTGGGGGGTGTTCAAACTGAAATCTAAATTGCCGTGCAAAAATAAAGCATCCAGTATTTACCCTGCACAGGAACAATATCATACCCTCCAACTATACCGATTTTGCCGGTACAGTACCGTTTTTTAACGGTCTGTACCGGCAAAATACAATGTGTACCGATGTACCATTTTTCCAGCCGGCCCCGACCGCGGGTAGTAAAAGCTAGCACTCGCTCCCAGTGGTGCTTTGCGTGCCCCAGCCAGCGTGCATCGCACCGACGTCACGCGGCTCCGGCACGTACCTCTCCAGCACTCCTCTATCGGCGCATGCTCTGCTGAGGCGCCATGGAGCAGAAGGACCTCCCGCACTCCTCCGCATGCCCATACTCTGCAGAGAATACAAAGCGCCATGGAGCAGGACTGTGGAGCACCTGCGGCGGCTGACAAGACACAGTGAGAGGGGAGCAGTGAGTGGGCATACACGCGTATTTAACTTCACATCATTTGGAAAAGGAGTGTGACCACGCCCCCATGACCACGCCCACTTTGCTCATGGTCACGCCCCCTTTCCATGTGTGTACCGCTTTTTGCGGTTGAAATGTTGGAGGGTATGCAATATAACTCACCCAAATCTAAAGGCTTGTCCAATTTTGGCCTTTTTCACCCGATTCTGATGGATTGTGAGGTGAAAAGATGTCAAATGGGAGGTGTTTGATCCGATGCGCAGTCCTGTGTGCATCAGGTTCGGAGGTCGGACCTGCTGCGCACCCGACCTCCGACTTGGCCCCCTCCTGGCAGCCATCCACCAGCTTGACATTCACTGTTTGGCTGCAGTTGGGAGGCAGAGAGAGAATGCTTTTCTATAATTGGTGGATAGCTTCAGACATCCACCAATCGGCAAGCTGACAGCCACTCACTGTCTGACTGCGGGCTGGGAAGCAGGAATATAATGCTGCCTGGTTGCTCTGTGTGTGAGTCACAATCATGGTGACCAGGCAGCTTTCTCTACTGCCCCCAAGACGCTCAGAAGGCAGATGCCCACAACTAAATGCCCCAGCTCATAGGCCCATAGAATTGGGGGACCTTGGGCAGCTGCCCATATGCCCATACGTTAAGATGGCCCTCAGGGCCGGTGTAAGGCTTCTCAACACCCTAGGCAAAACTTCAACCTACTGTGCCCCCCTCCCCCATCCATACTGCCACCAATATCCACTTTCCAACCCATTAAGGCATACCTTGCTTAACATCTGGAATTGCAGGGAGGCTCCCCTGGGAAGGTGGGCATGTCCCCTGCTTTCCCTGGAGGCCTCCCTTTGCTACCCACAACAGAGTACAAGGAGGAGGGGGCAGCAAAGTAGGGAAGTATGCCTCAAGGGAAAGTATGGAGGTGAGGTCTTAGAGGTTCCACAGCAGCCACCTGCATAAAGTACAACAAGGATCCTCCCAAACATCATTGATATTTTGATAGGCAGCCTTGGTAGCGCCCCCCAGATCTCGGCGTCCTAGGCAGCTGCCTAATGGTAGAGCAAGCCCTGCACCACAGCCAAATGTAACTCTCTCTGCACCTGTTACATCTGCCCCACCTGCATCACAGTATGGTTTTGCCCATTTTGAGAACAAATTTGTCCTGCGGCCATTTGTGAATTAGGCCCACTTGCGGGCAGAGTGGGCGGCTACATACAGATGTGCAGCTCTTGGGTACTCACTGGCAGAGCCTCGCGGTAGTTTACAGATATAGGTAGGTTGTACAGATCCTAATGATATGTCTAGGGCAGGGATGTCCAAACTGTGGCCCTCCAGCTGTTGTGAAACTACACATCCCAGCATGCCTTGCCATAGTTTTAGCATTCCCTAATAGCAAAACTGGCAAGACATGCTGGGATGTGTAGTTTCACAACAGCTGGAGGGCCATAGGCCCTTATTCAGATCTGATCGCAGTACAAATTTGTTCTCAAAATGGGCAAAACCATGTGCACTGCAGGTGGGGCAGAAGTAACATGTGCAGAGAGTGTTAGATTTGTGTGAGTTATTTTGTTTCGGTGCAGGGTGAATACTGGCTGCTTTATTTTTACACTGCAATTTAGATTTCAGTTTCAACACACCCCACCCAATTTTAACTCTCTCTGCACATGTTACATCTGCCCCACCTGCAGTGCACATGGTTTTTCCCATTTTGAGAACAAATTTGTACTGCAATCAGATCTGAATAAGGGCCATAGTTTGGACATGCCTGGTCTAGGGCAACACAAAAAGATCGAAGGTTGACGTTGTCAAAAGGTTGACATGCACTAAGGTCAACACAAGCAAAAGATCAAAGATGGGCGGCATTTAACCACTTAGTAAGCGGTGAGTTTCGCTGCGAGCCGAGCTGAATCACCCCGGCAGTATAAACTTCAGTGGTGCAAAGACTCCTGTGCACGATGCAATATTCTCTGTAGTAATAATAACACTTATAATATGAATGACGAGCTGCCTCCATCTTGCGTCCCTGCTGCGCACGTCTGATAGCGCCAGGCTCGGTGGCTCCTCTAGGAGTAATCACACTTGTGCTTGGGAATCGCTGCTGTTTCTATGAAACATGTTGCAGCCACATTGGCAGAGAGATCCCCCCGAGCCTGCGCTGCACTTGCTTTGGCTGGGAAGATGGTAATTTGTGTTCTGTCAATATTTCCTGGAAACATATTGTCAGTGGCTGCTCGTAGCGCAGTGAGGGAGGAGACACAGTGGGAACACTCTGCCTATTCTCTCCTGTCACTCAGGGCCATGTTTATCACATCCTGCGTTCCCAGTGCGGTTATTATGTGATAGTGACGCCGATAAAGTGTCTATTCTTACAAGGATCATCCTTCAGGTGCCAGGACAGAGACAGGGAGCAAGTCCTGCCCCAGGGAAGGGTTACAAGGGATTGTTGCTGGGTGCTGCGTTGTAGGCGCGGCCGCTGGGATGAGCATATGGCAGTAAGGCTACCATAGGCTACTGAGTACTAACCTGCTCTACATACATTCTGGGGATCCCATGCTACGTACATTCTGGGGATCCGGCACTACATGCATTCTGGGGATCCCCCACTACGTACATTCTGGGGATCCGGCACTACGTACATTCTGGGGATCCAGCACTACGTACATTCTGGGGATCCGGCACTACGTACATTCTGTGGATCTCGCACTACGTACATTCTGGTGATCCCGCACTACGTACATTCTGGGGATCCCCCACTACGTACATTCTGGTGATCCCGCACTACGTACATTCTGGGGATCCCCCACTACGTACATTCTGGGGATCCCGCGCTACGTACATTCTGGGGATCCCGCGCTACGTACATTATGGGGATCCCACGCTACGTACATTCTGGGGATCCCACACTACTTACATTCTGGGGATCCCGCTCTACTTACATTCTGGGGAACCCGCACTACGTACATTGTGGGGATCCTGCACTACGTACATTCTGGGGATCCCGCACTACGTACATTGTGGGGATCTGGCACTACGTACATTCTGAGGATCCCATACTACGTACATTCTGGGGATCCAGCGCTACGTACATTCTGGGGATCCCGCACTACGTACATTGTGGGGATCTGGCACTACGTACATTCTGGGGATCCCATGCTACGTACATTCTGGGGATCCAGCGCTACGTACATTCTGGGGATCCCACGCTACGTACATTCTGGGGATCCACCGCTACGTACATTCTGGGGATCCCATGATACGTACATTCTGGGGATCCAGCACTACGTACATTCTGGGGATCCAGCACTATGTACATTCTAGGGATCCGCACTACGTGCATTCTGGGGATCCAGCACTACGTACATTCTGGGGATCCAGCACAACGTACATTCTGGGGATCCAGCACTATGTACATTCTAGGGATCCGCACTACGTGCATTCTGGGGATCAGGTACTACGTACATTCTGGGGATCCAGCACTATGTACATTCTAGGGATCCGCACTACGTGCATTCTGGGGATCCAGCACTACGTACATTCTGGGGATCCAGCACTATGTACATTCTAGGGATCCGCACTACGTGCATTCTGGGGATCCAGCACTACGTACATTCTGGGGATCCCACACTACTTGCATTCTGGGGATCCAGCACTACGTACATTCTGGGGATCCCACACTACTTGCATTCTGGGGATCCCACACTACGTACATTCTGGGGATCCAGCACTACATACATTCTGGGGATCTCGCACTACGTGCATTCTGGGGATCCCGCACTACTTGCATTCTGGGGATCCCACACTACGTACATTCTGGGGATCCAGCACTACATACATTCTGGGGATCTCGCAGTACGTGCATTATGGGGATCCCGCAGTACGTACATTCTGGGGATCCCGCACTATTTACATTCTGGGGATCTGGCACTACGTACATTCTGGGGATCCCGCACTACGTACATTCTGGTGATCCCGCACTACGTACATTCTGGGGATCCCGCACTACGTACATTATGGGGATCCCGCACTACGTACATTATGGGGATCCCGCACTACGTACATTATGGGGATCCCGCACTACGTGCATTCTGGGGATCCCGCACTATTTACATTCTGGGGATCCCGCACTACATACATTCTGGGGATCCCGCACTACGTACATTCTGGGGATCCCGCACTACGTACATTCTGGGGATCCCGCACTACGTACATTATGGGGATCCCGCACTACGTACATTCTGGAAATCCTGCATTATGTGCATTCTGGGGATCTCGCACTACGTGCATTCTGGGGATCTCGCACTACGTGCATTCTGGGGATCCCGCACTATGTACATTCTAGGGATCCGCACTACGCGCATTCTGTGGATCCAGCACTACATACATTCTGGGGATCCCACACTACGTACATTCTGGGGATCCCACACTACGTACATTCTGGGGATCTCGCACTACATACATTCTGGGGATCCCGCAGTACGTGCATTATGGGGATCCCGCAGTACGTACATTCTGGGGATCCCGCATTATGTACATTCTGGGGATCCCGCACTACGTACATTCTGGTGATCCCGCACTACGTACATTCTGGGGATCCCGCACTACGTACATTCTGGTGATCCCGCACTACGTACATTCTGGGGATCCCGCACTACGTACATTATGGGGATCCCGCACTACGTACATTCTGGAAATCCCGCACTACGTACATTATGGGGATCCCGCACTACGTGCATTCTGGGGATCCCGCACTATTTACATTCTGGGGATCCCGCACTACGTACATTCTGGGGATCCCGCACTACGTACATTCTGGAAATCCCGCACTACGTACATTATGGGGATCCCGCACTACGTGCATTCTGGGGATCCCGCACTATTTACATTCTGGGGATCCCGCACTACGTACATTCTGGGGATCCCGCACTACGTACATTCTGGGGATCCCGCACTACGTACATTCTGGGGATCCCGCACTACGTACATTCTGGGGATCCCGCACTACGTACATTCTGGGGATCCCGCACTACGTACATTCTGGGGATCCTGCACTACGTACATTCTGAGGATCCCATACTACGTACATTCTGGGGATCCAGCGCTACGTACATTCTGGGGATCCCGCACTACGTACATTGTGGGGATCTGGCACTACGTACATTCTGGGGATCCCATGCTACGTACATTCTGGGGATCCAGCGCTACGTACATTCTGGGGATCCCACGCTACGTACATTCTGGGGATCCACCGCTACGTACATTCTGGGGATCCCATGATACGTACATTCTGGGGATCCAGCACTACGTACATTCTGGGGATCCAGCACTATGTACATTCTAGGGATCCGCACTACGTGCATTCTGGGGATCCAGCACTACGTACATTCTGGGGATCCAGCACTACGTACATTCTGGGGATCCAGCACTATGTACATTCTAGGGATCCGCACTACGTGCATTCTGGGGATCAGGTACTACGTACATTCTGGGGATCCAGCACTATGTACATTCTAGGGATCCGCACTACGTGCATTCTGGGGATCCAGCACTACGTACATTCTGGGGATCCAGCACTATGTACATTCTAGGGATCCGCACTACGTGCATTCTGGGGATCCAGCACTACGTACATTCTGGGGATCCCACACTACTTGCATTCTGGGGATCCAGCACTACGTACATTCTGGGGATCCCACACTACTTGCATTCTGGGGATCCCACACTACGTACATTCTGGGGATCCAGCACTACATACATTCTAGGGATCTCGCACTACGTGCATTCTGGGGATCCCGCACTACTTGCATTCTGGGGATCCCACACTACGTACATTCTGGGGATCCAGCACTACATACATTCTGGGGATCTCGCAGTACGTGCATTATGGGGATCCCGCAGTACGTACATTCTGGGGATCCCGCACTATTTACATTCTGGGGATCTGGCACTACGTACATTCTGGGGATCCCGCACTACGTACATTCTGGTGATCCCGCACTACGTACATTCTGGGGATCCCGCACTACGTACATTATGGGGATCCCGCACTACGTACATTATGGGGATCCCGCACTACGTACATTATGGGGATCCCGCACTACGTGCATTCTGGGGATCCCGCACTATTTACATTCTGGGGATCCCGCACTACGTACATTCTGGAAATCCCGCACTACGTACATTATGGGGATCCCGCACTACGTGCATTCTGGGGATCCCGCACTATTTACATTCTGGGGATCCCGCACTATTTACATTCTGGGGATCCCGCACTACGTACATTCTGGGGATCCCGCACTACGTACATTCTGGGGATCCCGCACTACGTACATTCTGGGGATCCCGCACTACGTACATTCTGGGGATCCCGCACTACGTACATTCTGGGGATCCCGCACTACGTACATTCTGGGGATCCCGCACTACGTACATTCTGGGGATCCCGCACTACGTACATTCTGGGGATCCTGCACTACGTACATTCTGAGGATCCCATACTACGTACATTCTGGGGATCCAGCGCTACGTACATTCTGGGGATCCCGCACTACGTACATTGTGGGGATCTGGCACTACGTACATTCTGGGGATCCCATGCTACGTACATTCTGGGGATCCAGCGCTACGTACATTCTGGGGATCCCACGCTACGTACATTCTGGGGATCCACCGCTACGTACATTCTGGGGATCCCATGATACGTACATTCTGGGGATCCAGCACTACGTACATTCTGGGGATCCAGCACTATGTACATTCTAGGGATCCGCACTACGTGCATTCTGGGGATCCAGCACTACGTACATTCTGGGGATCCAGCACTACGTACATTCTGGGGATCCAGCACTATGTACATTCTAGGGATCCGCACTACGTGCATTCTGGGGATCAGGTACTACGTACATTCTGGGGATCCAGCACTATGTACATTCTAGGGATCCGCACTACGTGCATTCTGGGGATCCAGCACTACGTACATTCTGGGGATCCAGCACTATGTACATTCTAGGGATCCGCACTACGTGCATTCTGGGGATCCAGCACTACGTACATTCTGGGGATCCCACACTACTTGCATTCTGGGGATCCAGCACTACGTACATTCTGGGGATCCCACACTACTTGCATTCTGGGGATCCCACACTACGTACATTCTGGGGATCCAGCACTACATACATTCTGGGGATCTCGCACTACGTGCATTCTGGGGATCCCGCACTACTTGCATTCTGGGGATCCCACACTACGTACATTCTGGGGATCCAGCACTACATACATTCTGGGGATCTCGCAGTACGTGCATTATGGGGATCCCGCAGTACGTACATTCTGGGGATCCCGCACTATTTACATTCTGGGGATCTGGCACTACGTACATTCTGGGGATCCCGCACTACGTACATTCTGGTGATCCCGCACTACGTACATTCTGGGGATCCCGCACTACGTACATTATGGGGATCCCGCACTACGTACATTATGGGGATCCCGCACTACGTACATTATGGGGATCCCGCACTACGTGCATTCTGGGGATCCCGCACTATTTACATTCTGGGGATCCCGCACTACATACATTCTGGGGATCCCGTACTAAGTACATTCAGGGGATCCCGCACTACGTACATTCTGGGGATCCCGCACTACGTACATTATGGGGATCCCGCACTACGTACATTCTGGAAATCCCGCATTATGTGCATTCTGGGGATCTCGCACTACGTGCATTCTGGGGATCTCGCACTACGTGCATTCTGGGGATCCCGCACTATGTACATTCTAGGGATCCGCACTACGCGCATTCTGGGGATCCAGCACCACATGCATTCTGGGGATCTCGCACTACGTACATTCTGGGGATCTCGCACTACGTACATTCTGGGGATCCCACACTACGTACATTCTGGGGATCCAGCACTACATACATTCTGGGGATCCCACACTACGTACATTCTGGGGATCCCACACTACGTACATTCTGGGGATCCAGCACTACATACATTCTGGGGATCTCGCAGTACGTGCATTATGGGGATCCCGCAGTACGTACATTCTGGGGATCCCGCATTATGTACATTCTGGGGATCCCGCACTACGTACATTCTGGTGATCCCGCACTACGTACATTCTGGGGATCCCGCACTACGTACATTCTGGTGATCCCGCACTACGTACATTCTGGGGATCCCGCACTACGTACATTATGGGGATCCCGCACTACGTACATTCTGGAAATCCCGCACTACGTACATTATGGGGATCCCGCACTACGTGCATTCTGGGGATCCCGCACTATTTACATTCTGGGGATCCCGCACTACGTACATTCTGGGGATCCCGCACTACGTACATTCTGGGGATCCCGCACTACGTACATTCTGGGGATCCCGCACTACGTACATTCTGGGGATCCCGCACTACGTACATTCTGGGGATCCCGCACTACGTACATTCTGGGGATCCTGCACTACGTACATTATGGGGATCCCGCACTACGTACATCCTGGGGATCCCGCACTACTTACATCCTGGGGATCCCGCACCTGTATTGGATCATAGTCTACCGTTCCAACAAGGAACATTAGGGAAGACTCTTCCTCAGATAAAGATGGATATTGTCCATAATGACCAATGAGATTTTTACTGATATTTTTTTAGGACAACTTCGAAACTAAGGGGGGTCATTCTGGTTGACTCACAAAGCTGTGAATTTGCAGCCTGGCGAGTCCACCAAACCCCTCCGGTGAATGAACGCCCACCCGCCACCCCCTCGTAGCGCGGGTTTGCCCGCACAGGCTGCGAATGGATGTTAACATAAACATCCATTTGTGTGCCGTATTCGGTGACCATCGAAAGATGTGGAAAGTACACGCATATAAAAGTCACTTCCATATGCGTTCACGCTGGCACGGATATGAGCGGGCAGCTGACATCCGGTGAAGTCAGCTGCCAGTCCCCCGCTCCTGCGTTACCGCCTCATTACAGTGTTCCCATATGGTAATGGGGCAGCCCGGCGCCTCTAACCCTTCTCCGCCCCCCGCACGTCGTCATGGGTGTGTGCACCCGACGAACCGAAAGTTCGCCGTGGGTGCACGCACCCTACGTCTGCACATGTACAGAAACGCTCCTGCGCAGACGCGCAACATCGGTCCTCCGTGCGATTGCACAGAGGACCAAATGGACTTGAGTAACTCCCTAAAAGCAAACTTCTGAATGGTCGCTATGGGCAACACACCATTCATTCACCAGTATATCCCTCATGATTTAGGTGGGACTGTATTTAAGGGTGCATGCGGGAACGGAACAGATTTTGGAACGCCGGACTGGACCAGCCGCCTGCAGCGACCTTGGCTACTCTGGACCTCCCCGCGCCTGTTTCCGTGCACCGTTTGCTGTATGACATAGAAATGTAAGAAGTTGCCAGTTAGTGGTCTCCCCTGTTAGTACTAGGATGACGGCGGGATGGGAAAGGTGGAATCTGACACGTTTGCCGCTCTATGAAGCACTGTTGGGTTACTATGACGATAAAGTGTACGAACTGCTTCCCGCTGCTTCCAGGAATCAGCATAACAAATGCTGCAGTATAATCCTGCCTCAATATATAACATGTCGTGAGCTCCGGGAGAATGCAGACGGCACAACAGTATCCGCAGATGACAAACGTGGCTCTAAGGACCTGCACTAGGGCAACCTTAACACTTTAGGATGCTATGGCAGGTTTAACACTACATGCACTCGTATCTTGCCTTGTGGTAGCATCACCATTGTGCTCTGGAGAATGTGGCAGTTGGTGAGTTCTTCCTGTGTACCTGCCGGATAATGTAACCTCCTGGGTTTTCTGGAAACTGTGACAGTTATTTCCAGCCTCCCTCTAAGTAGAATTAATTTTTTAATTTGACTCTTTAAAGTCTGAAAAGGGGTAAAATCAGTGGGGTAGCAATGGTGCCGCAGACCCCCCAGTAGCTTGGGGAAGAAAACAGCAGAGCATCTGCAGCAGGGAAAGACAGACCGTCCAGTATCACATTTGATGAGGCTCCTGCAGCTCCTGCCACAAGCCCTCCCATTGGTTAAGGCTATACACAGCAGCCAATAGGAGCATGTAACATCTGTCAGCAAGCATGTAACTGCAAGTGACCATCCCTGACAGCGAGCATGTAACACTGGAAAATGGGCATGTAACCGCTTGCAATGAGCAAGAAACCCTTGGCAACAAGCAAGAAACCCCTGGCAACAAGCATGTAACCTCTGGCAATGAGCAAGAAAACCTTGGCAACAAGCATATAACCTCTGGCAATGAGCAAGAAACCCTTGGCAACAAGCAAGAAACCCCTGGCAACAAGCATGTAACCCATGGCAATGAGCAAGAAACCCTTGGCAACAAGCAAGAAACCCCTGGCAACAAGCATATAACCCCTGGCAATGAGCAAGAAACCCTTCGCAACAAGCATGCAACCCCTGGCAACGAGCATGTAGTCAAACTTTTTCATATTTCCCTCTACGTAGACTTGGCAAAGTGTGACGAGCACACTGGTAGCAGCATGAGGCACCTGTTCTGAAGCCATTTGCAGGGACGCGGTACACTAATTAATGGTCGACATACTCAGCTGTTGACACTGACACCATAAAAACCTCTAAAAACTCACCTCCACTTTTTTTCACGTGTGTATATTTTTGGTGTCGACATTTCACTTGTGTCATCCTTTTTCTAGTGTCAACCTAGACATTACCAACCTAATATACCACACTGGCATGGTGTACTCCCAGCTAGGGGACTCCCTCAGGTAGACATTATGATGTCGTAGCACTGATTTAGTCCGCACCATTTCAGGCTCTTGTATCCACGGTTACTCAAACAGGCCCGAGTTCCCCGTTAGCTGCAGCACCCCACGTCATCCCCGGACAGGATGCACCTACAGTTCTATAAGGAAATAAGAAAATCATGGTGTATGTTCATTGGGAACACGTGCCACACAACTGGGCGGTAAAACCTCTGTGGTGAAGCCGCGGAATGCGATTACCCAGAAGGTGCAGAGTCACCCCCTCATGCTGCGGCGTAACAGGAATGAGTATGGCACCCGTGTAGGATGACAGGGACCCTCGCTGTGCTACCAGCACTACTCTCCCAGTGACAGAAAACTGCCCACCCAGCTGGAATGTGGTAATGAGAGTCGGGCCACAATGCCGCCATTATTCTAGTTGTCACGGCGAGAAGATTACACCCGTCATCAGAGAGCGGAGGGACACAGATTACGGAAAGAATGTTTTAACCACTACAGAACTTGATGTTCTTCGCTCTCTGAGACTCCCAGTGTCCAGTCGCAGACAATCCCCCCATTATAGCTCATCTGTGTTAAAGGGAATGTTTTCCTCAAAACTACGTTAGGCTTAATTAACTTTAAATTGTGTGTAGTGTCTCCCACTGTCATTGTTGTCTTAGCTGTGCCGCTACTCTGTAATACGCAGCATTGAGCCGCTGGTGACCCCCATTCTGCCCGACCTATGACCTCAGCGATTAAACGATTAAGGTCTCATGTTCCGCAAACCAACCATGGTAAGAAATAAATCCTAAAGGTTATATACCACGACTAAAATGTCATTCTAATCCGCAAATAAGTACACTGCAGCCACTGGCCGAGTGCTCGCTCAACCGCAAGACCAAATATGGAGGCCGCAGAGTGACTCTGCTGCAAGTTTTGAGGACGCGCCAATCGGCATGTTCAGGCGCTAAGAGAGGGTGCCGCGGGCCTTGCTCATGCGGCCACACAGATCTTGTATCCGCATCTGCGCAAAGTTGCAGACAATTGTCGCTGCTGCCAGCCAGTGACCGGCTGCATAGAAGCTGCTGAAAATGGCCCTCCAAAAATGGCCACCACCTTGGAGGAGACTGAAGCTGGAGGTTTTACCGGACCTCTAACGTCTGTCAGGGGAGCGGCGCACATATATAGTGTAACCCTAAAGTGACAGATTTCATTTTATCCCTTGCAATGAGCAAGGTTCCTCTGGCAATGAGCAAAAAAACCCAGGCAATGAGCATGTAACCCCAGGCAATGAGCATGTAACCCCTGGCAACAAGTATGTAGGTTTAAAAAAAAAATCATAATTAATGTATGAGGGGGATGGGGCGCTAGAGACATTTTTGACAGGGGGTTGCAAAATTTCTAGTTACGCTACTGCCGCCAAGATTTCTGCTGTTGGCCCTATACAGTCGGGATACGGTCATTTGGTCTACAGCATGATGGTCGACATTGGAAAAGGTCGACATGGGTCTAGGTCGACATAGGGAAAGGTCGACATGGGTCTAGGTCGAAAGGTCATTAGTTCGACAGGTCGTTAGTTCGACAATGTTTAAGTCGACATGGGGTTTTTCACTGTTTTTTTCTTTTAGCTGACACGTGCCGACAGGTGGTATTTCATGCCCTACCATCCACTAGGGCGTAGTGGGTGGAATAAAATAGTGTGACGAGTGCAGCGAGGCACCGTGCCCGGCGCATCGCGAGCGCAGCGAGCGATGCAAGGGGATGCAGTGCACTTGAAACTGTGTCCATGTTGACTGTGTTGACATTCAGGTAAAAAAACTGTGAAAAACCCCATGTCGACCTTTTGACTGTCGACCTAGACATTGTCGCACTAATGACCTGTCGAACTAACGACCTCTTGAACTAATGACCTTTCTACCTTCTCCCATGTCGACCTAGACCCATGTCGACCTAATGGTGTCAACCTAATGACTGTCGACCATCATGCTGTAGACCAAATGATCCCAACCCATACCGTCATCCCTGGCAGTTCTTTATATACTGTAACAAGCAGGGCCGGATTTGTCACTAGGCCCGTGAGGCACGGGCCTAGGGGCGGCACCTGTCATGGGCGGCACTTGCTGTCACTCAGACACTGACACTAATACAGAGCTGGCGTTCGCCGCTCAATAAAGGATGCAGTCAGCAGGAAGGAGCTCTCTACTCTGCACCCCACTACTGTGCCTGTGCGCTGCCGCTGTACCTGTTTCACACTCTGGGCAGCAGCGCCGGCAGCCTGAAGGGACAGTCCCGTCCCTCCCTCGAGTCCTGAGCAGTGCATGCAGGCATATGTCACACACTGACAGCCTGATGCTCTGAAACTCCTCCGTCCACCTTCCGGAGTCCCGTCCACACAAGCTGTCCAAACCAAAAGAGTTACGCGTGTTTTATGTTCCTGACACGAGGCAAGGAACTATCCTCCCTGCAGTCAGGTTACTGGGCGGAACCCTCCTTCCTCTCCTCATGCTGCTGCTGCACTGTGTCTGGACTCTGGAGCAAACAGTTTAACTGTTTGCATCCCTTCTATTAAAATAAACAGTAAGTGCTAATACATTTTTATGTTAAAAGTGTGTTCCTCCAAGTGTGTCCCAGAGCTATGTATTGTGCTGCCTTAAGTGTTATATATATATATATATATATATATATATATATATATATATATATATCACTTATGGCAGCACAATAAATAGCTCTGGTACACACTTGGAGGAATATATATACACACACACACACACACACCCAAGGGTCTGGCAATGCTTGTCCTTGCAGTAGTCACACCTCTCATACCAGCATTATATCAGTAATATATATATATATATATATATATATATATATATATATATATATATATATATATAATACACGTGTGCATATATATGGGGGGGGGGGGGGGCGGCCAAATATTTTGTGCCTAGGGGCGGCCTGACCGTTAAATTCGCCCCTGGTAACAAGTGAAACAGAATTAAAAAAGGTAAACTTCTATACCATTGTATTAAATACTACACACGGGCAGCACGACTGGCGTAGTGGTAAGCATTGCTACCTCACAGCACTGAGGCCACATCATGGCAACCCAATTTCACAGATGGATAGAAACAGGCACCATCTTTGTGATGCGCTAACCTGCATCGACTCTCTACTGCGCGCACGCTCGGTGCTGGGCGTCCGCCAGTTGCTGCCGCAGCCCTAAGACTGTCTTATCGCTGGCTCCTGTTCAAGGACTTCTAGAAGTTCTCTATCAAACGCTGTGACTGCATCAAGGATAAATCCTAGAGAGCCCAGTAATGTGAATAAAGCCAGGCGGGCAGTGGAATATTAATCTCCCGCCAGCGCAGGAAAAGCTGCTTCTCGCCTCTAATGTTTTGGCTTAAAGGGTTTTTTATTATTATTAACCTCTTCCAGGGCTCAGAATAAGATCGTTTGCGCTGTACCAGTATATCCCAGTTAATCTGCTGGTTTTGCAAAGAGATAAGTGGCAGATGACAGCCACTGAATCGTAGCAGAAATGGCCTTTATTGGGAAATACTCCTGGGTATAGGAGGCGATGGCGGCGGCCTCAGACTCTCAGCAGGATCTGGGATAAGAGTCGGCCGTAGAAGCTGCCACCGCGCTGACACCAGATCTGCAACATCTAGAAATGAAGGAAGCGAAATAAAAAATTCCTGAAAAACATATTTTTTGTGCAAGTCGCCGAAGCCATTCGCAAAGGGGACCGATACGTGCGCATAACAGGCCATGATCATGCGCAGTCCCCAAAACATCGGGACAGGGCGGAACTCACTAAATAGCGTGTTAACTAGAATCACCCCCTTAATACAGCTGCCCCAGAGAGAGAGAGATAAAGTAACAGCTCCTATCTGTCATTGAAAAATGCCAGATAGGAGCTGGTTGGCCAGTACTTTATCTCTCTCCACGCTATCACTCTCCAAGGCTTATTACATCTGGCCCGATAACTCTAAAACCTATTCAATCTTCTTCACAGGGCTCTGTCATATACATAGTTGGGTCCCCGCAGCATAAGAGGCTCGGTGGCCATAGGAACTCCCGTTCCTAACACTTGAATGAATCCTCATCCAGAACAGGTTTATCCCCCACCCCACCTCCTCCATCCAGCGGGACCCTGATTCATCCGTTACAAGGGGGGAGTGTGGAACAATAGAGGCTTCCCAGTCACAGATTCCCAGGCTCCTGAGGGCATATGAATGAGGGAAGGGAGGGGATCGGGGGGTACAGGTGCTTTATTACATACTGACCCTTACATATATTACACAGTGTGATCCAGTGCAAAACATTGCACGCTTAATGCCAAACATTTATCACTTCCCTGTCCACACATTTATCACTTCTCTGTGCCCCCTTACTCCAGTCATCGGGAAATCTGGATGCTGCGGATTTCTGGCGCTGCCCTAAAGTATCATATTATAGGCAAAAGAAAGTTTCGGCCCTATCTAAGTAAAGGGGGTGATTCAGGTTTAAGCTGCGAAGCCCCGGCGAATGCTGCCACCGTTTTCTGTGCTACAAAGACACATCCCCTCGCATGTGCCCACAGCAGGGGAAATAATTTGCCCACGAAATACTGGGCGTTCATATAGACGACACCCAAGCACGCCGCCACACGCCCGCAACCTGCTCCGTACCACAGCCCGGCGGCATTGCAACTCGCCGCGGCCGTCTACAGTCGGGGTTTGCGCCTGCGCAGACGCAAACCCGTCCATTGGGGCAGGTGCCGATTTCGGTTCACCGTTCCCCATTTAGGAATCTCAGGGATTCTGGGATATTCGCTGACGGGCCACACGATCATGGCGGTGTTCATCTACGTCTTTCTATCATTTGTAGACAATATTTTTGCACTTTACCCACCACAACCTCTGCGCTGTTCCCTGGTGGGTGCAGGAACGACAAAAGATTTCCTCGCTCTGAGTGACTGAAAGGCTTCAGTGAATAGGAGGAGATCTGGCAGGGAAAAGGGCTTGTGCGGAGGTTGGTAAACAAAAGAGTGAGCCGGCTTCGGACCCCATGTGGGGGTCTCTGACCCTCAAACAGATTACGTAATGCTCCCACCATTGGTGTCCCGGCATGGAGCGGAGGCCAGGCGCAGCTGAGGTAGAATGTTTTCTAGAGGAAGCTCGGGGAAATCCTGCTCGGATCACTGGGAAGATCCTAGAAATTTTCCACTCTCCATTCTTCAGTCCATTAAATCAGCATTCACTCCGAGTCGCTTCTCTGTCGCTTCATTGACTGCAGCCCTGCCTAACTGAGGGGAGCACTGACTGGCAAGGGGGGGGGGGGGGGGGAATGGGGGCGAGGGCACCAGCTTCGCCAGCAGCATATTAACAAAACGAACACTTTATTCTGGTATTACTAGCAGTCATTTATTGCCAATTTACTTTGATGGCATGGTCTGACAGAAAAGAACACACTCAAGGCTAATCACAGCTCGATTTTGGATATTTCCCCGTCCAGATAACGTGACTGCTGTTCACAAGTCTTCCAGAGTTTTCCAAGCGTGAATCTCCCAGCATGCACCTGTATGGCTGGTCGCTTGTGGAGACCACACACAATGGGGCCTATTAGCTTTGCCGAGCCTCCTCTGGTAGTAGCAATGACGTTTTACAGGCCTCAAAACAGAATCATGGGGGACAGTAGTAATCATGCGCTGCAGCCCTCCTCCCATGGCCAGGTACTGCTGCTGTTAGCCACAGTGCCAGCTGCTTCAGCAGCATGGGCCCCTAGATTCGTGGGGCCCTTGGGCAATTGGCCATGGAGCCGATACAAAAAGAAGGCCCTGGCTGAGAGTCAACAGTAGGGCCTGCTGTGCTTAGATAGCAGATCACTGCCCCTGCAAATTCCTTGGTGCTACCCTGGCTGCAGTAAATTATCAGGGAGATTTGATTTCTGATGCAGGTCAGCAGGAGATAAAAACTTTAAATGGGATTCTCCCACAGGATCCAGAGGGCAGGCAGCACTGATTAAAATGCAGACGATTAGTACAATAGGAAAAAATGGAAATCAGTCCCGGGCCCCAAAATTCCTTGTTGCAGCTCTGTCTATAATCAGCAGAATATAGGGACTGTGATAGCTACCACTGGCGGTGTCCTTTCAGTTCCTGCCTTTGCTGAATTGGACCCTTGCACCAACATATCACAGCTTGAGGAGGTCCAGCGGAGAACGTCAGGTGCACGATACACAGACACACACAGTAATAAAGCTTTATTGTAATGTGTTGTTATTTTACACAGACAAGCCCAGAAGCCCCCGGCGTGTGCAGCCACATCCATAAAGCCACTGGTTTCTCCTGCCCTTCTCCAAGGCGTCCGCACACAGCCAATTGTGCTGGTTGACTCACTTGAATTCCAGAACCCCAGGAAACATCTGCAGGCTCCTGGCCTGAGCTCTCGGCTCCAGTTTACGCGCAACATGTGCCAGTGAAATTTAGCGCTGCTTGGGCCTCCAAAATACACAGGTCGGGCACAGCTGTGATACCGTCTCACACACAGCCTGGAAACCACACAGGAATCGGACCGTCTTGTCCTGTGCACTTACACAATAACCTGTCGCTGATCCCACCACCAGTCTCGTATGTTATACATTAGGGCAAATCCCACAATGCAGTTCAGGACTCCTTCCACACCTGGATTAATGGCACCCAAGAGCTCGTTCATATTACATCACGTGTTTCTGATGAACTGTTGCATAAAGATTTCAGGCTATATTGCAGGCTATTAATATGAGCCTGTGGTGTGCGGGGTTCCAGTGGCAAATGCAGGCAGCGGTGTGCAAATACAGCGCACAATCTCCCACTCTGCAGAACATTGGACATTGGAGTAAGAGCAGGAGCCTGGGAAAGAACCTAGTAACGACCCTGGATATTAATGTACACACTGGTCTTTTTATACACTGGGTGCTGTATGGAATACAATATTAATATCTAACACTATAGATGGTCTACAGCAGGGCTGGGCAACACCGGCCCTCCAGATGTTGATGAACTACACATCCCAGGATGCTTTGCATTAGTTTTGCTATGTGGCCATGCTGAAACTAATGCAAGGCATGCTGGGATGTGTAGTTCATTAACATCTGGAGGGCCGGTGTTGCCCAGCCCTGGTCTACAGTATAGGCTGTATCGCACATTTATATCATATAAATAAGTGCTCAGGAAAAGGTTAAACTTACTATAATAAATACACAAACACAATAGAACCAGTATTGCACTTTCTAAACACATGTTCTCCCACCTCATGGTAAGGCTCCTGTCTCTTCTTCCTGGTAGCTGCTCTCTGATCCAGTGCACTTATTCAGGACTCAGATCCACACACACATACACACACACACACACACACACACGTTTGGTAGAAGGAGCTGCTACCACTGGGTGTGTGCAGCAGCTCCGCTCTGTCCCTTACACTTGCCAGAGGAGGGGGGTTTCCGGGCGTTATACCATCGTGTATGGTGTCTAACAGTACAGATGGCTTTCCTATATAACATTGGTAGATTGGGTTTCTATATGTAATGACAAGCACACACACATTCAGCTGTGCATCAGCCACACAGACTGCACTTATACCGAAAATAAACAAATAGTAAGTGCTAATGACAGAATATAGTGTTCATTCTAGCACCCGCTATCTTTGAAAACCCATGCAGTTCCTCTTCCCTGCCTGGGGTGTCGCTGTCTGCTGTGGTGTTTCTAGCACAGGTCTGGTTTGCATATCAGTGCTGATATACAGACCACATTGTGCTAGAAGCACTACAGCAGACAGCGACACCCCAGGCAGGGAACAGGAACTGCATGGATTTTCAAAGATAGCGGGTGCTAGAATGAACACTAGAATTAAGATGTACAGAACCACCAATCCAGCTGCTAACTCAATGGGATCACCAATCCCAATAACAAAAAAAGGATTAACAAATAAAAGAAAGCGCTCGGATAGGATAGACATTCAAGCCGTCTAAATAAATTAAAAATATTTATAAAAATAATACAATATACATAATGATCATACATTCAGAGTAAATACTATAAAGTTTAATAACCTATATAATAAGTACCAGCCGATACCACACAAAAATAATAAAAAAAAAATGAAAATCTCATATATTTAGCCAGATCTGTCACTTATCCCCTGTGTAGCTAACGTTCCCGCCCAGCGTCCTACACAAACCCGCCCCCCCCCCCCCCCCCCCCCCTAGGGAAAAGACCAGTGTTTTATGTGTATAACGTTTTCATGTGTATAAAGTTCCACCCCCTTGACATCACCTCCCCCCACCCAGCCAGGGCTACAGTACACGCCCACCATTCACCATTACTCCACAGCCACCATCCACCATTACTCCTGCAACCCCCCCCCCCCCCTCTGCCAGCACCCCCCCGGACCCCCGTGACCCCCCTCCCGCGATTCGCGGGACCCCCGCGCCCCCCCTCCCGCGATTCGCGGGACCCCCGCGACCCCCCCTCCCGTGATTCGCGGGACCCCCCTCCCGCGATTCGCAGGACCCCCGGGACCACCCCCCCCGCGATTCGCGGGACCCCCCTCACCGCAAAGGACAGCTCTTAACGCAAGAGCTGTCCTTTGCTATAATTATCGCATATGTTAGAACATATGCGATAATTATGATTGCGATGGGTGGCGAGATTTAGAGAATCTCCCCCTTAGTATGGTACTTATGTAATATCTGGGCGCCCGATTTTTTCATCGCATCGCATGCAATATAGTGGCATACAATTCATGCAATGTGATTTTTCATTGTAAAGACCCGATTTTTTATTGTATAGTCAGCCATGGGTGATTTCATACCCCCACTATCCAACTACGCATGGAGTTGATTTTATATAGTGTGGCGAGTGCAGCGAGCCACCAAGCCCGAAGCGTGGCGAGCGTAGCAGAATACATGTTAAGTAATCCGCGTCCCCTCGCGGGGCGCGCTGCGCTCGCCACGCTTCGGGCTCGGTGGCTCGCTGCGCTTGCCACAGTATATAAAATCGAATCCATGCCTAGTTGGATAGTGGGGGTATGAAATCACCCCTGGTTGACTATACATTTAAAAATCTGGTCTTTACAATGAAAAATCGCATCGCATGCCTTAAGTAGTGGCATGCAATGAAAAAGTCGGGCATCCAGATAATACATAAGAACCGTTAGTATGACACTATGCAAGCGGTCTGATAGCAATTAGTATTGGTCACAGCAGTTGGTTGAATATTAGTTATCAGTCTTCTGGATAGTACAAATTGTTATGCAAATAGGTAACATCCGTGATGGTATTGGCCGAGATGAATAGTTAGTTAAGGTATAGTTACCGGTCCTTCAATTGTTGGTGAGATGGCGTAAAAAGCGATAGTAACAGACCGTAGTAAATGCTTGTCAGCATAGGATAGTTGGAGACAAAGACTCCGGTTCGTAATCAAAGCGTGGAAGTGCCAGCCGGCGGTTCCTTAGATGGTAAGGTATCAGTGCTGACGCGTTTCCCCGCTTACTTATGTCAGTGGCTTCTTCAAAGAGATGATGTCACTTATACCGCTTTCAGATCACAAAATGCAGGGTCGCACCAGGACTTGGAAATTGCTCAGTCCCGATGCGACCCTGCATTTTGCTCTCTCTGGTCACTTCAGTGACCTGGCAATATTGCGAGTTCACTGACGTCGGGCCCAGTGCCTCTACGCTCGGCACGCTAATTTATTCTCCCTCCAGGGGTGTGGTGGACACCCACGGAGGGAGAAACTGTCTGGATTTCAGCGGTCGGGATTCCAGGGTCGGGATTCTGAACGCCGGGATCCCGACCGCCGGGATTTTAACTGCATCCCGAATGCAGTGCAGGAGAATAATGCAGTGTGTTAGGCATGGAGTGCTGTGGCGAAAAGTAATGTGGTTGATAAGGATGATAATGCAGTGCAGTGCGTTAGGCATATAACATGCAGTGGTGGATAAGAAATCAGTGAATGAAGATGATAATGCTGGGTATGAGGTATAGAATGCAGAAAATAAATATGCAGAGAATTAGAATAAAAATGCAGTGTGTTAGCTGTAGAATACAGCGGAGACGAATACAGTGAATGAGAATGCAGTGTATAAGGTGTACAATAAGGAGGAGAAATATGCAGTGAATGAGGATGATAATTCAGTTTGTTAGCTGTAGAATGCAGCGGAGACGAATGCAGTGAATAAGAATGCAGTGTATAAGGTGTAGAAGGCAGAGAAGAAATATGAAGTAAATTAGAATGAAAATGCAGTGTGTTAGGTGTAGAATGCAGTGGAGATGAATGCAGTGAATGAGAATGCAGTGTATAAGGTGTAGAATGAGGATAAATATGCAGTGAATGAGGATGATGATGCAGTGTGTTAGCTGTAGAATGTAGCGGAGACCAATGCAGTGTATAAGGTGTACAATGAGGAGGAGAAATATGCAGTGAATGAGGACGATAATGTGGTGCGTAAGGTGTAGAATACAGTGATCCTGAAGAATTCAGTGTGTTATGTTTAGATTACAGTGGGTTATAAGAAAGAATGCAGTGTTAAGTGTAGAACACAGTGTCGGGAAAAGAATGCAGTGTATGAGGATGAGAATGCAGTGTATGAGGATGATAATGCAGTGTATGAGGATGAGAATGCAGTGGATGAGAACGATAATGCAGTGTATGAGGATGAGAATGCAGTGCATGAGGATGAGAATACAGTGTATGAGGACGATAATGCAGTGTATGAGGATGAGAATGCAGTGTATGAGGACGATAATGCAGTGTATGAGGATGAGAATGCAGTGTATGAGGACGATAATGCAGTGTATGAGGACGATAATGCAGTGTATGAGGATGAGAATGCAGTGTATGAGAACGATAATGCAGTGTATGAGAACGATAATGCAGTGTGTTAGAATAAGAGTGTGAGTTTGATTACAAGGGTAACTGAATCACAGTGAGGATAAGAATATACAGTGAATTAGGATGTAAATATATGGGGGCTGGATTGAGGGGTCTATTCTGGGCATTCCCAAACACACGGGGGAGCGATGTTTTGCATCTGCGCATGTGCAGATGCAGGGTGCGTGCGGCCACGGCAAACAGTGTGTTCGTTGGGCGCAAGCACCCAAGTGTGTGGGCGTGGGGCCGGGCCATTTACAAATGGGAGTGCCCAGCATTTCATGGCCATTCTCATGTAAATGCCCTGATGACGCGGTGCTGGAGGTGGCATCACCTGATTTCAGCTGCCCGCTTCCTCCCGAGCGTCCGCGCATATGTAAGTACCTGGCGAGTCACTGTTATATGCGTGCGGCTTCCCCATCATTCGATGGTCACCGACCATCGAATTATGTGGGCGGATCCCCCAAGGCTGCGAATGGATGTTACTGTGTTTACAGGCCCTGCGAGGGAATCGCCCTTGCGAATGGGTGGCGGCCGGAGCACCATTCGCAAGGCTGCGAATCAACCAGAATAACCCCTGAGTGTGGATAGCAGTACAGTGAGTGAGCAGTAGGATGCAGTGCATAGGGAAGAATGTGGATAGCAGTACAGTGAGTGAGCAGTAGGATGCAGTGCATAGGGAAGAATGTGGATAGCAGTACAGTGAGTGAGCAGTAGGATGCAGTGCATAGGGAAGAATGTGGATAGCAGTACAGTGAGTGAGCAGTAGGATGCAGTGCATAGGGAAGAATGTGGATAGCAGTACAGTGAGTGAGCAGTAGGATGCAGTGCATAGGGAAGAATGTGGATGAGAACATTGTAATGAAGACAGTGAAATACTAGCGTGCAGAATACCATCAAATCCAGTGTTACAGTGTGACGTGTGTGCAATGTGTACGGGAGTTAGGGTGAGCAGGCATCAGGTGACAGTAATGGGAGGAGGGCCGGGAATGCAGTGAATAATACAGTGGGTTATTGGGCTGTGTGCAGTGAATATTGCAGTGTAGAGGGGTTGCGGTGCAGGGAGTCAGGGTGAGCAGGCATCAGGTGACAGTAATGGGAGGAGGGCCGGGAATGCAGTGAATACTACAGTGGGTTATTGGGCTGTGTGCAGTGAATATTGCAGTGAAGAGAGGTTGCAGTGCAGGGAGTCAGCTTGAGCAGGCATCAGGTGACAGTAATGCAGGGAGTGGAGGGAGGAAGGCTGGGAATGCAGTGCATGAGCAGAATGCAGTGAATGACACAGTGGATGTTTGCAGTGCCAGATTAAGCCTTCGGGGGGCCCGGGGTACTTTAGATAGGGGGGCCCCCTTGCACTTGTCATTACTGGCATGAGAGAATATTACACTGTCAAAACACAGAGTAAAGGCAGTATAAACTTGGTCAATGTGTAACTGCAGGGGGAGATTATATTTATTTATTTATTTATTTATTTATATATATATATATATATATATATATATATATATATATATATATATATATATATATATATATACACACACATACATACCACATGAAAAGCCTGTGTTTGTCCCTCTGCACTTTACTCTGTAGGAGACCTCACAGTCCTAGTACTGCCTCTGATTAAAAACCCTCCCATGACTAAGCTGCTGCTGCTGTTCTCCATGGGCCTGAGAAGCATGTAATGACCTCCACCAATCAGAGCTCAGCACAAACCTCTCAGCCTCTGCCCTCTGGTGCAAAGTGTCATGGGACTTAGTCAACTCCCAGTAATGCACAGCATACTTGTGCAATAAGTGTGCCTTGGCACCATCATTCATTGTCACATTGGCAGATAGGTGAAGCTGCAGCACTACCCCACTCCCATGCACAAAACCTTTAGCTAAAAAAAAAAGGGGGGGGCCCAGGGGCACTGACCCCTTGTGCCCCCATTATAATCCGGCCCTGGGTGTTTGGGCTGTGTGCAGTGACTATAGCAGTGTACAGGGGTTGCAGGGCAGGGTGTCAGGGTGAGCAGGCATCAGGTGACAGTAATGCAGGGAGTGGAGGGAGGAGGGCTGGGAATGCAGTGCATGGGCAGTGAATAATGCAGTGGATGGTTGGGCTGTGTGCAGTGAATATGGCAGTGTAGAGGGGTTGCGGTGCAGGGAGTGAGGGTGAGCAGGCACCAGGTGCCAGTAATGTAGGGAGTGGAGGGAGAAGGGATGGGAATGCAGTGCATGAGCAGCAGAATGCAGTGAATTATACAGTAGGTGTTTGGGCTGTGTGCAGTGAATATTGCAGTGTGGAGGGGTTGCAGGGCAGGGTGTCAGGGTGAGCAGGCATCAGGTGACAGTAACACAGGGAGTGGAGGGAGAAGGGCTGGGAATGCAGTGCATGGGCAGAAGGGAGTGAATAATGCAGTGGGTGATTGGGCTGTGTGCAGTGAATATTGCAGTAAAGAGGGGTTGCGGTGCAGGGAGTGAGGGTGAGCAGGCATCAGGTGACAGTAACACAGGGAGTGGAGGGAGGAGGGCTGGGACTGCAGTGCATGGGCAGAAGGCAGTGAATAATGCAGTGGGTGATTGGGCTGTGTGCAGTGAATATGGCAGTGTAGAGGGGTTGCGGTGCAGGGTGAGCAGGCATCAGGTGCCAGTAATGCAGGGAGTGGAGGGAGGAGGGCTGGGAATGCAGTGCATGGGCAGAAGGCCAGAGCCGAATTACCTATTAGGCACGTGAGGCACCGGCCTAGGGGCGGCACATGTTTGGGGGCGGCACTTGAATGCCTGTGATAGTACTGTCAGCCCAAAATGTACCAATAACTGCAAAATATCCACTGTACTGTACTATATTCCATCTTAAATAGGGTGTAAATGGATAGGACATGCAGATACTGCCCCTATAAACTGTCCTACTTAGTAAACATTATTGTTGTGCCTAGGGGCGCCCTCCTCCCTAAATCCGCCCCTGCAGAAGGCAGTGAATAATGCAGTGGGTGAATGGGCTGTGTGCAGTGAATATTGCAGTGTAGAGGGGTTGCGGTGCAGGGAGTGAGGGTGAGCACTGCAGGCATCAGGTGACAGTTATGCAGGGAGTGGAGGGAGGAGGGCTGGGACTGCAGTGCATGAGCAGAATGCAGTGAGGGGGAGTTGGGGACAATACCCCAGAGGGTGTGCATGTTGCTGTGGGTGAGGATGGGCACTGGGGGCCGGGGTGAGATGGTCTGCAGCAGCAGGCTCCCATAGACATCTCCTGCATGTAATTGGAGCTGGGAGGAGCCGCTGTGACGTACTGCTCAGTGCAACCCTGCTGCAGCAAGAAAAGAAAGAAGGAGAAAAGGAAAACAATCCCAGCGGCGGCAGCAGCAGCAGCAGCAGAGCCCCGTGCAGAGCAATGCAGAGCTCCATGTGTGCGGGCTGCTCTGCAGGTGATCTCCCCCAGTGCTCATGAAGGGGGGGTCTCTCCGGAGGTAGAGTGAAGTGATCCCCAGGAGGCAGCTGCCAGCACAGGGCACAGCCCGGCACCCCGCAGTCATGTCCAGGTTCAAGAAGGACAAGGAGATCATCACAGACTATGAGAACCAAGTGAAAGGTGAGTGCAAGCTGTGTGCCCAGCCCATGCCCCCACTGCCAGATGCACTTGTCTCTCCTGCAGTGTGTGCAGCGACCAGTGGGGGCATCTTCTCTCAGGTGCTACTGCCAACTCTGCCAGCCTGGGCATTTCCAAGCAGTGTTGCATCTTCCTGCAGCCTGGGCATCAACCTGCAGCCTAGGCATCTCCTTACAGTGTGCCATCTCCCTGCTGTGTGCCATCTTCCTGCAGTGTGCTATTTTCCTGTACCCTGGGCATTTTCATGCAGTGTGGCATCTCCCTGCAGCCTGGACATTTCCATGCAGTGTGGCATCTCCCTACAGTGTGCCATCTCTGCTGTGTGGCATATGCCTGCTGTGTGCCATCTTCCTACAATGTGCCATCTCCCTGCAGTGAGGGCATTTCTCCCCTGGGTATATAATCCCGCGCTGGGGGAGCTGGGCACTGCATTACCGCAGACAAGTAGTATTATGTAATCTATCTATCTATCTATCTATCTATCATCCATCTATCATCCATTGGTTGGGCTGGATAATGTCTCCTGTGATCGCAGATGATGGAGAGCAGGCTCTCTCTGCTGCCTGGTGATAGCCATTAATAATGATACATGTGGTCCTATGCAGCCATCACATCTGCTTGGAAGGAAATGTTTTCCTCCAGGAGACAGGCCCACACTCAGATCTGTAATGTATGGTGACTGTGTGCTGCTTGTAATTCCCCATTCTCTCCTCCTGTAACATCCCGCCAGGTCTGGAATTATTCCCTTCACTTGGCTCTGCTCCAGATATGAAACTTTCCCTGCTGCTCCCCCACCCCATCACTGAGTAAACCCCCCCCCCCCCCCACCTCCTGTGTAAAAGCTTTCCCCCAACCACCTGCATTACAGTCATGTGTTAGACATTGATGATTTTATGGCAGGGTGTTTGGTGCAACATACATTTGTTTTTGTGTATTTTCCAGTATCCCTCCACTCAATCATGCTGTGGGTCATGTCATATACAGGGACCACCCCCTTATCAGTGAGGGGGTTCTGAGAGCACATACAGCAGCTACATGAGACAATATACCTGGATCTGTTTAATACACTGTATGCATGTCACCCATGATCTGCCATTTCTATAACATCTCTGTCTCCAGCTGCTGCTGCATACATGTCACCTCAGTGGCCGTTACTGTGCATTACACCCAGACTGTATCCCGCAGTTGCCAAGTAGTGGAGATACATGTGTTTGTATGTTGGCAGGTCTACATGGGAAGTTGGAGCATGCATGTCTGTATATATTCGTGTTTATGTATTCATACATCTGTATGTGTGTGTGCTACCGGCTCCACATTGGAAGTAATACAATATTTTGGTGCCACACCCAAATCTGAATGTGGTATCCTGATCCCTGGTTACAGACAATGTACAGAGAATTGAAAATGTAATATTGTGTTCTTCCTTTCAATGCTGCATTAAGAGCAAGTGCATACTGTGATATCACAGAACACAGAAATGTAATTATGTGTAATCTCCCCCCCCCCCCCCCCCCCCCCCCCCCACAACTAACTGGGAGACTGGATGATACGGTCACTGTAACTGTGCAAAACTACAGGGAGACTGGATGACACAGTACTGTAACTGTGTGCTGTACTGCAGGGAGACTTGATGGTACAGTCACTATAACTGTGCTAAACTACAGGGAGAATGGATGATACTGTAACTGTGTGCTGTACTACAGGGAGACTGGATGATACAGTAACTGTAACTGTGTGCTGTACTACAGGGAGACTGGATGATACGGTCACTGTAACTGTGCTAAACTACAGGGAGACTGGATGATACAGTACTGTAACTGTGTTGTACTACAGGGAGACGGGATGATACAGTAACTGTAACTGTGTGCTATACTACAGGGAGACTGGATAATACAGTCACTGTAACTGTGTTGTATTACAGGGAGACTGGATGATACAATAACTAACCGTGTGCTGTACTACAGGGAGACTGGATGATACAGTAACTGTAACTGTGTGATGTACTATAGGGATACTGGATGATACAGTAACTGTAACTGTGTGATGTACTATAGGGATACTGGATGATACAGTAACTGTAACTGTGTGATGTACTACAGGGAGACTGGATGATACAGTAACTGTAACTGTGTGATGTACTACAGGGAGACTGGATGATACAGTAACTGTGTGCTATACTACAGGGAGACTGGATGATACAGTAACTGTATCTGTGTTGCACTACAGGGAGACTGGATGATACAATAACTAACCGTGTGCTGTACTATAGGGAGGCTGTACTACAGAGATACTCGATGAGACTGTAACTGTGTGCTGTACTACAGGGAGACTGGATAATACAGTCACTGTAACTGTGTTGTATTACAGGGATACTGGATGATACAATAACTAACCGTGTGCTGTACTACAGGGAGACTGGATGATACAGTAACTGTAACTGTGATGTACTACAGGGATACTGGATGATACAGTAACTGTAACTGTGTGATGTACTACAGGGAGACTGGATGATACAGTAACTGTGTGCTATACTACAGGGAGACTGGATGATACAGTACTGTATCTGTGTTGCACTACAGGGAGACTGGATGATACAATAACTAACCATGTGCTGTACTACAGGGAGGCTGTACTACAGAGATACTGGATGATACTGTAACTGTGTGCTGTACTACAGGGAGACTGGGTGATGCAGTAACTGTAACTGTGCTGTACTACAGGAAGACTGCATGATACAGTAACTGTAACTGTGTGCTGTACCACAGGGAGACTGGATGATACAGTAACTGTAACTGTGTGATGTACTACTGTGAGACTGGATGATAAAGTAACTGTAACTGTGTGATGTACTACTGTGAGACTGGATGATACAATAACTAACCGTGTGCTGTACTACAGGGAGACTGGGTGATACTGTAACTGTGTGCTGTACTACAGGGAGACTGGGTGATACAGTAACTGTAACTGTGCTGTACTACAGGGAGACTGGATGATACAGTACTGTAACTGTGGTACTACAGGGAGACTGGGTGATACTGTAACTGTAACTGTGCTGTACTACAGGGAGACTGGATGATACAGTACTGTAACTGTGACTGCGGTACTACAGGGAGACTGGGTGATACTGTAACTGTGCTGTACTACAGGGAGACGGTGATACAGTAACTGTAACTGTGCTAAACTACAGGGAGACTGGATGATACAATAACTAACCGTGTGCTGTACTACAGGGAGACTGGATGATACAGTAACTGTGTGCTATACTACAGGGAGACTGGATGATACAGTACTGTATCTGTGTTGCACTACAGGGAGACTGGATGATATAATAACTAACCGTGTGCTGTACTACAGGGAGGCTGTACTACAGAGATACTGGATGATACTGTAACTGTGTGCTGTACTACAGCGAGACTGGATAATACAGTCACTGTAACTGTGTTGTATTACATGGAGACTGGATGATACAATAACTAACTGTGTGCTGTACTACAGGGAGACTGGATGATACAGTAACTGTAACTGTGTGCTGTACTACAGGGAGACTGGATGATACAGTAACTGTAACTGTGTGCTGTACTACAGGGAAACTGGATGATACAGTCACTGTAACTGTGTGATGTACTACAGGGAGACTGGATGATACTGTAACTGTGTGATGTACCACAGGGAGACTGGATGATACTGTAACTGTGTGATGTACTACAGGGAGACTGGATGATACAGTAACTGTGTGATGTACTACAGGGAGACTGGATGATAAAGTAACTGTAACTGTGTGATGTACTACTGTGAGACTGGATGATACAATAACTGTAACTGTGTGATGTACTACTGTGAGACTGGGTGATACTGTAACTGTGTGCTGTACTACAGGGAGACTGGGTGATACTGTAACTGTGTGCTGTACTACAGGGAGACCGGATGATAAAGTAACTGTAACTGTGTGCTGTACTACAGGGAGACTGGGTGATACAGTAACTGTGTGCTGTACTACAGGGAGACTGGGTGATACAGTAACTGTACTGTACTACAGGGGGACTGGGTGATACTGTAACTGTTTGCTGTACTACAGGGAGACTGGGTGATACAGTAACTGTAACTGTGCTGTACTACAGGGAGACTGGATGATACAGTACTGTAACTGTAACACTACAAGGAGACTGGGTGATACTGTAACTGTGCTGTACTACAGGGAGACTGGATGATACAGTACTGTAACTGTAACTGTGGTACTACAGGGAGACTGGGTGATACTGTAACTGTGCTGTACTACAGGGAGACGGTGATACAGTAACTGTAACTGTGTGCTGTACTACAGGAAGACTGGATGATACAGTAACTGTGCTGTACTACAGGGAGACTGGGTGATACAGTAACTGTAACTGTGCTGTACTACAGGGAGACTGGGTGATACAGTAACTGTGTGCTGTACTACAGGAAGACTGGATGATACAGTAACTGTAACTGTGGGGTGTACTACAGGGAGACTGGGTGATACTGTAACTGTGTGCTGTACCACAGGGAGACTGTGTGATACTGTAACTGTGTGCTGTACCACAGGGAGACTGGGTGATACAGTAACTTTAACTGTGTTCTGTACTACAGGGAGACTGGGTGATACAGTAACTATAACTGTGTGCTGTACCACAGGGAGACTGGGTGATACAGTAACTGTAACTGTGTGCTGTTCTACAGGTAGACTGGATGACACAGTACTGTAACTGTGTGCTGTACTACAGGGAGACTGTGATACAGTAACTGTAACTGTGATGTACTACAGGGAGACTGAATGATACAGTAACTAACTGTGTGCTGTACTACAGGGAGACTGGATGATACAATAACTGTAACTGTGTGCTGTACTACAGGGAGACTGGATGATACAGAAACTGTAACTGTGTGCTGTACTACAGGGAGACTTGGTGATACAGTAACTGTAACTGTGCTGTACTAGAGGGAGACTGGGTGATACAATAACTGTAACTGTGTGATGTACTACAGAGAGATTGGGTGATACAGTAACTGTAACTGTGCTGTACTACAGGGAGACTGGATTATACAGTAACTGTGATGTACTACTCGGAGACTGGATGATACAATAACTAACCATGTGCTGTACTATAGGGAGACTGGATGATACAATAACTGTAACTGTGTGATGTACTACAGGGAGACTGGATGATACAATAATTGTAACTGTGTGCTATACTACAGGGAGACTGGGTGATACATTCACTGTAACTGTGTGCTGTACTACAGGAAGACTGGATGATACAGTAACTGTAACTGTGCTGCACTACAGGAAGACTGGGTGATTCAGTAACTGTAACTGTGTGATGTACTACAGGGAGACTGGATGATACAGTAACTGTAACTGTGTGCTATACTACAGGGATACTGGATGATACAGTAAATGTAACTGTGTGCTGTACTACAGGGAGACTGGATGATACTGTAACTGTGTGCTGTACTAGAAGAGACTGGATGATACAGTACTGAATCTGTTCTGTACTGCAGGAAGACTGGATGATACAGTACTGTAACTGTTCTGTACTACAGGAAGACTGGATGGTACAATAACTAACTGTGCTGTACTACAGGGAGACTCGATGATACTGTAACTGTGATGTACTAGAGGAGACTGGATGATACAGTACTGTAACTGTGTGCTGTACTACAGGAAGACTGGATGATACAGTAACTGTGTGCTGTACTACAGGGAGACTGGGTGATACAGTACCTGTAGCTGTGTGCAGTACTACAGGAAGACTGGATGATACAGTAGCTGTAACTGTGTGCTTTACTACAGGAAGACTGGATGATACAGTAACTGTAACTGTGATGTACTACAGGGAGACTGGATGATACAGTAACTGTAACTGTGTGCTGTACTACAGGGAGACTGGATGATACTGTAACTGTGTGATGTACTACAGGGAGACTGGATGATACAGTACTGTAACTGTGTGCTGTACTACAGGTAGACTGGATCATACAATAACTAACTGTGTGCTGTACTGCAGGGACACTGGATGATACTGTAACTGTGTGCTGTACTACAGGAAGACTGTATGATACCGTAACTGTGTGCTGTACTACAGGGACACTGGATGACACAGTACTGAAACTGTGCTGTACTACAGGAAGACTGGATGATACAGTACTGTAACTATGTGCTGTACTACAGAAAGACTGGATGATACAGTGACTGTGTGATGTACTACAGGGAGACTATGATACAGTACTGTAACTGTGTGCTGTACTACAGGTAGACTGGATCATACAATAACTAACTGTGTGCTGTACTACAGGGACACTGGATGATACAGTAAATGTAACTGTGTGTTGTACTACAGGGAGACTGGATGACACCGTACTGTAACTGTGTGCTGTACTACAGCAAGACTGGATGATGCAGTAACTGTGTGCTGTACTACAGGGAGACTGGATGATACAGTAACTTTGCTGTACTACAGGGAGACTGGATGATACAATAACTGTAACTGTGTGCTATACTACAGGGAGACTGGGTGATACAGTCACTGTAACTGTGCTGTAGTACAGGGAGACTGGGTGATATAGTGTTCATTCTAGCACCCGCTATCTTTGAAAATCCATGTTATTCCTCTTCCCTGCCTGGGGTGTCGCTGTCTGCTGTAGTGCTTCTAGCACAGTGTGGTCTGTATATCAGCACTGATATGCAAACCAGACCTGTGCTAGAAACACCACAGCAGACAGCGACACCCCAGGCAGGGAAGAGGAACTACATGGATTTTCAAAGATAGCGGGTGCTAGAATGAACACTATGATACAGTAACTGTAACTGTGTGTTGTACTACAGGGAGACTGGGTGATACAGTAACTGTGTGATGTACTACAGGGGGACTGGATGATACAGTAACTGTAACTGTGCTGTACTACAGGGAGACTGGATGATACAGTAACTGTGATGTACTACTCGGAGACTGGATGATACAATAACTAACCATGTGATGTACTACAGGGAGACTGGGTGATACAGTCACTGTAACTATGTGCTGTACTACAGGAAGACTGGATGATACAGTAACTGTAACTGTGTGCTGTACTACAGGAAGACTGGATGATACAGTACTGAATCTGTTCTGTACTACAGGAAGACTGGATGATACAGTACTGTAACTGTGCTGTGCTACAGTAAGACTGGATGGTACAATAACTCTGTAACTGTGCTGTACTACAGGGAGACTGGATGATACTGTAACTGTGTGATGTACTAGAGGAGACTGGATGATACAGTACTGTAACTGTGTGCTGTAATACAGGAAGACTGGATGATACAGTAACTGTGTGCTTTACTACAGGGAGACTGGGTGATACAGTTACTGTAGCTGTGTGCTGTACTACAGGAAGACTGGATGATACAGTAGCTGTAACTGTGTGCTTTACTACAGGGAGACTGGGTGATACTGTAACTGTGTGCTGTACTACAGGAAGACTGGATGATACAGTAACTGTGTGTTGTACTACAGGGAGACGGGATGATACAGTAACTGTAACTGTGTGATGTACTATAGGGATACTGGATGATACAGTAACTGTAACTGTGCTGTTCTACAGGGAGACTGGATGATACAGTAACTGTAACTGTGTGCTGTACTACAGGAAGACTGGATGATACTGTAACTGTGTGCTGTACTACAGGGAGACGGGATGATACAGTACTGTAACTGTGCTGTTCTACAGGGAGACTGGATGATACAGTACTGTAACTGTGTGCTGTACTACAGGGAGACGGGATGATACAGTACTGTAACTGTGCTGTTCTACAGGGAGACTGGATGATACAGTACTGTAACTGTGCTGTACTACAGGGAGACTGGATGATACAGTACTGTAACTGTGTATAATGGAGGGATAGGTTATAATGCGACACACCAACCTGTCACAGCGTTGCTGTAATGTGTACAGTAAACATGTGATATGTTCTCTCTGTCATGCCATATTTGGGATGTTTTTCCCTTGGTGCATCTTGTAAACATGTCTTGTCTGCTCGGAGGCTGTCCAGTTATCTCCCCAGATGTATAATGGCCCAAATTAGCATGGATCAGAAATCAGAGAAAAATCACCTGACTGCGCAGAGATAGCCGCCCCCCAGACACAAAGGACAAACGTCCCATACAAAACTGCAAATGCATCGCAGACCACTGCGCATTCATAGATCCATTCGCATATCCTGGAGCATGGAAGAGTACTGAGCAAATGATGGGTAACTGAGGCTGCCATTAATGTACCACTGAGACAGGCTGGAAGTGGTCAGCGCTGATGTCAGAGACACCCCCCAAAAATGCCTGGGTATGCCTGCATGCTTTTTCGAACACCCCCAGAGATTTCCGTTTCTGCCTGCAAACACCTCCTGTCAGTTTACCTGCATTGCGATTGGTAAGCGTTCGCATATTCATTAGAAATATACAGTCGCTGTCCACCCGTAGTTGGACAATAATCTCTTGATTCGCGTTTTTCTCTAATTAGCGACTCAGGCTTAATTTTGCCCAATGTTCCTTTAATATGAAGCAGGGTGGTAGGATCTGTGTAGTACACTGCTTTGACATAAAGATATCTATCTATCTATCTATCTATCTATCTATCTATCCAGCCAGCCATCCATCCATCCATCCATCCAGGTGTGTGTGCATATATATATATTTATATATATATATATATATATATGTGATACGATAGATAGGTGGCCGTATCCGTCCAGGGGTGATGCTTAGTGTGCTGTATTAGTCCAAGGGTGATGCTAAGTGTGTTGTATCAGTCCAAGGGTGATTCCAAGTGTGCCATATCAGTCCGGGGGTGATGCTAAGTGTGCTGTATCAGTCCAGGTGTGCTGGTAAGTGTGCCGTATCAGTCCATGGGTGATGATTAGTGTGCCGTATCAGTCCAGGGGTGATGCTAAGTGTCCCGTATCATTGCAGGGGTGCTGCTGTGTGTGCTGTATTAGTCCAGGGGTGATGCTAAGTGTGCTGTATCAGTCCGGGGGTGCTGGTAAGTGTGCTGTATCAGTCCAGGGGTGATGTTAAGTGTGCTGTATCAGTCCAGGGGTGATGCTAAGTGTGCCGTATCAGTCCAGGCGTGCTGGTAAGTGTGCAGTATCAGTCCAGGGGTGATGCTAAGTGTGCTGTATCAGTCCATGGGTGATGCTAAGTGTGCCGTATCAGTCCAAGAGTGATACTAAGTGTGCTGTATCAGTCCAAGGGTGATGCTAAGTGTGCTGTATCAGTCCAGGGGTGATGCTAAGTGTGCTGTATCAGTCCAGGGGTGATGCTAAGTGTGCCGTATCAGTCTAGGCGTGCTGGTAAGTGTGCTGTATCAGTCCAGGGGTGATGCTAGGTGTGCCGTATTAGTGCAGGGGTGATGCTAAGTGTGCCGTATCAGTCCAGGGGTGATGCTAAGTGTGCCGTATCAGTCCAGGGGTGATGCTAAGTGTGCCGTATCAGTCCAGGGGTGATGCTAAGTGTGCTGTATCAGTCCAGGGGTGATGCTAAGTGTGCTGTATCAGTCATGGGGTGATGCTAAGTGTGCCGTATCAGTCTAGGCATGCTGGTAAGTGTGCAATATTAACAAAGAAGTGATAAAGAACCTGCACTCTGCACCCCATACACTAGCCGATTTTGGTCAGATTTCGGCCAGATCAGTCGGATCTGGCCGAAATCGGACCAAAATCGGCTAGTTTTGATGTCCCCTCAGATCCGATGCGCGGTCCCGTGCGCATCGGATCTGCGTCGGGTGGTCGGACCTGCTGCACGTCCGACCACCCGACTTGGGACCTAGTGGGGCGGCGTGGCGGCGCGGCGGTGGAGGGAGCAGGGGGGGCTGGGGACGCTGCGGGGGACACAGGCGGCATAGAGCCGGGCAGGGGGAGCCGGGAGCTGTCAGTACTGAATAAAAAAAAAAAAAGCCCATACAATGAATGGGCGGCCTGTGATTGGCTGAGCGCTCTCTCAGCCAGTCAGCAATTGGCTGAGAGAGCGCTCAGCCAATCACAGGCTGCCCATTCATTGTATAGGCTTTTTTTTCTAGCACTGACAGCTCCCGGCTCCCTCTGCCCAGCTCTATGCCGCCTGTGTCCCCTGCAGCGTCCCCCCCCCCCCCCTGCTTCCACCAGCAGCCCTGCTCTGTAGCCCCCCCCCCCCCCCCCCCCGCGCTCCCCGTGTTTTTTACATGTGATAAATCGAGACAATTTATCACATGTAAAAAATGGCACATCAAGTGCCAATCTAATCAAGCAGCCGGGGAAGCTCAGGGGGAAGTCGGGGGCGACTTGTCCTAAGGACAAGTCGCCCTAGTGTATGGGGGCCTTAAAAGGCTGCAGCCTTATCATAAAAGATAATCACCAAACTATCCAGCAACAGTAGATACAAAACAGAAGGGTCTGATAGGGCGCTCCCACTTGAGATATGAAGGATTTCAATGTCGACAAGTCCTGTAGAGATGCGATACCTCAAAGAAAGAACCGACAAATCACAACCTTCATAGTGTAGATTTTAAAATAAACATATGGTAAAATCTCTCTGGTCAATAAATATTCTCCGTACCGCAAATGAGCCTTTCCTTAGGCCACAAGATATCTCGTATAATATTGTATGATGTTCCAAATAAGATTCCCTTTCTCCTTCCCTCGTATACCTCGGTTTAAGATTCAATATTACACATAGCGTAAAACTGTAACAATTTATGCAAAAACGATAATACACACAATAAATTGGCCTAGTACCGTGTCTGGCCTGATCATCAAGGCTATTTATGTCGCTTAATGGACAGGTAGAGGAGTAGTTCTTAGTGGCCTCCACCGAAAATGGTCCTCCCAGAATAGCCTCAGATGGTATAACAGTAAGTCCAACGGCCTCTATGTCCTTTAAAAACCAAAAAAAGTGTGCAATATAAGTCGATTGTGCTGCTCACTTGTGTCGCTTAACTTAGTCATCCACCTACCTCTGTGCAACCTTTTGGCTTAAAAATAATATTGTCAGTTGTTCGGAATAGACTGGAACGGAGTGGAAATTAGTGTTATTGAGTGTAATAACAGCATAGGAACTACAGTTTTTATGATATAAAACAAAAATACAGATCCAAAACCAAAAGATGAAAAGGAATGACGATAAAGTGATTTCAGAAATGGACGTGCTTCATGTAGCCACGGAAACCACAACTGGACGCGGAGGAGAATAGATTGTCACCCCGCCGAGGGATTAATGTCCCCTGTGTACCGGCATTGGAGATGTATAGATAAATTAGGATAGAGCAGGTGCACTTGACCATTCTGCAATTAGACCATCAATAATACACGCATGGCCGGGCAACCATGAAATGAATGCAGGTTATGTACTTATAATGTTATTCTTCCATATTCCGTGTGCGATTATTCGCAGTCACGTCGTTGTGTAATCATAATACACAAAAGCATTATATATTTGTGCAGAGATTGTTTTATATGAGTTTATCATAAGACACAGAAGGCGGCCGCTCATGTCCACCAGGGAATCGTTTTGGTGGTGAATCCTTCTCTAGGGGCAGATGTACTAAGCTTTCTAGAGAGATAAAGTACCAGACTTGATGATGCTACCAATCGTGGTGGTGCCCCTTGCAGGCACTGAGCAACCAATGAAATTCTACCTTCCAATTGAAAATGCTGATTTGAAAACCAAAGCAAGTATGATTGGTTGGCTTTTGGGGTCCTTCAAAAGTGGCCGAAATGTGTTGATTTGGGGCTTGAGATATGTTCCTTAGGCTCACAGCTGCGCTCCACTGCTTTGCGGGACGTCCCACGGAGTTTCTGGCACGGTAGGCGAATACTATGTGCATCTATTGGAATCCGTAGAAACGAATTCCATAAATTAGGCGTCAACATTCATTTTTTAGCTGTGACATCTGCGCCTTGCGTGTTGCCACACAAGTGTGAACTACAGTCTTCTCCATCTGTACGTTTACTGGTGCTAGTTATCTTCTGGGGCACAGCTTACGCCTTGTCTCGCTGTAAAAGTTTTATTTACGTACAAATGGCATTTTTGTGGAGGAAAGTCTGTAAAGAGCTGTAATGTGAATATAAACGCTGCACTAGGTGCCCTGCGACCTGTCCCGGGCCGCAGACAGTAACCCTGACCACAGACCGGTGTGACCAGCAGGACGGTTGTGGGCTAACGCGAATGTCTGGATTTTGTACCTGTGCATCCCGGGCAGGGAGATGTCACCTGTGAGTCACAGGTGTCTCTGAGCGCAGCCACTGTTAACAATGGATGACCTGAGGCCGGGGGCTGTGTGACACATGTAGGGAGTGTGACAGTGTGCTCGCAGGTATCCGATTACGCAGCTGTTGGGGCAGTTCCCCGTTCTGCCTATAAAATGATCGGGGTGTTGGCGATTGCTAACTTGCTGGATTTTCCCCGTCATTGATGTCATGTACGCACTATAGGGACACACGCACTAAAGACACATACAAACAATCACATGTATACATTCGAGACACAAACATGCACTAGAAAGACGCACATTTTTTTCTCCGTATTTTGGGGTTGTGGACCCCCACGGGGGGAAGAATACCACTGTATATATTACCTGCAGACAGGAAATCAGCGCCCCCAGTGGCAGCAGGAACATACACCCTGACCCACTGTATACATTACCTGCAGACAGGAAATCAGCGCCCCCCAGTGGCAGCAGGAACATACACCCTGACCCGCTGTATACATTACCCGCAGACAGGAAATCAGCGCCCCCCAGTGGCAGCAGGAACATACACCCTGACCCACTGTATACATTACCCGCAGACAGGAAATCAGCGCCCCCCAGTGGCAGCAGGAACATACACCCTGACCCGCTGTATACATTACCTGCAGACAGGAAATCAGCCCCCCCAGTGGCAGCAGGAACATACACCCTGACCCGCTGTATACATTACCTGCAGACTGGAAATCAGCGCCCCCCCAGTGGCAGCAGGAACATACACCCTGACCCACTGTATACATTACCTGCAGACAGGAAATCAGCGCCCCCCAGTGGCAGCAGGAACATACACCCTGACCCACTGTATACATTACCTGCAGACAGGAAATCAGCGCCCCCCCCCCAGTGGCGGCAGGAACATACACCCTGACCCGCTGTATACATTACCTGCAGACAGGAAATCAGCGCCCCCCCCAGTGGCGGCAGGAACATACACCCTGACCCGCTGTATACATTACCCGCAGACAGGAAATCAGCGCCCCCCAGTGGCATCAGGAACATACACCCTGACCCGCTGTATACATTACCCGCAGACAGGAAATCAGCGCCCCCCAGTGGCGGGAGGAACATACACCCTGACCCACTGTATACATTACCTGCAGACAGGAAATCAGCGCCCCCCAGTGGCAGCAGGAACATACACCCTGATCCACTGTATACATTACCCGCAGACAGGAAATCAGCGCCCCCCAGTGGCAGCAGGAACATACACCCTGACCCGCTGTATACATTACCCGCAGACAGGAAATCAGCGCCCCCCCCCCCCCCCCAGTGGCGGCAGGAACATACACCCTGACCCGCTGTATACATTACCCGCAGACAGGAAATCAGCGCCCCCCAGTGGCAGCAGGAACATACACCCTGATCCGCTGTATACATTACCCGCAGACAGGAAATCAGCGCCCCCCAGTGGCAGCAGGAACATACACCCTGACCCACTGTATACATTACCCGCAGACAGGAAATCAGCGCCCCCCAGTGGCAGCAGGAACATACACCCTGACCCGCTGTATACATTACCCGCAGACAGGAAATCAGCGCCCCCCAGTGGCGGCAGGAACATACACCCTGACCCGCTGTATACATTACCCGCAGACAGGAAATCAGCGCCCCCCAGTGGCAGCAGGAACATACACCCTGACCCGCTGTATACATTACCCGCAGACAGGAAATCAGCGCCCCCCAGTGGCATCAGGAACATACACCCTGACCCACTGTATACATTACCCGCAGACAGGAAATCAGCGCCCCCCAGTGGCAGCAGGAACATACACCCTGACCCGCTGTATACATTACCCGCAGACAGGAAATCAGCGCCCCCCAGTGGCGGCAGGAACATACACCCTGACCCGCTGTATACATTACCCGCAGACAGGAAATCAGCGCCCCCCAGTGGCAGCAGGAACATACACCCTGATCCGCTGTATACATTACCCGCAGACAGGAAATCAGCGCCCCCCAGTGGCAGCAGGAACATACACCCTGACCCACTGTATACATTACCCGCAGACAGGAAATCAGCGCCCCCCAGTGGCAGCAGGAACATACACCCTGACCCGCTGTATACATTACCCGCAGACAGGAAATCAGCGCCCCCCAGTGGCGGCAGGAACATACACCCTGACCCGCTGTATACATTACCCGCAGACAGGAAATCAGCGCCCCCCAGTGGCAGCAGGAACATACACCCTGACCCGCTGTATACATTACCCGCAGACAGGAAATCAGCGCCCCCCAGTGGCATCAGGAACATACACCCTGACCCGCTGTATACATTACCCGCAGACAGGAAATCAGCGCCCCCCAGTGGCATCAGGAACATACACCCTGACCCGCTGTATACATTACCCGCAGACAGGAAATCAGCGCCCCCCAGTGGCATCAGGAACATACACCCTGACCCGCTGTATACATTACCCGCAGACAGGAAATCAGCGCCCCCCAGTGGCGGGAGGAACATACACCCTGACCCGCTGTATACATTACCTGCAGACTGGATAATCAGCGCCCCCCAGTGACGGCAGGAACATACACCCTGACCCACTGTATATATTACCTGCAGACTGGAAATCAGCGCCCCCCAGTGGCGGCAGGAACATACACCCTGATCCATTGTATACATTACCCGCAGACAGGAAATCAGCGCCCCCCAGTGGCAGCAGGAACATACACCCTGACCCACTGTATACATTACCTGCAGACAGGAAATCAGCGCCCCCCAGTGGCGGCAGGAACATACACCCTGATCCGCTGTATATATTACCTGCAGACTGGAAATCAGCGCCCCCCAGTGGCAGCAGGAACATACACCCTGACCCACTGTATACATTACCCGCAAACAGGAAATCAGTGCCCCCCAGTGGCGGCAGGAACATACACCCTGACCCACTGTATACATTACCTGCACACAGGAAATCAGCGCCCCCCAGTGGCGGCAGGAACATACACCCTGACCCACTGTATACATTACCTGCAGACAGGAAATCAGCGCCCCCCAGTGGCGGCAGGAACATACACCCTGACCCACTGTATACATTACCTGCAGACTGGAAATCAGCGCCCCCAGTGGCAGCAGGAACATACACCCTGAACCACTGTATACATTACCTGCAGACAGGAAATCAGCGCCCCCTAGTGGCAGCAGGAACATACACCCTGACCCACTGTATACATTGCTGGCAGACAGGAAATCAGCGCCCCCCAGTGGCAGCAGGAACATACACCCTGACCCACTGTATACATTACCTGCAGACAGGAAATCAGCGCCCCCAGTGGCGGCAGGAACATACACCCTGACCCACTGTATACATTACCTGCAGACTGGAAATCAGCGCCCCCCAGTGGCAGCAGGAACATACACCCTGACCCGCTGTATACATTACCTGCAGACTGGATAATCCGCGCCCCCCAGTGGCAGCAGGAACATACACCCTGACCCACTGTATACATTACCTGCAGACAGGAAATCAGCGCCCCCAGTGGCAGCAGGAACATACACCCTGACCCGCTGTATACATTACCTGCAGACTGGAAATCAGCGCCCCCCCAGTGGCAGCAGGAACATACACCCTGACCCACTGTATACATTACCTGCAGACTGGATAATCCGCGCCCCCCAGTGGCAGCAGGAACATACACCCTGACCCACTGTATACATTACCTGCAGACAGGAAATCAGCGCCCCCAGTGGCAGCAGGAACATACACCCTGACCTGCTGTATACATTACCTGCAGACTGGAAATCAGCGCCCCCCCAGTGGCAGCAGGAACATACACCCTGACCCACTGTATACATTACCTGCAGACAGGAAATCAGCGCCCCCCAGTGGCAGCAGGAACATACACCCTGACCCACTGTATACATTACCTGCAGACAGGAAATCGGCGCCCCCCCCCAGTGGCGGCAGGAACATACACCCTGACCCGCTGTATACATTACCTGCAGACAGGAAATCAGCGCCCCCCCCAGTGGCGGCAGGAACATACACCCTGACCCGCTGTATACATTACCCGCAGACAGGAAATCAGCGCCCCCCAGTGGCATCAGGAACATACACCCTGACCCGCTGTATACATTACCCGCAGACAGGAAATCAGCGCCCCCCAGTGGCGGGAGGAACATACACCCTGACCCACTGTATACATTACCTGCAGACAGGAAATCAGCGCCCCCCAGTGGCAGCAGGAACATACACCCTGATCCACTGTATACATTACCCGCAGACAGGAAATCAGCGCCCCCCAGTGGCAGCAGGAACATACACCCTGACCCGCTGTATACATTACCCGCAGACAGGAAATCAGCGCCCCCCCCCCAGTGGCGGCAGGAACATACACCCTGACCCGCTGTATACATTACCCGCAGACAGGAAATCAGCGCCCCCCAGTGGCAGCAGGAACATACACCCTGATCCGCTGTATACATTACCCGCAGACAGGAAATCAGCGCCCCCCAGTGGCAGCAGGAACATACACCCTGACCCGCTGTATACATTACCCGCAGACAGGAAATCAGCGCCCCCCAGTGGCAGCAGGAACATACACCCTGACCCGCTGTATACATTACCCGCAGACAGGAAATCAGCGCCCCCCAGTGGCGGCAGGAACATACACCCTGACCCGCTGTATACATTACCCGCAGACAGGAAATCAGCGCCCCCCAGTGGCAGCAGGAACATACACCCTGACCCGCTGTATACATTACCCGCAGACAGGAAATCAGCGCCCCCCAGTGGCATCAGGAACATACACCCTGACCCGCTGTATACATTACCCGCAGACAGGAAATCAGCGCCCCCCAGTGGCATCAGGAACATACACCCTGACCCGCTGTATACATTACCCGCAGACAGGAAATCAGCGCCCCCCAGTGGCATCAGGAACATACACCCTGACCCGCTGTATACATTACCCGCAGACAGGAAATCAGCGCCCCCCAGTGGCGGGAGGAACATACACCCTGACCCGCTGTATACATTACCTGCAGACTGGATAATCAGCGCCCCCCAGTGACGGCAGGAACATACACCCTGACCCACTGTATATATTACCTGCAGACTGGAAATCAGCGCCCCCCAGTGGCGGCAGGAACATACACCCTGATCCATTGTATACATTACCCGCAGACAGGAAATCAGCGCCCCCCAGTGGCAGCAGGAACATACACCCTGACCCACTGTATACATTACCTGCAGACAGGAAATCAGCGCCCCCCAGTGGCGGCAGGAACATACACCCTGATCCGCTGTATATATTACCTGCAGACTGGAAATCAGCGCCCCCCAGTGGCAGCAGGAACATACACCCTGACCCACTGTATACCATACCTGCAGACAGGAAATCAGCGCCCCCCAGTGGCGGCAGGAACATACACCCTGACCCACTGTATACCATACCTGCAGACAGGAAATCAGCGCCCCCCAGTGGCGGCAGGAACATACACCCTGACCCACTGTATACATTACCTGCAGACTGGAAATCAGCGCCCCCAGTGGCAGCAGGAACATACACCCTGAACCACTGTATACATTACCTGCAGACAGGAAATCAGCGCCCCCTAGTGGCAGCAGGAACATACACCCTGACCCACTGTATACATTGCTGGCAGACAGGAAATCAGCGCCCCCCAGTGGCAGCAGGAACATACACCCTGACCCACTGTATACATTACCTGCAGACAGGAAATCAGCGCCCCCAGTGGTGGCAGGAACATACACCCTGACCCACTGTATACATTACCTGCAGACTGGAAATCAGCGCCCCCCAGTGGCAGCAGGAACATACACCCTGACCCGCTGTATACATTACCTGCAGACTGGATAATCCGCGCCCCCCAGTGGCAGCAGGAACATACACCCTGACCCACTGTATACATTACCTGCAGACAGGAAATCAGCGCCCCCAGTGGCAGCAGGAACATACACCCTGACCCACTGTATACATTACCTGCAGACAGGAAATCAGCGCCCCCAGTGGCAGCAGGAACATACACCCTGACCCACTGTATACATTACCTGCAGACTGGAAATCAGCGCCCCCAGTGGCAGCAGGAACATACACCCTGAACCACTGTATACATTACCTGCAGACAGGAAATCAGCGCCCCCTAGTGGCAGCAGGAACATACACCCTGACCCACTGTATACATTGCTGGCAGACAGGAAATCAGCGCCCCCCAGTGGCAGCAGGAACATACACCCTGACCCACTGTATACATTGCTGGCAGACTGATCGGGAGAGATTCCCTTTCCCAGATCCCGACATACCGGATCCCGTGTCGTGTGCGGACACGTGAACTCTTCTGTGTCTCACTTGCTGCAGGTGCTCTGCTGAGTAATTCTCTGTGTATTGTGGTGTCCTGCTCTGATCTCCACTCAGAACATTCCACCAGTGGAAAATAGATCCGTTTCCTGACATCTAGGTTAAGTAGTTCCCTGACCCGTTATCTAGTAGGAGACCGTCAGTCTCGTGGAACATTCATAATGTGGAACACAATGGCCAGGAATATATAAGTGCTCATGGCTGCTCCGCTACAAGTCTGTGCAGACCCAGATTTGGGAAGAGGCGGCCCAGACCCAGCACCCAGTGGGGTTTATTTACTAAGATGGAGTTCTGTTGAAGGTGGGATGTTGCTATTGGCAACCAATCAGATTCTATTATCTTCTAGAAAGCGATAAATAAAGAAGAACTAGATTCTGATTGGTTGCTATGGGCAACACCCCATAGATAATAGAACTTGCATCTTCGTAAATAAACCCCAGATACTTTATTGTCTGTATCGTGTCTCTTCACCTTTGTACGGAAATTATTTCTTATTTACAAAGGATCCACGTTTCACCTTGGGCTGATTTAAAGCCTATTTATCATGTATAAGCCATAAATAATCCAAATGTGCTAAACGAGGAGAGCATTGAGGGCTGGCAATGTGCAGACTCTTTGGGCGACATGTACTAAGCCTTGAAAAGTGATAAAATGGAAAGGGATAAACCATAGGTGCCGATTTATGTTTTTGCTGGTGGGTGCTCAAGCCAAAAATATAGGGGAGTGACTTAATGGGAAAGGGGCGTGGCCACAAAATAATACTGATTTATATTACGCAGCACAGTTGTCTCCAATATTCAAATTATGGCAACAGTGCCAAATACATAAATGCCCCCACAGTGCCAAATACATAAATGCCCCCACAGTGCCAAATACATAAATGCCCCCACAGTGCCAAATACATAAATGCCCCCACAGTGCCAAATACATAAATGCCCCCACAGTGCCAAATACATAAATGCCCCCACAGTGCCAAATACATAAATGCCCCCACAGTGCCAAATACATAAATGCCCCCACAGTGCCAAATACATAAATGCCCCCACAGTGCCAAATACATAAATGCCCCCACAGTGCCAAATACATAAATGCCCCCACAGTGCCTAATACATAAATGCCCCCACAGTGCCAAATACATAAATGCCCACACAGTGCCAAATACATAAATGCCCCCACAGTGCAGGTACATAAATGCCCACACAGTGCATGTACAACAATGCCCCCCCACTGCCAAATACATAAATGCCCCCACAGTGCCAAATACATAAATGCCCCCACAGTGCCAAATACATAAATGCCCCCACAGTGCCAAATACATAAATGCCCCCACAGTGCCAAATACATAAATGCCCCCACAGTGCCAAATACATAAATGCCCCCACAGTGCCAAATACATAAATGCCCCCACAGTGCCAAATACATAAATGCCCCCACAGTACCTGTGCCAGCGACGAGGGAGGGGGAGTGCAGTGGGACATGGGCGAGTGGGACGCTGCTGAGGTGGGTGCTCATCAATTTCCGTGGGTGCTCGGGCCCTGAAGCACCCACAGAATTGGCACGTATGGGATAAACCACCAGCCAATCAGCTCCTACCTGTCATTTTTCAAACACAGCCTGTGACATGGAAGGTAGGAGCTGATTGGCTGGTGGGTTATCACTCTCTATTTTATCACTTTTCAAGCTTAGTACATCTGGCCAAAGTAATTGGTATTTTTAGCACACAGTCTGCTTTGAGACAAAACCATACCTTTGTTGCGGGCCGAGATGTCACTAGGGTTAGTGGCATCCGATGTAGTGACTCATGGCCCCCTTCAGAATTGTAGACAAAAACTCCTTAAAAATGGCCACTGTGTCCTATTGAAATCAATGAGAACTATAGGGAAAAATACTATATTTAGATATAAGTAGGTTAACTGCACCAGTGCAATAGTGCTTCTCATATCGAGGGACCATCAATGGCAAAAGTGGAACTGGCCATCGATAGTGTATAACCATTCAATGGATGACCATCAATGTTTTTACATATCGATGGTCATTCATTTTCTCTGATTGAGTGGCCTGTGGGCCAATCAAAATAATGGGTCGGGGCTTCACAGGTGTCGGGGGCGGAGCTATGCTCAGTGCATAGCAACAATGAATCTATTCGTTTAAGCTTGACATTGATGGTGGGAAACCATCTGGTTCTCCTCATCGATTGCAAAACTATTCGACATCGGCCATCAACCATCGATGATTTCTAATCATCGATGGTCGATGGCCATCCCTACTCATATCCTACTATTTGCTGTCAGGGTGACTTGCCAACTGCTTACGCGAGGTTCCGGATGTGAGCACAGCTCCGTTTGGTGTCACCCCCTGGTCGCACCCCCCCTAGTAATGCCACTGCCGTGTACTGTGCCAAGACGCTATGTGCTACATTTATTAAAGCCTCTAAAAGTGTAGTGTGGTGCGGTTGCCCATAGCAACCAATCAGTTCTGTGTATCATTTTCTAGGATGCAGTAGAGAAATGCTAGCTAGAATGTCATTGGTTGCACTTTTCACTTTGAGAAGCTTTAGTGAATTTCCCGCTGAGAGTGTTCTCAGTTATGTATAAAAACATGATTTATTTGCACATTCTCCCTCAGAATTGGACAGGGCATTAGCAGAATTGCTTTCCTCCGTCACCTGAAGCATTGGTACATTTATTTATTGCTAATTTAGTTAAGCAGCTTCCAAATCAATTGCTACCAATGTCAGCATTCCGCGGAGCAGAGGGAGATGCATTCTGGGAGAATTGCAGGCGCAGTATAGTCCTCAGAACTGGAAGGTGGTCGGTGGGCCACGGACCCCTGGTGCCTTCGGTGCGCTCACTGTCCTCATGTCTCGGGCCTAGATGGACGAGAGATAGCATTAGCGCTATGGTGCGTTTGATGAAGGTGGAAGGCATACCGGCGGACCCCGCTATTAGGCAAAATGGGTAGCAGTGTGTGCGATTGACACCTAAAAGCACACACCCCGTACCTAACATCATCACACCATAGTATATATGAAAATGGCTATATGAGCAAGTGATATTGCGGACCACAGAGTTGCACTTTTGGTTTTATCAAATTATGTTAAATACCATCTATTATGTATATTTGTTTTAACTAATGATGTTTTATACAAATTGTTTGTATTATGTACTCCACTTTTATCTGTTTTGAAATACTGATATGTATGTACAGATTGCTTGCACAAACCCTGCCCCTAACAGGAAGAGGAAGTACTCCCTGGGGTATAAATATGGGTCACTGCAGATGTTATTATACACCCTGAGGAAGTCCCGGGGTTGAGATGTACTAAGGCAAAAATGCAGTAAAACCCCCGCTTCCGGGGGTTTTACTGCAATTTCAAATGTATTGAGACCCGGCCGCCGCAATTTTGCCGGGTATATAACCTATAGAAGCCTCTGAGCTTCTTGTTGCCACAGATGCCGTATTTCCATTTATTGTAATATTGAGATAATACGGCGCCATGAGATTTTCTTCTTATTTTAGATGTGAATAAGAATCAGAGAGATTTTGGGACATAAGAAGACAAAGTTGTTAATTAGGGCGGGATGTATTAATATACATCGCCGCCCTTTGCATGGCAGCCGCCGCGATGCTGCCGCATATGTACTAACATATGCGGCTAGCATCGGGTTGCGGTGACAGAGACCCCCGTGATACCTGTGATGTGGTCTGCGGGGGTCTCCGTCACCTCCCCGCGGCTGCCAGCGTCCCGCTGGGTCTCCTCCTCCCCCCTGAAGCCGGATGTCCTGCCGGCTGTGACACCTGCTGGGGGAGGAGGAGATCAGGAGGACGGGAGGCGGACGTCAGGTGGCGATAGAAGCCCATAGGCTTCTATAGGGTGAACTCTGATTGGAAATGGGAAAGTGTGCTGAGCTCAGCGGGAGTGAGGCGTGCCAAGCGAGGGTACGTGCTATCCAAATTGGGGGTCGACATTGACACCAAAAAACCCTGAAAAACTCATGTCGAACTTTTCCATGTCCACAGTTTTGCTTGTGTTGACCTTTTGTCAGTGCCAGGACTAGGCCAGGAAATCCCTTCCACAGAACAAACTTCCCTAGAGGCTCCGTAACACTTATTACTGTACTTGAAGTGTGAGCTCCCGGGGTCCTTCACTACAGTGTCACTATGGTGATAAAGTTCCTCTGGTTGGCTTGGTAACCTCACAGGTCCCCTGAAACGCACCCTATTGTCCTGTGGAGGACCAGCAGTGGGCCCACCATTGTCGTTCACCCCCCCTACACTAATGCGAGGAGGAAAACTCCCAGCTGGAAGCTGAACTTTATCCCGGCCCCCTCCTGCCATCTCTTTTGTTGGCTTTCACGGATTAGAGATTCCACCGGCGTCTCAGCCGAATTCCCTCCGAGCACCTATAGATATGTAACCTCCGTCTCCTCCCGCACTCTGACTTCTTGCTGGGGTAACAATGGCTACGTCTGTCTACCACTTTCACCCTTTGTCCTAAGAACCCTTGATGCGTATTCCGGCCGTAGGAAATTGTTTGGAGGTCAGAGAAGAAACGTTGCTTCTATAAGGCGACTTTTGCTGTATCGCCTATGTATTGCCAGAAAAGCCTATTAATGGGTAATTCTGGACTGCGGGCTTATACCGGTGCTTGCTTCCTTCTACTGATGTGAATCGGACGTGCGGTAAAGTGTCTCCGCTCTGATAGTAAATGAAGGGGACGGTTAGAGCAGACATATCTTTAGATCAATATATGGAGCGCCTGTCATTCAGTGCCAGCTCTTGCCCGATCCCCTCCACTGGCGAGAACCGGCGGACAGGCACCCCATCTGACGGGGGCACGCGAGCTTGTGACACGCACGCACGTACCCAACTCTCGGCAGCGTGGAGCGAAATCCCTGCCCGTCTCCACTTCAGGGAGATGGGCAGGGTTATGGGGGGGGGGGGGGGGGGGGGTAGCAGCGGGGCGGTTGCCTCCGAATCGCCCCTGGGGATTGGCGATAGAATCGCCAGGACCCGCTCAAATGACAGGCGCTCCATCTGTAGGAGCGGGTTGTTTATCACTCTCCATTTTATCACTTTTTTGAAGCGTGATACAACAGTTGTAAAATGGGTGGAGATAAAGTACCATCCACTCAGCTCCTAACTGTCATGTTACAGACTGTGCTTGAACATGACAGTTGGGGGCCAATTAAATGGTCTTTTATCTCCGCCCACTTTACGTCTCTCCAAGTCGCTATATAAATTAAACCTACTTATGTAATGACACTGTCTAGCAGATCGCCGGCACCTGCTGTCTCCATTCCGGTACGTTTACAGGATGGAAAATAGAACTATAATAAAAATGTAGAAGTGGAGCAGTGGGGATTGGCGCGTGTTATTTAACGTGTAACACGTCGCCGTCTGGAGACGACTGTAATGTTCTGCCACAAACAAGGACATACGCCGCACACCCTCGGAAAAGGTCACATACATTTCCAACATGTATCACGGAAGCTGAAGGACACGATGTCTGTGCTGTTAAATTTACAGGCCACAGAATAGAACGGTCGTAAAAAAAAAGTAGCCGGCTCCATCATGTCCCAGCATAGGGCTCAGCGTACTTGGGGCCTGATTCAGAGTTCATTGCTGTCCTTTCAATTATCAAATTACTTGCGATGCTTGCCGCCAGCCTCCGCATGCTTACAGGTGGTTACGAGCGCCGTACGCAGGAAGGATTCTGCAAAGCACGACTCTTGCGGTAAGAGTTGTCCTTTGGGATGATCGGACTTCCAGGTTCTGCACCCGGAGTCCTATATACGCATGTACCAAGTGACGTAAACACCGCTGGGGATGCTGGGAGAGATCTAGGTAGATCCCTAATAGCAGGGGAAGTGTGAGAGGTAAGAGGTGTCTTACATCGGCGACCACCGAATGATTTCCTCCAACACACGCAAGTTACGAATGGATTTTTATGCAAAACATCCTTTCCCATGCGTGCGGGGAAACTCGGCGTGCAAGGGGTGGGCGTACAGACATGCGGGCAGCATTCGGTTGACTCGCAAATCAACCAGAATGACCTCCTTTGTGTATTGTAGTAGTATTTGCCTGTTTTTTCTGATCGAATCGGACTTCCATCGTTTCTAAAAATTGGAAATTATTAGGAAACAACTGGACCGCGACCCTCCTGGGGCATACAGAAAAGCACAAAAGGCCATATTCAATATTGTAAATAACATTAAAAATAAAATAGAAACTGCCGTAAGCAGATATAATTTTCTATTATTATTTTAGAACATTTCCGGACTCTCCGGCTGCACTCCTATCTCCGCGTAGTAACCACTGCCGCTTATGGCACAATGCCTGACCCGCTTTCTGCTGCTCTGCGGTGATACATGGGAGAGCGCGTGTGATAGGACTGATCGCCAGAACAGATAACGGTTTGCAGGATGGGGCTGCAGAATGTCTCCACCAAGATGACACATCCTTGTTCCGTTGCCTAGATGTGCGTTGTGCAGCGGCCCAGCAGTGATACTCTGTGTCTGAATTGCCTGCGAGATACACGTTCACCTTGTGACGAGTCGAAATCAGGCAGATTCTGCGAGATGTGCTGAGCTTCCCTTTCTAAATATATCCACAAGTGTCAGGCAGATAGCTGTGGGTCCTGTGGGGGGAACAGAAAGAACGGCCCTTTTCTCCACTGAAATATGAATTATTCATGGAGTCTGTCCATTACACACTAAAGAATCAGAATCCGTGATAGGCATCCTAAAAATGGGCATGAACTTGTTGTACAAAGGCGAGGCTTTGTGGCTGTCTATCTGTAGCACTCCCAAGCTGCCGGGCTGCTCACAAGCTGTCCTGTACATAGCAATTTAAATACCTATTAAGCATGCAGAATCGTTCCTAGCTAGCTTTATTCAAACTATTATATCTCCTTTTCAAAATCTCTCTGCAAGTAGTTAAATATGTATGCCAGCAATGCAGTCACCGACTCGCAGCTGTCAGTATGTTATGGTATAGCAGTAGGGGGAGAAGGACAGATTTAGGACCTTTTTCAGGTCCGTTCACAGATTGCCCGCGTTCTCACGGGGGGCGATGTTTGTGCTGGCATTTCAAAGCCACTCTGTTCATGTGACTGTGGTTGCCGTGGTAGTCTGTGAAGAATTAGATCTCAGAATTAGTAGTCTAAAGAAAACTCAATGTAAATCAAATTCTAATTTAACATCTGTAGGGTTTTTAGACCTAAAGTTGTTCTAAAAGAAATGACAAAAAGCTTAAACAATAATGCAAAGTATGTCAGTTTGCCAGTTTTGTTACATAGGAGATTAGAAATCAAGCACACGTGCCGTGGTCTTACCGATGGGCTGGAGTAATGCAAGATCCCAATGCCACACCCACCTATACAGGTTTATTGTAAGAATAATATGAAAAGTTTACTGATCTGTTCCCTTTCACTTTTGTTTTTCTTTCCTGCACCATGGAGCAAGTGTAGGGGAAGGAGGGGGGTGGTCTTACCGACACATTCCGCACAGTCAATAATTTCCACCCTCCACCAAAGACCCTAAACCAGGGGTTCCCAAACTTTGTGGAATCACGGCACCCCAGAGTATCAGATCGTTTTTCATGGCACCCCTAGACCAAAGGTTTCTCATTAAGAAAGTCAGAAAAAATATTAAGTTAATACATTTGTGTTTATATCTGATTCTTAGGGTCAGTTATGTGGTAATTATCAGGATTCACCTCTGTTTGTCCACAATTTGGCTATTACTTTGGCCATAAACAACTTAAATTTGATCATGGACCACCAATCCAGGGCACCCCTGCAAGTCCCTCAAGGCACCCCAGGGTGCCACGGCACACAGTTTGGGAACCACTGCCCTAAACAATATCCCAGGGAAGTGGGCGGAGTCTGGATAGAAGGCCGCCTCTCCCAGAAGTATGGGAAGTCTCCTGGATATTAGGAAATTCCTCTGATATGCAAATCCTGATATCAACCCTCCCCTTGTACACTAGTGCACACCCGACTGTACAAACACAGATGCGCCCACGCACGCATGCATTAAAGCCCAATGTTCTAGATCAGTGGTTCTTAAACTCGGTCCTCAGGACCCCATACAATTCATGTTTTCCAGGTCTCCCGGCAGGTGCATTCATTACTCACTGACACATTTTGAAAAATCCACAGGTGGAGCTAATTATTTAACTTGATTCTGTGATGAGACCTGCAAGACATGCACTGTGTGGGGTCCTGAGGACCGACTTTGAGAACCTGTGTTCTCGACAGTCTTAACGTTGCGGTTCCAAACCATCTCAACATGTCCTCTTTGAACATGTAATCTGTGCGTCTGATAAGGCCGCCGCGGTCACTGACCCACCCGTGACACTCCCATTACACGCTCATGCGTTTAATTTAGGCCGCTGCCCAGGAATACCGCTTCAGTTCGGATACCACCGGTCCCGTACACAACCACACCTTCGCTTGTACACTAATGCATGCACCATTGGGATTTCTTCATTTATAATGCTTGCACTGCATGATCATTGAATTAGCGCGCGGTTTTCGAGCGTCCCTGAATGATGTTGAAAATGGATTCAGTATTGAATCCCGGCGGTCGGGATCCCGGCGTTCAGAATCCCGACGCCGGAATCCCGACAGCCGAAATGCCGACAAGGGGGGGACGTGGATCGCCCCCCCTTGCGGGCTCGCTGCGCTCGCTACGCAGCGGACCCGGTGCCTCGCTACGCTCGGCACGCTATTTTATTCTCCCTCCAGGGGTGTCGTGGACACCCCAGGAGGGAGAAAGTGTCGGCATTTCGGCGGTCGGGATTCCGGCGTCGGGATTCTGAACGCCGGGATCCCGACCGCCGGGATCTTAACTGCATCCCGTTGAAAATAGCAAATTATTTTTGCCTTTTTTTTACCATTTAAACATTGCAGTAAAGAAAGAGGTTCCCCCCATCCCCCCAGTACACATCTGCAGCTGGCAGCGCCCCCACATACATATCCCTGCTACGTTTGGGAGATGAGCAAAGTGAGGGATATATAAACAGACAGGCTGTTCTAGCACCGCTTATCATTACAGGCTGTTACCACAATGCGCCGCACCCTGCCATCCCCTGTAGCCGCTCTGTAATGCAGCGAGGCCTAAGTAGAGTGTGGAGATGTGGGTTACTAATTCAGTGCTACAGATACTTCTAAACTGAGCTAAACACTTAACTCCTTCCCTGCCGCTACAGATGCTGCCGCCCTGCCCGGTCCATGGCTTCTCCGGGACCCAGGGTCCGGGCAACCGAATCAAATACAATCACGGTACAGCGCTGTGTACAAGCCTCAAATATGTTGCCCACCCCATGAATATATATATATTTTTAATTTAAATTGTGTTGATAATAGGATGACCTCACACTACAGTGACATCACACACACAAATTTGGAGACAAAAAAGAGATTGCTACTCGCACAGGACCCTCATGAATATTGAGGATGGTGGGTGGACCCCCAGGTAACGTATACTGTGGACGTTTCTAAGTAAGGCTTGTCAGGGGTGTGCTACCACTGGACACAAAAATACACAATTGACAAAGAAGAAGAAGTATGTCCTGGTGTGGTGCACCTTATTGAGACTTCAAACTAATAAAAATGAACGGTACTTGTGGAGTATCACGGCTCCCATCGCATGCCATCGCATGCCATATGTAGTGGCATGAGATGGCATGCTATGAGATGCGATTTTTACAGTTTTTAAGCTATTTTTAGCAAAAATCGCATGCAATCGCATTACATGCAATCAAATCGCATGCGATGCGATTGCATGCGGTTTTGCACTGAAATGCATCCAAATGCATTGAAATGTGCAGCAAACATGTTAAATGCCCCCAAATGTAATTTTTTAGAGTGTACCACCCCCACTATCAACGCCAACCCGAAGCGTGGCGAGCGCAGCAAGCCCGCGAGGGGCGGCGGTACGCGTCCTACGACCTTTTCATACCCCCACTATCCACGTCGGCGTGGAGTTGAGAATAGAAAGTGTGGCGAGCCCGAAGCGTGGCGAGCGGACGCGGACACCTGTGACGCCCGCGAGGGGACGCGGATACCTGTGAAGGTATCCGCGTCCCCTCGCGGGGCTCGCTGCGCTCGCCACACTTTCTATACTCAACTCCACGCCGACATGGATAGTGGGGGTACGAAAAGATCGTAGGACGCGTACCGCCGCCCCTCGCGGGCTCGCTGCGCTCGCCACGCTTCGGGTTGGCGTTGATAGTGGGGGAGGTACACTCTGAAAAATGACATTAGGGGGCATTTAACATATTTGCTGCACATTTTAATGCATTTGGATGCATTTCAGTGCAAAATCGCATGCGATGCGATGCGACTTTTTAGCATGCGATGCACATCGTGGGAGCCGTGATACTCCACAAGTACCAAATTAACTTTTATTTTACAATTTTAAGAGAGCGAAATATAAAAACACACAAACAAAACATAAATGTGTTTAAAAACGGCGGCTCTCTGACTCCACACGGTTTTTGACTGTAGATCAATGTAAGAATTTACAGATATTGTTAGCCGACACTTCTAATAGTAATAGGTCTGTAATTCAATATACTGGTGTCTTAATGGCTGAGTACCCCTGTGCGTAAGTGCAAGAACCTGACAGAGGTGTGGTGGTTTGTATGATTGACACCTTATATATGTACAATGCCGACAGACAATTATTAGAACCCAGGAATAGTGTCTTGGTGATTGTCTGGGTGTCTGCCAGAAAATGCCACCGATTTCTTACATGTGTGAGATTCTTTCTGGATTGAGTTGACACTGATGTCGACCAATGTCACTGGTTTATCACCAGATTAATATACTACTGGCTGCCTTTATTACCAGGGCCAGATATCTCAGTGTCAATCACCAGAAGTCTACAAATTCATGAAAATCGGTGACAAAACCGGGTCAACACAGATGTCGACCCTATATGTCGACAAGTGATGGTGAATGTTCACTGAAAAGCTTTGCAAGTTTCGTTCCTTTATATATGAGAGATCATCCTATATAGTTTTCAGGGTATCTCAGGAGCTTTGTGCATAGCCTTTTCAGTAATATCAGCTGTCTTACAGAGTCCGTATTATACACAATGTATCCAGCTGTGTCAGATGTAAAGTAGCTCGTATTTATTAAAACTACATCTGCACCTCACATACATGTATCAACTCCACAGCTACTTGTTGCAGCTGGTAATATGTTTCACTGAGTATAAGTAAGCGGTCACCTTATCATGTCGACTACTGTGTCAATCATTACTATCACAAGTGCTTGTGGGCGGCGGTTTGCTCACTATAATAATGTTGAGTCAGGGTCTCTATAATGTAATACACACTTTGACTTGTGGCTATTCCTTAAGTATTCACTGACTGAACATATTCCTTTTAAACAAGAGGGCTAGAAAAACTGCTAGGTATAGTGGCCGCAGCTGAATACATAGTATCCCTATGGGTTGGTTGATTATGATCCACTAATTGATACGTGGATACTGTACATGCGGCAATTAGCAGTGAGTATACCCTTCTCTGCGTGTTGTGTGTATAATAACACAGTCCTGAGCAATACAGGATGGTATTGTGGGTTCTTAAACAGAGACCTAAAGGTGCCCACACACTAGAACGATTTTTGGGCCGATTGGCCGATTTCCGATAAATCGTCCGATATATCGTCCGATGTTTACCGATAATCGGACGAAAATCGGCCGATTTTTGTCCGATGCGCGCTCCCGGGGATCTTTAGCTGAATCTTCTGATCTTACGTGCTGCACAAAAGATCAGAAGATTTAACAAAAGATCCATAGGAACGCACATGGGATCTTAAGAAAAAGCTTTGGTGAAGATGTGCGCTTGCCTGAAATCTTTTGTCCAGGACTGAAAAAAGATTTCAAGGCTAATTTATGCGCACATCTTACGATCGCAGATCTTTCTAGTGTGTGGGCACCTTAAGGGTTTGAGCAGTATCGCTGGATAGGAGTGATAGGGTGCGGCAGCCATCAATCATACTCAGAACCATGACGCCCAGCATAGGGGATGGTATATCAGCAGCCTCAGTATGGCCAGTCGGGTTGGCCTTGAAAAAGCTATTGCGAAGCGTGCGCCGGCTAGCGGTGACGCTCCTTGACTTATGAAAACTATATAGGATGATCTCTCATATATAAAGGAACGAAACTTGCAAAGCTTTTCAGTGAACATTCACCATCACTTGTCGACATATAGGGTCGACATCTGTGTTGACCTGGTTTTGTCACCGATTTTCATGAATTTGTAGACTTCTGGTGATTGACACTGAGATATCTGGCCCTGGTAATAAAGGCAGCCAGTAGTATATTAATCTGGTGATAAACCAGTGACATTGGTCGACATCAGTGTCAACACAATCCAGAAAGAATCTCTCTCATGCTAAAAATCGGTGGCATTTTCTGGCAGACACCCAGACAATCACCAAGACACTATTCCTGGGTTCTAATAATTGTCTGTCAGCATTGTACATATATAAGGTGTCAATCATACAAACCACCACACCTCTGTCAGGTTCTTGCACTTACGCACAGGGGTACTCAGTCATTAAGACACCAGTATATTGAATTACAGACCTATTACTATTAAGGTGCCCACACACTAGAAAGATCTGCGATCATAAGATGTGCGCATAAATTAGCCTTCAAATCTTTTGTCCGATCTGGACAAAAGATTTCAGGCAAGCGCACATCTTTACCAAAGATTTTTCTTAAGATCCCGTGTGCGTTCCTATGGATCTTTTGTTAAATCTTCTGATCTTTTGTGCAGCACGTAAGATCAGAAGATTTAGCAAAAGATCCACGGGAGCGAGCATCGGACGATTTTCGACCGATTATCGGTAAATATTGGCCGATATATCGGCCAATCGGCCCAAAAATCGTTCTAGTGTGTGGGCACCTTAACAGTCCTATTCTTAAGGATTGCAATACTTGAACAGAGATGTCTTTAATTAGTATTTTGGTTTAACCATCTGTGTTCAGGCATGGATATCCTTGGTTGCTATGGGAAACATCTCTCACTTTTAATAACTCACACTTTAGTCACTTACCCCATAGCTACTGGAAGGAATACCCGTGGCATTGCAAATTGAAGGAGCTAATTGAGACAATAAAAGGTTCCTGAGGACAGAGACAGCGACAATGGCGTTCCGTAGAGTAGTTAACGCTGCAAGACATATGCAGAGACACAAGGCCATCCTTGGACCGACCCGGCATCTGCGGTCTGAAAGCTCATGCTGTGTCCAAGCGGTGCCGCCTGCGCTTCACAGCAACCCGGGTCAGAGCTGTGTTCAACCCTGGTCATGACCAGGGTTGAAATGCAGAGTTGCTCGACCCAGGACACATGGCTGGGGCTCTTTCACACCGCAGATCGACCCGGATTATCACAGCATTAACCTGGGTTGATTTGGCGGTCTGGAAGGGGTATTACAGAAGCCACATGCATCCATCACGCGAGGCGCCGTGGACCCCCTGTGGCTCCAAATAAATAAAGGATAATCATTTACTGAAAATAGACGCAAGTGGAAAGTAGATCGGAGTGTTATGTAATGGACTTATGCCAAACTAGCTAAAAAGGGGCCCCCTGGGCTACTGGCCCAGCAGTGTATACACTAGTCACTTAATTGGCCAGCAGGAACCTCTTATTCTGCCAGACTCTGACCAATAAATGCAGCTGTGCGCACCTTGGCATGCCGCGTCAGACCCTACAGACTCTGCAGAAGACTCTGACCAATTCGGTACATCTGGTCCCTGTAATCACTGACCCTTTCCTTGCCTGGCTCATTGTGTGTAATCTCAGAGCCTGCTAGAGGAAAACCAATTACAGGCTGACAAAACTGATTTATCTCATTAGCAAACTCCCATCTGGTTGTGTGCAAAGGCCTGGCATAGTAACAATGGCAGGCCATGCGTCTCTGGTCGGTCTGTTCCCCCCCCCCCCATCCTAGCAGCCAGCAGCACCGACGCGTTCAGGCACGATGGTGGCAAGCAGAATCTAATGGAGGTTGACCTGCGCAGAGTGCAAAAGTGCGGTAGAAGAGCAGTTATGTGATCGTGTAGATATTGTTATTCATTCAGGGTTTTTCCACCCATTTCAATGGAAATGTTTGTTTTACGTTCAGTAGCGCCTTACTGGGTTTATGGTAGATGTCCTATTAGCAGTGGTAATTTGCAGCTGCGAACATCATTGGGGAGGGGCTATCTAATTAGCCCATTTGTGGCGAGCTCCTCCCCCTGATGCCGGCACCTACTGAGGGTGCCTCAGGCAATCCCATGTGTTATCGCACAATTGCAGGTCCTCGTTCGGACCCGCAATTGGGCTGCTGTGATTGACGTTGGGGAGCTAGCTGGGCTGGGTTTATATCTGAGTAGTGTGACCATTGCGGTTTATCCGTCCTGTAAATGGCTCTATAGGTGGCTGTACCCCCCACAGCTCAGCTGTCCCCCAGAAGCCCATGTCGACTTCATAGTGTCGAACCCATGACCCATACCTCTTTGTTGATGGAGAACCCATGGTCATGGGAGTACCACCGTGCCAGTCATGTGACCGACGTAATCAAATAAGCAGCCTCAGAAGATTAAATATAAGCGTTCAACTGAGGTAAATTTTCTAAGATGGGAGTTCTAATGAAGATCGGAGTTGCCCATAGCAACCAATCAGATGTCGCTACTTATTTATGTAGCACCTTCTAGAAAATAATAGAATGTGATTGGTTGCTACTGGCAACACCCCTTCACCAATAGAACGCCTATGGTAGTAAATTTACCCCTGTATGTAAGGTACCAGATAATGTGCAATGGTCACATAATAAAGGATTCTGGGATGGTACAGCGCTGTGTAACGCACTGCGGCCATGTTCATTCAGCAAAATAACAGTGAGGCCGGTTATGAATGAATACAGTGTCTGCGTTATTTATTATCTGCAGCTGGCGATGTTTCACCTCGGCCTATGAGAAAACCAAGTCTCTGGCTGGGGAGAAAGCGCGCCACATGTGCGCCAGGAACCAGCCAGACAATCACTGGCTGCATGTTAATGTGATGCTGGGAGGCCGCGACTGGATATAGCCAGGACACAGAGCCATGTGTGAGGACCGGCTCTATAGGTGGCGGTACCCCCCCCCCCCTCGCTCCCCACAGCTCAGCTGCCCCCCAGTCGCCCATAAATCTCACAGCTCAGTGGCCGACTGTCTATCTGTCTCCAACAGCTTCCAGTTCCCACATAAAGACAATCCACTAATCTGCCGGGGTCACTGCTCTTATATCGCCCATGTCCAGTGGTCTCGCCGCTTGCCACAATCTGCCGAAACCCCCAGCGGAGAGAGATAAAGTACCAGCCAATCAGATACAATTTTTTAAAAATCAGCCTGTAACAGCCGATTGTGCTGACGGTCAACCCGGACCATGCGAGAGTGGCCAGTACACACTACTCCGGATAGTGATGGCGGCCACATCCACAAGCGGATGGATTGGGGCGGGTTAGCCACATAGGCGCAACATATCTGACTTTATTTCAGAGCATCCCCTGCGGCCACTTCTGCAGCCGACGCGCCAGTGGTCAACACAGGAGAAGGTCAACTTGAGTTTTGGGATTTTTTAAACATTTTTTTTATAACTTTTCCATACTTTACCATCCACTTGTATTGGGAACGGTAAAGTATTGCCACTGACTCCAACCGTCTCTATGCAGTTATAGTCTGCCTGTGGTGACCATGGCGACACATGTACAGTGCATCTTAGATGCATGCCAACCAAATGTAAGTAAGATGCTTTACTTCCATCCCGCTCTGCATTTGGACCAATTTACCCCTCCCTTTTGCGGGTTTTAATTGGAATATGTTCCAGCGCCGTTTCCCTGAGATGTTTTTAAATAAACTGTACTCAGAAAAGGCGACGGATTCATAAACAATGCAATCCCGCTGACGCTAATGTTGGCGTACGGGAAGCTCCAGGTGATGAGGCCCTTCCACAAACATCATATGCAAATCCCTTTCCATCTGGGCATTTTGGGCGGATTAAGTCCGAGTTTGGAGCGGTTCCCTTTGGTAATTTGCAGGGACTTTGTAGAGTAGATAAAGTGATTTATTTAATGCGAGGAAGCCCGAATCGATCCTAGAACTTTGATGTTTTATCTTCCTTTGCATCCGTAATTGCTTTTCAAAAGTAATCTAAATGAATGTGAGACAGTAGTGGGTAATTATCCCCAGGAATAATTAGTGCATGGTAATGTATGCAGATCGGATATGCCGGTAAGCCGCCTCTCCTGTGTGATCCCGATACAGGTCTTTAGTGCTACGGGGTCCCACAGGGCTGACAGGCCGAGGATACAGTATTCCGCCTCTGGGCCTATTGTCCTGCTGCCCGGGATGAGATGAGGTTGGATTTGGTTGATGCTGCTGTTGCATCCTTTGTGGCGCTGCCCGTGGTGGCACTGCTGCTATTGCTGTGTATTGTTTGTGAATATCAAACGGCGCGAGTACCGGGCCCCAGTGCCAGTCTTCCTGCCGTTGGCCCTCTAACTCCACAGCCCCTGTAAATATATTTCATCGTAAAAACAATCGCGGTAAAAACGGCTGCTGTGTCCGCATCGCTACTGCTGTGTCCAGTCTGCCTAGCCTACATCCACTAGGGTGTGGTGGGAAAATAAAATAGTGTGCCCGAAGCATTGCGAGCGATGTGAGGGGCTGCGGTTGACTTCCAACTGTGTCCATGTCGACTGTGTCGGGTAAAAAAACAGTATTAAAACCACGTTGACCTGTCGACCTAACGCTATGTCGACCTTGTCCTATGTCGTCCTAGACACCTGTCGACCTTCACCTATGTCGACCTAGATACCTGTGGATCTTCCCACCTGTCGACCCAGCGGTGTCGACCTAATGACTGTCGACCTTAGTGTAGTCGATAAAAGGATCCACACCCCCGTACGCCAACCCTTAGCCTCCATGTTCAGTGTGGCGTGTAGGCTGCCGATGTGTGCGCTATTGATAATATTAGCAGCTCTGTAGCCCAGAATCGTAATTTCATCTGTGTACAAACCTGAATCAGTCCCATACTGCGCTCAGCCGTATACACAGTTCTGGGTGTTTCATGTGCGTCTCCAATAAATTAGGTGACCTGTGTAAGGTTACTACACACTACCGCGACGTACTGGGACAGTGTCGCCTAATCCCAGCATAACTACAGTGTATCACGTTACTTCCTTCCGGATGTAAAACCACTTTGCTTTGGGTTGGGATGGTTCTGGCACAAGGCCGTATAAATATAGTCCGGTGTTGTGTTACTCACGTCTGGCAGCGGCATTCTGTGTTTTCCGTAGAAGTTGATGTAATAGGTACAATATGAATCATTGTCCTTGTATCCCTCTGTTACAGCTCACAGATATGGAGATCTATGTATCATACATCCTGTAATAACAGCCAATGTCTGTACATATCGCGTTTCTGCTCTGAGCAGCTCACTCACCATGTGCAGCTCTCTTACCCTGAGCAGCTCTCACCCTTTGCAAATCACTCTCTCCAAGAAGCTCACTGACCCAGAGCAGCGCTCTTACCCCGATCAGCTCTCTCACCCTGCGCTTCTCACTCACTCTGAGCAGCTCACTCACCCTGAGCAGCTCTCTTACCCTGTGCAGCTCACTCACCCTGCGCATCTCACACTCTGAGCAGCTTACTCTCCCAGAGCAGCTCTCTTACCCTGAGCAGCTCTCACCCTTTGCAAATCACTCTCTCCAAGAAGCTCATTGACCCAGAGCAGCGCTCTTACCCTGAGCAGCTCTCTCTCCCTGCGCTTCTCACTCACTTTGAGCAGCTCACTCACCCTGAGCAGCTCTATTACCCTGCACAGCTCACTCACCCTGCGCATCTCACTCACTCTGAGCAGCTTACTCTCCCAGAGCAGCTCTCTTGCCCTGAGCAGCTTTCTTGCCCTGCGCAGCTCATTTACTCTAAGCAGCTCACTCACCATGTACAGCTCTCACCCTGAGCAGCTCTCTCACCCTGCGCATCTAACTCACTCTGAGCACCTCTGTTATTCTGAGCAGCTCTCTGACCCTGAGCAGCTCTCACCCTGCACATCTCACTCACTCCGAGCATCTCACTCACTCCGAGCAGCTCACTCACCATGAGCAACTCTATTAATCTGAGTAGCTCACTTACCCTGAGCAGCTCTCTGACCCTAGGCATCTCACTCACTCTGACCAGCTCATTTACCATGTGCAGCTCACTCACCCTGAGCAGCTCTTTTTACCCTGAGGAGCTCACTCATCCTGCATATCTCACTCACTCTGAGCAGCTCTCTCACTATGGGCCTTATTTTGGTTCATTCTTTCAGACAAAATCCTTCTTAGATGGGCAAAACCATGTGCACTGCAGGTGGGGCAGGTGTTACTTGTGCAGAGAGAATTAGATTTGGGTGGGGTTTTTAGAAGTGAGATCTATATTGCAGTGTAAAAATAAAGCAGTCAGTATTTTCCCTGCACAGAAACAAAATTACTTACCCAAATCTAATTCTCTCTGCACATGTTACATCTGCCCCCCCTGCAGTGCACATGGTTTTGTCCATCTAAGAAGGATTTTGTCAGAAAGAATGAACCAAAATAAGGCCCACAGTGACCACCACCTCCATCCCGCCCATATAGTAACCCAGTGATCGGCACCTCCATCCCACCCATACAGTAACTCACTTTGTGCAGCTCACTCACCCTGCACAGCTCATTCACTCTGAGCAGCTCATTCACCATGTGCAACTCACTCACCCATAGAAACTCTCTTACCCTGAGCGACTCTCTCACCCTGAGCAGCTCTCTCACCCTGCACAGCTTTCTCAACCTGCGCTGCTCTCCCTGCATAGCTCTCTCACCCTGCACAGCACGCTCATCTGGGGCAGCTCACTTACCCATTCAGCTCTCTAACCCTGCGCAGCTCAAGATCCCAAATTTCACTGTTTAAAAAAATATATTTATATTTATAACTGAGCTATAATTAGATCATGTTAAATAAAAACCAGATAATGTGAATACTATATTATCCCTATCTTCCCTGCATTCTCCACCACAGAAAATAATAGTAGCTGGAGGCGATATGAACGTGCACTCTGCAAAGCATGTAGATTAGCACTGTTGCCAACAATCACACTTTTCCCGCACTCAGAGGCCCAAATGCGAGGCCGGAGCAGCGGTCAGTGCGAGGCCGGAGCAGCGGTCAGTGCGAGGCCGGAGCAGCGGTCAGTGCGAGGCCGGAGCAGCGGTCAGTGCGAGGCCGGAGCAGCGGTCAGTGCGAGGCCGGAGCAGCGGTCAGTGCGAGGCCGGAGCAGCGGTCAGTGCGAGGCCGGAGCAGCGGTCAGTGCGAGGCCGTAGCAGCGGTCAGTGTGAGATTGGAGCAGAGGTCAGTGTGAGGCCGGAGCAGCGGTCAGTGTGAGGCCTTAGCAGAGGTCAGTGTGAGGACAGCACAGCGGTCAGTGTGAGGCGGGAGCAGCGGTCAGTGTGAGGCGGGAGCAGCGGTCAGTGTGAGGCCAGCACAGTGGTCAGTGTGAGGCCAGCACAGCGGTCAGTGTGAGGCCAGAGCAGCGGTCAGTGTGAGGCCAGAGCAGCGGTCAGTGTGAGGCCGGAGCAGCAGTCAGTGTGAGGACGGCACAGCGGTCAGTGTGAGGCCAGAGCAGCGGTCAGTGTGAGGCCTGAGCAGCGGTCAGTGTGAGGACAGCACAGCGGTCAGTGTGAGGCCGGAGCAGCGGTCAGTGTGAGGACAGCACAGCGGTCAGTGTGAGGCCAGCGCAGCGGTCAGTGTGAGGACAGCATATCGGTCAGTGTGAGATTGGAGCAGAGGTCAGTGTGAGGCCAGCGCAGCAGTCAGTGTGAGGCCGGAGCAGTGGTCAGTGTGAGGCCAGAGCAGCGGTCAGTGTGAGGCCGGAGCAGCGGTCAGTGTGAGGCCAGCACAGCGGTCAGTGTGAGGCCAGAGCAGCAGTCAGTGTGCACTTGGCACTCCCACGCTGCGGGATCTCTTATCTGTTTTTAGATTGGGATGTGTCCAGAAAACAAGGATCTTGAACTGTTTGGATCATTGTCCAGCTGTACGAGAATCATCCCAGATGTCTGAGAATTGGGTTTATCTCCAGCTGTTCTGTATCACAGTGCAATAATCCGCCACAGCTGCCTCCTGTATCACCTCAGCCGCCACCTACCTGCTCACCGCCGTTCCAAACACTGACATTGTAACACACACTGATACGGTGCTGTGCATAGGTAACTGTACTCCTGTGCTGAGCATACATAGCTGTACTACTGCGCTGTGCATCCGTAGGTGTACTCATGTGCTGAGTATACTTAGCTGTACTCCTGTTCTGTGCATACATAGGTGTACTTCTGTGCTGTGCATACGTTCCTGTACTCCTGGCCTGAGCATAGGTAGCTGTACTCCTGTGCTGCGCATACCTAGGTGTACTCCTGTGCTGTGCATACGTAGCTGTACTCCTGATCTGTGCATACGTAGCTGTACTCATGTGCTGAGCATAAGTAGCTGTACTCCTGTGCTGTGTATACGTAGCTGTACTCCTGTGCTGTGCATACGTAGCCGTACTCCTGTGCTGTGCATACGTAGCTGTACTCCTGTGCTGTGCATACGTAGCTGTACTCATGTGCTGTGCATACGTAGCTGTACTCCTGTGCTGAGTGTACATAGCTGTACTCATGTGCTGTGCGTACGTAGCTGTACTCCTGTGCTGTGTATACGTAGCTGTACACATGTGCTGTTCATAAGTAGCTGTACTCCTGTGCTGTGTATACGTAGATGTACTCCTGATCTGTGCATACATAGCTGTACTCCTGTGCTGAGTGTACATAGCTGTACTCCTGTGCTGTGCATACGTAGCTGTACTCCTGTGCTGAGTGTACATAGCTGTACTCCTGTGCTGTGCATACGTAGCTGTACTCCTGTGCTGAGTGTACATAGCTGTACTCCTGTGCTGTGCATACGTAGCTGTACTCCTGTGCTGAGTGTACATAGCTGTACTCATGTGCTGTGCGTACGTAGCTGTACTCATATACTGTGCGTATGTAGTTGTACTCCTGTGCTGGAGTTGTCACCGGAATCTCTGCTGTCTGCGTCCTGTTGTGTATCGCCCTTGGTTTGTGTGTACGTATGGTGTGTTATGGAGTTGTCACCGGAATCTCTGCTGTCTGCGTCCTGTTGTGTATCGCCCTTGGTTTGTGTGTACGTATGGTGTGTTATGGAGTTGTCACCGGAATCTCTGCTGTCTGCGTCCTGTTGTGTATCGCCCTTGGTTTGTGTGTACATATGGTGTGTTATGGAGTTGTCACCGGAATCTCTGCTGTCTGCGTCCTGTTGTGTATCGCCCTTGGTTTGTGTGTACGTTTGGTGTGTTATGGAGTTGTCACCGGAATCTCTGCTGTCTGCGTCCTGTTGTGTATCGCCCTTGGTTTGTGTGTACGTTTGGTGTGTTATGGAGTTGTCACCGGAATCTCTGCTGTCTGCGTCCTGTTGTGTATCACCCTTGGTTTGTGTGTACGTTTGGTGTGTTATGGAGTTGTTACGGGAATCTCTGCTGTCTGCGTCCTGTTGTGTATCGCCCTTGGTTTGTGTGTACGTATGGTGTGTTATGGAGTTGTCACCAGAATCTCTGCTGTCTGCGTCCTGTTGTGTATCGCCCTTAGTTTGTGTGTACGTTTGGTGTGTTATGCAGTTGTTACGGGAATCTCTGCTGTCTGCGTCCTGTTGTGTATCGCCCTTGGTTTGTGTGTACGTTTGGTGTGTTATGGAGTTGTCACCGGAATCTCTGCTGTCTGCGTCCTGTTGTGTATCGCCCTTGGTTTGTGTGTACGTTTGGTGTGTTATGGAGTTGTTACGGGAATCTCTGCTGTCTGCGTCCTTTTGTGTATCGCCCTTGGTTTGTGTGTACGTTTGGTGTGTTATGGAGTTGTTACGGGAATCTCTGCTGTCTGCGTCCTGTTGTGTATCGCCCTTGGTTTGTTTGTACGTATGGTGTGTTATGGAGTTGTCAGTGGAATCTTTGTTTTCTGTGTCCTCTTGTGTATTAGAATTTGACGGCAGATAAGAACCACTTGGCCCATCTAGTCTGCCCCTTTTTTTAAACATGTTACCTCAAACCATATTTGATCCTTATTTTTTTGTAAGGATATCAATATGCTTATCCCAAGCATGTTTAAATTGTACTACTGTATTTGCGTCTACCACCTCTGTTGGGAGGCTATTCCACTTATCTACTACTCTTTCTGTGAAAAAATTCTTCCTCGCATTTCCCCTGAATCTTCCTCCCTCTAGTTTCAGTGCATGTCCTCGTGTTCTGTTGCTCCTCTTCCTGTGAAGAATGTCTCCCACCTGTACCTTGTTAAAGCCCTTGATATATTTGAAAGTTTCTATCATGTCCCCCCTTTCCCTTCTCTGCTCTAAAGTATACATATTAAGATCTTTTAGTCTTTCCTGGTACGTTTTGTGATGTAGGCCATGCACCATTTTAGTTGCTCTTCTTTGTACAGTCTCTAATGTATTTATATCCTTCTGGAGATATGGCCTCCAGAACTGAACACAATACTCTAGGTGAGGTTGTACCAATGACCTATACAGTGCCATTATTACTTCTTTCTTTCTACTGCTGATACCTCTCCGTATGCAACCAAGCATCTGACTTGCCTTCTTCATTGCTTTGTTACATTGCCTTCCTGCTTTTAAGTCCCCTGAAATAGTGACACCTAGATCCCTCTCTTCCTCAGTAGTTTCCATTACAGTGCCATTTATACTATATTTAGTCTTTGGATTTTTGAAACCCAAGTGCATGATTTTGCATTTTTTGGCATTAAACTGTAGTTGCCATTCTCTTGACCATTTCTCTAATCTGCCTAGATCCTCAATCATTTGTTTTACCCCTCCTGGTGTGTCTACCCTGTTGCATACCTTTGTGTCATCTGCAAAAAGGCACATTTTACCCTCAATTCCATTTGCAATATCACCAATAAAGATATTAAAAAGCACCGGTCCAAGTACAGATCCCTGGGATACTCCACTTGTAACCTTTCCCTCCTTTGACTGTACTCCGTTTACTACAACTCTCTGTTTTCTGTCCTGCAACCACGCTCTTATCCATTCAACTATCTTAGAATCCAATCCCAAGCTTTCAAGTTTATTTAACAGTCTGCGATGTGGGACAGTGTCAAAAGCTTTACTAAAGTCTAGATAAGCTACATCTACAGCCCCACCTTGATCTATTACTTTAGTCACCCAGTCAAAAAAGTCAATAAGATTTGTTTGACATGATCTTCCCCCAGTAAACCCATGCTGTTTTGGATCCTGTAAATTGCTGGTTTTGAGATATTCTACAACTCTTTGTTTTAAGAGTGTTTCCATCAATTTCCCTACTACTGATGTAAGGCTCACTGGTCGATAGTTGCTTACCTCTTCCTTGCTTCCACTTTTGTGCAGTGGGACTACATTCGCTGTTTTCCAGTCCTCTGGGATTACTCCAGTAGCTAGTGACTGGTTGAATAATTCTGTTATTGGTTTTACCAGCTCCCCTTTAAGCTCTTTTAGTATCCTTGGATGTATCCCATCTGGCCCCATTGATTTATCCACTTTCAGTTTTGAGAGTTCTGTGAGGACTTTCTCCTCTGTAAATGTACTTGTCTCTCCCTCAGTTTTCTGACTATACTTGCAACTTAACTGTGGCCCCTTCCCCTCTCTTTCAGCAGTGAATACTGAGCAGAAATAATTATTAATATTATCTGCTATTACATTGTCCCCCTCAAGAAAACTTCCACTCTCTGTCTTCAGTCTAATTATTCCACTTTTTGTTTTTCTCCTTTCACTTATATACCTAAAAAAAGTTTTCCCCCCTTTACCCACTGACTGGGCCATTTTCTCTTCAGCCTGTGCTTTTGCACATCTGATTACCTTCTTAGCCTCCTTCTGTCTAACAAGATATACCTCTTTGTCCTCATTCTTCTGCGTCTGCTTAAATTTCTTAAAGGCCAACTTTTTTGCTTTCACAATACTTGCTACTTCTTTTGCAAACCACAATGGCTTTCTTTTTCTTGTGTTTTTCCTAACTCTTTTGACACAAAGTTCTGTTGCTTTTAGAATTGCACTTTTTAATTTTTCCCACTTATCCTGCACTCCTTCCAAGTTCTTCCACTCTGCCAAAGAATCCCTTACAGAGTTTCCCATCTCTACAAAATCAGCCTTCCTAAAATCTAACACCTTTGTATCACCCTTGGTTTGTGTGTACGTATGGTGTGTTATGGAGTTGTCAGTGGAATCTTTGTTTTCTGTGTCCTCTTGTGTATTGCCCTTGGTTTGTGTGTTTGTGTATAGTGTAGCTGTTTCGGTTCCTGTGCAGCTTTATCATTGTTCTCCGCTGTCCCCAAGCACCTTTGTCGCCCACCTGAGCCTCTTACGTCTTGCACACATGGTTGTCCTGCGCGTCATTGTGTTTTCTGTATTCTGCTGCGTAATTGGCCTTGTAGCTATTGTCACATCAGTGTATCACCTGGGCACTCTATGTAAGAGGCTATCACATTAATCTGCGTCCCACACGCGGCCCCTGACAGATCCTTGGTAGCCCTGATCTGTTCCTGCCACTGATTAATAACCGGCGCTGTGTATTAATGCCAGACAGATGCTTTCCCTTTTGGCGAACATAATAATTGCCGAAATAATTGATTGGTATTGTCACTGTCACAGAGCGAAGTGACAGCACAAGCACGCCATAAATCCTGACGTTCCGGCCAGGGCAGGCGGTCCTGTTGTGCTAGGGCGGTATTAGCTGCGCGTGTGAACCGGCTCAGATGTATCATTTAGCAGAATCCCCTCTTTGTTACCCTGTATAACATGGTATAAGAATTGGGGTCTTAGAAACTGGTGATTGATCCTCCGCAACAGCAGCAGATGAGCCTGGTTTACTGCGAATCGCTATACCCAGGATACACCGGTGCATGCCCTGTCACACAGGCCAATATGCACATTCTGGCTGGACCTGAATGGGCCGCAACGGCGAAATGCGCCTCTACAGATCATTGCCCACCTGGGCAATCTCCCATTTTAAATGGAAGTCCCATCTTAGTAGATATGCTGCGTTGCCCGGCACATTACTCGCTGTGAATACGCCCCGTTAGCTCTCCGCCTTCCGCAGGTGGACTCCACTACAAGAGGGAACCCGGATTCTCCTACAGAGGTGTCACTGAAATATTCACAATCACTGCTTATGTCTTAGGGGCTTATTAATCAACAATTGCATTTGTGCTGCGATCTGGGCACCATATTAGCGCCACAAAGTGCAGCGTGCGATTCTAGCAATCAGAGAACCCTGAGGGGTTTGCAGCTGCAGTCGGGAACGGGGGCATCGTGGTAGGTATCGTATATAACCGCTGCCGCCCCTCAATCATACGTTTGGTGGATACTAAATATTTCTGGTTACCCCCCCCCCCCCCCCCCAGGTGTATTGGGGTATAAGCCACAAATATTGAATGATAAATGTAGAGACACAATATAAGTATTCTGTAATGGAGATTGTCTGCATGAACTCATTTCCTCCCTCTCGTCTGCCTGATTCTCTCCCTACCTCTCTCTTTTGTCTTCCATCACTCGCTCCCTCCCTCCCACCTCTGTACTAAACTGCAGAAATGGCCAGAGATCCTATTTCCCAATTCTCCTGACATCCCTGGCTAACCCGCATCTGACTCTCCCTACACATGTAATGGGGGTGGGGGGGTGTTAACCTCTTCATCGCTAAGTGGCGAGCTTCTCTCCTGACGCCTGCGATGTCTCCGTCTCATGTCATGTGGAAGAGAAGAGAATTGCAGTTTCTCAGCGTCGAGGCCGGAGAATTGGATGGTTGCAGGGTTGGTAGCTGTGGTTATATTCCGCGAGCTCTGGTGGGTGCCACCGCGGAGGTGGCCGCAGATAGCGAACATGTGATCTGGTCCTATTGTCCCCGTCACGTGTTCTAGAACTAATTCCCTTAACCGAAGGGTATACTTATATTAGAGTATACGTATGCACAGAGCGCAAGCATCTGGCCTCGGTGCGAATACGCAAGGGACCGATGGAACCAGAATTAGGTCCTGAATTTGCCGCCGCCCTTATCCACCAGTTATAACAGTGAAACTAAAATAAGAGAACAGGATCACAGCGACTGTTCTGATCTAATACGACTGTTCCTACAAAGTCCGTTCATTAGGGAGACTGTGTTGCTTCCATTTCACCAAACCAGATTGGCATGTTATCCGCGGTGCCTAGGCCGTGCAGCGGTTAATAATAAGCCTTTGAAGTGGGTGTTGCGTGGGTGACCAGACACAACTGAGGCCTGGATCCAGCTGGCTGGTATATAACGGATCCTGTTCTCAGGATGAGATGGGTTATGCAGAGCTGTCGGACAGTCCTGTCTCCGGAGCACGGATCTTTTCCCCCCCGTAACCTTGGCAACTCTGGGAATGGGTCCAACCAGATCATGCATGACTGCAAAACGATATTTACTCTGCCTGGAAATCTCTGCATCCTGGAGGGAGACGATGGCAAATCACGCGGCCCGTACCAAACGCCGAGGTCTGGGGTGGGCGCAGACTCAGCAAGGGGCATTGTTGCTTTCGCAGATAGAAGGTGCTAGAAAGCAAATCAGTTGAGCAGACAGAGGGCCAGAAGCTTGAAACATGGAGAGTGATAAACCACCAGCCAATCAGCTGCTGCCTGCCCTGTCACAGGTTGTGTTTGAAAAATGACAGGAAGGAGCTGATTGGTTGGTGGTTTAGCACCTGTATCACTTTTCACGGCGTAGTATCTGGCTCGGAGGGTGGGTAATTTTGAGCAGTCTCCATTTGACATCTGGAATGTATTTGGAACTCCTATTTTAGAGGAGGTTGGCGAACGCTGTCATTAAGGACATGTGGCCTCTTGTGTGGTCACTTACTGCGTCATGCCATGTCTGGAGAGTTGTCAGCTTCCTCAACCAGGAGGGAAGGGCCTTCACTAGAGAAGAAATGGGAGAGATTCAGCTGAGGAGACCATGACAGGTCCTTCAGCAGAAGGCATGGGAAGTATGGCCAGGTCTGTCAAGCCACGTAATCGGATGATGGGAATATGAGGTAATGGTGAGGGTAAGAAGGAACTGGAGGCCCAACACTGGAAATCAGAAACACTCAGGCCTCAGTGAAGACCCTCGGACGCCAATAGACAGATCATTCCTGCTGAAGACGGCTGGTGAGGAACCGGTGCAGCCCATACACCTAAAGTTCTCATGATGATCACCACAGAGCACCTTGGTTTGCTCCAATACTCCTAGATGACCGGAGCAGCAGTATGGATGATCCTCTAAGCCAGGAATGTCCAACTATTGGCCAGATGCATTAAGCTTCAAAAGTGATCAAATGGAGAGTGATAAACAACCAACCAATCAGCTCCTGCCTGACATTTTTCAAACACAGTCTGTAACATGGCAGGTAGGAGCTGATTGGCTGGCTGTTTATCCCTCTCCATTTTGTCACTTTTGAAGCTTAGTGCATCAGGCCCTCCAGCTGTTTGTGAAACTACAAGTCCCATCATGCCTTGCCACAGTTTTGCTGTTAGGGAATGGTATAACTATGGCAAAGCATGCTGGGATGTGTAGTCAAACAACAGCTGGAGGGCCTGCTCGAGGCTATGGAATTACTATGTGAGCAGTTGCCATCACATACTCATTCGCAGCTGCGTACACATACGCAGAAATGAGTAACATGGTTTGGCTATGGCTATTCACACTGGACACGCCATTAGCATGTTCCTATACATATGAACACGCCCCGGACAGGCGTATTTCCCCAAACACTGCCAGTAAACACCAATAAACGGTCACTTCTCCATGAAATCCTCAGGCCCAGATGTATCAAGCTTCAAAAGTGATATAATGGAGAGTAATAAACCGCCTGCCAATCAGCTTCTACCTGTCATGTTACTGGCTGGGTTTGAAAAATAACAGGTAGGAGCTGATTGGCTGGTTGTTTATCACTCTCCATTTTATCACTTTTGAAGCTTGATACATCTGGCCGTCAGTGCGAGCGAGATCGCATCGGTAACTTGGCACATGCGCATTGCAGCCGCAAACTGCTGATGATCGGTCCGTTGTATGAACGACGACCATTGCGTACAAACCTGAATGAGGCCCGGAGGCGCTAGAGACATTTTAACTGCATGCAGGATTGTAGTTCCGAGTGGTTACACACTCGCAGAATGGACGCCACGTCTGCATTTAAGTAGCCACCTCACATTACATGGGCATCGCCACTCCGAGGCACTCACAGCGGCAAAAAGTCTGTTTCCTGCCGATGATAATGATGACAGCTGCAGCGGCAGACGGATGATTGGGCATTAGCATTCCAGAGACGCACCCACATTATGGAATCAGGCCCACTGTAGCTGCTTCCCCTGAAGATGTCCCTTACCTTTATCTCTGCAGACTCAGCTGTGAATAACAGCGACACCTGCTGGTCAACAAGAAAATGGATTTAACAAATTGGACAATAACGTTGAAATAATGAGATAAGAAGCATATGGGAGTGTTCGGGAAAAAGCAGGCCTGCGCAGGCTTTTTAAGGGAAGGCACGTGATGTCAGCTCCGGCCCTGGTCAGCCCGTTTTTATCGCAGCATAAAGCACACAGCACAGCCACACCATGCTGCACTGCAGGCGGGGCAGATGTAACATGTGCAGAGAGTTAGATTTCAGTGGGTTATATTGTTTCTCTGCAGGGTAAATACTGTCTGCTTTTGCATGAACCCACAGATATTTTTACACTGCAATTTTTATATTTCAGTTAGAACACATCTCACTCACCCTAATCTAACTCTCTCTGCACGTTTTGTATCTGCCCCACCTGCAGTGCAACACTATTTTGTCCATTTGGGTGTTTGTTTTTTGCTTTGCTAACAAAACCTGAATCAGGCCCCAGGACCAGAGGTGAAATTAATCGATGTTTGGCTGTGGGTACAATCATTGCGGTACCTCTGCTTAAGCAGATTGCTCCGGAAATCTGCATGTAATGTACGGACGGTGGGATTAGCGTAATTAGGAAACAGAAAGCCCCCCCCCTGCAATTAGCCAGAGAGACTTCACGGTTTACGACGTCCGTCATCAGATAGTCTCAAGTCAGCAAATCTGCCATTAAATCAGGCGTATTGTTGAGTCAGTAAATCTTGTGGATCAATCTACCCGCTGAGCCTGGTCTGCTTATTGATTAACGTTACTGCTAAATGGTTAATGGAGGACAGGGATATTTATGGTCTGTCCATGCGTTATGCTGTATTTGATGTGGGCTTCATGTCAAGAGTGGAACTCTCCCCCCCCCCCCCCCCCCCCCCCCGTCTCTTTATGGTCGATAGATAAAGAACACTCGAGCAGTGATATATCTTGTCCAGACAGGGCAGATTCGATTTCCTCTTTCAGGTGGGACATAAAAGATGTCAGGCTGAAGTTTTAACCTGGCAGGGATACCCGTGTAACCACGGATGTCTGTCATTGCCAGCATGAGAGGGAATGGTTATGAAGTGCTGATAACTGGTACCAGCGCGGCGATTCGATATGCGCACATGGGGCTTTCTGTACGACGGGCGGCAATGTAACTGTAGCCGTACCTCAGAAGACCCGGGTTCCTGCTGGGGCAGTGGCCATAGAAATGCGTCCTTCAGATGAAGTATTGTGTTATCTAGAATTCAGCTGTAACTGAAGTGTTTGCCAATTATTTCCGGCCAGGAATACTCATAGTGTCTCTTTGATGTTCCTCGGCCCCCTCTTCCTCTGGTTCTCTTGATACAACCATGAAAAATCTGAAGAAAAGGAGATGAAAAAGGAGAGTTCGTCTTTTGTGGGCTCTCAGGGAAGTTTCACTTCAAAGCCTAAAATGTGCCGGAATCGCCATTTATTTCTGCGTTCCTGATTTGCTCCTAAAATACGACTAAATACCCCCATACGTAGTATAGGGGGCAACGTCCCAAACCCACGGCGGCTGGAAGAGGGGACTCGGGAATATTACACATGATTAATAACGCTGATTATCCGATTCCAGCGCAAAATGGGCAGAATCGGCAAGTCGGGCGTCTAGAACATTACCCAATTCCGGGATGGATCACCAATCATCAGCGGGTCCAGTTGCCAGCTCGGTGGTTGTGGGGGATGCTGGGACTGTATTCGGAAAGAGTGGTATATGAGGTCAACAATGTCTGAGTCGACCGCAAAAGGTCAACATGCACAAGGTGGACACTGGAAAAATGTTGACACAAGCAAAAAGGAAAAGTTCGACATTAGTTTTCAAGTTTTTGGTACAAATGGCGACACTTGAGCACATGGACCCCCAGTTAGTGTACCACATCCTCGTGCATGGCAGGTGAAAGGCCAGGTGACTCGGTGCATGGCAGGTGAAAGGCCAGGTGACTCGGTGCATGGCAGGTGGAAGGCCAGGTGACTCGGTGCATGGCAGGTGGAAGGCCAGGTGACTCGGTGCATGGCAGGTGGAAGGCCAGGTGACTCGGTGCATGGCAGGTGAAAGGCCAGGTGACTCGGTGCATGGCAGGTGGAAGGCCAGGTGACTCGGTGCATGGCAGGTGGAAGGCCAGGTGACTCGGTGCATGGCAGGTGGAAGGCCAGGTGACTCGGTGCATGGCAGGTGGAAGGCCAGGTGACTCAGTGCATGGCAGGTGGAAGGCCAGGTGACTCAGTGCATGGGAGGTGAATGACCAGGTGATTCGGTGCATGGCAGGTGAAGGGCCAGGTGACTCGGTGCATGGCAGGTACATGGCAGGTGGAAGGCCAGGTGACTCAGTGCATGGGAGGTGAACGGCCAGGTGACTCGGTGCATGGCAGGTGAAAGGCCAGATGACTCGGTGCATGGCAGGCGAAGGGCCAGGTGACTCAGTGCATGGCAGGTGAACGGCCAGGTGACTCAGTACATGGCAGGTGAAGGGCCAGGTGACTCGGTGCATGGCAGGTGGAAGGCCAGGTGACTCAGTGCATGGCAGGTGAAGGGCCAGGTGACTCGGTGCATGGCAGGGGAACAACCAGGTGACTCGGTGCATGGCAGGCGAAGGGCCAGGTGACTCAGTGCATGGCAGGTGAACGGCCAGGTGACTCAGTACATGGCAGGTGAAGGGCCAGGTGACTCGGTGCATGGCAGGTGTAAGGCCAGGTGACTCAGTACATGGCAGGTGAAGGGCCAGGTGACTCGGTGCATGGCAGGTGGAAGGCCAGGTGACTCGGTGCATGGCAGGTGAAAGGCCAGGTGACTCAGTGCATGGCAGGTAGAAGGCCAGGTGACTCAGTACATGGCAGGTGTAAGGCCAGGTGACTCAGTGCATGGCAGGTGAACGGCCAGGTGACTCAGTACATGGCAGGTGAAGGGCCAGGTGACTCAGTGCATGGCAGGTGGAAGGCCAGGTGACTCAGTGCATGGCAGGTGAACGGTCAGGTGACTCGGTGCATGGCAGGTGTAAGGCCAGGTGACTCAGTGCATGGCAGGTGAAAGGCCAGGTGACTCAGTGCATGGCAGGTGAAAGGCCAGGTGACTCAGTGCATGGCAGGTGAACGGCCAGGTGACTCAGTACATGGCAGGTGAAGGGCCAGGTGACTCGGTGCATGGCAGGTAGAAGGCCAGGTGACTCAGTACATGGGAGGTGAAGGGCCAGGTGACTCAGTACATGGCAGGTAAAAGGCCAGGTGACTCAGTACATGGGAGGTGAAAGGCCAGGTGACTCAGTACATGGCAGGTGAAGGGCCAGGTGACTCGGTGCATGGCAGGTGTAAGGCCAGGTGACTCAGTACATGGCAGGTGAAGGGCCAGGTGACTCGGTGCATGGCAGGTGGAAGGCCAGGTGACTCAGTACATGGCAGGTAGAAGGCCAGGTGACTCAGTACATGGCAGGTGTAAGGCCAGGTGACTCAGTGCATGGCAGGTAGAAGGCCAGGTGACTCAGTACATGGCAGGTGAAGGGCCAGGTGACTCAGTACATGGCAGGTGAACGGCCAGGTGACTCAGTACATGGCAGGTGAAGGGCCAGGTGACTCAGTGCATGGCAGGTGGAAGGCCAGGTGACTCAGTGCATGGCAGGTGAACGGTCAGGTGACTCGGTGCATGGCAGGTGTAAGGCCAGGTGACTCAGTGCATGGCAGGTGAAAGGCCAGGTGACTCAGTGCATGGCAGGTGAAAGGCCAGGTGACTCAGTGCATGGCAGGTGAACGGCCAGGTGACTCAGTACATGGCAGGTGAAGGGCCAGGTGACTCGGTGCATGGCAGGTAGAAGGCCAGGTGACTCAGTACATGGGAGGTGAAGGGCCAGGTGACTCAGTACATGGCAGGTAAAAGGCCAGGTGACTCAGTACATGGGAGGTGAAAGGCCAGGTGACTCAGTACATGGCAGGTGAAGGGCCAGGTGACTCGGTGCATGGCAGGTGTAAGGCCAGGTGACTCAGTACATGGCAGGTGAAGGGCCAGGTGACTCAGTACATGGCAGGTGGAAGGCCAGGTGACTCAGTGCATGGCAGGTGAAAGGCCAGGTGACTCGGTGCATGGCAGGTGGAAGGCCAGGTGACTCGGTGCATGGCAGGTGGAAGGCCAGGTGACTCGGTGCATGGCAGGTGAAAGGCCAGGTGACTCGGTGCATGGCAGGTGGAAGGCCAGGTGACTCGGTGCATGGCAGGTGGAAGGCCAGGTGACTCGGTGCATGGCAGGTGGAAGGCCAGGTGACTCGGTGCATGGCAGGTGGAAGGCCAGGTGACTCAGTGCATGGCAGGTGGAAGGCCAGGTGACTCAGTGCATGGGAGGTGAATGACCAGGTGATTCGGTGCATGGCAGGTGAAGGGCCAGGTGACTCGGTGCATGGCAGGTACATGGCAGGTGGAAGGCCAGGTGACTCAGTGCATGGGAGGTGAACGGCCAGGTGACTCGGTGCATGGCAGGTGAAAGGCCAGATGACTCGGTGCATGGCAGGCGAAGGGCCAGGTGACTCAGTGCATGGCAGGTGAACGGCCAGGTGACTCAGTACATGGCAGGTGAAGGGCCAGGTGACTCGGTGCATGGCAGGTGGAAGGCCAGGTGACTCAGTGCATGGCAGGTGAAGGGCCAGGTGACTCGGTGCATGGCAGGGGAACAACCAGGTGACTCGGTGCATGGCAGGCGAAGGGCCAGGTGACTCAGTGCATGGCAGGTGAACGGCCAGGTGACTCAGTACATGGCAGGTGAAGGGCCAGGTGACTCGGTGCATGGCAGGTGTAAGGCCAGGTGACTCAGTACATGGCAGGTGAAGGGCCAGGTGACTCGGTGCATGGCAGGTGGAAGGCCAGGTGACTCGGTGCATGGCAGGTGAAAGGCCAGGTGACTCAGTGCATGGCAGGTAGAAGGCCAGGTGACTCAGTACATGGCAGGTGTAAGGCCAGGTGACTCAGTGCATGGCAGGTGAACGGCCAGGTGACTCAGTACATGGCAGGTGAAGGGCCAGGTGACTCAGTGCATGGCAGGTGGAAGGCCAGGTGACTCAGTGCATGGCAGGTGAACGGTCAGGTGACTCGGTGCATGGCAGGTGTAAGGCCAGGTGACTCAGTGCATGGCAGGTGAAAGGCCAGGTGACTCAGTGCATGGCAGGTGAAAGGCCAGGTGACTCAGTGCATGGCAGGTGAACGGCCAGGTGACTCAGTACATGGCAGGTGAAGGGCCAGGTGACTCGGTGCATGGCAGGTAGAAGGCCAGGTGACTCAGTACATGGGAGGTGAAGGGCCAGGTGACTCAGTACATGGCAGGTAAAAGGCCAGGTGACTCAGTACATGGGAGGTGAAAGGCCAGGTGACTCAGTACATGGCAGGTGAAGGGCCAGGTGACTCGGTGCATGGCAGGTGTAAGGCCAGGTGACTCAGTACATGGCAGGTGAAGGGCCAGGTGACTCGGTGCATGGCAGGTGGAAGGCCAGGTGACTCAGTACATGGCAGGTAGAAGGCCAGGTGACTCAGTACATGGCAGGTGTAAGGCCAGGTGACTCAGTGCATGGCAGGTAGAAGGCCAGGTGACTCAGTACATGGCAGGTGAAGGGCCAGGTGACTCAGTACATGGCAGGTGAACGGCCAGATGACTCAGTACATGGCAGGTGAAGGGCCAGGTGACTCAGTGCATGGCAGGTGGAAGGCCAGGTGACTCAGTGCATGGCAGGTGAACGGTCAGGTGACTCGGTGCATGGCAGGTGTAAGGCCAGGTGACTCAGTGCATGGCAGGTGAAAGGCCAGGTGACTCAGTGCATGGCAGGTGAAAGGCCAGGTGACTCAGTGCATGGCAGGTGAACGGCCAGGTGACTCAGTACATGGCAGGTGAAGGGCCAGGTGACTCGGTGCATGGCAGGTTGAAGGCCAGGTGACTCAGTACATGGGAGGTGAAGGGCCAGGTGACTCAGTACATGGCAGGTAAAAGGCCAGGTGACTCAGTACATGGGAGGTGAAAGGCCAGGTGACTCAGTACATGGCAGGTGAAGGGCCAGGTGACTCGGTGCATGGCAGGTGTAAGGCCAGGTGACTCAGTACATGGCAGGTGAAGGGCCAGGTGACTCAGTACATGGCAGGTGGAAGGCCAGGTGACTCAGTGCATGGCAGGTGAAAGGCCAGGTGACTCAGTACATGGCAGGTGAAGGGCCAGGTGACTCGGTGCATGGCAGGTGGAAGGCCAGGTGACTCAGTACATGGGAGGTGAAGGGCCAGGTGACTCAGTACATGGCAGGTAAAAGGCCAGGTGACTCAGTACATGGGAGGTGAAAGGCCAGGTGACTCAGTACATGGCAGGTGAAGGGCCAGGTGACTCGGTGCATGGCAGGTGTAAGGCCAGGTGACTCAGTACATGGCAGGTGAAGGGCCAGGTGACTCAGTACATGGCAGGTGGAAGGCCAGGTGACTCAGTGCATGGCAGGTGAAAGGCCAGGTGACTCGGTGCATGGCAGGTGGAAGGCCAGGTGACTCGGTGCATGGCAGGTGGAAGGCCAGGTGACTCGGTGCATGGCAGGTGAAAGGCCAGGTGACTCGGTGCATGGCAGGTGGAAGGCCAGGTGACTCGGTGCATGGCAGGTGGAAGGCCAGGTGACTCGGTGCATGGCAGGTGGAAGGCCAGGTGACTCGGTGCATGGCAGGTGGAAGGCCAGGTGACTCAGTGCATGGCAGGTGGAAGGCCAGGTGACTCAGTGCATGGGAGGTGAATGACCAGGTGATTCGGTGCATGGCAGGTGAAGGGCCAGGTGACTCGGTGCATGGCAGGTACATGGCAGGTGGAAGGCCAGGTGACTCAGTGCATGGGAGGTGAACGGCCAGGTGACTCGGTGCATGGCAGGTGAAAGGCCAGATGACTCGGTGCATGGCAGGCGAAGGGCCAGGTGACTCAGTGCATGGCAGGTGAACGGCCAGGTGACTCAGTACATGGCAGGTGAAGGGCCAGGTGACTCGGTGCATGGCAGGTGGAAGGCCAGGTGACTCAGTGCATGGCAGGTGAAGGGCCAGGTGACTCGGTGCATGGCAGGGGAACAACCAGGTGACTCGGTGCATGGCAGGCGAAGGGCCAGGTGACTCAGTGCATGGCAGGTGAACGGCCAGGTGACTCAGTACATGGCAGGTGAAGGGCCAGGTGACTCGGTGCATGGCAGGTGTAAGGCCAGGTGACTCAGTACATGGCAGGTGAAGGGCCAGGTGACTCGGTGCATGGCAGGTGGAAGGCCAGGTGACTCGGTGCATGGCAGGTGAAAGGCCAGGTGACTCAGTGCATGGCAGGTAGAAGGCCAGGTGACTCAGTACATGGCAGGTGTAAGGCCAGGTGACTCAGTGCATGGCAGGTGAACGGCCAGGTGACTCAGTACATGGCAGGTGAAGGGCCAGGTGACTCAGTGCATGGCAGGTGGAAGGCCAGGTGACTCAGTGCATGGCAGGTGAACGGTCAGGTGACTCGGTGCATGGCAGGTGTAAGGCCAGGTGACTCAGTGCATGGCAGGTGAAAGGCCAGGTGACTCAGTGCATGGCAGGTGAAAGGCCAGGTGACTCAGTGCATGGCAGGTGAACGGCCAGGTGACTCAGTACATGGCAGGTGAAGGGCCAGGTGACTCGGTGCATGGCAGGTAGAAGGCCAGGTGACTCAGTACATGGGAGGTGAAGGGCCAGGTGACTCAGTACATGGCAGGTAAAAGGCCAGGTGACTCAGTACATGGGAGGTGAAAGGCCAGGTGACTCAGTACATGGCAGGTGAAGGGCCAGGTGACTCGGTGCATGGCAGGTGTAAGGCCAGGTGACTCAGTACATGGCAGGTGAAGGGCCAGGTGACTCGGTGCATGGCAGGTGGAAGGCCAGGTGACTCAGTACATGGCAGGTAGAAGGCCAGGTGACTCAGTACATGGCAGGTGTAAGGCCAGGTGACTCAGTGCATGGCAGGTAGAAGGCCAGGTGACTCAGTACATGGCAGGTGAAGGGCCAGGTGACTCAGTACATGGCAGGTGAACGGCCAGATGACTCAGTACATGGCAGGTGAAGGGCCAGGTGACTCAGTGCATGGCAGGTGGAAGGCCAGGTGACTCAGTGCATGGCAGGTGAACGGTCAGGTGACTCGGTGCATGGCAGGTGTAAGGCCAGGTGACTCAGTGCATGGCAGGTGAAAGGCCAGGTGACTCAGTGCATGGCAGGTGAAAGGCCAGGTGACTCAGTGCATGGCAGGTGAACGGCCAGGTGACTCAGTACATGGCAGGTGAAGGGCCAGGTGACTCGGTGCATGGCAGGTTGAAGGCCAGGTGACTCAGTACATGGGAGGTGAAGGGCCAGGTGACTCAGTACATGGCAGGTAAAAGGCCAGGTGACTCAGTACATGGGAGGTGAAAGGCCAGGTGACTCAGTACATGGCAGGTGAAGGGCCAGGTGACTCGGTGCATGGCAGGTGTAAGGCCAGGTGACTCAGTACATGGCAGGTGAAGGGCCAGGTGACTCAGTACATGGCAGGTGGAAGGCCAGGTGACTCAGTGCATGGCAGGTGAAAGGCCAGGTGACTCAGTACATGGCAGGTGAAGGGCCAGGTGACTCGGTGCATGGCAGGTGGAAGGCCAGGTGACTCAGTGCATGGCAGGTGGAAGGCCAGGTGACTCAGTACATGGCAGGTGAAGGGCCAGGTGACTCAGTACATGGCAGGTAAAAGGCCAGGTGACTCAGTACATGGGAGGTGAAGGGCCAGGTGACTCAGTACATGGCAGGTGAAGGGCCAGGTGACTCAGTACATGGCAGGTGAAGGGCCAGGTGACTCGGTGCATGGCAGGTGGAAGGCCAGGTGACTCAGTACATGGCAGGTGAAGGGCCAGGTGACTCAGTACATGGCAGGTGAAGGGCCAGGTGACTCAGTACATGGCAGGTGAACGGTCAGGTGACTCGGTGCATGGCAGGTGAAAGGCCAGGTGACTCAGTACATGGCAGGTGGAAGGCCAGGTGACTCGATTCACTATCGCTGTATTAAAAAAAGTTAAAATGTAAAAACCCCTCATGTTGACCTTTTCATGTGATGACCATAGCGGAATGCGGAGTACAGAGCCGTCCCTCTTACCCACCACTACAAGTTCTCTAGTCATGTTCTCTACCTTAGTATCTGCCAATTTCAGAGCTACATGAACCCTTACCCCCTGCAAAAGTGAAGGGTTGGTAGCGCCACAAAGGTATATTACTGGGTAACCCCCAGTCCCCCCACAACAGTTAGCCCCCACCAATGGAGAGTAACAGGTAGCTCCCACCAATGGAGAGTAACGGGTAGCTCCCACCAATGGACAGGAACGGGTAGCCAAAAGCAAAGGAGAGTAACGGGTAGCTCCCACCAATGTAGAGTAACGGGTAGCCCTCACCAAAGGAGAGTAATGGGTAGCCCTCACCAAAGGAGAGTAACGGGTAGCCCTCACCAAAGGAGAGTAATGGGTAGCCCTCACCAAAGGAGAGTAATGGGTAGCCCTCACCAAAAAAGAGTAACGGGTAGCCCCCACCAAAGGAGAGTAATGGGTAGCCCTCACCAAAGGAGAGTAACGGGTAGCCCTCACCAAAGGAGAGTAATGGGTAGCCCTCACCAAAGGAGAGTAATGGGTAGCCCTCACCAAAGGAGAGTAATGGGTAGCCCTCACCAAAGGAGAGTAATGGGTAGCCCTCACCAAAAAAGAGTAACGGGTAGCCCCCACCAAAGGAGAGTAATGGGTAGCCCTCACCAAAGGAGAGTAACGGGTAGCCCTCACCAAAGGAGAGTAATGGGTAGCCCTCACCAAAGGAGAGTAACGGGTAGCCCTCACCAAAGGAGAGTAATGGGTAGCCCTCACCAAAGGAGAGTAATGGGTAGCCCTCACCAAAAAAGAGTAACGGGTAGCCCCCACCAAAGGAGAGTAATGGGTAGCCCTCACCAAAGGAGAGTAACGGGTAGCCCTCACCAAAGGAGAGTAATGGGTAGCCCTCACCAAAGGAGAGTAATGGGTAGCCCTCACCAAAAAAGAGTAACGGGTAGCCCCCACCAAAGGAGAGTAATGGGTAGCCCTCACCAAAGGAGAGTAACGGGTAGCCCTCACCAAAGGAGAGTAACGGGTAGCCCTCACCAAAGGAGAGTAATGGGTAGCCCTCACCAAAGGAGAGTAATGGGTAGCCCTCACCAAAGGAGAGTAATGGGTAGCCCTCACCAAAGGAGAGTAACGGGTAGCCCTCACCAAAGGAGAGTAATGGGTAGCCCTCACCAAAGGAGAGTAATGGGTAGCCCTCACCAAAAGAGAGTAACGGGTAGCCCCGACCAAAGGAGAGTAACGGGTAGCCCCCACCAAAGGAGAGTAACGGGTAGCCCCCACCAAAGGAGAGTAACGGGTAGCCCTCACCAAAGGAGAGTAACGGGTAGCCCTCACCAAAGGAGAGTAACGGGTAGCCCTCACCAAAGGAGAGTAACGGGTAGCCCCCACCAAAAGAGACTAACGGGTAGCCCCCACCAAAAGAGAGTAGCGGGTAGCACCCACCAAAGGAGAGTAGCGGGTAGCCCCCACCAAAGGAGAGTAACGGGTAGCCCCCACCAAAGGAGAGTAACGGGTAGTCCCCACCAAAGGAGAGTAGCGGGTAGCCCCCACCAAAGGAGAGTAACGGGTAGCCCCCACCAAAGGAGAGTAATGGGTAGTCCCCACCAAAGGAGAGTAACGGGTAGCCCCCACCAAAGGAGAGAAACAGATAGATCCCAAAAAGGGAAAATAATCATTGCCCCCCCCCCCCCCCCACACACACACACACACACACAAAAGGTAGATTAATATGTTACCCCAACAAGGCAAAGTCATGGGTATCCCCACCATAGAAGAGTCATGGGTAGCTCCCACTAAGGTATAGAAAGCGGCAGGTGCCAAAAGAGGGCATGGCGCTGGCTCAGTATGAGAAGACATTACCGCTGGGCTTTTATCCTCTGGTGTTATTACACTTAGCTCTTTGCTCTGTCTCTGAAGGACTCTTCCATGTGCGGTGAGAGTAGCAATCATATAACACTATAAGAACAACAGAATAAAGAGGGAGTACGGACTTGCACTCATACAGGTGCATGTATATCTGAATTATAAACCAAGCATAAATTAATATCTTAAATTAAGTATTTTTTTAAAAATTGAGGCTATGCTCGGATACTTCTTCTGATCTAAGATCAGCGATTACTAGTTCCTTCTATTCGTTGATGCCGTTGTGATCGCAACATCATTTCCGCCTGATTTGCGACTCATATAACAATATAAGCATCTTGTACTCCTGGTACATTGCGGTTACATGCAAACACCGGCGCCAGTTACTTTTCTTAACGTCTTTGTGTAATTTAACGTTGGTAAAATCTTGTACAATTATCTGTTTCAGAGTCTTATGCCAGGAGTCACTGTGTCTGAGATATCTGTACTGGAATATTTCCATTCACAAATGTATACATGTGCGGTGTTCAGGAAGCTTGTGTACTGACAATTCCTCATCTTTATTCCTTTCTGGCTGCAGGTTCCGTGTGCGGAACACGAGAGCAGTTATCTGTATTATTCACATCGTTCTCTGCTTCTTGCAGATTTTCCAAGGACAGCTCCATACTTTGTAGACTTGTTTGTGTAACTTTTTAGCCTTGGCGATAATATTGGTGTGTAATACGGAACTGCTTCCTAGTGACACTGATTGTGGTTTGTGGAAGTCATTCTGAGAATAGGTTGTATTCAGCATATTATTATGTACAGCGGTCAGGACATGTTAGGGGTGTAGTGTCCTATGTCTGTATAGGGTGTAATAGATGTATTATGGCCAGTGGTCAGGACATGTTGGGGTGTAGTGTCCTATGTCTGTATAGGGTGTAATAGATGTATTATGGCCAGTGGTCAGGACATGTGGGGGTGTAGTGTCCTATGTCTGTATAGGGTGTAATAGATGTATTATGGCCAGCGGTCAGGACATGTTAGGGGTGTAGTGTCCTATGTCTGTATAGGGTGTAATAGATGTATTATGGCCAGTGGTCAGGACATGTTGGGGTGTAGTGTCCTATGTCTGTATAGGGTGTAATAGATGTATTATGGCCGGCGGTCAGGACATGTTGGGGTGTAGTGTCCTATGTCTGTATAGGGTGTAATAGATGTGTTATGGCCAGCGGTCAGGACATGTTGGGGTGTAGTGTCCTATGTCTGTATAGGGTGTAATAGATGTATTAATGGCCAGTGGTCAGGACATGTTGGGGTGTAGTGTCCTATGACTGTATAGGGTGTAATAGATATATTATGGCCGGCGGTCAGGACATGTTGGGGTGTAGTGTCCTATGTCTGTATAGGGTGTAATAGATGTATTATGGCCAGTGGTCAGGACATGTTGGGGTGTAGTGTCCTATGACTGTATAGGGTGTAATAGATGTATTATGGCCAGTGGTCAGGACATGTTGGGGTGTAGTGTCCTATGTCTGTATAGGGTGTAATAGATGTATTATGGCCAGTGGTCAGGACATGTTGGGGTGTAGTGTCCTATGTCTGTATAGGGTATAATAGATGTATTATGGCCAGTGGTCAGGACATGTTGGGGTGTAGTGTCCTGTTTCTGTATACAGTGTAATAGATGTATTATGTCCAGCGGTCAGGACATGTTGGGGTGTAGTGTCCTATGTCTGTATTCGGTGTAATAGATGTATTATGGCCAGCGGTCAGGACATGTTGGGGTGTAGTGTCCTATGTCTGTATACAGTGTAATAGATGTATTATGGCCAGCGGTCAGGACATGTTGGGGTGTAGTGTCCTATGTCTGTATAGGGTGTAATAGATGTATTATGGCCAGTGGTCAGGACATGTTGGGGTGTAGTGTCCTATGTCTGTATGGGGTGTAATAGATGTATTATGGCCAGCGGTCAGGACATGTTGGGGTGTAGTGTCCTATGTCTGTATAGGGTGTAATAGATGTATTATGGCCAGTGGTCAGGACATCTTGGGGTGTAGTGTCCTATGTCTATATAGGGTGTAATAGATGTATTATGGCCAGCGGTCAGGACATGTTGGGGTGTAGTGTCCTATGTCTGTATAGGGTGTAATAGATGTATTATGGCCAGCGATCAGGACATGTTGGGGTGTAGTGTCCCTATGTCTGTATAGGGTGTAATAGATGTATTATGGCCAGCGGTCAGGACATGTTGGGGGTGTAGTGTCCTATGTCTGTATAGGGTGTAATAGATGTATTATGGCCAGTGGTCAGGACATGTTGGGGTGTAGTGTCCTATGTCTGTATAGGTGTAATAGATGTATTATGGCCAGTGGTCAGGACATGTTGGGGTGTAGTGTCCTATGTCTGTATAGGGTGTAATAGATGTATTATGGTCTGTGGTCAGGACATGTTGGGGTGTAGTGTCCTATGTCTGTATAGGGTGTAATAGATGTATTATGGCCAGTGGTCAGGACATGTTGGGGTGTAGTGTCCTATGTCTGTATAGGGTGTAATACATGTATTATGGCCAGTGGTCAGGACATGTTGGGTGTAGTGTCCTATGTCTGTATAGGGTGTAATAGATGTATTATGGCCAGCGGTCAGGACATGTTGGGGTGTAGTGTCCTATGTCTGTATAGGGTATAATAGATGTATTATGTACAGCGGTCAGGACATGTTGGGGTGTAGTGTCCTATGTCTGTATAGGGTGTAATAGATGTATTATGGCCAGCGGTCAGGACATGTTGGGGTGTAGTGTCCTATGTCTGTATAGGGTGTAATAGATGTATTATGGTCATGGCCAGTGGTCAGGACATGTTGGGGTGTAGTGTCCTATGTCTGTATAGGGTATAATAGATGTATTATGGCCAGCGGTCAGGACATGTTGGGGTGTAGTGTCCTATGTCTGTATAGGGTGTAATAGATGTAGTATGGCCAGTGGTCAGGACATGTTGGGGTGTAGTGTCCTATGTCTGTATAGGGTGTAATAGATGTATTATTGCCAGTGGTCAGGACATGTTGGGGTGTAGTGTCCTATGACTGTATAGGGTGTAATAGATGTATTATGGCCGGCGGTCAGGACATGTTCCGGGTGTAGTGTCCTATGTCTGTATAGGGTGTAATCGATGTATTATGGGCAGTGGTCAGGACATGTTGGGGTGTAGTGTCCTATGTCTGTATAGGGTGTAATAGATGTATTATGGTCAGCGGTCAGGACATGTTGGGGTGTAGTGTCCTATGTCTGTATAGAGTGTAATAGATGTATTATGGCCAGCGGTCAGGACATGTTGGGGGTGTAGTGTCCTATGTCTGTATAGGGTGTAATAGATGTATTATGGCCAGCGGTCAGGACATGTTGGGGGTGTAGTGTCCTATGTCTGTATAGGGTGTAATAGATGTATTATGGCCAGTGGTCAGGACATGTTGGGGTGTAGTGTCCTTTGTCTGTATAGGGTGTAATAGATGTATTATGGCCAGCGGTCAGGACATGTTGGGGTGTAGTGTCCTATGTCTGTATAGGGTGTAATAGATGTATTATGGCCAGCGGTCAGGTCATGTTGGGGGTGTAGTGTCCTATGTCTGTATAGGGTGTAATAGATGTGTTATGGCCAGCGGTCAGGACATGTTGGGGTGTAGTGTCCTATGTCTGTATAGGGTGTAATAGATGTATTATGGGCAGCGGTCAGGACATGTTGGGGTGTAGTGTCCTATGTCTGTATAGGGTGTAATATATGTATTATGGTCAGCGGTCGGGACATGTTGGGGGTGCAGTGTCCTATGTCTGTATAGGGTGTAATAGATGTATTATGGACAGTGGTCAGGACATGTTGGGGGTGTAGTGTCCTATGTCTGTATAGGGTGTAATAGATGTATTATGGTCAGCGGTCAGGACATGTTGGGGTGTAGTGTCCTGTGTCTGTATAAGGTGTAATAGATGTATTATGGCCAGCGGTCAGGACATGTTGGGGTGTAGCGTCCTATGTCTGTATAGGGTGTAATAGATGTATTATGGCCAGCAGTCAGGACATGTTGGGGTGTAGCGTCCTATGTCTGTATAGGGTGTAATAGATGTATTATGGCCGGCGGTCAGGACATGTCGGGGTGTAGTGTCCTATGTCTGTATAGGGTGTAATAGGGATTCAGTATGAAATGCCTCTGGTCGGGATCCTGAGGTTCAAAATCCCGACGCCGGGAACCCCGACCGCCGAAATCCCTACAAGGGGGGGACGTGGATCGCCCCCCCTTGCGGGCTCGCTGCGCTCACCACGCAGCGGGCCCGGTGCCTCGCTACGCTAATTTATTCTCCCTCCAGGGGTGTCGTGGACACCCACGGAGGGAGAAAGTGTCGGGATTTCGGCGGTCGTGATTCCGGCGTCGGGATTCTGAACGCCGGGATCCCGACCACCGGGATTTTAACTGCATCCCTGTAATAGATGTATTATGGCCAGTGGTCAGGACATGTTGGGGTGTAGTGTCATATGTCGGTATAGGGTGTAATAGATGTATTATGGTCAGCGGTCAGGACATGTTTGGGTGTAGTGTCCTATGTCTGTATAGGGTGTAATAGATGTATTATGGCCAGCGGTCAGGACATGTTGGGGTGTAGTGTCCTATGTCTGTATAGGGTGTAATAGATGTATTATGGTCAGCGGTCAGGACATGTTGGGGTGTAGTGTCCTATGTCTGTATAGGGTGTAATAGATGTATTATGGCCGGTGGCCAGGTCATGTTGGGGTGTAGTGTCCTATGTCTGTATAGGGTGTAATAGATGTATTATGGCCGGTGGCCAGGTCATGTTGGGGTGTAGTGTCCTATGTCTGTATAAGGTGTAATAGATGTATTATGGCCAGCGGTCAGGACATGTTGGGGTGTAGTGTCCTATGTCTGTATAGGGTGTAATAGATGTATTATGGCCGGTGGCCAGGACATGTTGGGGTGTAGTGTCCTATGTCTGTATAAGGTGTAATAGATGTATTATGGCCAGCGGTCAGGACATGTTGGGGTGTAGTGTCCTATGTCTGTATAGGGTGTAATAGATGTATTATGGCCGGTGGCCAGGACATGTTGGGGTGTAGTGTCCTATGTCTGTATAGGGTGTAATAGATGTATTATGGCCAGCGGTCAGGACATGTTGGGGTGTAGTGTCCTATGTCTGTATAGGGTGTAATAGATGTATTATGGCCAGTGGTCAGGACATGTTGGGGTGTAGTGTCCTATGTCTGTATAGGGTGTAATAGATGTATTATGGCCGGCGGTCAGGACATGTTGGGGTGTAGTGTCCTATGTCTGTATAGGGTGTAATAGATGTATTATGGCCGGCGGTCAGGACATGTTGGGGTGTAGTGTCCTATGTCTGTATAGGGTGTAATAGATGTATTATGGCCGGTGGCCAGGTCATGTTGGGGTGTAGTGTCCTATGTCTGTATAGGATGTAATAGATGTATTATGGCCAGCGGTCAGGACATGTTGGGGGTGTAGTGTCCTATGTCTGTATAGGGTGTAATAGATGTGTTATGGCCAGCGGTCAGGTCATGTTGGGGTGTAGTGTCCTATGTCTGTATAGGGTGTAATACATGTATTATGGCCAGCGGTGAGGACATGTTGGGGTGTAGTGTCCTATGTCTGTATAGGGTGTAATAGATATATTATGGCCAGCGGTCAGGGCATGTTGGGGATGTAGTGTCCTATGTCTGTATAGGGTGTAATAGATGTATTATGGCCAGCGGTCAGGACATGTTGGGGGTGTAGTGTCCTATGTCTGTATAGGGTGTAATAGATGTAATATGGCCAGCGGTCAGGACATGTTGGGGTGTAGAGTCCTATGTCTGTATAGGGTGTAATAGATGTATTATGGCCAGTGGTCAGGACATGTTAGGGGTGTAGTGTCCTATGTCTGTATAGGGTGTAATAGATGTATTATGGCCGGTGGCCAGGTCATGTTGGGGTGTAATGTCCTATGTATAGGGTGTAATAAGAGAGTGTATTACATTGTGTTGATTATATTAAATGTTTATCCCGTTACACCAGGCGGAGTCCTGCTGAGCATATGTAAGTTCAGTAAGCGTAGTGTGCCCCCTGGAGGTGAGATGCATTGTGACTTCACCTCTGATGCCTGAATGCATCGTTCCCATGTTTGTATATCTGTGTCAGTACAGTAATCTGGGAATGATTCTGGTTTGTACAGCATCGCACAGCTGCATGGAAGCAGCACAGAAAGTGCATTCTGACTATTCCATCCTAGGTTAGCATGAGGGGCCTAGAAGCCAGTGGACCAGTAGAAGTAGGAGAAGGTGAGGACCTCAGGGACATCAAATGCAGCTGTCCAAGGTCCTGACATTGGCCAGGGGGAAGGAGCAGATGTTAGGAGGCAGCTGATAGAGAAGTCACATAGCTCCGGACTTCACATTGGGTGACAGGCGTGTACCTGGGATCTGCTGCCCGGGGTAATCTAGGGGTGACAATGTGCCAGTGTATGGAGAGAGTGAGGTAATAAAATATCTAAAGAACAAAACGAGATTGAGCCTGATTCTGAGGTGGGAGGGGGGGGGGCGAATAGACCAAGTCGCTGTGCACCTGGGCAACCCACGCTGCATGGCAAGGGGGCAAATACATGTTTTGCTTTTGCATGCAGGGTAAATACTGGCTGCTTTTGCATGTAGTCATGTATGGATCATTAGGGCGACCCAAGAAAGGTCGACACTCCTTATGTAGACACCAGAAGGTTGACAGGCAGTAGGTTGACAGGGTCCTTGGAAGGTCGACCATGCAGAAGGCCGACACATATTTTTCATCCAACCTAACGACCGCACCCCTTGCAGTCACATGTACACTGTTACTA